>NW_025725371.1:22404921-23126710 GCF_021461395.2 Schistocerca americana
TCAATGTGAAGGTCCAAGGAATACACTGAACCTGCTATGGTGTATCGGAAACTAATACTGGCCTCAAAGGGAATGCTCAAAGTACCGACTGAAGGAAGAGTCTCAATTCATTTACTTAAGGCGGCATTGTGCCTTTTGTATTTAATTCCGATGCGATTTCTGTGTTACATCGTCAATTGGAAGTTCCAAGGAATACATTGTACCTGCTGTGGTGTATCGGAAACTAATACTGGTCTCACAGGGAGTGCTCAAAACACCGACTGTAAGAAGAGTCTCTACTCTTGTACTTAAGGCGACATTGTGCTTTTTGTATTTAATTCCGATGCGATTTCTGTGTTTCATCGTCAATGTGTATGCCCAAGGAATACATTGAACCTGCAGCGGTGTATCGGAAACTAATACTGGTCTCATAGGGAATGCTCAAAGCACAGCCTGTAAGATGAGTCTGCATTCTTGTACTTAAGGCTGCATTGTGTCTTTTGTATTTTATACCGTTGCGATTTCGGTGTTTCATCGTCAATGTGTATGTCCAAGAAATACGTTGAACCTGCAGTGGTGTATCGGAAACTAGTACTGTTCTCACAGGAAGGGATCAAAGCACAGACTCTAAGAAGTCTCACTCTTCTTGCACTTAAGGCCGCTTTGTGCCTTTTGTATTTAATTCCGATGTAATTTCAGTGTTTGATCGTCAATGTGTATGTCCACGGAATACCTTGAACCTGCTGTGGTGTATCGGAAACTAATACTGGTCTCACAGGGAATGCTCAAAGCACCGACTGTAAGAAGAGTCTCTATTCTTGTGCTTAAGGCGGCATTGTGCCTTTTGTATTTAATTCCGATCCGATTTCTGTGTCTCATCGCCAATGTGAATTTCCATGGAATACATTGAACCTGCAGTAGTGTATCGGAAACTAATACTGGTCTCACAGGGAATGCTGAAAGAACCGACTGTAAGAAGTGTCACTCTTCTTGCACTGAAGGCGGTATTGTGCCTTTCGTATTTAATTTCGATGCGATTTCAGTGTTTCATCGTCAATTGAAAGTCCGTGGAACACATTGAACCTGCAGTGCTGTATCGGAAACTAATACTGGTCTCACAGGAAAGGTTCAAAGCATACACTCTAAGAAGTCTCACTCTTCTTGCACTTAAGGCGGCATTGTGCCTTTGGTATTTAATTCCGATGTAATTTCAGTTTTCCATCGTCAATGTGTATGTCCAAGAAATACATTGAACCTGCAGTGGTGTATCGGAAAATAATACTGGTCTCACAGTTAATGCTCATAGCACCAACTGTAAGAAGAGTCTCTATTCT
The DNA here is from genome assembly GCF_021461395.2 of Schistocerca americana. Taxonomy (NCBI): domain Eukaryota; kingdom Metazoa; phylum Arthropoda; class Insecta; order Orthoptera; family Acrididae; genus Schistocerca; species Schistocerca americana. Next base: position 22,406,235 of record NW_025725371.1, read on the forward strand.
TGTACTTAAGTCGGCATTGTGATTTTTGTATTTAATTCCAATGCGATTTCTGTGTTTCATCGTCAATGTGATGGTCCAAGGAATACATTGAACTTGCAGTGGTGTATCGGAATCGAATACTGGTCTCACGGAGAATGTCCAAAGCACCGACGGTAAGAAGAGTCGCTATTCTTGTACTTAAGGCGGCATTGTGCCTTTTGCATTTAATTCCGATGCGATTTCTGTGTTTCATTGTCAATGTGATGGTCCAAAGAATACATTGAACCTGCAGTGGTGTATCGGAAACATACTGGTCTCACAGCAAATGATCAAATCACAGACTTTAAGACGTCTCCCTCTTCTTGCACTTAAGGCAGCATTTAGCCTTTTGTATCTAATTCCGATTTAATTTCAGTGTTTCTTCGTCAATGTGTGTGTCTAAGGTATACATTGAACCTGCAGTGGTGTATCGGAAACTAATACTCGTCTTGCAGGTAATCCTCAAAGCACCGACTGTAAGATGAGTCTCTATTCTTGTACTTAAGGCGGCATTGTGCCTTTTGTATTTAATTCGGATGCGATTTCTGTGCTTCATCGTCAATGTGTATGTCCAAGGAATACATTGAACCTGCAGTGGTGTATCGGAAATTAATACTGGTCTCACACGGAATGCCTAAGCACCGACTTTAAGAAGAGTCTCTATTCTTGTACTTAAGGGGGCATTGTGCCTTTTGTATTTAATTCCGATGCGATTTCTGTGTTTCATCGTCAATGTGAAGGTCCAAGGAATTCATTGAACCTGCAGAGGTGTATCGGAAACTAATACTGGTCTCACAATGAATGCTCAAAGCACCGACCGTATGAAGAGTCTCTATTCTTGTACGTAAGGAGTCATTGTGATTTTTGTATTTAATTCCGATGCCATATCTGTGTTTCATCGTCAATGTGTATGTCCAAGGAATACATTGAACCTGCAGTGGTGTATCGGAAACTAATTCTGGTCTCACAGGGAATGCTCAATGCACCGACTAAAAGAAGAGTCTCTATTCTTGTACTTAAGGCGTCATTGTGCCTTTTGTATTTAATTCAGATGTGATTTCTGTGTTTCATCGTCAATGTGAAGGTCCAACTAATACATTAAACCTGCAGTGGTGTATCGGAAGCTAATACTGGTCTCACAGGAAAGGATCAAAGCACAGACTCTAAGAAGTCTAAATCTTCTTGCACTTAAGGCGGCATTGTGCCTTTCGTATAAAATTCCGATGTAATTTCGGTGTTTCATCGTCAATGTGTATGTCGAAGGAGTACATTGAACCTGCAGTGGTGTATCGGAAACTAATACTGGTCTCACAGGGAATGCTCAAAGCACCGACTGTAAGAAGTGACTTTATTCTTGCACTTAAGGCGGCATTGTGCCTTTTGTATTTAATACCGTTGCGTTTCTGTGTTTCATCGTCAATGTGAAGGTCCAAGGAAAACATTGAACCTGCTGTGGTGTATCGGAAACTAATACTTGCCTCACAGGGAATACTCAAACACCGACTGTAAGAAGAGTCTCTAACCTTGTACTTAAGGCGGCATTGTGCCCCTTGTATTTAATTCCGATGCGATTTCTGTGTTTCATCGTCAATGTGTATGTCATAGAAATACATTGAACCTGCAGTGGCGTATCGGAAGCTAATACTGGTCTCACAGGAATGGATCAAAGCACAGACTATAAGAAGTCTCACTCTTCTTGCACTTAAGGCGGCATTGTGCGTTTTGTATGTGATTCCGATGTAATTTCAGTGTTTCATCGTCAATGTGTATGTCCAAGGAATACATTGAACCTGCAGTGGTGTATCGCAAGCTAATACTGGTCTCACGGGGAATGCTCAAAGAACCGACTGTTAGAAGAGTCTCGATTCTTGTACTTAAGGTGGCATTGTGCCTTTTGTATTTAATTGCGATGAGATTTCTGTGTTACATCGTCAATGTGAAGGTCCAAAGAATACATTGAACCTGCAGTGGTGTATCGGAAACTAATACTGATCTCTCAGGGAATGCTCAAAACACCGACTGTAAGAAGAGTCTCTATTCTTCTACTTAGGGCGGCATTGTGCCTTGTGTATTTAATTCCAATGCGATTTCTGTGTTTCATTGTCAATGTGAAGGTCCAAGGAACACATTGAACCTGCAGTGATGTATCGGAAACTAATACTGGTCTCACAGGAAAGGATCAATGGACAGTCTCTAAGAAGTCTCACTCTTCTTGCACTTAAGGCGGCATTGTTCCTTTTGTATTTAATTCCGATGTAATTTCAGTGTTTCATCGTCAATGTGTACGTCCAAGGAATACATTGAACCTGGAGTTGTGTGTCAGAAACTAATACTGGTCTCACAGGGAATGCTCAAAGCACCGACTGTAAGCAGAGTCTCTATTCTTGTACTTAAGGCGGCATAGTGCCTTTTGTATTTTATTCCAATGCGATTTCTGTGTTTCATCGTCAATGTGTATGTCCAAGGAATACATTGAACCTGCAGTGGTGTATGGGAAACTTATACTGGTCTCACACGGAATGCTCAAAGCACCGACTTCAAGAAGAGTCTCTAATCTTGTACTTAAGGCGGCATTGTGCCTTTTGTATTTAATTCCGATTCTATTTCTGTGTTTCATCGTCAATGTGTATGTCCAAGGAATACATTGAACCTGCAGTGGTGTATCGGAAATTAATACTGGTCTCACAGGAAAGGATCAGAGCACAGACTCTAAGATGTCTCACTCTTCTAGCATTTAAGGAGGCATTGTGCCTTTTGTATTTAATTCCGATGTAATTTCGGTGTTTCATCGTCAATGTGTATGTCCAAATAATACAATGAACCTGCTGTGGTGTATCGGAAACTAATACTGGTCTCACAGGGATTGCTCAAAGCATCGACTGTAAGCAGAGTCTCTATTCTTGTACTTAAGGCAGCATTCTGCCTCTTGTATTTAATTCCGATGCGATTTCTGTGTTACATCGTCAATGTGAAGGTCCAAAGAACACATTGAACCTGTAGTGGTGTATCGGAATTTAATACTGGTCTCAAAGGAAAGGATCAAAGCACAGATTTTAAGAAGTTTCACTCTTCTTGCACTTAAGGCGGAATTGTTCCTTTTGTATTTAATTCCCATGTAATTTCAGTGTTTCATCGTCAATGTGTATGTTCAAGGAATACATTGATCTGGCAGTGGTATATCGGAAACTAATACTGATCTCACACGGAATGCGCAAAGCACCGACTTCAAGAAGAGTCTCTATTCTTGTACTTAAGGCGGCATTGTGCCTTTTGTGTTTCATTCCGATGCGATTTCTGTGTTTCATCGTCAATGTGAAGGTCCAAGGAATACATTGAATCTGCAGTGGTGTATCGGAGACTAATACTGGTCTCACAGGAAAGGATCAAAGCACAGACTCTAAGAAGTCTCACTCTTCTTGCACTTAAGGCGGCCTTGTGCGTTTTGTATTTAATTCCGATGTAATTTCAGTGTTTCATCGTCAATGTGTATGTCCAAGGAATACATTGAACCTCCAGTGGTGTATCGCAAGCTAATACTGGTCTCACGGGCAATGCTCAAAGCACCGACTGCAAGAAGAGTCCCTATTCCTGTACTTAAGGGGGCATTGTGCCTTTTGTGTTTCATTCCGATGCGATTTCTGTGTTTCATCGTCAATGTGAAGGTCCAAGGAATACATTGAACCTGCTATGGTGTATCGGAAACTAATACTGGTCTCATAGGGAATGCTCAAAGAACCGACTGTAAGAAGAGTCTCTTTTCTTGTACTTAAGGCGGCATTGTGCTTATTGTATTGAATTCGGATGCGATTTCTGTGTTACATCGTCAATGTGAAGGTCCAAAGAATACATTGAACCTGCAGTGGTGTATCGGAAACTAATAATGGTCTCACAGGGAATGATCTAAGCACCGACTGTAAGAAGAGTCTCTATTCTTGCACTTAAGGCGGCATTGTGAATTTTGTGTTTAATTCCAATCCGATCTCTGTATTTCATCGTCAATGTGAAGGTCCAAGGAATACATTGAACCTGCAGTAGTGTATCGGAAACTAATGCTGGTGTCACAGGGAATGCTCAAAGCACCGACTGTAAGAAGAGTCTCTATTCTTGTACTTAAGGCAGCATTCTGCCTCTTGTATTTAATTCCGATGCGATTTCTGTGTTACATCGTCAATGTGAAGGTCCAAAGAACACATTGAACCTGTAGTGGTGTATCGGAATTTAATACTGGTCTCAAAGGAAAGGATCAAAGCACAGATTTTAAGAAGTTTCACTCTTCTTGCACTTAAGGCGGAATTGTTCCTTTTGTATTTAATTCCCATGTAATTTCAGTGTTTCATCGTCAATGTGTATGTTCAAGGAATACATTGATCTGGCAGTGGTATATCGGAAACTAATACTGATCTCACACGGAATGCTCAAAGCACCGACTGTAAGAAGAGTCTCTATTATTGTAGTTAAGGCGGCATTGTACATTTTTTATTTAATTCCGATGCCATTTCTGTGTTTCATCGTCAATGTGATGAACCAAGGAATACACGGAACCTGCAGTGGTGTATCGGAAACTAATAATGGTCTCACAGGGAATGATCTAAGCACCGACTGTAAGAAGAGTCTCTATTCTTGCACTTAAGGCGGCATTGTGAATTTTGTGTTTAATTCCAATCCGATCTCTGTATTTCATCGTCAATGTGAAGGTCCAAGGAATACATTGAACCTGCAGTAGTGTATCGGAAACTAATGCTGGTGTCACAGGGAATGCTCAAAGCACCGACTGTAAGAAGAGTCTCTATTCTTGTACTTAAGGCAGCATTCTGCCTCTTGTATTTAATTCCGATGCGATTTCTGTGTTACATCGTCAATGTGAAGGTCCAAAGAACACATTGAACCTGTAGTGGTGTATCGGAATTTAATACTGGTCTCAAAGGAAAGGATCAAAGCACAGTTTTTAAGAAGTTTCACTCTTCTTGCACTTAAGGCGGAATTGTTCCTTTTGTATTTAATTCCCATGTAATTTCAGTGTTTCATCGTCAATGTGTATGTTCAAGGAATACATTGATCTGGCAGTGGTATATCGGAAACTAATACTGATCTCACACGGAATGCGCAAAGCACCGACTTCAAGAAGAGTCTCTATTCTTGTACTTAAGGCGGCATTGTGCCTTTTGTGTTTCATTCCGATGCGATTTCTGTGTTTCATCGTCAATGTGAAGGTCCAAGGAATACATTGAATCTGCAGTGGTGTATCGGAGACTAATACTGGTCTCACAGGAAAGGATCAAAGCACAGACTCTAAGAAGTCTCACTCTTCTTGCACTTAAGGCGGCCTTGTGCGTTTTGTATTTAATTCCGATGTAATTTCAGTGTTTCATCGTCAATGTGTATGTCCAAGGAATACATTGAACCTCCAGTGGTGTATCGCAAGCTAATACTGGTCTCACGGGCAATGCTCAAAGCACCGACTGCAAGAAGAGTCCCTATTCCTGTACTTAAGGGGGCATTGTGCCTTTTGTGTTTCATTCCGATGCGATTTCTGTGTTTCATCGTCAATGTGAAGGTCCAAGGAATACATTGAACCTGCTATGGTGTATCGGAAACTAATACTGGTCTCATAGGGAATGCTCAAAGAACCGACTGTAAGAAGAGTCTCTTTTCTTGTACTTAAGGCGGCATTGTGCTTATTGTATTGAATTCGGATGCGATTTCTGTGTTACATCGTCAATGTGAAGGTCCAAAGAATACATTGAACCTGCAGTGGTGTATCGGAAACTAATACTGGTCTCACAGGGAATGCTCAAAGCACCGACTGTAAGAAGAGTCTCTATTCTTGTACTTAAGGCGGCATTGTGCCATTTGTATTTAATTCCGATGCGATTTCTGTGTTTCATCGTCAATGTGAAGGTCCAAGGAATACATTGAACCTGCAGTGGCGTATCGGAAACTGATACTGGTCGCGCAGGAAAGGATAAAAGCACAGACTCTAAGAAGTCTCACTCTTCTTGCACTTAAGACGGCATTATACCTTTTGTATTTAATTACGATGTAATTTCAGTGTTTCATCGTCAATGTGCATGTCCAAGGAATACATTGAACGTGCAGTGGTGTATCGGAATCTAATACTGGTCTCACACGGAATGCTCAAAGCACCGACTTCAAGAAGAGTAACTATTCTTGTACTTAAGGCGGCATTGCGCCTTTTGTATTTAGTTCCGATGCGATTTCAGTGTTTCATCGTCAATGTGTATGTCCAAGGAATACATTGAAACTGCTGTGGAGTATCGGAAACTAATACTGTTCTTACAGGAAAGGATCAAAGCACAGACTCTAAGAAGTCTCACGCTTCTTGCACTTGATGCGACTTTGTGCCTTTTGTATTTAATTCCGATGTAATTTCGGTGTTTGATCGTCAATGTGTATGTCCAAGGAATACATTGAACCTGCTGTGGTGTATCGGAAACTAATACTGGTCTCACAGGGAATGCTCAAAGCACCGACTGTAAGAAGAGTCTCTATTCTTGTGCTTAAGGCGGCATTGTGCCTTATGTATTTAATTCCGATCCGATTTCTGTGTCTCATCGTCAATGTGAATTTCCAAGGAATACATTGAACCTGAAGTGGTGTACCGGATTCTAATACTGGTCTCGCAGGAAAGGATCAAAGAACAGACTCTAAGAAGACTCACTCTTCTTGCACTTAGGGCGCCATTGTGCCTTTTGTATTTAATTCCGATGCTAATTCTGTGTTTCATCGATAATGTGTATGTCCAAGGAATACATTGAACCTGCAGTGGTGTATCGCAAACTAATACTGGTCTCACAGGAATAGATCAAAGCACAGACTATAAGAAGTCTCACACGTCTTGCATTTAAGGAGTCATTGTGCCTTTTGTGTTTAATTCCGATGTAATTTCGGTTTTTCATCGTCAATGTGTATGTCCAAGGAATACAATGACCCTGCTGTGGTGTATCGGAAACTAATAATGGTCTCACAGGGAATGCTCAAAGCACCGACTTTAAGAAGAGTCTCTACTCTTGCACTTAAGGCGGCATTGTGCCTTTTATATTTAATTCCGATGTAATATCAGTGTTTCATCGTCAACGTGTATGTCCAAGGAATACATTGAACCTGCAGTGGTGTATCGGAAACTAATACTGGTCTCACAGGGAATGCTCAAAACACCGACTGTAGGAAGAGTCTCAATTCTTGTATTTAGGGCGGCACATTGAATTTTGTATTTAATTCCAATGCGATTTCTGTGTTTCATCGTCAATGTGACGGTCCAAGGAACACATTGAACCTGCAGTGATGTATCGGAAACTAATACCGGTCTCACAGGGAAGGATCAAAGCACAGACTCTAAGAAGTCTCACATAGCTTGCAGTTAAGGCGGCATTGTCCCTTTTGTATTTGATTCCGATGTAATTTCAGTGTTTCATCGTCAATGTGTATGTAAAAGGAATACATTGAACCTGGAGTGGTGTATCGGAAGCTAATACTGGTCTCACAGGAAAGGATCAAAGCACAGATTTTAAGAAGTTTCACTCTTCTAGCACTTAAGGCGGAATTTTTCCATTTTTATTTAATTCTGATGTAATTTCAGTGTTTCATTGTCATTTTGTACGTCCAAGGAATACATTGAACCTCCAGTGGTGTATCGCAAGCTAATACTGGTCTCACGGGGAATGCTCAAAGCACCGACTGCAAGAAGAGTCCCTATTCCTGTACTTAAGGCGGCATTGTGCAGTTTGTATTTAATTCCGATGCGATTTCTGTGTTTCATCGTCAATGTGAAGGTCCAAGGAATACATTGAACCTGCAGTGGCGTATCGGAAACTAATAATGGTCTCGCAGGGAATGCCCAAACACCGACTGTAAGATGAGTCTCTATTCTTGTACTTAAGGCGGCATTGTGCCTTTTGTATTTCATTCCGATGCGATTTCTGTGTTTCATCGTCAATGTGAAGGTCCAAGGAATACATTGAACCTGCTATGGTGTATCGGAAACTAATACTGGACTCAAAGGGAATGCTCAAAGAACCGACTGTAAGAAGAGTCTCTATTCTTGTACTTAAGGCGGCATTGTGCCTTTTGTATTTAATTCCGATGCGATTTCTGTGTTTCATCGTCAATGTGTATGTCCAAGGAATACATTGAACCTGCTGTGGAGTATCGGAAACTAATACTGTTCTTACAGGAAAGGATCAAAGCACAGACTCTAAGAAGTCTCACGCTTCTTGCACTTGATGCGGATTTGTGCCTTTTGTATTTAATTCCGATGTAATTTCGGTGTTTGATCGTCAATGTGAAGGTCCAAGGAATACATTGAACCTGCTGTGGTGTATCGGAAACTAATACTTGTCTCACAGGGACTGCTCAAAGCACCGACTGTAAGAAGAGTCTCTATTCTTGTACTTAAGGCGGCATTGTAACTTTTGTATTTAATTCCGATGCGATTTCTGTGCTTCATCGTCAATCTGAAGGTCCAAGGAATACATTGAACCTGAAGTGGTGTATCGGAATCTAATACTGGTCTCGCAGGAAAGGATCAAAGCACAGACTCTAAGAAGTCTCACATAGCTTGCACTTAAGGCTGCATTGTCCCTTTTGTATTTAATTCCGATGTAATTTCAGTGTTTCATCGTCAATGTGAATGTCCAAGGAATACATTGAACCTGGAGTGGTGTATCGGAAACTAATACTGGTCTCACAGGAAAGGAACAAAGCACAGATTTTAAGAAGTTTCACTCTTCTAGCACTTAAGGCGGAATTGTTCCATTTGTATTTAATTCTGATGTAATTTCAGTGTTTCATTGTCATTGTGTATGTCCAAGGAATACATTGAACCTGCAGTGGTGTATCGGAAACTAATAGTGGTCTCACAGGGAATGCTCAAAGCACCGACTGTAAGAAGAGTCTCTATTCTTGTACTTAAGGCGGAATTTTGCCTTTTGTATTTAATACCGATGCGTTTCTGTGTTTCATCGTCAATGTGAAGGTCCAAGGAATACATTGAACCTGCTGTGGTGTATCGGAAACTAATACTGGTCTCGCAGGGAATGCTCAAACACCGACTCTAAGAAGAGTCACTATTCTTGTACTTAAGGCGGCATTGTGCCTTTTGTACTTCATTCCGATGCGATTTGTGTGTCTCATCGTCAATGTGTATGTCCAAAGAATACATTGAACCTGCAATTGCGTATCGGAAGCTGGTACTGGTCACACACTAATGGATCAGAGCACAGACTCTAAGAAGTCTCACTCTTCTTGCACTTAAGGCGGCCTTGTGCGTTTTGTATTTAATCCCGATGTAATATCAGTGTTTCATCGTCAATGTGTATGTCCAAGGAATACATTGAACCTCCAGTGGTGTATCGCAAGCTAATACTGGTCTCACAGGGAATGCTCAAAGCACCGACTGTAAGAAGAGTCTCTATTCCTCTACTTAAGGCGGCATTGTGCCGTTTGTATTTAATTCCGATGCGATTTCTGTGCTTCATCGTCTATGTGAAGGTCCAAGGAATACACTGAACCTGCTATGGTGTATCGGAAACTAATACTGGTCTCAGAGGGAATGATCAATATACCGACTGTAAGAAGAGTCTCTATTCTTGTACTTAAGGCGGCATTGTGCCTTTTGTATTGATTTCGGATGCAATTTCTGTGTTACATCGTCAATGTGAAGGTCCAAAGAATACATTGAAGCGGCAGTGGTGTAGCGGAAACTAATACTGGTCTCACAGGGAATGCTCAAAACACCGACTTCAAGATGAGTCTTTATTCTTGTACTTATGGCGGCATTGTCCCTTTTGTATTTAATTCCGATGCGATTTCTGTGTTTCATCGTCAATGTGTATGTCCAATGAATACATTGAACCTGCAGTGGTGTATGGGAAACTAATACTGGTCTCACAGGGAATGCTCAAAGCACCGACTGTAAGAAGAGTCTCTACTCTTGTGCTTAAGGCGGCATTGTGCCTTATGTATTTAATTCCGATCCGATTTCTGTGTCTCATCGTCAATGTGAATTTCCAAGGAATACATTGAACCTGCAGTGGTGTATCGGAAACTAATACTGCTCTCACAGGGAATGCTCAAAGCACCGACTGTAAGAAGAGCCTCTATTCTTGTACTTAAGGCGGCATTGTAACTTTTGTATTTAATTCCGATGCGATTTCTGTGCTTCATCGTCAATGTGAAGGTCCAAGGAAAACATTGAACCTGAAGTGGTGTATCGAAATCAAATTCTGGTCTCTCAGGAAAGGATCAAAGAACAGACTCTAAGAAGACTCACTCTTCTTGCACTTAGGGCGCCATTGTGACTTTTGTAATTAATTCCGATGCTATTTCTGTGTTTCATCGTCAATGTGTATGTCCAAGGAATACATTGAACCTGCAGTGGTGTAACGGAAACTAATACTGGTCTCACAGGAAAGGATCAAAGCACAGATTTTAAGAAGTTTCACTCTCCATTTGTATTTAATTCTGATGTAATTTCAGTGTTTCATTGTCATTGTGTATGTCCAAGGAATACATTGAACCTGCAGTGGAGTATCGGAAACTAATAGTGGTCTCACACGGAATGCTCAAAGCACCGACCTTAAGAAGAGTCTCTACTCTTGTACTTAAGGCGGCATAGTGCCTTTTGTATTTTATTCCGATGCGCTTTCTGTGTTTCATCGTCAATATGAAGGTCCAAGGAATACACTGAACCTGAAGTGGTGTATCGGAAACTTAATACTGGCCTCACAGGAAAGGATCAAAGCACAGATTTTAAGAAGTTTCACTCTCCATTTGTATTTAATTCAGATGTAATTTCAGTGTTTCATTGTCATTGTGTATGTCCAAGGAATACCCTGAACCTGCAGTGGTGTATCGGAAACTAATAGTGGTCTCACACGGAATGCTCAAAGCACCGACCTTAAGAAGAGTCTCTATTCTTGTACTTATGGAGGCATTGTGCCTTTTGTACTTAATTCCGATGCGATTTCTGGGTTTCATCGTCAATGTGTGTGTCCAAGGAATACATTGAACCTGCTGTGGAGTATCGGAAAATAATACTGTTCTTACAGGAAAGGACCAAAGCACAGACTCTAAGAAGTCTCACGCTTCTTGCACTTGATGCGGCTTTGTGCCTTTTGTATTTAATTCCGATGTAATTTCGGTGTTTGATCGTCAATGTGTGTGTCCAAGTAATACATTGAACCTGCTGTGGTGTATCGGAAACTAATACTGCTCTCACAGAGAATGCTCAAAGCACCGACTGTAAGAAGAGTCACTATTCTTGTGCTTAAGGCGGCATTGTGCTTTATGTATTTAATTCCGATCCGATTTCTGTGTCTCATCGTCAATGTGAATTTCCAAGGAATACATTGAACCTGCAGTGGTGTATCGGGAACTAATACTGGTCTCACAGGGAATGCTCAAAGCACCGACTGTAAGAAGAGTCTATATTCTTGTACTTAAGGCGGCATTGTAACTTTTGTATTTAATTCCGATGCGATTTCTGTGCTTCATCGTCAATGTGAGGGTCCAAGGTATACATTGTACCTGATGTGGTGTATCGGAATCTAATACTGGTCTCGCAGGAAAGGATCAAAGAACAGACTCTAAGAAGACTCACTCTTCTTGCACTTAGGGCGCCATTGTGCCTTTTGTATTGAATTCCGACGCTATTTCTGTGTTTCATCGTCAATGTGTATGTCCAAGGAATACATTGAACCTGCAGTGGTGTATCGGAAGCTAATACTGGTCTCACAGGAAAGGATCAAAGCACAGACTCTAAGAAGTCTCACTCTTCTTGCATTTAAGGAGGCATTGTGGCTTTTGTATTTAATTCCGATGTAATTTCGGTGTTTCATCGTCAATGTGTATGTCCAAGGAATACAATGAATCAGCTGTGGTGTATCGGAAACTAATACTGGTCTCACAGGGAATGCTCAAAGCACCGACTGTAAGAAGAGTCTCTACTCTTGCACTTAAAGCGGCATTGTGCCTTTTATATTTAATTCCGATGTAATTTCAGTGTTTCATCGTCAACGTGTATGTCCAAGGAATACATTGAACCTGCAGTGGTGTATTGGAAACTAATACTGGTCTCACAGGGAACGCTCAAAACACCGACTGTAAGAAGAGTCTCTATTCTTGTACTTAGGGCGGCATTGTGCCTTTTGTATTTAAATCCTATGCGATTTCTGTGTTTCATCGTCAATGTGAAGGTCCAAGGAACACATTGAACCTGCAGTGATGTTTCGGAAACTAATACCGGTCTCACAGGAAAGGATCAAAACACAGACTCTAAGAAGTCTCACATAGCTTGCACTTAAGGCGGCATTGTTCCTTTTGTATTTATTTTCGATGTAATTTCAGTGTTTCATCGTCAATGTGTATGTCCAAGGAATACATTGAACCTAGAGTGGTGTGTCGGAAACTAATACTGGTCTCACAGGGAATGCTCAAAGCACCGACTGTAAGAAGAGTCACTATACTTGTACTTAAGGCGGCATTGTACCTTTTGTATTTAATTCCGATGCGATTTCTGTGATTCATCGTCAATGTGTATGTCCAAGGAATACAATGAACCTGCAGTGGTGTATCGGAAACCAATACTGGTCTCACAGGGAATGCTCAAAGCACAGACTGTAAGAAGAGCCTGTATTCTTGTACTTAAGGCTACATTGTGTCTTTTGTATTTTATTCCGATGCGATTTCGGTGTTTCGTCAATTTGATGGCCCAAGGAATACATTGACTTTGTAGTGGTGTATCGGAAACTAATACTGGCCTCACAGGAAAGGATCAAAGCACAGATATTAAGAAGTTACACTCTTTTTGCACTTAAGGCGGAATTGTTCCATTTGTATTTAATTATGATGTAATTTCAGTGTTTCATTGTCATTGTGTATGTCCAAGGAATACATTGAACCTGCAGTGGTGTATCGGAAACTAATAGTGGTCTCACACGGAATGCTCAAAGCACCGACCGTAAGAAGAGTCTCTATTCTTGTACTTAAGGAGGCATTGTGCCTTTTGTACTTCATTCCGATGCGATTTCTGTGTTTCATCGTCATTGTGTATGTCCAAGAAATACATTGAACCTGCAGTGGTGTATCGGAAACTAATACTGGTCTCACAGGAAAGGATCAAAGCACAGACTCCAAGAAGTGTCACTCTTCTTGCACTTATGGCGGCTTGTGCCTTTTGTATTTTATTCCGATGCGATTTCTGTGTTTCATCGTCCATGTGAAGGTCCAAGGAATACATTGAACCTGCAGTGGTGTATCGGAAACTAATTATGGTCTCACAGGAAAGGATCAAGGCACAGACTCCAAGAAGTGTCACTTTTCTTGCACTTAAGGCGGCATTGTGCCTTTTGTATTTAATTGCGATGCGAATACAGTGTTTCATCGTCAATGTGTAAGTCCGAGGAATACATTGAACCTGCAGTGCTGTATCGGAAACTAATACTGGTCTCACAGGAATAAATCAAAGCACAGACTCTAAGAAGTCTCACTCTTCTTGCACTTAGGGCGGCATTGTGCCTTTTGTATTTAATTCCGATGTAATTTCAGTGTTCCATCGACAATGTGTATGTCCAAGGAATACATTGAACCTGCAGTGGTGTATCGGAGACTAATACTGGACAGACAGGGAATGCTCAAAGCACCGACTGTAAGAAGAGTCTATATTCTTGTACTTAAGGCGGCATTGTAACTTTTGTATTTAATTCCGATGCGATTTCTGTGCTTCATCGTCAATGTGAAGGTCCAAGGTATACATTGTACCTGAAGTGGTGTATCGGAATCTAATACTGGTCTCGCAGGAAAGGATCAAAGAACAGACTCTAAGAAGACTCACTCTTCTTGCACTTAGGGCGCCATTGTGCCTTTTGTATTTAATTCCGATGCTATTTCTGTAATTCATCGTCAATGTGTATGTCCAAGGAATACATTGAACCTGCAGTGGTGTATCGGAAACTAATACTGGTCTCACAGGAAAGGATCAAAGCACAGACTCTAAGAAGTCTCACTCTTCTTGCATTTAAGGAGGCATTGTGGCTTTTGTATTTAATTCCGATGTAATTTCGGTGTTTCATCGTCAATGTGTATGTCCACGGAATACAATGAATCTGCTGTGGTGTATCGGAAACTAATACTGGTCTCACAGAGAATGCTCAAAGCACCGACTGTAAGAAGAGTCTCTACTCTTGCACTTAAAGCGGCATTGTGAATTTTATATTTAACTCCGATGTAATTTCAGTGTTTCATCGTCAACGTGTATGTCCAAGGAATACATTGAACCTGCAGTGGTGTATTGGAAACTAATACTGGTCTCACAGGGAACGCTCAAAACACCGACTGTAAGAAGAGTCTCTATTCTTGTACTTAGGGCGGCATTGTGCCTTTTGTATTTAATTCCTATGCGATTTCTGTGTTTCATCGTCAATGTGAAGGTCCAAGGAACACATTGAACCTGCAGTGATGTTTCGGAAACTAATACCGGTCTCACAGGAAAGGATCAAAACACAGACTCTAAGAAGTCTCACATAGCTTGCCCTTAAGGCGGCATTGTTCCTTTTGTATTTATTTTCGATGTAATTTCAGTGTTTCATCGTCAATGTGTATGTCCAAGGAATACATTGAACCTGGAGTGGTGTGTCGGAAACTAATACTGGTCTCACAGGGAATGCTCAAAGCACCGACTGTAAGAAGAGTCTCTATACTTGTACTTAAGGCGGCATTGTACCTTTTGTATTTAATTCCGATGCGATTTCTGTGTTTCATCGTCAATGTGTATGTCCAAGGAATACAATGAACCTGCAGTGGTGTATCGGAAACCAATACTGGTCTCACAGGGAATGCTCAAAGCACAGACTGTAAGAAGAGCCTGTATTCTTGTACTTAAGGCTACATTGGGTCTTTGGTATTTTATTCCGATGCGATGTCGGTGTTTCATCGTCAATTTGATGGTCCAAGGAATACATTGACTTTGTAGTGGTGTATCGGAAACTAATACTGGCCTCACAGGAAAGGATCAAAGCACAGATATTAAGAAGTTTCACTCTTTTTGCACTTAGGCGGAATTGTTCCATTTGTATTTAATTCTGATGTAATTTCAGTGTTTCATTGTCATTGTGTATGTCCAAGGAATACATTGAACCTGCAGTGGTGTATCGGAAACTAATAGTGGTCTCACACGGAATGCTCAAAGCACCGACCTTAAGAAGAGTCTCTATTCTTGTACTTAAGGAGGCATTGTGCCTTTTGTACTTCATTCCGATGCGATTTCTGTGTTTCATCGTCATTGTGTATGTCCAAGAAATACATTGAACCTGCAGTGGTGTATCGGAAAGTAATACTGGTCTCACAGGAAAGGATCAAAGCACAGACTCCAAGAAGTGTAACTCTTCTTGCACTTATGGCGGCTTGTGCCTTTTGTATTTTATTCCGATGCGATTTCTGTGTTTCATCGTCCATGTGAAGGTCCAAGGAATACATTGAACCTGCAGTGGTGTATCGGAAACTAATTATGGTCTCACAGGAAAGGATCAAGGCACAGACTCCAAGAAGTATCACTCTTCTTGCACTTAAGGCGGCATTGTGCCTTTTGTATTTAATTGCGATGCGAATACAGTGTTTCATCGTCAATGTGTAAGCCCGAGGAATACATTTAACCTGCAGTGCTGTATCGGAATCTGATACTGGTCTCACAGGAAAGGATCAAAGCACAGACTCTAAGAAGTCTCACTCTTCTTGCACTTACGGCGGCATTGTGCCTTTTGTATTTAATTCCGATGTAATTTCAGTGTTCCATCGACAATGTGTATGTCCAAGGAATACATTGAACCTGCAGTGGTGTATCGGAGACTAATACTGGACAGACAGGGAATGCTCAGAGCACCGACTGTAAGAAGAGTCTCTATTCTTGTACTTAAGGCTTCATTGTGCATGTTGTATTTAATTCCGATGCGATTTCAGTGATTCATCGTCAATGTGTATGTCCAGTTAATACATTGAACCTGCAGTGGTGCATCGGAAACTAATACTGGTCTCACAGGGAATGCTCAAAGCACCGACTGTACGAAGAGTCACAATTCTTGTACTTGTGGCGGCATTGTGCCTTTTGTATTTAATTCCGATGCGATTTCCCTGTTTCATCGTCAATGTGAAGATCCAAGGAATACATTGAACATGCAGTGGTGTATCAGAAACTAATACTGGTCTCACAGGGAATGCTCAATTCACTGACTGTAAGAAGAGTCTATATTCTAGTACTTAAGGCGGCATTGTGCCTTTTTGTATTTAATTCCGATGCGATTTCTGTGTTTCATCGTGAATGTGTATGTCCAAGGAATACATTGAACCTGCAGTGGTGTATCGGAAACTAATTCTGGTCTCACAGGGAATGCTCAAAGCACCCATTGTGAGAAAAGTTTCTAATCTTGTACTTAAGGCGGCTTTATGCCTTTCGTATTTAATTCCGATGCGATTTCCGTGTTTCGCCGCGAATGTGAAGGTCCAAGGAATACATTGAACCTGCAGTGGTGTATCGGATACTAATACTGGTCTCACAGGGAATGCGCAAAGCACCGACTGTAAGAAGAGACTGTATTGTTGTACTTAAGGCGGTATTTTGCCTTTTCTATTTAATTCCGTTGCGATTTCTATGTCTCTTCGTCAATGTGAAGGTCCTAGGAATACATTGAACCTGCAGTGGTGTATCGGAAACTAATACTGGTCTCACAGGAAAGGATCAAAGCACAGACTCTAAGAAGTCTCACCCTTCTTGCTCTTACGGCGGAATTGTTCGTATTGTATTTAATTCCGATGTAATTTCAGTGTTTCATTGTTAATGTGAATGTCCAAAGAATACACTGAACCTGCAGTGGTGTAGCGGAAACTAATACTGGTCTCACAGGAAATGCTCAATGCACCGACTGTAAGAAGAGTCTCTATTCCTGTACTTGAGGCGGCATTGTGCCTTTTTGTATTTAATTCCGATGCGATTACTGTGTTTCATCGTCAATGTGTATGTCCAAGGAATACATTGAACCTGCAGTGGTGTATCGGAAACTAATTCTGGTCTCACACGGAATTCTCAAATCACCGACTGCAAGAAGAGTCTCTATTCTTTTACTTAAGGCGGCACTGTGCCTTTTGTATTTAATTCCGATGCTATTTCTGTGTTTTAACGTCAATGTGAAGGTCCAAGGAATACATCGAACCTGCAGTGGTGTATCGGAAACTAATACTGGTCTCACAGGAAAGGATCAAAGCACAGACTCTAAGAAGTCTCACTCTTCTGGCACTTAAGGCGGCATTGTGCCTTTTATATTTAATTCCGATGTAATTTCGGTGTTTCATCGTCAATGTGTATGTCCAAGGAATACATTGAACCTTCTGTGGTGTATCGGAAACTAATATTGGTCTCACAGGGAATGCTCAATGCACCGACTGTAAGCAGAATCTCCATTCTTGTTCTTAAGTCGTCATTGTGCCTTTTGTATTTAATTCCGATGCGATCTGAGTGTTTCATCGTCAATGTGTAAGTCCGAGGAATACATTGAACCTGCAATGCTGTATCGGAAACTAATACTGGTCTCACAGGAAAGGATCAAAGCACAGACTCTAAGAAGTCCCACTCCTCTTGCACTTATGGCGGCATTGTGCCTTTTGTGTTTAATTCCGATGTAATTTCAGTGTTCCATAGTCAATGTGTACGTCCAAGGAATACATTGAACCTGCAGTGGTGTATCGGAAACTAATACTGCTCTCCCAGGGAATGCTCAAAGCACCGACTGTTAGAAGAGTCTATATTCTTGTACTTAAGTCGGCATTGTGCCTTTTGTATTTTATTCCGATGCGATTTCTGTGTTTCATCATCAATGAGATGGTCCAAGGAATACATTGAACCTGCAGTGGTGTATCGGAAACTAATACTGGTCTCACAGTGTATGCTCAAAAGCACCGACTGTAAGAAGAGTCTCTATTCTTGTACTTAAGGCGGCATTGTGCATTTTGTATTTAATTCCGATGCGATTTCAGTGTTTCATCGTCAATGTGTATGTCCAGTTAATACATTGAACCTGGAGTGGTGTATCGGAAAATAATACTGGCCTCACAGGGAATGCTCAAAGCACCGACTGTACGAAGAGTCACTATTCTTGTACTTGTGGCGGCATTGTACCTTTTGTATTTAATTCCGATGCGATTTCCCTGTTTCATCGTCAATGTGAAGATCCAAGGAATACATTGAACCTGCAGTGGTGTATCAGAAACTAATACTGGTCTCACAGGGAATGCTCAATTCACCGACAGTAAGAAGAGTCTATATTCTTGTACTTAAGGCGGCATTGTGCCTTATGTATTTAATTCCGATTCGATTTCTGTGCTTCATTGTCAATGTGAAGGTCCAAGGAATACATTGAACCTGCAGTGGTGTATCGGAAACTATTACTGGTCTCACAGGAAAGGATAAAAACACAGACTCTAAGAAGTCTCATTCATCTTGTACTTAAGGCGGCATTGAGTCTTTTGTATTTAATTCCGATGTAATTTCAGTGTTTCATCGTCAATGTGTATGTCCAAGGAATACATTGAACCTGCAGTGGTGTATCGGAAACTAATACTGGTCTGACAGGGAATGCTCAAAGCACCGACTGTAAGAACAGTCTTTATTCTTGTAGTTATGGCGGCATTGTGCCTTTTGTATTTAATTCCGATGCGATTTCTGTGTTTCATCGTCAATGTGAAGGTCCGCGGAATACACTGAACCAGCAGTGGTGTATCGGAAACTAATACTGGTCTCACAGGGATTGCTCAAAGCACCCAATGTAAGAAAAGTTTCTAATGTTGTACTTAACGCGGCTTTGTGCATTATGTATTTGATTCCGATGCGATTTCTGTGTTTCATCATCAATGTGAAGGTTCAAGGAATACATTGAACCAGCAGTTGTGTATCGGAAACTAATACTGGTCTCACAGGGAAAGCTCAAAGCACCGACTGTAAGCTGAATCAATATCCTTGTTCTTAAGGCGTCATTGTGCCTTTTGTATTTAATTCGGATGCGATTTCTGTGTTTCTTCGTCAATGTCAAGGTCCAAGGAATACATTGAACCAGGAGTGGTGTATCGGATACTAATACTGGTCTCACAGGGAATGCTCAAAGCACCGACTGTAAGAAGAGCCTCTATTCTAGTACTTAAGGCGGCATAGTGCCTTTTGTATTTTATTCCGATGCGATTTCTGTGTTTCATCGTCAATGTGAAGGTCCTAGGAATACATTGAACCTGCAGTGGTGTATCGGAAACTAATTATGGTCTCACAGGAAAGGATCAAGGCACAGACTCCAAGAAGTGTCACTCTTCTTGCACTTATGGCGGCATTGTGCCTTTTGTATTTAATTCCGATGCGATTTCAGTGTTTCATCGTCAATGTGTAAATCCGAGGAATACATTGAACCTGCAGTGCTGTATCGGAAACTAATACTGGTCTCACAGGAAAGGATCAAAGCACAGACTCTAAGAAGTCTCACTCTTCTTGCACTTAAGGCGGCATTGTGCCTTTTGAATTTAATTCCGATGTAATTTCAGTGTTCCATCGCCAATGTGTAAGTCCAAGGAATACATTGTACCTCCAGTGGTGTATCGGAAACTAATACTGGTCTCACAGGAAATGCTCATAGCACCGACTGTACGAAGAGTCACTATTCTTGTACTTGTGGCGGCATTGTGCCTTTTGTATTTAATTTCGATGCGATCTCGCTGTTTCATCGTCAATGTAAAGATCCAAGGAATACATTGAACCTGCAGTGGTGTATCAGAAACTAATACTGGTCTCACAGGGAATGTTCAAATCACCAACTGTAAGAGGAGTCTATATTCTTGTACTAATGGCGGCATTGTGCCTTTCGTATTTAATTCCGATTCGATTTCTGTATTTCATCGTCAATGTGAAGGTCCGAGGAATACACTGAACCTGCAATGGTGTGTCGGAAACTAATACTGGTCTCACAGGGAATGCTCAAAGCGCCCACTGTAAGAAAAGTTTCTAATCATGTACTTAAGGCGGTTTTGTGCCTTTTGTATTTAATTACGATGCGATTTCTGTGTTTCATCGTCAATGTGAAGGTCCAAGGAATACATTGAACCTGCAGTGGTGTATCAGAAACTAATACTGGTCTCACATGGAATGCGCAAAGCACCGACTGTAAGAAGAGTCTCTATTCTTGTACATAAGGCGGCATTGTGCCATTTGTATTTAATTCCGATGCGATTTCTGTGCTTCATCGTCAATGTGAAGGACCAAAGAATACATTGAACCTGCAGTGGTGTATCGGAAACTAATACTGGTCTCACAGGAAAGATTCAAAGCACGGACTCTAAGGAGTCTCACTCATCTTGCACTTATGGCGGAATTGTTCGTTTTGTATTTAATTCCGATGTAATTTCAGTGTTTCATTGCCAATGTGTATGTCCAAAGAATACACTGAACCTGCAGTGGTGTATCGGATACTAATACTGGTCTCACAGGGAATGCTCAAAGCACCGACTGTAAGAAGAGCCTCTATTCTTGTACTTAAGGCGGCATAGTGCCTTTTGTATTTTATTCCGATGCGATTTCTGTGTTTCATCGTCAATGTGAAGGTCCTAGGAATACATTGAACCTGCAGTGGTGTATCGGAAACTAATTATGGTCTCACAGGAAAGGATCAAGGCACAGACTCCAAGAAGTGTCACTCTTCTTGCACTTATGGCGGCATTGTGCCTTTTGTATTTAATTCCGATGCGATTTCAGTGTTTCATCGTCAATGTGTAAATCCGAGGAATACATTGAACCTGCAGTGCTGTATCGGAAACTAATACTGGTCTCACAGGAAAGGATCAAAGCACAGACTCTAAGAAGTCTCACTCTTCTTGCACTTAAGGCGGCATTGTGCCTTTTGAATTTAATTCCGATGTAATTTCAGTGTTCCATCGCCAATGTGTAAGTCCAAGGAATACATTGTACCTCCAGTGGTGTATCGGAAACTAATACTGGTCTCACAGGAAATGCTCATAGCACCGACTGTACGAAGAGTCACTATTCTTGTACTTGTGGCGGCATTGTGCCTTTTGTATTTAATTTCGATGCGATCTCGCTGTTTCATCGTCAATGTAAAGATCCAAGGAATACATTGAACCTGCAGTGGTGTATCAGAAACTAATACTGGTCTCACAGGGAATGTTCAAATCACCAACTGTAAGAGGAGTCTATATTCTTGTACTAATGGCGGCATTGTGCCTTTCGTATTTAATTCCGATTCGATTTCTGTATTTCATCGTCAATGTGAAGGTCCGAGGAATACACTGAACCTGCAATGGTGTGTCGGAAACTAATACTGGTCTCACAGGGAATGCTCAAAGCGCCCACTGTAAGAAAAGTTTCTAATCATGTACTTAAGGCGGTTTTGTGCCTTTTGTATTTAATTACGATGCGATTTCTGTGTTTCATCGTCAATGTGAAGGTCCAAGGAATACATTGAACCTGCAGTGGTGTATCAGAAACTAATACTGGTCTCACATGGAATGCGCAAAGCACCGACTGTAAGAAGAGTCTCTATTCTTGTACATAAGGCGGCATTGTGCCATTTGTATTTAATTCCGATGCGATTTCTGTGCTTCATCGTCAATGTGAAGGACCAAAGAATACATTGAACCTGCAGTGGTGTATCGGAAACTAATACTGGTCTCACAGGAAAGATTCAAAGCACGGACTCTAAGGAGTCTCACTCATCTTGCACTTATGGCGGAATTGTTCGTTTTGTATTTAATTCCGATGTAATTTCAGTGTTTCATTGCCAATGTGTATGTCCAAAGAATACACTGAACCTGCAGTGGTGTATCGGAATCTAATACTGGTCTCACAAGGAATGCTCAAAGCACCGACTGTAAGAAGAGCCTCTATTCTTGTACTTAAGGCGGCATAGTGCCTTTTGTATTTTATTCCGATGCGATTTCTGTGTTTCTTCGTCAATGTGATGGTCCTAGGAATACATTGAACCTGCAGTGGTGTATCGGAAACTAATTATGGTCTCACAGGAAAGGATCGAGGCACAGACTCCAAGAAGTGTCACTCTTCTTGCACTTAAGGCGGCATTGTGCCTTTTGTATTTAATTCCGATGCGATTTCAGTGTTTCATCGTCAATGTGTAAGTCCGGGGAATACATTGAACCTGCAGTGCTGTATCGGAAACTAATACTGGTCTCACAGGAAAGGATAAATGCAAAGAATCTAAGAAGTCTCATTCTTCTTGTACTTAAGGCGGCATTGAGTCTTTTGTATTTAATTCCGACGTAATTTCAGTGTTTCATCGTCAATGTGTATGTCCAAGGAATACATTGAACCTGCAGTGTGGTGTCGGAAACTAATACTGGTCTCACAGGGAATGCTCAAAGCACCGACTGTAAGAACAGTCTCCATTCTTGTACTTATGGTGGCTTTGTGCCTTTTGTATTTAATTCCGATGCGATTTCCCTGTTTCATCGTCAATGTGAAGATCCAAGGAATACATTGGACATGCAGTGGTGTATCAGAAACTAATACTGGTCTCACAGGGAATGCTCAAATCACTGACTGTAAGAAGAGTCTATATTCTAGTACTTAAGGCGGCATTGTGCTTTTATATTTAATTCCGATTCAATTTCTGTATTTCATCGTCAATATGAAGGCCCAAGGAATACATTGAACCTGCGGTGGTGTATCGGAAAGTAATACTGGTCTCATAGGAATGGATAAAAGCACAGACTCTAAGAAGTCTCATTCTTCTTGTACTTAAGGCGGCATTAAGTCTTTTGTATTTAATTCCGATTCGATTTCTGTGTTTCATCGTCAATGTGAAGGTCCGGGTAATACACTGAACCTACAATGGGGTATCGGAAACTAATACTGGTCTCACAGGGAATGCTCAAAGCACCCATTGTGAGAAAAGTTTCTAATCTTGTACTTAAGGCGGCTTTATGCCTTTTGTTTTTAATTCCGATGCGATTTCCGTGTTTCGCCGCCAATGTGAAGGTCCAAAGAATACATTGAACCTGCAGTGGTGTATCGGATACTAATACTGGTCTCACAGGCAATGCGCAAAGCACCGACTGTAAGAAGAGTCTGTATTGTTGTACTTAAGGCGGCATTTTGCCTTTTCTATTTAATTCCGATGCGATTTCTATGTTTCTTCGTTTATGTGAAGGTCCTAGGAATACATTGAACCTGCAGTGGTGTATCGGAAACTAATACTGGTCTCACAGGAAAGGATCAAAGCACAGACTCTAAGAAGTCTCACCCTTCTTGCTCTTACGGCGGAATTGTTCGTATTGTATTTAATTCCGATGTAATTTCAGTGTTTCATTGTTAATGTGTATGTCCAAAGAATATACTGAACCTGCAGTGGTGTATCGGAAACTAATACTGGTCTCACAGGAAATGCTCAATGCACCAACTGTAAGAAGAGTCTCTATTCCTGTACTTAAGGCGGCATTGTGCCTTTTTGTATTTAATTCCGATGCGATTTCTGTGTTTCATCGTCAATGTGTATGTCCAAGTAATACATTGAACCTGCAGTGGTGTATCGGAAACTAATTCTGGTCTCACACGGAATTCTCAAATCACCGACTGCACGAAGAGTCTCTATTCTTGTACTTAAGGCGGCACTGTGCCTTTTGTATTTAATTCCGATGCTATTTCAGTGTTTCATCGTCAATGTGTAAGTCCGAGGAATACATTGAACCTGCACTGGAGAATCGGAAACTAATACTGGTCTCACAGGAAAGGATCAAAGCACAGACTCTAAGAAGTCCCACTCTTCTTGCACTTATGGCGGCATTGTGCCTTTTGTATGTAATTCCGATGTAATTTCAGTGTTCCATCGTCAATGTGTACGTCCAAGGAATACATTGAACCTGCAGTGGTGTATCGGAAACTAATACTGCTCTCACAGGGAATGCTCAAAGCACCGACTGTTAGAAGAGTCTATATTCTTGTACTTAAGTCGGCATTGTGCTTTTTGTATTTTATTCCGATGCGATTTCTGTGTGTCATCATCAATGAGATGGTCGAAGGAATACATTGAACCTGCAGTGGTGTATCGGAAACTAATACTGGTCTCACAGTGTATGCTCAAAAGCACCGACTGTAAGAAGAGTCTCTATTCTTGTTCTTAAGGCGGCATTGTGCAGTTTGTATTTAATTCCGATGCGATTTCAGTGTTTCATCGTCAATGTGTATGTCCAGTTAATACATTGAACCTGGAGTGGTGTATCGGAAAATAATACTGGCCTCAAAAGGACTGCTCAAAGCACCGACTGTACGAAGAGTAACTATTCTTGTACTTGTGGCGGCATTGTACGTTTTGTATTTAATTCCGATGCGATTTCCCTGTTTCATCGTCAATGTGAAGGACCAAGGAATACATTGAACCTGCAGTGGTGTATCAGAAACTAATACTGGTCTCACAGGGAATGCTCAAATCACCGACAGTAAG
Organism: Schistocerca americana; assembly: GCF_021461395.2. Classification (NCBI taxonomy): domain Eukaryota; kingdom Metazoa; phylum Arthropoda; class Insecta; order Orthoptera; family Acrididae; genus Schistocerca; species Schistocerca americana. The sequence goes on from NW_025725371.1 coordinate 22,430,759, forward strand.
AAGAGTCTATATTCTTGTACTTAAGGCGGCATTGTGCCTTATGTACTTAATTCCGATTCGATTTCTGTGCTTCATTGTCAATGTGAAGGTCCAAGGAATACATTGAACCTGCAGTGGTGTATCGGAAACTATTACTGGTCTCACAGGAAAGGATAAAAACACAGACTCTAAGAAGTCTCATTCTTCTTGTACTTAAGGCGGCATTGAGTCTTTTGTATTTAATTCCGATGTAATTTCAGTGTTTCATCGTCAATGTGTATGTCTAAGAAATACATTGAACCTGCAGTGGTGTGTCGGAAACTAGTACTGGTCTCACAGGGAAAGCTCAAAACACCGACTGTAAGAAGAGTCACTATTCTTGTACTTAAGGCGGCATTATGCCTTTTGTATTTAATTCCAATGCGATTTCTGTGTTTCATCATCATTGTGAAGGTCCAAGGAATACATTGCACCTGCAGTGGTGTATCGGAAACTAATACTGGTCTCACAGGAAAGGATCAAAGCACAGACTCTAAGAAGTCTCATTCTTCTTTCACTTACGGCGGCATTGTTCCTTTTGTATTAAATTCCGATGTAATTTCAGTGTTTCATCGTCAATGTGTATGTCCTAGGAATACATTGAACCTGCAGTGGTGTATCGGAAACTAATACTGGTCTGACAGGGAATGCTCAAAGCACAGACTGTAGAACAGTCTCTATTCTTGTAGTTATGGCGGCATTGTGCCTTTTGTATTTAATTCCGATGCGATTTCTGTGTTTCATCGTCAATGTGAAGGTCCGCGGAATACACTGAACCAGCAGTGGTGTATCGGAAACTAATACTGGTCTCACAGGGATTTCTCAAAGCACCCAATGTAAGAAAAGTTTCTAATGTTGTACTTAACACGGCTTTGTGCATTTTGTATTTAATTCCGATGCGAATTCTGTGTTTCATCGTCAATGTGAAGGTTCAAGGAATACATTGAACCAGCAGTTGTGTATCGGAAACTAATACTGGTCTCACAGGGAAAGCTCAAAGCACCGACTGTAAGCTGAATCAATATTCTTGTTCTTAAGGCGTCATTGTGCCTTTTGTATTTAATTCGGATGCGATTTCTGTGTTTCATCGTCAATGTCAAGGTCCAAGGAATACATTGAACCAGGAGTGGTGTATCGGAAACTAATACTGGTCTCACAGGGAATGCTCAAAGCACCGACTGTAAGAAGAGCCTCTATTCTTGTACTTAAGGCGGCATAGTGCCTTTTGTATTTTATTCCGATGCGATTTCTGTGTTTCATCGTCAATGTGAAGGTCCTAGGAATACATTGAACCTGCAGTGGTGGTTCGGAAACTCATTATGGTCTCACAGGAAAGGATCAAGTCACAGACTCCAAGAAGTGTCACTCTTCTTGCACTTATGGCGGCATTGTGCCTTTTGTATTTAATTCCGATGCGATTTCAGTGTTTCATCGTCAATGTGTAAGTCCGAGGAATACATTGAACCTGCAGTGCTGTATCGGAAACTAATACTGGTCTCACAGGAAAGGATCAAACACAGACTCTAAGAAGTCTCACTCTTCTTGCACTTAAGGCGGCATTGTGCCTTGTGAATTTAATTCCGATGTAATTTCAGTGTTCCATCACCAATGTGTATGTCCAAGGAATACATTGAACCTGCAGTGGTGTATCGGAAACTAATACTGGTCTCACAGGGAATGCTCAAATCACCGACTGTAAGAGGAGTCTATATTCTTGTACTTAAGGCGGCATTGTGCCTTTCGTATTTAATTACGATTCGATTTCTGTATTTCATCGTCAATATGAAGGGCCAAGGAATACATTGAAGCTGCAGTGGTGTATCGGAAACTAATACTGGTCTCACAGGAAAGGATAAAGCACAGACTCTAAGAAGTCTCATTCTTCTTGTACTTAAGGCGGCACAGAGTCTTTTGTATTTAATTCCGATGTAATTTCTGAGTTTCATCGTCAATGTGTATGTCCAAGGAATACATTGAACCTGCAGTGGTGTATCGGAAACTAATACTGGTCTCACAGGGAATGCTCAAAGCACCGATTGTAAGAACAGTCTCTAATCTTGTACTTATGGTGGCATTGTGCCTTTTGCATTTAATTCCGATGCGATTTCTGTGTTTCATCGTCAATGTGAAGGTCCGAGGAATACACTGAACCTGCAATGGTGTATCGGAAACTAATACTGGTCTCACAGGGAATGCTCAAAGCGCCCACTGTAAGAAAAGTTTCTAATCATGTACTTAAGGCGGTTTTGTGCCTTTTGTATTTAATTACGATGCGATTTCTGTGTTTCATCGTCAATGTGAAGGTCCAAGGAATACATTGAACCTGCAGTGGTGTATCAGAAACTAATACTGGTCTCACATGGAATGCGCAAAGCACCGACTGTAAGAAGAGTCTCTATTCTTGTACATAAGGCGGCATTGTGCCTTTTGTATTTAATTCCGATGCGATTTCTGTGTTTCATCGTCAATGTGAAGGACCAAGGAATACATTGAACCTGCAGTGGTGTATCGGAAACTAATACTGGTCTCACAGGAAAGAATCTAAGCACGGACTCTAAGAAGTCCCACTCATCTTGCACTTATGGCGGATTTGTTCGTTTTGTATTTAATTCCGATGTAATTTCAGTGTTTCATTGCCAATGTGTATGTCCAAAGAATACACTGAACCTGCAGTGGTGTATCGGAATTTAATACTGGTCTCACAGGGAATGCTCAAAGCACCGACTGCAAGAAGAGCCTCTATTCTTGTACTTAAGGCGTCATAGTGCCTTTTGTATTTTATTCCGATGCGATTTCTGTGTTTCTTCGTCAATGTGATGGTCCTAGGAATACATTGAACCTGCAGTGGTGTATCGGAATCTAATTATGGTCTCACAGGAAAGGATCGAGGCACAGACTCCAAGAAGTGTCACTCTTCTTGCACTTAAGGGGGCATTGTGCCTTTTGTATTTAATTCCGATGCGATTTCAGTGTTTCATCGTCAATGTGTAAGTCCGAGGAATACATTGAACCTGCAGTGCTGTATCGGAAACTAATACTGGTCTCACAGGAAAGGATAAAAGCAAAGACTCTAAGAAACCTCATTCCTCTTGTACTTAAGGCGGCATTGAGTCTTTGGTATTTAATACCGATTCGATTTCTGTGATTCATCGTCAATGAGAAGGTCCTGAGAATACACTGAACCTACAATGGTGTATCGGAAACTATAACTGGTCTCACAGGGAATGCTCAAAGCACCCACTGTGAGAAAATTTTCTAATCTTATACTTAAGGCGGCTTTATGCCTTTTCTATTTAATTCCGATGCGATTTCTGTGTTTCGTCGCCAATTTGAAGGTCCAAGGAATACATTGAACCTGCAGTGGTGTATCGGATACTAATACTGGTCTCACAGGGAATGCGCAAAGCACCGACTGTAAGAAGAGTCTCTATTCCTGTACTTAAGGCGGCATTGTGCCTTTTGTATTTAATGCCGATGCGATTTCTGTGTTTCATCGTCAATGTGTATGTCCAAGGAATACATTTAACCTGCAGTGGTGTATCGGAAACTAATTCTGGTCTCACACGGAATTCTCAAATCACCGACTGTATGAAGAGTCTCTATTCTTGTACTTAAGGCGGTACTGTGCCTTTTGTATTTAATTCCGATGTAATTTCGGTGTTTCATCGTCAATGTGTATGTCCAAGAAATACATTGAACCTGCTGTGGTGTATCGGAAACTAATATTGGTCTCACAGGGAATGCTCAAATCACCGAAAGTAAGAAGAGTCTATATTCTTGTACTTAAGGCGGCATGTGCCTTATGTATTTAATTCGGATGCGATAACTGTGTTTCTTCGTCAATGTCAAGGTCCAAGGAATACATTGAACCAGGAGCGGTATATCGGAATCTAATACTGGTCTCACAGGGAATGCTCAAAGCACCGACTGTAAGAAGAGCCTCTATTCTTGTACTTAAGGCGACATAGTGCCTTTTGTATTTTATTCCGATGCGATTTCTGTGTTTCATCGTCAATGTGAAGGTCCTAGGAATACATTGAACCTGCAGTGGTGTATCGGAAACTAATTATGGTCTCACAGGAAAGGCTCAAGGCACAGATTCCAAGAAGTGTCACTCTTTTTGCGCTTATGGCGGCATTGTGCCTTTTGTATTTAATGCCGATGCGATTTCAGTGTTTCATCGTCAATGTGTAAGTCCGAGGAATACATTGAACCTGCAGTGCTGTATCGGAAACTAATACTGGTCTCACAGGAAAGGAACAAAGCACGGACTCTAAGAAGTCTCACTCTTCTTGCACTTATGGCGGAATTGTTCGTTTTGTATTTAATTCCGATGTAATTTCAGTGTTTCATTGCCAATGTGTATGTCCAAAGAATACACTGAACCTGCAGTGGTGTATCGGAATCTAATACTGGTCTCACAGGGAATGCTCAAAGCACCGACTGTAAGAAGAGCCTCTATTCTTGTACTTAAGGCGGCATAGTGCCTTTTGTATTTTATTCCGATGCGATTTCTGAGTTTCATCGTCAATGTGATGGTCCTAGGAATACATTGAACCTGCAGTGGTGTATCGGAAACTAATTATGGTCTCACAGGAAAGGATCAAGGCACAGACTCCAAGAAGTGTCACTCTTCTTGCACTTAAGGCGGCATTGTGCCTTTTGTATTTAATTCCGATGCGATTTAAGTGTTTGATCGTCAATGTGTAAGTCCGAGGAATACATTGAACCTGCAGTGCTGTATCGGAAACTAATACTGGTCTCACAGGAAAGGATCAAAGCACAGACTCTAAGAAGTCTCACTCTTCTTGCACTTAAGGCGGCATTGTGAATTTTATATTTAATTCCGATGTAATTTCGGTGTTTCATCGTCAATGTGTATGTCCAAGGAATACATTGAACCTGCTGTGGTGTATCGGAATCTAATACTGGTCTCACCGGGAATGCTCAAAGCACCGACTGTAAGCTGAATCTCAATTCTTGTACTTAAGGCGTCATTGTGCCTTTTGTATTTAATTCCGATGCGATTTCTGTGTTTCATCGTCAATGTTAAGGTCCAAGGAATACATTGAACCTGCAGTGGTGTATCGGAAACTAATACTGGTCTCACAGCAAAGGATCAAATCACAGACTCCAAGAAGTGACACTCTTCTTGCACTTATGGCGGTATTGTGCCTTTTGTATTTAATTTCGATGTAAATTCAGTGTCCCATCGTCAATGTGTATGTCCAAGGAACACATTGAACCTGCAGTGGTGTATCGGAAACTAATACTGGTCTCACAGGGAATGCTCAAAGCACCGACTGTAAGAACAGTCAATATTCTTGTACTTATGGTGGCATTGTGCATTTTGTATTTAATTTCGATGCGATTTCTGTGTTTCATCGTCAATGTGTATGTCCACGGAATACATTGAACCTGCAGTGGTGTATCGGAATCTAATACTGGTCTCACAGGGAATGCTCAAAGCACCGACTGTAAGAAGAGTCTCTATTCTTGTACTTAAGTCGGCATTGTGCCTTATGTATTTAATTCCGATGCGATTTCTGTGTTTCATCGTCAATGTGAAGATCCAAGGAATACATTGAACCTGCAATGGTGTATCGGAAACTAATACTGGTCTCACATGGCATGCTCAAAGCACCGACTGTAAGAAGAGTCTCTATTCTTGTACTTAAGGCGGCATTGTGCATTTTGTATTTAATTCCGATCCGATTTCCCTGTTTCATCGTCAATGTGAAGATCCAAGGAATACATTGAACCTGCAGTGGTCTATCAGAAACTAATACTGGTCTCACAGGTAGTGCTCAAATCACCGACTGTAAGAAAAGTCTATATTCTTGTACTTAAGGCGGCATTGTGCCTTTTGTATTTAATTCCGATTCGAATTCTGTATTTCATCGTCAATATGAAGGGCCAAGGAATACATTGAACCTGCAGTGGTGTATCGGAAACTAATACTCGTCTCCCAGGAAAGTATAAAAGCAAAGACTCTAAGAAGTCTCATTCTTCTTGTACTTAAGGCGGCATTGAGTCTTTTGTATTTAATTCCGATGTAATTTCAGTGTTTCATCGTCAATGTGTATGTCCAAGGAACAGATTGAACCTGCAGTGGTGTATCGGAAACTAATACTGGTCTCACAGGGAATGCTCATAGCACCGACTGTAAGAACAGTCAATATTCTTGTGCTTATGGTGGCATTGTGCATTTTATATTTAATTTCGATGCGATTTCTGTTTTTCATCGTCAATGTGAAGGTCCGAGGAATACACTGAACCTGCAGTGGTGTATCGGAAACTAATACTGGTCTCACAGGGAATGCTCAAAGCACCCACTGTATAAAAAGTTTCTAATATTGTACTTAAGGCGGCTTTGTGCCTTTTGTATTTAATTCTAATGCGATTTCTGTTTTTCATCGTCAATGTGAATGTCCAAGAAATACATTGAACGTGCAGTGGTGTATCGGAAACTAATACTGGTCTCACAGTCAATGCGCAAAGCTCCGACTGTAAGAAGAGTCTGTATTGTTGTACTTAAGGCGGCATTTTGCCTTTTCTATTGAATTCCGATGCGATTTCTATGTTTTTTTCGTCAATGTGAAGGTCCTAGGAATACATTGAACCTGCAGTGGTGTTTCGGGAACTAATACTGGTCCCACAGGGAATGCTGAAAGCACCGACTGTAAGAAGAGTTTCTATACTTGTACTTAAGGAGGCATTGTGCCTTTTGTATTTAATTCACATGCGATTTCTGTGTTTCATCGTCAATGTGAAGGTCGAAGGAATACATTGAACCAGCAGTGGTGTATAGGAAACTAATACTGGTCTCACAGGGAATGCTCAAAGCACCGATTGTAAGAAGAGTCTCTATTATTGTACTGAAGGCGGCATTTAGAGTTATGTATTTAATTCCGATGCGATTTCTATGTTTCATCGTCAATGTGAAGGTCCAAGGAATACATAGCACCTGCAGTGGTGTATCGGAAACTAATTCTGGTCTCACACGGAATGCTGAAAGCTCCGACTGTAAGAAGAGTCTCTATTCTTGTACTGAAAGCGGCATTGAGCATTTTGTATTTAATTCCGATGCGATTTCTGTGTTTCATCGACAATGTGAAGGTCCAAGGAATACATTGAACCTGCAGTGGTGTATCGGAAACTAATACTGGTCTCACAGGAAAGGATTAAAGCACAGACTCTAAGAAGTCTCACTCTTCTTGCACTTATGGCGGAATTGTTCGTTTTGTATTTAATTCCGATGTAATTTCAGTGTTTCATCGTCAATGTGCATGTCCAAGGAACAGATTGAACCTGCAGTGGTGTATCGGAAACTAATACTGGTCTCACAGGGAATGCTCAAAGCACCGACTGTAAGAAGTGTCTCTATTCTTGTACTTGTGGTGGCATTGTGCATTTTGTATTTAATTCCGATGCGATTTCTGTGTTTCATCGTCAATGTGAAGGTCCAAGGAATACACTGAACCTGCAGTGGTGTATCGGAACTAATACTGGTCACACAGGGAATGCTCAAATCACCGACTGTAAGAAAAGTTTCTAATCTTGTACTTGAGGCCTCTTTGTGCCTTTTGTATTTAATTCCGATGCGATTTCTGTGTTTCATCGTCAATGTGAAGGTCAAAGGAATACATTAAACCTGCAGTGGTGTATCGGAAACTAATACTGGTCTCACAGGGAATGCGAAAGGCACCGACTGTAAGAAGAGTCTGTATTCTTGTACTTAAGGCGGCATTATGCCTTTTGTATTTAACTCCGATGCGATTTCTGTGTTTCTTCGTCAATGTGAAGGTCCTAGGAATACATTGAACCTGCAGTGGTGTATCGGAAACTAATACTGGTCTCACAGGGAATGCTCAAAGCACCGACTGCAAGTTGAGTCTCTATTCTTGCACTTAAGGCGGCATTGTGCCCCTTGTATTTAATTCCGATATAATTTTTGTTTTTCATCGGGAATGTGTATGTCCAAGGAAGTCATTGAACCTGCAGTGGTGTATTGGAAACTAATACTTGTCTCACAGGGAATGCTCAAAGCACCGACTGTAAGAAGAGACTCTATTCTTGTACTTAAGGCGGCATTGTGCCTTTTGTATTTAATTCCGATGTAAATTCAGTGTTTCACCGTCAATGTGTATGTCCAGTCAATACATTGAACCTGCAGTGGTGTATCGGAAACTAATACTGGTCTCACAGGGAATGCTCAAGGCACCGACTGTACGAAGAGTCACTATTCTTGTACTTGAGGAGACATTATGCCTTTTGTATTCAATTCCGATGCAATTTCTGTGTTTCATCGTCAATGTGAAGATCCATGGAATACATTGAACCTGCAGTGGTGTATCGGAAACTAATACTGGTCTCACAGGGAATACTCAAATGCACCGACGTAAGAAGAGTCTATATTCTTGTACCTAAGGCGGCATTGTGCCTTTTGTATTTAATTCCGATTCGATTTCTGTATTTCATCGTCAATGTGAAGGACCAGGGAATACATTGAGCTTGCAGTGGTGTATAGGAAACTAATACTGGTCTCACAGGAAAGGGTAAAAACACAGAATCTATGAAGTCTCACTCTTCTTGTACTTAAGGCGACATTGAGTCTTTTGTATTTAATTCCGATGTAATTTCGGTGTTTCATCGTCAATGTGTATGTCCAAGGAATACATTGAACCTGCAGTTGTGTATCGGAAACTAATACTGGTCTCACAGGGAATACTCAAAATACCGACTGTAAGAAGAGTCTCTATTCTTGTATTTAAGGCGGCATTGTGCCTTTTGTATTTAATTCCGATGCGATTTCTGTGCTTCATCGTCAATGTGAAGCTCCGAGGAATACATTGAACCTGCAGTGGTGTACCGGGAACTAATACTGGTCTCACAGGGAATGCTCAAAGCACCGATTGTAAGAAGAGTCTCTATTCATGTACTAAAGGCGGCATTGAGCATTATGTATTTAATTCCGATGCGATTTCTATGTCTCATCGTCAGTGTGAAGGTCGAAGGAATATATTGCACCTGCAGTGGTGTATCGCAAACTAATTCTGGTCTCACACGGAATGCTGAAAGCACCGACTGTAAGAAGAGTCTCTATTCTTGTACTGAAGGCGGCATTGAGCATTTTGTATTTAATTCCGATGCGATTTCTGTGTTACATCGTCAATGTGAAGGTCCAAGGAATACATTGCACCTCCAGTGGTGTATCGGAAACTAATACTGGTCTCACAGAAATGGATTAAAGCACAGACTCTAACAAGTCTCACTCTTCTTTCACTTATGGCGGAATTGTTCGTTTTGTATTTAATTCCGATGTAATATCAGTGTTTCATCGTCAATGTGTATGTCCAAGGAATACATTGAACCTGCAGTGGTGTTTCGGAAACTCATACTGGTCTCACAGGGAATGTCGAAGCATCGACTGTAAGAAGTGTCCCTATTCATGTACTTATGGTGGCATTGTGCCTTTTGTATTTAATTCCGATGCGATTTCTTTGTTTCATCGTCAATGTGAAGGTCCAAGGAATACACTGAAACTGCAGTGGTGTATCGGAAACTAATACTGGTCACACAGTTAATGCTCAAAGCACCGACTGTAAGAAAAGTTTCTAATCTTGTACTTGAGGCGGCTATGTGCCTTTTGTAATTAATTCCGATGCGATTTCTGTGTTTCATCGTCAATGTGAAGGTCCAAGGAATACATTAAACCTGCAGTGGTGTATCATAAACTAATACTGGTCTCACAGGGAATGCGCAAGGCACCGACTGTAAGAAGAGTCTGTATTTTTGTACTTAAGGCGGCATTTTGCCTTTTGTATTTAATTCCGATGCGATTTCTGTGTTTCTTCGTCAATGTGAAAGTCATAGGAATACATTGAACCTGCAGTGGTCTATCGGAAACTAATACTGGTCTCACAGGTAATGCTCAAAGCACCTACTCTAAAAAGAGTCTCTATTCCTGTACTTACGCGGCAGTTTGCCTTTTGTATTTCATTCCGATGCGATTTCTGTTTTTCATCGTCAATGTGAATTACCAAGGAATACATTGAACCTAAAGTGGTGTATCGGAAACTAATTCTGGTCTCACAGGGAAAGCTCAAAGCACCGACTGTAAGAAGAGTCTCTATTCTTGCACTCAAGGCGGCATTGTGCCTTTTGTATTTAATTCCGATGTAATTTCAGTGTTCCATCGTCAATGTGTATGTCCAAGGAATACACTGAACGTGCAGTGGTGTATCGGAAACTAATACTGGTCTCACAGGGAATGCTCAAAGCACCGACTGTAAGAAGATTCTCTATTCTTGTACTTAAGGCGGCATTGTGCCTTTTGTATTTAATTCCGATTCGATTTCTGTATTTCATCGTCAATATGAAGGGCCAAGGAAACATTGAACCTGCAGTGGTGTATCGGAAACTAATACTGGTCTCGCAGGAAAAGATAAAAGCACAGACTCTAAGAAGTCTCATTCTTCTTGACCTTAAGGCGGCATTGAGTCTTTTGTCTTTAAATCCGATGTAATTTCAGTGTTTCATCGTCAATGTGTATGTCCAAGGAACACATTGAACCTGCAGTGGTGTATCGGAAACTAATTCTGGTCTCACAGGGAATGCTCAAAGCACGGACTGTAAGAACAGTCCCTATTCTTGTACTTATGGTGGCATTGTGCATTTTGTAAGTTCGATGCGATTTCTGTGTTTCATTGTCAATGTGAAGGTCCGAGGAATACATTGAACCTGCAGTGGTGTATCGGAAACTAATACTGGTCTCACAGTCAATGCGCAAAACACCGACTGTAAGAAGAGTCTGTATTGTTGTACTTAAGGCGGCATTTTGCCTTTTCTATTTAATTCCGATGCGATTTCTATGTTTCTTCGTCAATGTGAAGGTCCTAGGAATACATTGAACCTGCAGTGGTGTATCGGAACCTAATACTGGTCTCACAGATAATGCTCAAAGCACCGACTGTAAGAAGAGTTTCTATACTTGTACTTAAGGCGGCATTGTGCATTTTGTATTTAATTCAGATGCGATTTCTGTGTTTCATCGTCAATGTGAAGGTCGAAGGAATACATTGAACCTGCAGTGGTGTATCGGAAACTAATACTGGTTTCACAAGGACTGCTCAAAGCACCGATTGTAAGAAGAGTCTCTATTCTTGTACTGAAGGCGGCATTTAGCATTATGTATTTAATTCGGATGCGATTTCTATGTTTCATCGTCAATGTGAAGGTCCAAGGAATACATAGCACCTGCAGTGGTGTATCGGAAACTAATTCTGGTCTCTCACGGAATGCTGAAAGCACCGACTGTAAGAAGAGTCTGTATTCTTGTTTTCAAGGCGGCATTTTGCCTTTTGTATTTAATTCCGATGCGATTTCTATGTTTCTTCGTCAATGTGAAGGTCATAGGAATACATTGAACCTGCAGTGGTCTATCGGAAACTAATACTGGTCTCACAGGGAATGCTCAAAGCACCGACTGCAAGAAGAGTCTCTATTCTTGCACTTATGGCGGCATTGTGCCTCTTGTATTTAATTCCGATATAATTTCTGTTTTTCATCGGCGATGTGTATGTCCAAGGAATACATTGTACCTGCAGTGGTGTATTGGAAACTAATACTGGTCTCACAGGGAATGCTCAAAGCACCGACTGTAAGAAGAGTCTCTATTCTTGTACTTATGGCGGCATTGTGCCTTTTGTATTTAATTCCGATGTAAATTCAGTGTTTCATCGTCAATGTGTATGTCCAGTCAATTCATTGAACCAGCAGTGGTGTATCGGAAACTAATACTGGTCTCACAGGGAATGCTCAAGGCACCGACTGTACGAAGAGTCACTATTCTTGTACTTGAGTCAACATTGTGCCTTTTGTATTTAATTCCGGCGCAATTTCTGTGTTTCATCGTCAATGTGAAGATCCAAGGAATACATTGATCCTGCAGTGGTGTATCGGAACTAATACTGGTCTCACAGGGAATGCTCAAAGCACCGTCTGTAAGAAGAGTCTATATTCTTGTACCTAAGGCGGCTTTGTGCCTTTTGTATTTAATACCTTTGCAATTTCTGTATTTCATCGTCAATGTGAATTTCCAAGGAATACATTGAACCTGGAGTGATGTATCGGAAACTAATTCTGGTCTCACAGGGAATGCTCAAAGCACCGACTGTAAGAAGAGTCTCTATTCTTGCACTCAAGGCGGCATTGTGCCTTTTGTATTTAATTCCGATGTAATTTCAGTGTTCCATCGTCAATGTGTATGTCCAAGGAATACGTTGAACCTGCAGTGGTGTATCGGAAACTAATACTGGTCTCACAAGGAATGCTCAAAGCACCGACTGTTAGAAGAGTCTCTATTCTTGTACTTAAAGCAGCATTGTGCCTTTTGTATTTAATACCGATTCGATTTCTGTATTTCATCGTCAATATGAAGGGCCAAGGAATACATTGAACCTGCAGTGGTGTATCGGTAACTAATACTGGTCTCCCAGGAAAGGATAAAAGCACAGACTCTAAGAAGTGTCATTCTTCTTGTACTTAAGGCGGCATTGAGTCTTTTGTATTTAATTCCGATGCGATTTCTATGTTTCTTCGTCAATGTGAAGGTCCTAGGAATACATTGAACCTGCAGTGGTCTATCGGAAACTAATACTGGTCTCACAGGGAATGCTCAAAGCACCGAATGTAAGAAGAGTCTCTATTCTTGCACTTAAGGCGGCATTGTGCCTCTTGTATTTAATTCCGATATAATTTCTGTTCTTCATCGGCAATGTGTACGTCCAAGGAATACAATGAACCTGCAGTGGTGTATTGGAAACTAATACTGGTCTCACAGGGAATGCTCAAAGCACCGACTGTAAGAAGAGTCTCTAATCTTGTACTTAAGGCGGCATTGTGCCTTTTGTATTAAATTCCGATGTACATTCAGTGTTTCATCGTCAATGTGTATGTCCAGTCAATACATTGAACCTGCAGTGGTGTATCGGAAACTAATACTGGTCTCACAGGGAATGCTCAAGGCACCGACTGTACGAAGAGACACTATTCTTGTACTTGAGGCGACATTGTGCCTTTTGTATTTAATTCCGATGCAATTTCTGTGTTTCATCGTCATTGTGAAGATCCAAGGAATACATTGAACCTGCAGTGGTGTATCGGAAACTAATACTGGTCTCACAGGGAATGCTCAAAGCACTGACTGTAAGACGAGTCTCTATCCTTGAAGTTACGCGGCACTTTGCCTTTTGTATTTAATTCAGATGCGATTTCTGTGTTTCATCGACAATGTGAAGTTCGAAGGAATACATTGAACCTGCAGTGGTGTATCGGAAACTAATACTGGTCTCACATGGAATGCTCAAAGCACCATTTGTAAGAAGAGTCTCTATTCTTGTACTGAAGGCGGCATTGAGCATTATGTATTAAATTCCGATGCGATTTCTATGTCTCATCGTCAATGTGAAGGTCCAAAGAATACATTGCACCTGCAGTGGTGTATCGGAAACTAATTCTGGTCTCACACGGAATGCTGAAAGCACCGACTGTAAGAAGAGTCTCTATTCTTGTACTAAAGGCGGCATTGAGCATTTTGTATTTAATTCCGATGCGATTTCTGTGTTTCATCGTCTGTGTGAAGGTCCAAGGAATACATTGCACCGGCAGTGGTGTATAGGAAACTAATACTGGTCTTACAGGGAATGTCAAACCATCGACTGTAAGAAGTGTCTCTATTCTTGTACTTATGGTGGCATTGTGCCTTTTGTATTTAATTCCGATGCGATTTCTGTGTTTCATCGTCAATGTGAAGGTCCAAGGAATACACTGAAACTGCAGTGGTGTATTGGAAACTAATACTGGTCACACAGGTAATGCTCAAAGCACCGACTGTAAGAAAAGTTTCTAATCTTGTACTTGATGCGGCTTTGTGCCTTTTGTATTTAATTCCGATGCGATTTCTGTTTTTCATCGTCAATGTGAAGGTCCAAGGAATACACTAAACCTGCAGTGGTGTATCGGAAACTAATACTGGTCTCACAGGGAATGCGCAAGGCACCGACTGTAAGAAGAGTCTGTATTCTTGTTTTTAAGGCGGCATTTTGCCTTTTGTATTTAATTCCGATGCGATTTCTGTGTTTCTTCGTCCATGTGAAGGTCATAGGAACACATTGAACCTGCAGTGGTCTATCGGAAACTAATACTGGTCTCACAGGGAATGTTCAAAGCACCGACTGTAAGATGAGTCTCTATTCTTGCACTTAAGGCGGCATTGAGCCTCTTGTATGTAATTCCGATATAATTTCTGTTTTTCATCGGCAATGTGTATGTCCAAGGAATACATTGAACCTGCAGTGGTGTATTGGAAACTAATACTGGTCTCACAGGGAATGCTCAAAGCACCGACTGTAAGAAGAGTCTCTATTCTTGTACTTATGGCGGCATTGTGCCTTTTGTATTTAATTCCGATGTAAATTCAGTGTTTCATCGTCAATGTGTATGTCCAGTCAATACATTGAACCAGCAGTGGTGTATCGGAAACTAATACTGGTCTCACAGGGAATGCTCAAGGCACCGACTGTACGAAGAGTCACTATTCTTGTACTTGAGTCAACATTGTGCCTTTTGTATTTAATTCCGATGCAATTTCTGTATTTCATCGTCAATGTGAAGGACCAAGGAATACCTTGAACTTGCAGAGGTGTATCGGAAACTAATACTGGTCTCACAGGAAAGGATAAAAACACAGACTCTAAGAAGTCTCACTCTTCTTGTACTTAAGGCGGCATTGAGTCTTTTGTATTTAATTCCGATGTAACTTCAGTGTTTCATCGTCAATGTGTATGTCCAAGGAATACATTGAACCTGCAGTAGCGTATCGGAAACTAATACTGGTCTCACAGGGAGTACTAAAAATACCGACTGTAAGAAGAGTCTCTATTCTTGTACTGAAGGCGGCATTGAGCATTATGTATTTAATTCCGATGCGATTTCTATGTCTCATTGTCAATGTGAAGGTCCAAGGAATACATTGCACCTGCAGTGGTGTATCGGAACTAATACTGGTCTCACAGGGAATGCTCAAAGCACCGACTGTAAGAAGAGTCTATATTCTTGTACATAAGGCGTCATTGCGCCTTTTGTATTTAATTCCGATGCAATTTCTGTGTTTCATCGTCAATGTTAAGGACCAACGAATACATTGAACCTGCAGTGGTGTATCGGAAACTAATACTGGTCTCACAGGAAAGGATAAAAACACACACTCTAAGAAGTCTCACTCTTTTGTACTTAAGGCGGCATTGAGACTTTTGTATTTAATACCGATGTAATTCCAGTGTTTCATCGTCAATGTGTATATCCAAGGAATACATTGAACCTGCAGTGGTGTATCGGAAACTAACACTGGTTTCACAGGGAATGCTCAAAACACCGACTGAAGGAAGACTATCTATTCTTGTACTTATGGTGGCATTGTGCCTTTTGTATTTAATTCCGATGTGGTTTCTGTGTTTCATCGTCAATGTGAAGGTCCAAGGAATACACTGAACCTGCAGTGGTGTATCGGAAACTAATACTGGTCTCACAGGGAATGCTCAAAGCACCGACTGTAAGAAAAGTTTCTAATCTTGAACTTAAGGCGGCTTTGTGTCTTTTGTATTTAATTCCGATGCGATATCTTTGTTTCATCGTCAATGTGAAGGTCCAAGGAATACATTGAACCTGGAGTGATGTATCGGAAACTAATTCTGGTCTCACAGGGAATGCTCAAAGCACCGACTGTAAGAAGTGTCTCTATTCTTGCACTCAAGGCGGAATTGTGCCTTTTGTATTTAATTCCGATGTAATTTCAGTGTTCCATCGTCAATGTGTATGTCCAAGGAATACGTTGAACCTGCAGTGGTGTATCGGAAACTAATACTGGTCTCACAAGGAGTGCTCAAAGCACCGACTGTTAGAAGAGTCTCTATTCTTGTACTTACGGCAGCATTGTGCCTTTTGTATTTAATACCGATTCGATTTCTGTGTTTCATCGTCAATATGAAGGGCCAAAGAATACATTGAACCTGCAGTGGTGTATCGGAAACTAATACTGGTCTCCCAGGAAAGGATAAAAGCACAGACTCTAAGAAGTATCATTCTACTTGTACTTAAGGCGGCATTGAGTCTTTTGTATTTAATTCCGATGCGACTTCTATGTTTCTTCGTCAATGTGAAGGTCCTAGGAATACATTGAACCTGCAGTGGTCTATCGGAAACTAATACTGGTCTCACAGGGAATGCTCAAAGCACCGACTGTAAGAAGAGTCTCTATTCTTGCACTTAAGGCGGCATTGTGCCTCTTGTATTTAATTCCGATGCGATTTCTGTGTTTCTTCGTCAATGTGAAGGTCCTAGGAATACATTGAACCTGCAGTGGTCTATCAGAAACTAATACTGGTCTCACAGGGAATGCTCAGAGCACCGCCTGCAAGAAGGGTCTCTATTCTTGCACTTAAGGCGGCATTGTGCCTTTTGTATTTAATTCCGATATAATTTCTGTTTTTCATCGGCAATGTGTATGTCCAAGGAATACATTGAACCTGCAGTGGTGTATTGGAAACTAATACTGGTCTCACATGCAATGCTCAAAGCACCGACTGTCAGAAGAGTCTCTATTCTTGTACTTAAGGCGGCATTGTGCCTTTTGTATTTAATTCCGATGTACTTTCAGTATTTCATAGTAAATGTGTATGTCCAGTCAATTCATTGAACCTGCAGTGGTGTATCGGAAACTAGTACTGGTCTCACAGGGAATGCTCAAAGCACCGACTGTACGAAGAGTCACTATTGTTGTACTTGAGGCGGCATTGTGCCTTTTGTATTTAATTCCGATGCGATTTCTCTTTTTCATCGTCAATGTGAAGATCCAAGGAGTACATTTAACCTGCAGTGGTGTATCAGAAACTAATACTGGTCCCACAGTGAATGCTCAAAGCACCGACTGTAAGAAGAGTCTATATTCTTGTACATAAGGCGGCATTGTGCCTTTTGTATTTAATTCCGATGTAAATTCGGTGTTTCTTCGTCAATGTGTATGTCCAAGGAATACATTGAACCTGCAGTGGCGTATCGAAAACTAATACTGGTCTCACAGGGAATACTCAAAATACCGACTGTTAGAAGAGTCTCTATTCTTGTATTTAAGGCGGCATTGTGCCTTTTGTATTTAATTCCGATGCGATCTCTGTGTTTCATCGTCAATTTGAAGCTCCGAGGAATACATTGAACTTGCAGTGGTGTACCGGAAACTAATACTGGTCTCACAGGGAATGCTCAAAACACTGACTGTAAGACGAGTCTCTATTCCTGTACTTACGCGACAGTTTGCCTTTTGTATTTAATTCCGATGCGATTTCTGTGTTTCATCGTCAATGTGATGGTCCAAGGAATACATTGAACCTGCAGTGGTGTATCGGAAACTAATTTTGGTCTCACAGGGAATGCTCAAAGCACCGACTGTAAGAAGAGTCTCTATTCCTGCACTTAAGGCGGCATTGTGACTTTTGTATTTAATTCCGATATAATTTCTGTTTTTCATCGGCAATGTGTAGGTCCAAGGAATACATTGAACCTGCAGTGGTGTATTGG
Source organism: Schistocerca americana (assembly GCF_021461395.2). Classification (NCBI taxonomy): domain Eukaryota; kingdom Metazoa; phylum Arthropoda; class Insecta; order Orthoptera; family Acrididae; genus Schistocerca; species Schistocerca americana. The sequence continues at coordinate 22,448,411 of NW_025725371.1, forward strand.
AAACTAATACTGGTGTCACAGGAAATGCTCAAAGCACTGACTGTAAGAAGAGTCTCTATTCTTGTACTTAAGGCGGCATTGTGCCTTTTGTATTTAATTCCAATGTAATTTCTGTGTTTCATCGTCAATGTGAAGGTCCAAGGAATACATTGAACCTGCAGTGGTGTATCGGAAACTAATACTGGTCTCACAGGGAATGATCAATGCGCCGACCGTAAGAAGAGGCTCTATTCTTGTACTCAAGGCGGCATTGTGCTTCTGTATTTAATTCCGATTCCATTTCTGTGTTTCATCGTCAATGTGAAGGTCCAAGGAATACATTGAACCTGCAGTGGTGTATCGGGAGCTAATACTGGTCTCACAGGGAATGCTCAAAACACTGACTGTAAGACAAGTCTCTATTCTTGTAATTACGCGGCAGCTTTCCTTTTGTATTTCATTCCGATGCGATTTCTGTGTTTCATCGTCAATGTGAAGGTCCAAGGAATATATTGTACCTGCAGTGGTGTATCGGAAACTAATACTGGCCCCACAGGGAATGCTCAAAGCACCGACCGTTAGAAGAGTCTCTATTCTTGTACATAAGGCGGCATTGTGCATTTGTACTTAATTCCGATGCGATTTCTGTGTTTCATCGTCAATGTGAAGGTCCAAGGAATACATTGTGCCTGCAGAGGTGGATCGGAAACTAATACTGGTCTCACATGGAATGCTGAAAGCACCGACTGTAAGAAGAGTCTCTATTCTTGTAGTTAAGGCGGCATTACGCCTTTTGTATTTAATTCCGATGCGATTTCTGTGTTTCATCGTCAATGTGAAGGTCCTAGGAATACATTGAACCTGCTGAGGTGTATCGGAAACTAATACTGGTCTCACAGGGAATGCTCAAAGCACCGACAGTAAGAAGGGTCTCTATTCTTGTACTTAAGGCGGCATTGTGCCTTTTGAATTTAATTCCGATGCGATTTCTGTGTTTAATCGTCAATGTGAAGGTCCAAGGAATACATTGTGCCTGCAGAGGTGTATCGGAAACTAATACTGGTCTCACAGGGAATGCTCAAAGCATCGACTGTAAGAAGAGTCTCTATTCTTGTACTTAAGGCGACATTGTGCCTTTTGTATTTAATTCCGATGCGATTTCTGTGTTTCATCGTCAATGTGAAGGTCCTAGTAATACATGGAACCTGCTGAGGTGTATCGAAAGCTAATACTGGTGTCACAGGGAATGCTGAAAGTACCGACTGTAAGAAGAGTCTCTATTCTTGTACATACGCGACATTTTGCCTTTTGTATTTCATGCCGATGCGATATCTGTGTTTCATCGTCAATGTGAATGTCCAAGGAATACATTGAACCTAGAGTGGTGAATCGGAAACTAATTCTGGTCTCACAGGGGATGCTCAAAGCACCGACTGTAAGAAGAGTCTCTATTCTTGTAGTTAAGGCGGCATTGCGCCTTTTGTATTTAATTCCGATGCGATTTCTGTGTTTCCTCGTCAATGTGAAGGTCCTAGGAATACATTGAACCTGCTGAGGTGTATCGGAAACTAATACTGGTCTCACAGGGAATGCTGAAAGCACCGACTGTAAGAAGAGTCTCTATTCTTGTACTTATGCGGCAGTTTGACTCTTGTATTTCATTTCGATGCGATTTCTGTGTTTCATCGTCAATGTGAAGGTCCAAGGATTACATTGAACCTGCAGTGGTGTATCGGAAACTAATACTGGTCTCACAGGGAATGCTGAAAGCACCGACTGTAAGAAGAGTCTCTATTCTTGTACTTACGCGGCAGTTTGCCCTTTGTATTTCATTCCAATGCGATTTCTGTGTTTCATCGTCAATGTGAAGGTACAAGGAATACATTGAACCTGGAGTGGTGTTTCGGAAACTAATTCTGGTCTCACAGGGAATGCTCAAAGCACCGACTGTAAGAAGAGTTTCTATTCTTGTACTTAAGGCGAAATTGTGCCTTTTGTATTTAATTCCGATGCGATTTCTGTGTTTCATCGTCAATGTGAAGGTCCTAGGAATACATTGAACCTGCTGAGGTGTATCGGAAACTAACACTGGTCTCACAGGGAAAGCTGAAAGCACCGACTGTAAGAAGAGTCTCTATTCTTGTACTTAAGGCGGCATTGTGCCTTTTGTATTTAATTCCAATGTAATTTCTGTGTTTCATTGTCAATGTGAAGGTCCAAGGAACACATTGAACCTGCAGTGATGTATCGGAAACTAATACTGGTCTCACAGGAAAGAATCAAAGCACAGACTCTGAGAGGTCTCACTCTTCTTGCACTTAAGGCGGCATTTTTCCTTTTGTATTTAATTCCGATGTAATTTCAGTGTTTCATCGTCAATGTGAAGGTCCAAGGAATACATTGAACCTCGAGTGGTGTATCGGAAACTAATACTGGTCTCACAGGGAGTGCTCAAAACACCGACTGTAAGAAGAGTCTCTATTCTTGAACCTAAAGCGACATTGTGCCTTTTGTATTCAATTCCGATGCGATTTCTGTGTTTCATCGTCAATGTGAAGGTTCTAGGAATACATTGAACCTGCAGTGTTGTATCGGAAACTAATACTGGTCTCACAGGGAATGCTGAAATCACCGACTGTAGGAAGAGTCTCTATTTTTGTACTTAAGGCGACATTGTGCTTTTTGTATTTAATTCCGATGCGATTTCTGTGTTTCATCGTCAATATGATGGTCCTAGGATAACATTGAACCTGCTGAGGAGTATCGGAAACTAATACTGGTCTCACAGGGACTGCTGAAAGCACCGACTGTAAGAAGAGTCTCTATTCTTGTACTTATGCGGCAGTTTGCCTTTTGTATTTCATTCTGATGCGATTTCTGTGTTTCATCGTCAATGTGAATGTCTAAGGAATAGATTGAACCTGGAGTGGTGTATCGGAAACTAATTTTGGTCTCACAGGGAATTCTCAAAGCACCGACTGTGAGGAGTCTCTATTCTATTACTTAAGGCGGCATTGCGCCTTTTGTACTTAATTACGATGCGATTTCTGTGTTTCATCGTCAATGTGAAGGTCCTAGGAATACTTTGACCCTGCTGAGGTGTATCAGAAACTAATACTGGTCTCACAGGGAATGCTGAAAGCACCGACTGTAAGAAGAGTCTCTGTTCTTGTACTTACGCGGCAGTTTGCCTTTTGTATTTCATTCGGATGCGATTTCTGTGGTTCATCGTCAATGTGAAGGTCCAAGGAATAAATTGAACCTGCAGTGGTGTATCGGAAACTAATACTGGTCTCACAGGGAATGCTCAAAGCACCGACTGTAAGAAGAGTCTTTATTCTTGTACTTAAGGCGACATTGTGCCTTTTGTATTTAATTCCGATGCGATTTCAGTGTTTCATCGTCATTGTGAAGGTCCTAGGAATACATTGAACCTGCTGAGGTGTATCGGAAGCTAATACTGGTCTCACAGGGAATGCCGAAAGCACCGACTGTAATTAGAGTCTCTATTCTTGTACTTACGCGGCATTTTGCCTTTTGTATTTCATTCCGATGCGATATCTGTGTTTCATCGTCAATGTGAATGTCCAAGGAATACATTGAACCTGGAGTGGTGTATCGGAAACTAATTCTGGTCTCACAGGGAATGCTCAAAGCACCGACTGTAAGAAGAGTCTCTATTCTTGTAGTTAAGGCGGCATTGCGCCTTTTGTATTTAATTCCGATGCGATTTCTGTGTTTCATCGTCAATGTGAAGGTCCTAGGAATACACTGAACTTGCTGAGGTGTATCGGAAACTAATACTGGTCTCACAGGGAATGCTGAAAGCACCGACTGTAAGAAGAGTCTCTATTCTTGTACTTACGCGGCAGTTTGCCCTTTGTATTTCATTCCGATGCGATTTCTGTGTTTCATCGTCAATGTGAAGGTCCAAGGAATATATTGTACCTGCAGTGGTGTGTCGGAAACTAATACTGGCCTCACAGGGAATGCTCAAAGCACCGACCGTTAGAAGAGTCTCTATTCTTGTACATAAGGCGGCATTGTGCATTTGTACTTAATTCCGATGCGATTTCTGTCTTTCATCGTCAATGTGAAGGTCCAAGGAATACATTGTGCCTGCAGAGATGGATCGGAAACTAATACTGGTCTCACATGGAATGCTGAAAGCACCGACTGTAAGAAGAGTCTCTATTCTTGTATTTAAGACGGCATTGTGCTTTTGTATTTAATTCCGATGCGATCTCTGTGATTCATCGTCAATGTGAAGGTCCAAGGAATACATTGAACCTGCAGTGGTATATCGGAAACTAATACTGGTCTCACAGGGAATGGTCATAGCACCGACTGTAAGAAGGGTCTCTATTCTTGTAGTTAAGGCGGCATTGTGGCTTTTGAATTTAATTCCGATGCGATTTCTGTGTTTAATCGTCAATGTGAAGGTCCAAGGAATACATTGTGCCTGCAGAGGTGTATCGGAAACTAATACTGGTCTCACAGGGAATGCTCAAAGCACCGACTGTAAGAAGAGTCTCTATTGTTGTACTTAAGGCGGCATTGTGCCATTTATATTTAATTCCGAAGCGATTTCTGTGTTTCATCGTCAATGTGAAGGTCCTAGGAATACATTGAACCTGCATAGGTGTATCGGAAACTAATACTGGTCTCACATGGAAAGCTGAAAGCACCGACTGTAAGAAGAGTCACTATTCTTGTATTTAAGACGGCATTGTGCTTTTGTATTTAATTCCGATGCGATTTCTGTGTTTCATCGTCAACGTGAAGGTCCAAGGAATACATTGAACCTGCAGCGGTGTATCGGAAACTAATACTGGTCTCACAGGGAATGCTCAAAGCATCGACTGTAAGAAGAGTCTCTATTCTTGTACTTAAGGCGACATTGTGCCTTTTGTATTTATTTCCGATGCGATTTCTGTGTTTCATCGTCAATGTGAAGGTCCTAGTAATACATGGAACCTGCTGAGGTGTATCGAAAGCTAATACTGGTGTCACAGGGAATGCTGAAAGTACCGACTGTAAGAAGAGTCTCTATTCTTGTACATACGCGACATTTTGCCTTTTGTATTTCATACCGATGCGATATCTGTGTTTCATCGTCAAAGTGAATGTCCAAGGAATACATTGAACCTAGAGTGGTGTATCGGAAACTAATTCTGGTCTCACAGGGAATGCTCAAAGCACCGACTGTAAGAAGAGTCTCTATTCATGTAGTTAAGGCGGCATTGCGCCTTTTGTATTTAATTCCGATGCGATTTCTGTGTTTCATCGTCAATGTGAAGGTCCTAGGAATACATTGAACCTGCTGAGGTGTATCGGAAACTAATACTGGTCTCACAGGGAATGCTGAAAGCACCGACTGTAAGAAGAGTCTCTATTCTTGTACTTATGCGGCAGTTTGACTCTTGTATTTCATTTCGATGCGATTTCTGTGTTTCATCGTCAATGTGAAGGTCCAAGGATTACATTGAAATTGCAGTGGTGTATCGGAAACTAATACTGGTCTCACAGGGAATGCTGAAAGCACCGACTGTAAGAAGAGTCTCTATTCTTGTACTTACGCGGCAGTTTGCCCTTTGTATTTCATTCCGATGCGATTTCTGTGTTTCATCGTCAATGTGAAGGTACAAGGAATACATTGAACCTGGAGTGGTGTTTCGGAAACTAATTCTGGTCTCACAGGGAATGCTCAAAGCACCGACTGTAAGAAGAGTTTCTATTCTTGTACTTAAGGCGAAATTGTGCTTTTTGTATTTAATTCCGATGCGATTTCTGTGTTTCATCGTCAATGTGAAGGTCCCAGGAATACATTGAACCTGCTGAGGTGTATCGGAAACTAACACTGGTCTCACAGGGAAAGCTGAAAGCACCGACTGTAAGAAGAGTCTCTATTCTTGTACTTACGCGGCTGTTTGCCTTTTGTATTTCATTCCGATGCGATTTCTGTGTTTCATCGTCAATGTGAATGTCCAAGGAATACATTGAACCTGGAGTGGTGTATCGGAAATTAATACTGGTCTCACCGGGAATGCTCAAAGCACAGACTGTAAGAAGAGTCTCTATTCTTGTACTTAAGGCGACACTGTGCCCTTTGTATTTAATTCCGATGCGATTTCTGTGTTTCATTGTCAATGTGAAGGTCCAAGGAACACATTGAACCTGCAGTGATGTATCGGAAACTAATACTGGTCTCACAGGAAAGAATCAAAGCACAGACTCTGAGAAGTCTCACTCTTCTTGCACTTAAGGCGGCATTTTTCCTTTTGTATTTAATTCCGATGTAATTTCAATGTTTCATCGTCAATGTGAAGGTCCAAGGAATACATTGAACCTGGAGTGGTGTATCGGAAACTAATACTGGTCTCACAGGGAGTGCTCAAAACACCGACTGTAAGAAGAGTCTCTATTCTTGAACTTAAAGCGACATTGTGCCTTTTGTATTCAATTCCGATGCGATTTCTGTGTTTCATCGTCAATGTGAAGGTTCTAGGAATACACTGAACCTGCAGTGTTGTATCGGAAACTAATACTGGTCCCACAGGGAATGCTCAAATCACCGACTGTAGGAAGAGTCTCTATTTTTGTACTTAAGGCGACATTGTGCTTTTTGTATTTAATTCCGATGCGATTTCTGTGTTTCATCGTCAATATGATGGTCCTAGGATAACATTGAACCTGCTGAGGAGTATCGGAAACTAATACTGGACTCACAGGGACTGCTGAAAGCACCGACTGTAAGAAGAGTCTCTATTCTTGTACTTATGCGGCAGTTTGCCTTTTGTATTTCATTCCGATGCGATTTCTGTGTTTCATCGTCAATGTGAATGTCTAAGGAATAGATTGAACCTGGAGTGGTGTATCGGAAACTAATTTTGGTCTCACAGGGAATTCTCAAAGCACCGACTGTAAGGAGTCTCTATTCTTGTACTTAAGGCGGCATTGCGCCTTTTGTATTTAATTACGATGCGATTTCTGTGTTTCATCGTCAATGTGAAGGTCCTAGGATTACTTTGACCCTGCTGAGGTGTATCAGAAACTAATACTGGTCTCACAGGGAATGCTGAAAGCACCGACTGTAAGAAGAGTCTCTGTTCTTGTACTTACGCGGCAGTTTGCCTTTTGTATTTCATTCGGATGCGATTTCTGTGGTTCATCGTCAATGTGTAGGTCCAAGGAATATATTGAACCTGCAGTGGTGTATCGGAAACTAATACTGGTCTCACAGGGAATGCTCAAAGCACCGACTGTAAGAAGAGTCTTTATTCTTGTACTTAAGGCGACATTGTGCCTTTTGTATTTAATTCCGATGCGATTTCAGTGTTTCATCGTCATTGTGAAGGTCCTAGGAATACATTGAACCTGCTGAGGTGTATCGGAAGCTAATACTGGTCTCACAGGGAATGCCGAAAGCACCGACTGTAATTAGAGTCTCTATTCTTGTACTTACGCGGCATTTTGCCTTTTGCATTTCATTCCGATGCGATATCTGTGTTTCATCGTCAATGTGAATGTCCAAGGAATACATTGAACCTGGAGTGGTGTATCGGAAACTAATTCTGGTCTCACAGGGAATGCTCAAAGCACCGACTGTAAGAAGAGTCTCTATTCTTGTAGTTAAGGCGGCATTGCGCCTTTTGTATTTAATTCCGATGCGATTTCTGTGTTTCATCGTCAATGTGAAGGTCCTAGGAATACACTGAACTTGCTGAGGTGTATCGGAAACTAATACTGGTCTCACAGGGAATGCTGAAAGCACCGACTGTAAGAAGAGTCTCTATTCTTGTACTTACGCGGCAGTTTGCCCTTTGTATTTCATTCCGTTGCGATTTCTGTGTTTCATCGTCAATGTGAAGGTACAAGGAATACATTGAACCTGGAGTGGTGTATCGGAAACTAATTCTGGTCTCACAGGGAATGCTCAAAGCACCGACTGTAAGAAGAGTTTCTATTCTTGTACTTAAGGCGACATTGTGCTTTTTGTATTTAATTCCGATGCGATTTCTGTGTTTCATCGTCAATGTAAAGGTCCTAGGAATACATTGAACCTGCTGAGGTGTATCGGAAACTAATACTGGTCTCACAGGGAAAGCTGAAAGCACCGACTGTGAGAAGAGTCTCTATTCTTGTACTTACGCGGCTGTTTGCCTTTTGTATTTCATTCCGATGTGATTTCTGTGTTTCATCGTCAATGTGAATGTCCAAGGAATACATTGAACCTGGAGTGGTGTATCGGAAATTAATACTGGTCTCACCGGGAATGCTCAAAGCACAGACTGTAAGAAGAGTCTCTATTCTTGTACTTAAGGCGACATTGTGCCCTTTGTATTTAATTCCGATGCGATTTCTGTGTTTCATTGTCAATGTGAAGGTCCAAGGAACACATTGAACCTGCAGTGATGTATCGGAAACTAATACTGGTCTCACAGGAAAGAATCAAAGCACAGACTCTAAGAAGTCTCACTCTTCTTGCACTTAAGGCGGCATTGTTCCTTTTGTATTTAATTCCGATGTAATTTTAGTGTTTCATCGTCAATGTGAAGGTCCAAGGAATACATTGAACCTGGAGTGGTGTATCGGAAACTAATACTGGTCTCACAGGGAGTGCTCAAAGCACCGACTGTAAGAAGAGTCTCTATTCTTGAACTTAAAGCGACATTGTGCCTTTTATATTTATTTCCGATGCGATTTCTGTGTTTCATCGTCAATGTGAAGGTTCTAGGAATACATTGAACCTGCAGTGTTGTATCGGAAACTAATACTGGTCTCACAGGGAATGCTCAAATCACCGACTGTAAGAAGAGTCTCTATTTTTGTACTTAAGGCGACATTGTGGTTTTTGTGTATAATCTGATGCGATTTCTGTGTTTCATCGTCAATATGAAGGTCCTAGGATAACATTGAACCTGCTGAGGAGTATCGGAAACTAATACTGGTCTCACAGGGACTGCTGAAAGCACCGACTGTAAGAAGAGTCTCTATTCTTGTACTTACGCGGCAGTTTGCCTTTTGTATTTCATTCCGATGCGATTTCTGTGTTTCATCGTCAATGTGAATGTCTAAGGAATAGATTGAACCTGGAGTGGTGTATCGGAAACTAATTTTGGTCTCACAGGGAATTCTCAAAACACCGACTGTAAGGAGTCTCTATTCTTGTACTTAAGGCGGCATTGCACCTTTTGTATTTAATTCCGATTCGATTTTTGTGTTTCATCGTCAATGTGAAGGTCCTAGGAATACATTGACCCTGCTGAGGTGTAACAGAAACTAATACTGGCCTCACAGGGAATGCTGAAAGCACCGACTGTAAGAAGAGTCTCTGTTCTTGTACTTACGCGGCAGTTTGCCTTTTGTATTTCATTCGGATGCGATTTCTGTGTTTCATCGTCAATGTGAAGGTCCAAGGAATATATTGAACCTGCAGTGGTGTATCGGAAACTAATACTGGTCTCACAGGGAATGCTCAAAGCACCGACTGTAAGAAGAGTCTTTATTCTTGTACTTAAGGCGACATTGTGCCTTTTGTATTTAATTCCGATGCGATTTCTGTGTTTCATCGTCATTGTGAAGGTCCTAGGAATACATTGAACCTGCTGAGGTGTATCGGAAGCTAATACTGGTCTCACAGGGAATGCCGAAAGCACCGACTGTAAGAAGAGTCTCTATTCTTGTACTTAAGCGGCATTTTGCCTATTGTATATCATTCCGATGCGATATCTGTGTTTCATCGTCAATGTGAATGTCCAAGGAATACATTGAACCTGTAGTGGTGTATCGGAAACTAATTCTGGTCTCACAGGGAATGCTCAAAGCACCGACTGTAAGAAGAGTCCCTATTCTAGTAGTTAAGGCGGCATTGCGCCTTTTGTATTTAATTCCGATGCGATTTCTGTGTTTCATCGTCAATGTGAAGGTCCTAGGAATACACTGAACTTGCTGAGGTGTATCGGAAACTAATACTGGTCTCACAGGGAATGCTGAAAGCACCGACTGTAAGAAGAGTCTCGATTCTTGTACTTATGCGGCAGTTTGCCTTTTGTATTTAATTCCGATGCGATTTCTGTGTTTCATCGTCATTGTGAAGGTCCAAGGATTACATTGAACCTGCAGTGGTGTATCGGAAACTAAAACTGGTCTCACAGGGACTGCCCAAAGCACCGACTATAAGAAGAGTCTCTATTCTTGTACTTAATTCGACATTGTGCTTTTTGTATTTATTTCCGATGCGATTTTTGTGTTTCATCGTCAATGTGAAGGTCCTAGGAATGCATTGAACCTGCTGAGGTGTATCGTTAACTAATACTGGTCTCACAGGGATAGCTGAAAGCACCGACTGTAGAAGAGTCTCTATTCTTGTACTTACGCGGCTGTTTGCCTTTTGTATTTCATTCCGATGCGATTTCTGTGTTTCATCGTCAATGTGAATGTCCAAGGAATACATTGAACGTGGAGTGGTGTATCGGAAACTAATACTGGTCTCACAGGGAATGCTCAAAACACAGACTGTAAGAAGAGTCTCTATTCTTGTACTTAAGGCGACATTGTGCCCTTTGTATTTAATGCCGATGCGATTTCTGTGTTTCATTGTCAATGTGAAGGTTCAAGGAACACATTGAACCTGCAGTGATGTATCGGAAACTAATACTGGTCTCACAGGGAAGGATCAAAGCACAGACTCTAAGAAGTCTCACTCTTCTTGCACTTAAGGTGGCATTATTCCCTTTGTATTTAATTCCGATGTAATTTCAGTGTTTCATCGTCAACGTTAAGGTCCAAGGAATACATTGAACCTGCAGTGTTGTATCGGAAACTATTACTGGTCTCACAGGGAATGCTCAAAGCACCGACTGTAAGATGAGTCTCTGTTCTTGAACTTAAGGCGTCATTGTGCCTTTTGTATTTAATTCCGGTGCGATTTCTGTGTTTCATCGTCAATGTGAAGGTCCTAGGAATACATTGAACCTGCAGTGTTGTATCGGAAACTATTACTGGTCTCACAGGGAATGCTCAAATCACCGACAGTAAGGACAGTCTTTATTCTTGTACTTAAGGCGACATTGTGCCTTTTGTATTTAATTCCGATGCGATTTCTGTGTTTCATCGTCAATATGAAGGTCCTAGGAATACATTGAACCTGCTGAGGAGTATCGGAAACTAATACTGGTCTCACAGGGACTGCTGAAAGCACCGACTGTAAGAAGAGTCTCTATTCTTGTACTTACGCGGCAGTTTGCCTTTTGTATTTCATTCCGATGCGATTTCTGTGTTTCATCGTCAATGTGAATGTCTAAGGAATACATTGAACCTGGAGTGGTGTATCGGAAAATAATTTTGGTCTCACAGGGAATGCTCAAAGCACCGACTGTAAGGAATCTCTATTCTTGTACTTAAGGTGGCATTGCGCCTTTTGTATTTAATTCCGGTGCGATTTCTGTGTTTCATCGTCAATGTGAAGGTCCTAGGAATACATTGAACCTGCTGAGGTGTATCAGAAACTAATACTGGTCTCACGGGAAATGCTGAAAGTACCGACTGTAAGAAGAGTCTCTATTCTTGTACTTACGCGGCAGTTTGCCTATTGTATTTCATTCCGAAGCGATTTCTGTGTTTCATCGTCAATGTGAAGGTCCAAGGAATACCTTGAACCTGCAGTGGTGTATCGGAAACTAATACTGGTCTCACAGGGAATGCTCAAAGCACCGACTGTAAGTAGAGTCTCTATTCTTGTACTTAAGGTGACATTGTGTCTTTTGTATTTCATTCCGATGCGATTTCTGTGTTTCATCGTCAATGTGAAGGTCCTAGGAATACATTGAACCTGCTGAGGTGTATCGGAAACTAATACTGGTCTCACTGGGTGTGCTGAAAGCACCGACTGTAAGAAGAGTCTCTATTCTTGTACTTACGCGTCAGTTTGCCTTTTGTATTTCATTCCGATGTGATATCTGTGTTTCATCGTCAATGTGAATGTCCAAGGAATACATTGAACCTGGAGTGGTGTATCGGAAACTAATTCTGGTCTCACAGGGAATGCTCAAAGCCCCGACTGTAAGAAGAGTCTCTATTCTTGTAGTTAAGGTGGCATTGCGCCTTTTGTTATTAATTCCGATGCGATTTCTGCCTTTCATCGTCAATGTGAATGTCCTAGGAATACATTGAACCTGCTGAGGTGTATCGGAAACTAATACTGGTCTCACAGGGAATGCTCAAAACACAGACTGTAAGAAGAGTCTCTATTCTTGTACTTAAGGCGACATTGTGCCCTTTGTATTTAATTCCGATGCGATATCTGTGTTTCATCGTCAATGTGAAGGTCCTAGGAATACATTGAACCTGCTGAGGTGTATCGGAAATTAATACTGGTATCACAGGGAATGCTGAAAGCACCGACTGTAAGAAGAGTCTCTACTCTTGTACTTACGTGGCAGATTGGCTTTTGTATTTCATTCCGATGCGATTTCTGTGTTTCATCGTCAATGTGAATGTCCAAGGAATACATTGAACCTGGAGTGGTGTATCGGAAACTAATACTGGTCTCACAGGGAATGCTCAAAGCACCGACTGTAAGAAGAGTCTCTATTCTTGTACTTTAGGCGACATTGTGCCTTTTGTATTTAATTCCGATGCGATTTCTGTGTTTCATCATCAATGTGAAGGTCCTAGGAATACATTGAACCTGCAGTGTTGTATCGGAAACTAATACTGGTCTCACAGGGAATACTCAAATCACCGACAGTAAGAAGAGTCTCTATTCTTGTACTTAAGGCGACATTGTGCCTTTTGTATTTAATTCCGATGCGATTTCTGTGCTTCATCGTCAATATGAAGGTCCTAGAAATACATTGAACCTGCTGAGGAGTATCGGAATTTAATACTGGTCTCACAGGGACTGCTGAAAGCACCGACTGTAAGAAGAGTCTCTATTCCTGTACTTACGCGGCAGTTTGCCTTTTGTATTTCATTCCGATGCGATTTCTGTGTTTCATCGTCAATGTGAATGTCTAAGGAATACATTGAACCTGGAGTGTTGTATCGGAAACTAATTTTGGTCTGAGAGGGAATGCTCAAAGCACCGACTGTAAGAAGAGTCTCTATTCTTGTACTTAAGGCGGAATTGCGCCTTTTGTATTTAATTCCGATGCGATTTCTGTGTTTCATCGTCAATGTGAATGTCCTAGGAATACATTGAACATGCTGAGGTGTATCGGAAACTAATACTGGTCTCACAGGGAATGCTGAAAGCACCGACTGTAAGAAGAGTCTCTACTCTTGTACTTACGCGTCAGTTGGCCTTTTGTATTTAATTCCGATCCGATTTCTGTGCTACATCGTCAATGTGAAGGTCCAAAGAATACATTGAACCTGCAGTGGTGTATCGGAAAATAATACTGGTCTCACAGGGAATGTTCAAAGCACCGACTGTAAGAAGAGTCCCTATCCTTGTACATAAGGCGACATTGTGATTTTTGTATTTAATTCCGATGCGATTTCTGTGTTTCATCGTCAATGTGAAGGTCCTAGGAATACATTGAACCTGCTGAGGTGTATCGGAAACTAATACTGGTCTCACAGGGCATGCTGAAAACACCGACTGTAGGAAGAGTCTCTATTCTTGTACTTAAGACGGCTTTGTGCCTATTGTATTTAATTCCGATGCGATTTCTGTGTTTCATCGTCAATGTGAAGGTCCAAGGAATACATTGAACCTGCAGTGGTGTACCGGACACTAATACTGGTCTCACAGGGAATGCTCAAAGCACCGACTCTAAGAAGAGTCTCTATTCTTGTACTTAAGGTGGCATTGCGCCTTTTGTATTTAATTCCCTTGCGATTTCTGTGTTTCATCGTCAATGTGAAGGTCCTAGGAAAACATTGAACCTGCAGTGGTGAATCGGAAACTAATACTGGTCTCACAGGGAATGCTCATAGCACCGACTGTAAGAAGAGTCTCTATTCTTGTACTTCAGACGGCATTGAGCCTTTTGTATTTAATTCCGATGCGATTTCTGTGTTTCATCGTCAATGTGAAGGTCCAAGGAATACATTCAACCTGCAGTGGTGTATCAGAAACTACTACTGGTCTCACAGGGAATGCTCATAGCACCGACTATAAGAAGGGTCTCTATTCTTGTACTTAAGGCGCCATTGTGCCTTTTGAATTTAATTCCGATGCGATTTCTGTGTTTCATCGTCAATGTGAAGGTCCAAGGAATACATTGTGCCTGCAGTGGTGTATCGGAAACTAACACTAGGCTCACAGTGAATGCTGAAAGCACCGACTGTAAGAAGAGTCTCTATTCTTGTACTTAAGACGGCATTGTGCCTTTTGTATTTAATTCAGATGCGATTTCTGTGTTTCATCGTCAATGTGAAGGTCCAAGGAATACATTGAACCTGCAGTGGTGTATCGGACCCTAATACTGGTCTCACAGGGAATGCTCAAAGCACCGACTCTAAGAAGAGTCTCTATTCTTGTACTTAATGTGGCATTGCGCCTTTTGTATTTAATTCCCATGCGATTTCTGTGTCTCATCGTCAATGTGAAGGTCCAAGGAAAACATTGAACCTGCTGAGGTGTATCGGAAGCTATTACTGGTCTCACAGGGAATGCCGAAAGCACCGACTGTAAGAAGAGTCTCTATTCTTGTACTTACGCGGCTTTTTGCCTTTTGTATTTCATTCCGATGCGATATCTGTGTTTCATCGTCAATGTGAATGTCCAAGGAATACATTGAACCTGGAGGGGTGTATCGGAAGCTAATTCTGGTCTCACAGGGAATGCTCAAAGCACCGACTGTAAGAAGAGTCTCTATTCTTGTAGTTAAGGCGGCATTGCGCCTTTTGTATTTAATTCCGATGCGATTTCTGTGTTTCATCGTCAATGTGAAGGTCCTAGGAACACACTGAACTTGCTGAGGTGTACCGGAAACTAATACTGGTCTCACAGGGAATGCTGAGAGCACCGACTGTAAGAAGAGTCTCTATTCTTGTACTTACGCGGCAGTTTGTCTTTTGTATTTAATTCCGATGCGATTTCTGTGTTTCATCGTCAATGTGAAGGTCCAAGGATTACATTGAACCTGCAGTGGCGTATCGGAAACTAATACTGGTCTCACAGGGACTGCCCAAAGCACCGACTGTAAGAAGAGTCTCTATTCTTGTACTTAATTCGACATTGTGCTTTTTGTATTTAATTCCGATGCGATTTTTGTGTTTCATCGTCAATGTGAAGGTCCTAGGAATACATTGAACCTGCTGAGGTGTATCGGAAACTAATACTGGTCTCACAGGGATAGCTGAAAGCACCGGCTGTAGAAGAGTCTCTATTCTTGTACTTACGCGGCTGTTTGCCTTTTGTATTTCATTCCGATGCGATTTCTGTGTTTCATCGTCAATGTGAATGTCCAAGGAATACATTGAACCTGCAGTGGTGTATCGGAAACTAATACTGGCCTCACAGGGAATGCTCAAAGCACCGACTGTAAGGAATCTCTATTCTTGTTCTTAAGGTGGCATTGCGCCTTTTGTATTTAATTCCGATGCGATTTCTGTGTTTCATCGTCAATGTGAAGGTCCTAGGAATACATTGAACCTGCTGAGGTGTATCAGAAACTAATACTGGTCTCACAGGAAATGCTGAAAGCACCGACTGTAAGAAGAGTCTCTATTCTTGTACTTACGCGGCAGTTTGCCTATTGTATTTCATTCCGAAGCGATTTCTGTGTTTCATCGTCAATGTGAAGGTCCAAGGAATACATTGAACCTGCAGTGGTGTATCGGAATCTAATACTGGTCTCACAGGGAATGCTCAAAGCACCGACTGCAAGAAGAGTCTCTATTCTTGTACTTAAGGTGACATTGTGTCTTTTGTATTTCATTCCGATGCGATTTCTGTGTTTCATCGTCAATGTGAAGGTCCTAGGAATACATTGAACCTGCTGAGGTGTATCGGAAACTAATACTGGTCTCACTGGGAATGCTGAAAGCACCGACTGTAAGAAGAGTCTCTATTCTTGTACTTACGCGTCAGTTTGCCTTTTGTATTTCATTCCGATGTGATATCTGTGTTTCATCGTCAATGTGAATGTCCAAGGAATACATTGAACCTGGAGTGGTGTATGGGAAACTAATTCTGGTCTCACAGGGAATGCTCAAAGCACCGACCGTAAGAAGAGTCTCTATTCTTGTAGTTAAGGTGGCATTGCGCCTTTTGTATTTAATTCCGATGCGATTTCTGTCTTTCATCGTCAATGTGAATGTCCTAGGAATACATTGAACCTGCTGAGGTGTATCGGAAACTAATACTGGTCTCACAGGGAATGCTGAAAGCACCGACTGTAAGAAGAGTCTCTATTCTTGTACTTATGCGGCAGTTTGCCTTTTGTATTTCATTCCGATGCAATTTCTGTGTTTCATCGTCATTGTCAAGGTCCAAGGATTTCATTGAAACTGCAGTGGTGTATCGGAAACTATTTCTGGTCTCACAGGGAATGCGCAAAGCACCGACTGTAAGAAGAGTCACTATTCTTGTACTTAAGGCGACATTGTGCCTTTTGTATTTAATTCCGATGCGATTTCTGTGTTTCATCGTCAATGTGAAGGTCGTACGAATACATTGAACCCGCTGAGGTGTATCGGAAAGTAATACTGGTCTCACAGGGAAAGCTGAAAGCACCGACTGTAAGAAGAGTCTCTATTCTTGTACTTACGCGGCAGTTTGCCTTTTGTATTTCATTCCGATGCGATTTCTGTGTTTCATCGTCAATGTGAATGTCCAAGGAATACATTTAACCTGGAGTGGTGTATCGGAATCTAATACTGGTCTCACAGGGAATGCTCAAAACACAGACTGTAAGAAGAGTCTCTATTCTTGTACTTAAGGCGACATTGTGCCCTTTGTATTTAATTCCGATGCGATATATATGTTTCATCGTCAATGTGAAGGTCCTAGGAATACATTGAACCTGCTGAGGTGTATCGGAAATTAATACTGGTATCACAGGGAATGCTGAAAGCACCGACTGTAAGAAGAGTCTCTACTCTTGTACTTACGTGGCAGATTGGCTTTTGTATTTCATTCCGATGCGATTTCTGTGTTTCATCGTCAATGTGAATGTCCAAGGAATACATTGAACCTGGAGTGGTGTATCGGAAACTAATACTGGTCTCACAGGGAATGCTCAAAGCACCGACTGTAAGAAGAGTCTCTATTCCTGTACTTTAAGCGACATTGTGCCTTTTGTATTTAATTCCGATGCGATTTCTGTGTTTCATCATCAACGTGAAGGTCCTACGAATACATTGAACCTAAAGTGTTGTATCGGAAACTAATACTGGTCTCACAGGGAATACTCAAATCACCGACAGTAAGAAGAGTCTCTATTCTCGTACTTAAGGCGACATTGTGCCTTTTGTATTTAATTCCGATGCGATTTCTGTGCTTCATCGTCAATATGAAGGTCCTAGAAATACATTGAACCTGCTGAGGAGTATCGGAATTTAGTACTGGTCTCACAGGGACTGCTGAAAGCACCGACTGTAAGAAGAGTCTCTATTCTTGTACTTCAGACGGCATTGAGCCTTTTGTATTTAATTCCGATGCGATTTCTGGGTTTCATCGTCAATGTGAAGGTCCAAGGAATACATTGAACCTGCAGTGGTGTATCAGAAACTACTACTGGTCTCACAGGGAATGCTCATAGCACCGACTATAAGAAGGGTCTCTATTCTTGTACTTAAGGCGCCATTGTGCCTTTTGAATTTAATTCCGATGCGATTTCTGTGTTTCATCGTCAATGTGAAGGTCCAAGGAATACATTGTGCCTGCAGTGGTGTATCGGAAACTAATACTAGTCTCACAGGGAATGCTGAAAGCACCGACTGTAAGAAGAGTCTCTATTCTTGTACTTAAGACGGCATTGTGCCTTTTGTATTTAATTCAGATGCGATTTCTGTGTTTCATCGTCAATGTGAAGGTCCAAGGAATACATTGAACCTGCAGTGGTGTATCGGAAACTAATACTGGTCTCACAGGGAATGCTCAAAGCACCGACTGAAAGAAGAGTCTCTGTTCTTGTACTTAAGGCGACATTGTGCCATTTGTATTTAATTCCGATGCGATTTCTGTGTTTCATCGTCAATGTGAAGGTGCTAGGAATACATTTAACCTGCAGAGGTGTATCGGAAGCTAATACTGGTCTCACAGGGAATGCTGAAAGCACCGACTGTAAGAAGAGTCTCTATTCTTGTACTTACGCGGCAGTTTGCCTTTTATATTTCATTCCGATGCGATATCTGTGTTTCATTGTCAATGTGAATGTCCAAGGAATACATTGAACCTGGAGTGGCGTATCGGTAACTAATTCTGGTCTCACGGGGAATGCTCAAAGCACCGACTGTAAGAAGAGTCTCTATTCTTGTACTTAAGGTGACATTGTGTCTTTTGTATTTCATTCCGATGCGATTTCTGTGTTTCATCGTCAATGTGAAGGTCCTAGGAATACATTGAACCTGCTGAGGTGTATCGGAAACTAATACTGGTCTCACTGGGAATGCTGAAAGCACCGACTGTAAGAAGAGTCTCTATTCTTGTACTTACGCGTCAGTTTGCCTTTTGTATTTCATTCCGATGTGATATCTGTGTTTCATCTTCAATGTGAATGTCCAAGGAATACATTGAACCTGGAGTGGCGTATCGGTAACTAATTCTGGTCTCACAGGGAATGCTCAAAGCACCGACGGTAAGAAGAGTCTCTATTCTTGTACTTAAGGCGACATTGTGCCTTTTGTATTTAATTCCGATGCGATTTCTGTGTTTCATAGTCAATGTGAAGGTCCTAGGAATACATTGAACCTGCTGAGGTGTATCAGAAACTAATTCTGGTCTCACAGGGAATGCTCAAAGCACCGATTGTAAGAAGAGTCTCTATTCTTGTAGTTAAGGTGGCATTGCGCCTTTTGTATTTAATTCCGATGCGATTTCTGTGTTTCATCGTCAATGTGAAGGTCCTAGGAATACATTGAACCTGCTGAGGTGTATCGGAAACTAATACTGGTCTCACTGGGAATGCTGAAAGCACCGACTGTAAGAAGAGTCTCTATTCTTGTACTTATGCGGCAGTTTGCCTTTTGTATTTCAGTCCGATGCGATTTCTGTGTTTCATCGTCATTGTCAAGGTCCAAGGATTTCATTGAAACTGCAGTGGTGTATCGGAAACTACTACTGGTCTCACAGGGAATGCGCAAAGCACCGACTGTAAGAAGAGTCACTATTCTTGTACTTAAGGCGACATTGTGCCTTTTGTATTTAATTCCGATGCGATTTCTGTGTTTCATCGTCAATGTGAAGGTCGTACGAATACATTGAACCTGCTGAGGTGTATCGGAAAGTAATACTGGTCTCACAGGGAAAGCTGAAAGCACCGACTGTAAGAGGAGTCTCTATACTTGTACTTACGCGGCAGTTTGCCTTTTGTATTTCATTCCGATGCGATTTCTGTGTTTCATCATCAATGTGAATGTCCAAGGAATACATTGAACCTGGAGTGGTGTATCGGAATCTAATACTGGTCTCACAGGGAATGCTCAAAACACAGACTGTAAGAAGAGTCTCTATTCTTGTACTTAAGGCGACATTGTGCCCTTTGTATTTAATTCCGATGCGATATCTGTGTTTCATCGTCAATGTGAAGGTCCTAGGAATACATTGAACCTGCTGAGGTGTATCGGAAATTAATACTGGTATCACAGGGAATGCTGAAAGCACCGACTGTAAGAAGAGTCTCTACTCTTGTACTTACGCGGCAGATTGGCTTTTGTATTTCATTCCGATGCGATTTCTGTGTTTCATCGTCAATGTGAATGTCCAAGGAATACATTGAACCTGGAGTGGTGTATCGGAAACTAATTTTGGTCTGACAGGGAATGCTCAAAGCACCGACTGTAAGAAGAGTCTCTATTCTTGTACTTAAGGCGGAATTGCGCCTTTTGTATTTAATTCCGATGCGATTTCTGTGTTTCATCGTCAATGTGAATGTCCTAGGAATACATTGAACATGCTGAGGTGTATCGGAAACTAATACTGGTCTCACAGGGAATGCTGAAAGCAAAGACTGTAAGAAGAGTCTCTACTCTTGTACTTACGCATCAGTTTGCCTTTTGTATTTAATTGCGATGCGTTTTCTGTGCTACATCGTCAATGTGAAGGTCCAAAGAATACATTGAACCTGCAGTGGTGTATCGGAAAATAATACTGGTCTCACAGGGAATGCTCAAAGCACCGACTGTAAGAAGAGTCTCTATCCTTGTACATAAGGCGACATTGTGCCTTTTGTATTTAATTCCGATGCGATTTCTGTGTTTCATCGTCAATGTGAAGGTCCTCGGAATACATTGAACCTGCTGAGGTGTATCGGAAACTAATACTGGTCTCACAGGGCATGCTGAAAGCACCGACTGTAGGAAGAGTCTCTATTCTTGTACTTAAGACGGCTTTGTGCCTATTGTATTTAATTCCGATGCGATTTCTGTGTTTCATCGTCAATGTGAAGGTCCAAGGAATACATTGAACCTGCAGTGGTGTATCGGACACTAATACTGGTCTCACAGGGAATGCTCAAAGCACCGACTGTAAGAAGAGTCTCTATTCTTGTACTTAAGGTGGCATTGCGCCTTTTGTATTTAATTCCCATGCGATTTCTGTGTTTCATCGTCAATGTGAAGGTCCAAGGAAAACATTGAACCTCCAGTGGTGAATCGGAAACTAATACTGGTCTCACAGGAAATGCTCATAGCACCGACTGTAAGAAGAGTCTCTATACTTGTACTTCAGACGGCATTGAGCCTTTTGTATTTAATTCCGATGCGATTTCTGTGTTTCATCGTCAATGTGAAGGTCCAAGGAATACATAGAACCTGCAGTGGTGTATCAGAAACTACTACTGGTCTCACAGGGAATGCTCATAGCACCGACTGTAAGAAGGGTCTCTATTCTTGTACTTAAGTCGCCATTGTGCCTTTTGAATTTAATTCCGATGCGATTTCTGTGTTTCATCGTCAATGTGAAGGTCCAAGGGATACATTTATCCTGCAGTGGTGTATCGGAAACTAATTCTGGTCTCACAGGGAATGCTCATATCACCGACTATAAGAAGGGTCTCTATTCTTGTACTTAAGGCGGCATTGTGCCTTTTGAATTTAATTCCGATGCGATTTCTGTGTTTCATCGTCAATGTGAAGGTCCTAGGAATACATTGTACCTGCTGAGGTGTATCGGAAACTAATACTGGTCTCACAGGGAATGCTGAAAGCAACGACTGTAAGAAGAGTCTCTATTCTTGTACTTAAGACGGCATTGTGCCTTTTGTATTTAATTCCGATGCGATTTCTGTGTTTCATCGTCAATGTGAAGGTCCAAGGAATACATTGAACCTGCAGTGGTGTATCGGAAACTAATACTGGTCTCACAGGGAATGCTCAAATCACCGACTGTAAGAAGAGTCTCTGTTCATGTACTTAAGGCGACATGGTGCCATTTGTATTTAATTCCGCTGCGATTTCTGTGTTTCATCGTCAATGTGAAGGTCCTAGGAATACATTGAACCTGCAGAGGTGTATCGGAAGCTAATACTGGTCTCACAGGGAATACTGAAAGCACCTACTGTAAGAAGAGTATCTATTCTTGTACTTACGCGGCAGTTTGCTTTTGTATTTTATTCCGATGCGATATCTGTGTTTCACAGTCAATGTGAATGTCCAAGGAATACATTGAACCTGGAGTGGTGAATCGGAAACTAATTCTGGTCTCACAGGGAATGCTCAAAGCACCGACTGTAAGAAGAGTCTCTATTCTTGTACTTAATGCGGCATTGCGCCTTTTGTATTTAATTCCGATGCGATTTCTGTGTTTCATCGTCAATGTGAAGGTCCTAGGAATACATTGAACCTGCTGAGGTGTATCGGAAACTAATACTGGTCTCACAGGGAATGCTGAAAGCACCGACTGTAAGAAGAGTCTCTATTCTTGTACTTACGCGGCAGTCTGCCTTTTGTATTTCATTCCGATGCGATTTCTGTGTTTCATCGTCAATGTGAAGGTCAAAGGAATACATTGAATCTGCAGTGGTGTATCGGAAACTAATACTGGTCTCACAGGGAATGCTCAAAGCACCGACTGTAAGAAGAGTCTCTATTCTTGTACTTAAGGCGACATTGTGCCTTTTGTATTTAATTCCGATGCGATTTCTGTGTTTCATCGTCAATGTGAAGGTCCTAGGAATACAATGAACCTGCTGAGTTGTATCGGAAACTAATACTGGTCTCACAGGGATTGCTGAGAGCACCAACTGTAAGAAGAGTCTCTATTCTTGTACTTACGCGGTAGCTTGCCTTTTGTATTTCATTTCGATGCGATTTCTGTGTATCATTGTCAATGTGAAGGGCCAAGGAATACATTGAACCTGGAGTGGTGTGTCGGAAACTAATTCTGGTCTCACAGGGAATGCTCAAAGCACCGACAGTAAGAAGAGTCTCTATTCTTGTACTTAAGGCGACATTGTGCTCTTTGTATTTAATTCCGATGCGATTTCTGTGTTTCATCCTCAATGTGAAGGTCCAAGGAATACATTGAACCTGCAGTGGTGTATCGGAAACTAATACTGGTCTCACAGGGAATGCTCAAAGCACCGACTGTAAGAAGAGTCTCTATTCTTGTACTTAAGGCGACATTGTGCCTTTTGTATTTAATTCCGATGCGATTTCTGTGTTTCATCGTCAATGTGAAGGTCCTAGGAATACAATGAACCTGCTGAGTTGTATCGGAAACTAATACTGGTCTCACAGGGAGTGCTGAAAGCACCAACTGTAAGAAGAGTCTCTATTCTTGTACTTACGCGGCAGTTCGCCTTTTGCATTTCATTTCGATGCGATTTCTGTGTATCATCGTCAATGTGAAGGGCCAAGGAATACATTGAACCTGGAGTGGTGTATCAGAAACTAATTCTGGTCTCACAGGGAATGCTCAAAGCACCGACTGTAAGAAGAGTCTCTATTCTTGTACTTAAGGCGACATTGTGCTTTTTGTATTTAATTCCGATGCGATTTCTGTGTTTCATCCTCAATGTGAAGGTCCAAGGAATACATTGAACCTGCAGTGGTGTATCGGAAACTAATAGTGGTCTCACAGGGAATGCTCAAAGCACCGACTGTAAGAAGAGTCTCTATTCTTGTACTTAAGGCGACATTGTGCCTTTTGTATTTAATTCCGATGCGATCTCTGTGTTTCATCGTCAATGGCAATGTCCTAGGAATACATTGAACCTGCTGAGTTGTATAGGAAACTAATACTGGTCTCACAGGGAATGCTGAAAGCACAAACTGTAAGAAGAGTCTCTATTCTTGTACTTACGCGGCAGTTTGCCTTTTGTATTTCATTTCGATGCGATTTCTGTGTATCATCGTCAATGTGAAGGGCCAAGGAATACATTGAACCTGGAGTGGTGTATCGGAAACTAATTCTGGTCTCACAGGGAATGCTCAAAGCACCGACAGTTTGAAGAGTCTCTATTCTTGTACTTAAGGCGACATTGTGCTTTTTGTATTTAATTCCGATGCGATTTCTGTGTTTCATCGTCAATGTGAAGGTCCAAGGAATACATTGAACCTGCAGTGGTGTATCGGAAACTAATACTGGTCTCACAGGGAATGCACAAAGCATCGACTGTAAGAATGGTCTCTATTCTTGTACTTAAGGCGGCATTGTGCCTTTTGAATTTAATTCCAATGCGATATCTGTGTTTCATCGTCAATGTGAAGGTCCAAGGGATACATTTAACCTGCAGTGGTGTATCGGAAACTAGTACTGGTCTCACAGGGAATGCTCATAGCACCGACTATAAGAAGGGTCTCTATTCTTGTACTTAAGGCGCCATTGTGCCTTTTGAATTTAATTCCGATGCGATTTCTGTGTTTCATCGTCAATGTGAAGGTCCAAGGAATACATTGTGCCTGCAGTGGTGTATCGGAAACTAATACTGGTCTCACAGGATATGCTCAAAGCACCTACTGTAAGAAGAGTCTCTATTCTTGTACTTAAGGCGGCATTGTGCCTTTTGTATTTATTTCCGATGCGATTTCTGTGTTTCATCGTCAATGTGAAGCTCCTAGGTATACATTGAATCTGCTGAGGTGTATCGGAAACTAATACTGGTTTCACAGGGAATACTGAAAGCACCGACTGTAAGAAGAGTTTCTATTCTTGTACTTAAGACGGCATTGTGCTTTTGTATTTAATTTCGATGCGATTTCTGTGTTTCATCGTCACTGTGAAGGTCGAAGGAATACATTGAACCTGCAGTGGTGTATCGGAAACTAATACTGGTCTCACAGGGAATGCTCAAAGCACCGACTGTAAGAAGAGTCTCTGTTCTTGTACTTAAACGGCAGTTTGCCTTTTGTATTTCATTTCGATGCGATTTCTGTGTATCATCGTCAATGTGAAGGGCCAAGGAATACATTGAACCTGAAGTGGTGTATCGGAAACTAATACTCGTCTCACAGGGAATGCTCAAAGCACCGACAGTAAGAAGAGTCTCTATTCTTGTACTTAAGGCGACATTGTGCTTTTTGTATTTAATTCCGATGCGATTTCTGTGTTTTATCGTCAATGTGAAGGTCCTAGGAATACATTGAACCTGCTGAGGTGTATCGGAAACTAATACTGGTCTCACAGGGAAAGCTGAAAGCACCGATTGTAAGAAGAGTCTCTATTCTTGTAATTACGCGGTAGTTTGCCTTTTGTAGTTCATTCCGATGTGATTTCTGTGTTTCATCGTCAATGTGAATGTCCAAGGAATACATTGAACCTGGAGTGGTGTATCGGAAACTAATACTTGTCTCATAGGGAATGCTCAAAGCACCGACTGTAAGAAGAGTCTCTATTCTTGTACTTAAAGCGACATTGTGCCCTTTGTATTTAATTCCGATGCGATTTCTGTGTTTCATCATCAATGTGAAGGTCCTAGGAATACATTGAACCTGCTGAGGTGTATCGGAAACTAATACTGGTCTTACAGGGAATGCACAAAGCAGTGACTGTAAGAATGGTGTCTATTCTTGTACTTAAGGCGGCATAGTGCCCTTTGAATTTAATTCCAATGCGATATCTGTGTTTCATCGTCAATGTGAAGGTCCAAGGGATACATTTAACCTGCTGAGTTGTATCGGAAACTAATACTGGTCTCACAGGGAATGCTGAAAGCACCAACTGTAAGAAGAGTCTCTATTCTTGTACTTAAGGCGACATTGTGCCTTTTGTAATTAATTCCGATGCGATTTCTGTGTTTCATCGTCACTGTGAAGGTCCTAGGAATACAATGAACCTGCTGAGTTGTATCGGAAGCTATTACTGGTCTCACAGGGAATGCTGAAAGCACCAACTGTAAGAAGAGTCTCTATTCTTGTACTTACGCGGCAGTTTGCCTTTTGTATTTCATTTCGATGCGATTTCTGTGTATCATCGTCAATGTGAAGGGCCAAGGAATACATTGAACCTGGAGTGGTGTATCGGAAACTAATTCTGGTCTCACAGGGAATGCTCAAAGCACCGACAGTAAGAAGAGTCTCTATTCTTGTACTTAAGGCGACATTGTGCTTTTTGTATTTAATTCCGATGCGATTTCTGTGTTTCATCCTCAATGTGAAGGTCCAAGGAATACATTGAACCTGCAGTGGTGTATCGGAAACTAATACTGGTCTCACAGGGAATGCTCAAAGCACCGACTGTATGAAGAGTCTCTATTCTTGTACTTAAGGCGACATTGTGCCTTTTGTATTTAATTCCGACGCGATTTCTGTGTTTCATCGTCAATGGGAAGGTCCTAGGAATACATTGAAACTGCTGAGTTGTATCGGAAACTAATACTGGTCTCACAGGGAATGCTGAAAGCACCAACTGTAAGAAGAGTCTCTATTATTGTACTTACGTGGCAGTTTGCCTTTTGTATTTCATTTCGATGCGATTTCTGTGTATCATCGTCAATGTGAAGGGCCAAGGAATACATTGAACCTGGAGTGGTGTATCGGAAACTAATTCTGGTCTCACAGGGAATGCTCAAAGCACCGACAGTTTGAAGAGTCTCTATTCTTGTACTTAAGGCGACATTGTGCTTTTTGTATTTAATTCCGATGCGATTTCTGTGTTTCATCGTCAATGTGAAGGTCCAAGGAATAGATTGAACCTGCAGTGGTGTATTGGAAACTAATACTGGTCTCACAGGGAATGCACAAAGCATCGACTGTAACAATGGTCTCTATTCTTGTACTTAAGGCGGCATTGTGCCTTTTGAATTTAATTCCAATGCGATATCTGTGTTTCATCGTCAATGTGAAGGTCCAAGGGATACATTGAACCTGCAGTGGTGTATCGGAAACTAATTCTGGTCTCACAAGGAATGCTCAAAACTACGACTGTAAGAAGAGTCTCTATTCTTGTACTTAAGGCGACATTGTGCCTTTTGTATTTAATTCCGATGCGATTTCTGTGTTTCATCGTCAATGTGAAGGTCCTAGGAATACAATGAACCTGCTGAGTTGTATCGGAAACTAATACTGGTCGCACAGGGAATGCTGAAAGCACCAACTGTAAGAAGAGTCTCTATTCTTGTACTTACGCGGCAGTTTGCCTTTTGTATTTCATTTCGATGCGATTTCTGTGTATCATCGTCAATGTGAAGGGCCAAGGAATACATTGAACCTGGAGTGGTGTATCGGAAACTAATTCTGGTCTCACAGGGAATGCTCAAAGCACCGACAGTTTGAAGAGTCTCTATTCTTGTACTTAAGGCGACATTGAGCTTTTTGTATTTAATTCCGATGCGATTTCTGTGTTTCATCCTCAATGTGAATGTCCAAGGAATACATTGAACCTGCAGTGGTGTATCGGAAACTAATACTGGTCTCACAGGGAATGCTCAAAACACCGACTGAAAGAAGAGTCTCTATTCTTGTACTTAAGGCGACATTGTGCCTTTTGTATTTAATTCCGATGCGATTTCTGTGTTTCATCGTCAATGGGAAGGTCCTAGGAATACATTGAACCTGCTGAGTTGTATCGGAAACAAATACTGGTCTCACAGGGAATGCTGAAAGCACCAACTGTAAGAAGAGTCTCTATTCTTGTACTTACGCGGCAGTTTGCTATTTGTATTTCATTTCGATGCGATTTCTGTGTATCATCGTCAATGTGAAGGGCCAAGGAATACATTGAACCTGGAGTGGTGTATCGGAAACTAATTCTGGTCTCACAGGGAATGATCAAAGCACCGACAGTTTGAAGAGTCTCTATTCTTGTACTTAAGGAGACATTGTGCTTTTTGTATTTAATTCCGATGCGATTTCTGTGTTTCATCGTCAATGTGAAGGACCAAGGAATACATTGAACCTGCAGTGGTGTATCGGAAACTAATACAGGTCTCACAGGGAATGCACAAAGCATCGACTGTAAGAATGGCCTCTATTCTTGTACTTAAGGCGGCATTGTGCCTTTTGAAATTAATTCCAATGCGATATCTGTGTTTCATCGTCAATGTGAAGGTCCAAGGGATACATTTAACCTGCAGTGGTGTATCGGAAACTAATACTGGTCTCAGAGGGAATGCTCATAGCACCGACTATAAGAAGGGTCTCTATTCTTGTACTTAAGGCGCCATTGTGCCTTTTGAATTTAATTCCGATGCGAGTTCTGTGTTTCATCGTCAATGTGAAGGTCCAAGGAATACATTGTGCCTGCAGTGGTGTATCGGAAACTAATACTGGTCTCACAGGATATGCTCAAAGCACCTACTGTAAGAAGAGTCTCTATTCTTGTACTTAAGGCGGCATTGTGCCTTTTGTATTTATTTCCGATGCGATTCCTGTGTTTCATCGTCAATGTGAAGATCCTAGGAATACATTGAATCTGCTGAGGTGTATCGGAAACTAATACTGGTCTCACAAGGAATACTGAAAGCACCGACTGTAAGAAGAGTCTCTAATCTTGTACTTAAGACGGCATTGTGCTTTTGTATTTAATTCCGATGCGATTTCTGTGTTTCATCGTCACTGTGAAGGTCCAAGGAATACATTGAACCTGCAGTGGTGTATCGGAAACTAATACTGGTCTCACAGGGAATGCTCAAAGCACCGACTGTAAGAAGAGTCTCTGTTCTTGTACTTAAGGCGACATTGTGCCATTTGTATTAAATTCCGATGCGATTTCTGTGTTTCATCGTCAATGTGAAGGTCCTAGGAATACATTGAACCTGGAGAGGTGTATCGGAAGCTAATACTGGTCTCACAGGTAATGCTGAAAGTACCGACTGTAAGAAGAGTCTCTATTATTGTACTTACGCGGCAGTTTGCCTTTTGTATTTCATTTCGATGCGATTTCTGTGTATCATCGTCAATGTGAAGGGCCAAGGAATACATTGAACCTGGAGTGGTGTATCGGAAACTAATTCTGGTCTCACAGGGAATGCTCAAAGCACCGACAGTAAGAAGAGTCTCTATTCTTGTACTTAAGGCGACATTGTGCTTTTTGTATTTCATTCCGATGCGATTTCTGTGTTTCATCCTCAATGTGAAGGTCCAAGGAATACATTGAACCTGCAGTGGTGTATCGGAAACTAATACTGGTCTCACAGGGAATGCTCAAAGCATCGACAGTAAGAAGAGTCTCTATTCTTGTACTTAAGGCGACATTGTGCCTTTTGTATTTAATTCCGATGCGATTTCTGTGTTTCATCGTCAATGGGAAGGTCCTAGGAATACATTGAAACTGCTGAGTTGTATCGGAAACTAATACTGGTCTCACAGGGAATGCTGAAAGCACCAACTGTAAGAAGAGTCTCTATTATTGTACTTACGCGGCAGTTTGCCTTTTGTATTTCATTTCGATGCGATTTCTGTGTATCATCGTCAATGTGAAGGGCCAAGGAATACATTGAACCTGGAGTGGTGTATCGGAAACTAATTCTGGTCTCACAGGGAATGCTCAAAGCACCGACAGTTTGAAGAGTCTCTATTCTTGTACTTAAGGCGACATTGTGCTTTTTGTATTTAATTCCGATGCGATTTCTGTGTTTCATCGTCAATGTGAAGGTCCAAGGAATAGATTGAACCTGCAGTGGTGTATTGGAAACTAATACTGGTCTCACAGGGAATGCATAAAGCATCGACTGTAAGAATGGTCTCTATTCTTGTACTTAAGGCGGCATTGTGCCTTTTGAATTTAATTCCAATGCGATATCTGTGTTTCATCGTCAATGTGAAGGTCCAAGGGATACATTGAACCTGCAGTGGTGTATCGGAAACTAATTCTGGTCTCACAGGGAATGCTCAAAACACCGACTGTAAGAAGAGTCTCTATTCTTGTACTTAAGGCGACATTGTGCCTTTTGTATTTAATTCCGATGCGATTTCTGTGTTTCATCGTCAATGTGAAGGTCCTAGGAATACAATGAACCTGCCGAGTTGTATCGGAAACTAATACTGGTCTCACAGGGAATGCTGAAAGCACCAACTGTAAAAAGAGTCTCTATTCTTGTACTTACGCGGCAGTTTGCCTTTTGTATTTCATTTCGATGCGATTTCTGTGTATCATCGTCAATGTGAAGGGCCAAGGAATACATTGAACCTGGAGTGGTGTATCGGAAACTAATTCTGGTCTCACAGGGAATGCTCAAAGCACCGACAGTTTGAAGAGTCTCTATTCTTGTACTTAAGGCGACATTGTGCCTTTTGTATTTAATTCCGATGCGATTTCTGTGTTTCATCGTCAATGTGAAGGTCCTAGGAATACAATGAAACTGCTGAGTTGTATCGGAAACTAATACTGGTCTCACAGGGAATGCTGAAAGCACCAACTGTAAGAAGAGTCCCTATTCTTGTACTTACGCGGCAGTTTGCCTTTTGTATTTCATTTCAATGCGATTTCTGTGTATCATCGTCAATGTGAAGGGCCAAGGAATACATTGAACCTGGAGTGGTGTATCGGAAACTAATTCTGGTCTCACAGGGAATGCTCAAAGCACCGACAGTAAGAAGAGTCTCTATTTTTGTACTTAAGGCGACATTGTGCTTTTTGTATTTAATTCCGATGCGATTTCTGTGTTTCATCCTCAATGTGAAGGTACAAGGAATACATTGAACCTGCAGTGGTGTATCGGAAACTAATACTGGTCTCACAGGGAATGCTCAAAACACCGACTGTAAGAAGAGTCTCTATTCTTGTACTTAAAGCGACATTGTGCCTTTTGTATTTAATTCCGATGCGATTTCTGTGTTTCATCGTCAATGGGAAGGTCCTAGGAATACATTGAACCTGCTGAGTTGTATCGGAAACTAATACTGGTCTCACAGGGAATGCTGAAAGCACCAACTGTAAGAAGAGTCTCTATTCTTGTACTTACGCGGCAGTTTGCCTTTTGTATTTCATTTCGTGCGATTTCTGTGTATCATCGTCAATGTGAAGGGCCAAGGAATACATTGAACCTGGAGTGGTGTTTCGGAAACTAATTCTGGTCTCACAGGGAATGCTCAAAGCACCGACAGTTTGAAGAGTCTCTATTCTTGTACTTAAGGCGACATTGTGCTTTTTGTATTTAATTCCGATGCGATTTCTGTGTTTCATCGTCAATGTGAAGGTCCAAGGAATACATTGAACCTGCAGTGGTGTATCGGAAACTAATACTGGTCTCACAGGGAATGCGCAAAGCATCGACTGTAAGAATGGTCTCTATTCTTGTACTTAAGGCGGCATTGTGCCTTTTGAAATTAATTCCAATGCGATATCTGTGTTTCATCGTCAATGTGAAGGTCCAAGGGATACATTTAACTTGCAGTGGTGTATCGGAAACTAATACTGGTCTCACAGGGAATGCTCATAGCACCGACTATAAGAAGGGTCTCTATTCTTGTACTTAAGGCGCCATTGTGCCTTTTGAATTTAATTCCGATGCGAGTTCTGTGTTTCATCGTCAATTTGAAGGTCCAAGGAATACATTGTGCCTGCAGTGGTGTATCGGAAACTAATACTGGTCTCACAGGATATGCTCAAAGCACCTACTGTAAGAAGAGTCTCTATTCTTGTACTTAAGGCGGCATTGTGCCTTTTGTATTTATTTCCGATGCGATTTCTGTGTTTCATCGTCAATGTGAAGGTCCTAGGAATACATTGAATCTGCTGAGGTGTATCGGAAACTAATACTGGTCTCACAAGGAATGCTGAAAGCACCGACTGTAAGAAGAGTCTCTAATCTTGTACTTAAGACGGCATTGTGCTTTTGTATTTAATTCCGATGCGATTTCTGTGTTTCATCGTCACTGTGAAGGTCCAAGGAATACATTGAACCTGCAGTGGTGTATCGGAAACTAATTCTGGTCTCACAGGGAATGCTCAAAGCACCGACTGTAAGAAGAGTCTCTATTCTTGTACATAATGCAGCATTGCGCATTTTGTATTTAATTCCGATGCGATTTCTGTGTTTCATCGTCAATGTGAAGGTCCAAGGAATACATTGAACCTACAGTGGTGTATCGGAAACTAATACTGGTCTCACAGGGAATGCTCAAAGCACCGACTGTAAGAACAGTCTCTATTCTTGTAATTACGCGGCAATTTGCCTTTTGTAGTTCATTCCGATGTGATTTCTGTGTTTCATCGTCAATGTGAATGTCCAAGGAATACATTGATCCTGGAGTGGTGTATCGGAAACTAATACTGGTCTCATAGGGAATGCTCAAAGCACCGACTGTAAGAAGAGTCTCTATTCTTGTACTTAAGGCGACATTGTGCCCTTTGTATTTAATTCCGATGCGATTTCTGTGTTTCATCATCAATGTGAAGGTCCTAGGAATACATTGAACCTGCTGAGGTGTATCGGAAACTAATACTGGTCTCACTGGGAATGCGGAAAGCACCGACTGTAAGAAGAGTCTCTATTCTTGTACTTACGCGGCAGTTTGCCTTTTGTATTTCATTCCGATGCGATTTCTGTGTTTCATGGTAAATGTGAATGTCCAAGGAATACATTGAACCTGGAGTGGTGTATCGGAAACTAATACTGGTCCCACAGGGAATGCTCAAAGCACCGACAGTAAGAAGAGTCTTTATTCTTGTACTTAAGGCAACATTGTGCCTTTTGAATTTAATTCCAATGCGATTTCTGTGTTTCATTGTCAATGTGAAGGTCTAACGAATACACTGAACCTGCAGTGGTGTATCGGAAACTAATATGGTTTCACAGGGATTGCTCAAAGCACCCACTGTAGGAAGAGTCTCTATTCTTGTCATTAAGGCGGCATTGCGCCTTTTGTATTTAATTCCGATGCGATTTCTGTGTTTCATGGTCAATGTGAAGGTCAAAGGAATACATTGAACCTGCAGTGGTGTATCGGAAACTAATACTGGTCTCACAGGGAATGCTCAAAGCACCGACTGTAAGAAGAGTCTCTATTCTTGTACTTAATGCTGCATTGTGCCTTTTGTATATAGTTCCGATTCGATTTCTGTGTTTCATCGTCAATGTGAAGGTCCAAGGAATACATTGAACCTGCAGTGGTGTATCAGAAGCTAATACTGGTCTCACAGGGAATGCTGAAAGCACCGACTGTAAGAAGAGTCTCTATTCTTGTACCTAAGGCGGCATTGGGCCTTTTGTATTTAATTCCGATGCGATTTCTGTGTTTCATGACCAATGTGAAGGTCCAAAGAATACATTGAACCTGCAGTGGTGTATCGGAAACTAATACTGGTCTCACAGGGAATGCTCATAGCATCGACTGTAAGAAGAGTCTCTATTATTGTACTTAAGACGGCATTGAGCCTTTTGTATTTAATTCCGATGCGATTTCTGTGTTTCGTCGTCAATGTGAAGGTGCAAGGCATACATTGAACCTGCAGTGGTATATCGGAAACTAATACTGGTCTCACAGGGAATGCTCAAAGCACCGACTGTAAGAAAAGTCTCTTTTCTTATACTTACGGCGGCATGGCACCTTTTGTATTTACTTCCGATGCGATTTCTGTGTTTCATCGTCAATGTGAAGGTCCAAGGAATACATTGAACCTGCAGTGGTGTATCGGAAACTAATACTGGTCTCACAGGGAATGCTCAAAACACCGACTGTAAGAAGAGTCTCTATTCTTGTACTTAAGGCGACATTGTGCCTTTTGTATTTAATTCCCATGCGATTTCAGTGTTTCATCGTCAATGTGAAGGTCCTAGGATTACATTGAACCTGCTGTGGTGTATCGGAAACTAATACTGGTCTCACAGAGAATGCTGAAAGCACCGACTGTAATAAGAGTCTCTATTCTTGTACTTAAGACGGCGTTGTGCCTTTTGTATTTCATTCCGATGCTGTTTCTGTGTTTCATCGTCAATGTGAATGTCCAAGGAATACATTGAACCTGGAGTGGTGTATCGGAAACTAATTCTGGTCTCACAGGGAATCCTCAAAGCACCGACTGTAAGAAGAGTCTCTATTCTTGTACTTAAGGCGGCATTGCGCATTTTGTATTTCATTCCGATGCGATTTCTGTGTTTCATCGTCAATGTGAATGTCTAAGGAATACATTGAACCTGGAGTGGTGTATCGGAAACTTATTTTGGTCTGACAGGGAATGCTCAAAGCACCGACTGTAAGAAGAGTCTCTATTCTTGTACTTAAGGCGGCATTGCGCCATTTGTATTTAATTCCGATGCGATATCTGTGTTTCATCGTCAATGTGAAGGTCCAAGGAATACATTGAACCTGCAGTTGTGTATGGGAAACTAATACTGGTCTCACAGGGAATGCTCAAAGCACCGAGTGTAAGAAGAGTCTCTATTCTTGTACTTAAGGCGACATTGTGCCTTTTGTATTTAATTCCGATGCCATTTCTGTATTTCTTCGTCAATGTGAAGGTCCCAGGAATACATTGAACCTGCTGAGGTGTATCGGAAACTAATACTGGTCTCACAGGGAATGCTGAAAGCACCGACTGCGAGAAGAGTCTCTATTCTTGTACTTACGCGGCAGTTTGCCTTTTGTATTTCATTCCGATGCGATTTCTGTGTTTCATCGTCTACGTGAAGGTCCAAGGAATACATTGAACCGGGAGTGGTGTATCGGAAACTAATACTGGTCTCACAGGGAATGCTCTAAGCACCGACTGTAAGAAGAGTCTCTATTCTTGTACTTAAGGCGACATTGTGCCTTTTGTATTTAATTCAGATGCGATTTCTGTGTTTCATCGTCAGTGTGAAGGTCCTAGGAATACATTGAACCTGCTGAGGTGTATCGGAAACTAATACTGGTCTCACAGGGAATGCCCAAAGCACCGACTGTAAGAAGAGCCTCTATTCTTGTACTTAAGGCGGCATTGCGCCTTTTGTATTTAATTCCGATGCGATGTCTGTGTTTCATCGTCAATGTGAAGGTGCAAGGAATACATTGAACCTGCAGTTGTGTATCGGAAACTAATACTGGTCTCACAGGGAATGCTCAAAGCACCGACTGTAAGAAGAGTCTCTATTCTTGTACTTAAGGCGGCATTGCGCCTTTTGTATTTAATTCCGATGCGATTTCTGTGTTTCAACGTCAATGTGAAGGTCCAAGGAGTACATTGAACCTACAGTGGTGTATCGGAAACTAATACTGGTCTCACAGGGAATGCTCAAAGCACCGACTGTGAGAAGAGTCTCTATTCTTGTACTTAATGCTGCACTGTGCCCTTTGTATATAATTCCGATGCGATATCTGTGTTTCATCATCAATGTGAAGGTCCAAGGAATACATTGAACCTGCAGTGGTGTATCGGAAACTAATACCGGTCTCACTGGGAATGCTGAAAGCACCGAGTGTAAGAAGAGTCTCTACTCTTGTACTTAAGGCGACATTGTGCCTTTTGTATTTAATTCCGATGCCGTTTCTGTATTTCTTCGTCAATGTGAAGGTCCCAGGAATACATTGAACCTGCTGAGGTGTATCGGAAACTAATACTGGTCTCACAGGGAATGCTGAGAGTACCGACTGTAAGAAGAGTCTCTAATCATGTACTTACGCGGCAGTTTGCCTTTTTTTATTTCATTCCGATGCGATTTCTGTGTTTCATCGTCAATGTGAAGGTCCAAGGAATACATTGAACCTGCTGAGGTGTATCGGAAACTAATACTGGTCTCACAGGGAATGCTGAAGGCACCGACTGTAGGAAGAGTCTCTATTCTTGTACTTAAGACGGCATTGTGCCTTTTGTATTTAATTCCGATGCGATTTCTGTGTTTCATTGTCAATGTGAAGGTCCAAGGAATACATTGAACCTGCAGTGGTGTATCGGAAACTAATACTGGTTTCACAGGGAATGCTCAAAGCACCGACTGTAAGAAGAGTCTCTATTCTTGTACTTAAGGCGGCATTGGGCCTTTTGCATTGAATTCCGGTGCGATTTCTGTGTTTCATGGTCAATGTGAAGGTCCAAAGAATACATTGAACCTGCAGTGGTGTATCGGAAACTAATACTGGTCTCACAGGAATGCTCACAGCATCGACTGTAAGAAGAGTCTCTATTACTGTACTTAAGACGGCATTGAGCCTTTTGTATTTAATTCCGATGCGATTTCTGTGTTTCATCGTCAATGTGAAGGTGCAAGGAATACATTGAACCTGCAGTGCTATATCGGAAACTAATACTGGTCTCACAGGGAATGCTCAAAACACCGACTGTAAGAAAAGTCTCTTTTCTTGTACTTAAGGCGGCATGGCACCTTTTGTATTTAATTCCGATGCGATTTCTGTGTTTCATCGACAATGTGAAGGTCCAAGGAATACATTGAACCTGCAGTGGTGTATCGGAAACTAATTCTGGTCTCACAGAGAATGCTCAAAGCACCGACTGTAAGAAGAGTCTCTATTCTTGTACTTAAGGCGGCATTGCGCATTTTGTATTTCATTCCGATGCGATCTCTGTGTTTCATCGTCAATGTGAAGGTCCAAGGAATACATTGAACCTGCAGTTGTGTATGGGAAACTAATACTGGTCTCACAGGGAATGGTCAAAGCCCCGAGTGTAAGAAGAGTCTCTATTCTTGTACTTAAGGCGACATTGTGCCTTTTGTATTTAATTCCGATGCCATTTCTGTATTTCTTCGTCAATGTGAAGGTCCCAAGAATACATTGAACCTGCTGAGGTGTATCAGAAACTAATACTGGTCTAACAGGGAATGCTGAAAGCACCGACTGCGAGAAGAGTCTCTATTCTTGTACTTACGCGGCAGTTTGCCTTCTGTATTTCATTCCGATGCGATTTCTGTGTTTCATCGTCAATGTGAAGGTCCAAGGAAAACATCGAACCTGGAGTGGTGTATCGGAAACTAATTTTGGTCTCACAGGGAATGCTCAAAGCACCGACTGTAAGAAGAGTCGCTATTCTTCTACTTAAGGCGGCATTGCGCATTTTGTATTTAATTCCGATGCGATTTCTGTGATTCATCGTCAATGTGAAGGTCCTAGGAATACATTGAACTTGCTGAGGTGTATCGGAAACTAATACTGGTCTCACAGGGAATGCTGAAAGTACCGACTGTAAGAAGAGTAATCTTACGCGGCAGTTTGCCTTTTTTTATTTTTATTCCGATGCGATTTCTGTGTTTCATCGTCAATGTGAAGGTCCAAGGAATACATTGGACCTGCTGAGGTGTATCGGAAACTAATACTGGTCTCACAGGGAATGCTGAAAGCACCGAGTGTAGGAAGAGTCTCTATTCTAGTACTTAAGACGGCATTGTGCCTTTTGTATTTAATTCCGATGCGATTTCTGTGTTTCATTGTCAATGTGAAGGTCCAAGGAATACATTGAACCTGCAGTGGTGTATCGGAAACTAATACTGGTTTCACAGGGAATGCTCAAAGCACCGACTGTAAGAAGAGTCTCTATTCTTGTACTTAAGGCGGCATTGGGCCTTTAGTATTGAATTCCGATGCGATTTCTGTGTTTCATGGTCAATGTGAAGGTCCAAAGAATACATTGAACCTGCAGTGGTGTATCGGAAACTAATACTGGTCTCACAGGGAATGCTCATAGCATCGACAGTAAGAAGAGTCTCTATTATTGTACTTAAGACGGCATTGAGCCTTTTGTATTTAATTCCGATGCGATTTCTGTGTTTCATCGTCAATGTGAAGGTGCAAGGAATACATTGAACCTGCAGTGGTATATCGGAAACTAATACTGGTCTCACAGGGAATGCTCAAAACACCGACTGTAAGAAAAGTCACTTTTCTTGTACTTAAGGCGGCATGGCACCTTTTGTATTTAATTCCGATGCGATTTCTGTGTTTCATCGACAATGTGAAGGTCCAAGGAATACATTGAACCTGCAGTGGTGTATCGGAAACTAATACTGGTCTCACAGGGAATGCTCAAATCACCGACTGTAAGAAGAGTCTCTATTCTTGTACTTAAGGCGACATTGTGCCTTTTGTATTTAATTCCCATGCGATTTCTGTGTTTCATCGTCAATGTGAAGGTCCTAGGATTACATTGAACCTGCTGTGGTGTATCGGAAACTAATACTGGTCTCACAGAGAATGCTGAAAGCACCGACTGTAAGAAGAGTCTCTATTCTTGTACTTAAGACGGCGTTGTGCCTTTGTATTCCATTCCGATGCGATTTCTGTGTTTCATCGTCAATGTGAAGGTCCTAGAAATACATTGACCCTGCTGAGGTGTATTGGAAACTAATACTGGTCTCACAGGAATGCTGAAAGCACCGACTGTAAGAAGAGTCTCTATTCTTGTACTTACGCGGCAGTTTGCCTTTTGTATTTCATTCCGATGCGATTTCTGTGTTTCGTCGTCAATGTGAATGTCCAAGGAATACATTGAACCTGGAGTGGTGTATCGGAAACTAATTCTGGTCTCACAGGGAATGCTCAAAGCACCGACGGTAAGAAGAGTCTCTATTCTTGCACTTAAGGCGGCATTGCGCCTTTTGTATTTATTTCCGATGCGATTTCTGTGTTTCATCGTCAATGTGAAGGTCCAAGGAATACATTGAACCTGCAGTTGTGTATGGGAAACTAATACTGGTCTCACAGGGAATGCTCAAAGCACCGAGTGTAAGAAGAGTCTCTATTCTTGTACTTAAGGCGACATTGTGCCTTTTGTATTTAATTCCGATGTCATTTCTGTATTTCTTCGTCAATGTGAAGGTCCCAAGAATACATTGAACCTGCTGAGGTGTATCAGAAACTAATACTGGTCTCACAGGGAATGCTGAAAGCACCGACTGCGAGAAGAGTCCCTATTCTTGTACTTACGCGGCAGTTTGCCTTCTGTATTTCATTCCGATGCGATTTCTGTGATTCATCGTCAATGTCAATGTCCAAGGAATACATTGAGCCTGGAGTGGTGTATCGGAAACTAATACTGGTCGCACAGGGAATGCTCAAAGCACCGACTGTAAGAAGAGTCTCTATTCTTGTACTTAATGCGACATTGTGCCTTTGGTATTTAATTCAGATGCAATTTCTGTGTTTCATCGTCAATGTGAAGGTCCTAGGAATACATTGAACCTGCTGAAGTGTATCGTAAACTAATACTGGTCTCACAGGGAATGCCCAAAGCACCGACTGTAAGAAGAGTCTCTATTCTTGTACTTATGGCGGCATTGCGCCTTTTGTATTTAATTCCGATGCGATTTCTGTGTTTCAACGTCAGTGTGAAGGTCCAAGGAGTACATTAAACCTGCAGTGGTGTATCGGAAACTAATACTGGTCTCACAGGGAATGCTCAAAGCACCGACTGTAAGAAGAGTCCCTTTTCTTGTACTTAATGCTGCATTGTGCCTTTTGTATTTAATTCCGATGCGATTTCTGTGTGTCATCGTCAATGTGAAGGTCCAAGAAATACATTGAACCTGCAGTGGTGTATCGGAAACTAATACTGGTCTCACAGGGAATGCTCATAGCACCGACTGTTAGAAGAATCTCTATTCTTGTACTTAAGGCGACATTGTGCCTTTTGTATTTATATCAGATGCGATTTCTGTGTTTCATCGTCAAAGTGAAGGTCCTAGGAATACATTGAACCTGCTGAGGTGTATCGGAAACTAATACTGACTCACAGGGAATGCTGAAAGCACCGACTGTAAGAAGAGTCTCTATTCTTGTACTTAAGACGGCATTGTGCCTTTTCTATTTAATTCCGATTTGATTTCTGTGTTTCATCGTCAATGGGAAGGTCCAAGGAATACATTGAACCTGCTGAGGTGTATCGGAAACTAATACTGGTCTCACAGGGAATGCTGAAAGTTCCAACTGTAAGAAGAGTCTCTATTCTTGTACTTAATTCGGCATTGCGCTTTTGTATTTAATTCCGATGCGATTTCTGTGTTTCATGGTCAATGTGAAGGTCCAAAGAATACATTGAACCTGCAGTGGTGTATCGGAAACTAATACTGGTCTCACAGGGAATGCTCATAGCACCGACTGTTAGAAGAGTCTCTATTATTGTACTTAAGACGGCATTGAGCCTTTTGTTTTTAATTCCTATGCGTTTTCTGTGTTTCATCGTCAATGTGAAGGTGCAAGGAATACATTGAACCTGCAGTGGTATATCGGAAACTAATACTGGTCTCACAGGGAATGCTCAAAGCACCGACTGTAAAATAAGTCTCTATTCTTGTACTTAAGGCGGCATGGCACCTTTTGTATTTAATTCCGATGCGATTTCTGTGTTTCATCGTCAATGTGAAGGTCCAAGGAATACATTGAACCTGCAGTGGTGTATGGGAAACTAATACAGGTCTCACAGGGAAAGCTCAAAGCACCGACTGTAAGAAGAGTCTGTATTCTAGTACTTATGACGGCATTGTGCCATTTGTAATTAATTCCGATGCGATTTCTATGTTTCATCGTCAATGTGAAGGTCCAAGGAATACATTGAACCTGCAGTGGTGTATCAGAAACTAATACTGGTCTCAAAGGGAATGATCAAAGCACCGACTGTAAGAAGAGTCTCTATTCTTATTCTAAAGGCGGCATTGCGCATTTTGTATTTAATTGCGAAGCGATTTCTGTGTTTCATCGTCAATGTGAAGGTCCAAGGAATACATTGAACCTGCAGTGGTGTATCGGAAACTAATACTGGTCTCACAGGGAATGCTCAAAGCACCGACTGTAAGAAGAGTCTCTATTCTTGTACTTAAGGCGACATTGTGCCTTTTGTATTTATTTCAGATGCGATTTCTGTGTTTCATCGTCAATGTGAAGGTCCTAGGAATACATTGAACATGCTGAGGTGTATCGGAAACTAATACTGGTCTCACAGGGAATGCTGAAAGCACCGACTGTAAGAAGAGTCTCTATTCTTGTACTTACGCGGTAGTTTGCCTTTTGTATTTCATTCCGATGCGATTTCTGTGTTTCGTCGTCAATGTGAATGTCCAAGGAATACATTGAACCTGGAGTGGTGTATCGGAAACTAATTCTGGTCTCACAGGGAATGCTCAAAGCACCGACTGTAAGAAGAGTCTCTATTCTTGCACTTAAGGCGGCATTGCGCCTTTTGTATTTATTTCCGATGCGATTTCTGTGTTTCATCGTCAATGTGAAGGTCCAAGGAATACATTGAACCTGCAGTTGTGTATGGGAAACTAATACTGGTCTCACAGGGAATGCTC
Organism: Schistocerca americana; assembly: GCF_021461395.2. Classification (NCBI taxonomy): domain Eukaryota; kingdom Metazoa; phylum Arthropoda; class Insecta; order Orthoptera; family Acrididae; genus Schistocerca; species Schistocerca americana. The sequence continues at coordinate 22,489,102 of NW_025725371.1, forward strand.
AAAGCACCGAGTGTAAGAAGAGTCTCTATTCTTGTACTTAAGGCGACATTGTGCCTTTTGTATTTAATTCCGATGTCATTTCTGTATTTCTTCGTCAATGTGAAGGTCCCAAGAATACATTGAACCTGCTGAGGTGTATCAGAAACTAATACTGGTCTCACAGGGAATGCTGAAAGCACCGACTGCGAGAAGAGTCCCTATTCTTGTACTTACGCGGCAGTTTGCCTTCTGTATTTCATTCCGATGCGATTTCTGTGTTTCATCGTCAATGTGAAGGTCCAAGGAGTACATTGAACCTGCAGTGGTGTATCGGAAACTAATACTGGTCTCACAGGGAATGCTCAAAGCACCGACTGTAAGGAGAGTCTCTTTTCTTGTACTTAATGCTGCATTGTGCCTTTTGTATTTAATTCCGATGCGATTTCTGTGTTTCATCGTCAATGTGAAGGTCCAAGAAATACATTGAACCTGCAGTGGTGTATCGGAAACTAATACTGGTCTCACAGGGAATGCTCATAGCACCGACTGTTAGAAGAGTCTCTATTCTTGTACTTAAGGCGACATTGTGCCTTTTGTATTTATATCAGATGCGATTTCTGTGTTTCATCGTCAAAGTGAAGGTCCTAGGAATACATTGAACCTGCTGACGTGTATCGGAAACTAATACTGACTCACAGGGAATGCTGAAAGCACCGACTGTAAGAAGAGTCTCTATTCTTGTACTTAAGACGGCATTGTGCCTTTTCTATTTAATTCCGATTTGATTTCTGTGTTTCATCGTCAATGGGAAGGTCCTAGGAATACATTGAACCTGCTGAGGTGTATCGGAAACTAATACTGGTCTCACAGGGAATGCTGAAAGTTCCGACTGTAAGAAGAGTCTCTATTCTTGTACTTAATTCGGCATTGCGCCTTTTGTATTTAATTCCGATGCGATTTCTGTGTTTCATGGTCAATGTGAAGGTCCAAAGAATACATTGAACCTGCAGTGGTGTATCGGAAACTAATACTGGTCTCACAGGGAATGCTCATAGCACCGACTGTTAGAAGAGTCTCTATTATTGTACTTAAGACGGCATTGAGCCTTTTGTATTTAATTCCTATGCGATTTCTGTGTTTCATCGTCAATGTGAAGGTGCAAGGAATACATTGAACCTGCAGTGGTATATCGGAAACTAATACTGGTCTCACAGGGAATGCTCAAAGCACCGACTGTAAGATAAGTCTCTATTCTTATTCTAAAGGCGGCATTGCGCATTTTGTATTTAATTCCGATGCGATTTCTGTGTTTCATCGTCAATGTGAAGGTCCAAGGAATACATTGAACCTGCAGTGGTGTATCGGAAACTGATACTGGTCTCACAGGGAATGCTCATAGCACCGACTGTAAGAAGGGTCTCTATTCTTGTACTTAAGGCGGCATTGCACCTTTTGTATTTAATTCCGATGCGATTTATGTGTTTCATCGTCAATGTGAAGGTCCAAGGAATACAATTAACCTACAGTGGTGTATCGGAAACTATTACTGGTCTCACAGGGAATGCTCAAAGCACCGACTGTAAGTAGAGTCTCTATTCTTGTATTTATGCCGGCATTGTGCCTTTTGTAATTAATTCCGATGCGATTTCTGTGTTTCATCGTCAATGTGAAGGTCCAAGGAATGCATTGAACCTGCAGTGGTGTATCAGAAACTAATACTGGTCTCACAGGGAATGCCCAAAGCACCGACTGTAAGAAGAGTCCCTATTCTTGTACTTAAGGCGGCATTGCGCCATTTGTATTTAATTCCGATGCGATTTCTGTGTTTCAACGTCAATGTGAAGGTCTAAGGAATACATTGAACCTGCAGTGGTGTATCGGAAACTAATACTGGTCTCACAGGGAATGCTCAAAGCACCGACTGTAAGAAGAGTCTCTATTCTTGTACTTAAGGCGACATTGTGCCTTTTGTATTTATTTCAGATGCGATTTCTGTGTTTCATCGTCAATGTGAAGGTCCTAGGAATACATTGAACATGCTGAGGTGTATCGGAAACTAATACTGGTCTCACAGGGAATGCTGAAAGCACCGACTGTAAGAAGAGTCCCTATTCTTGTTTTTACGCGGCAGTTTGCCTTTTGTATTTCATTCCGATGCGATTTCTGTGTTTCATCGTCAATGTGAAGGTCCTAGGAATACATTGAAACTGGTGAGGTGTATCGGAAACTAATACTGGTCTCACAGGGAATGCTGAAAGCACCGACTGTAAGAAGAGTCTCTATTCTTGTACTTAAGGCGGCATTGCGCCTTTTGTATTTAATTCCGATGCGATTTCTGTGTTTCATGGTCAATGTGAAGGTCCAAAGAATACATTGAACCTGCAGTGGAGTATCGGAAACTAATACTGGTCTCACAGGGAATGCTCAAAGCACCGACTGTAAGAAGAGTCTCTATTATTGTACTTAAGACGGCATTGAGCCTTTTGTATTTAATTCCGATGCGATTTCTGTGTTTCATCGTCAATGTGAAGGTGCAAGGAGTACATTGAACCTGCAGTGGTGTATCGGAAACAAATACTGGTCTCACAGGGAATGCTCAAAGCACCGACTGTAAGAAGAGTCTATATTCTTGTACTTAATGCTGCATTGTGCCTTTTGTATTTAATTCCGATGCGATTTCTGTGCTTCATCGTCAATGTGAAGGTCCAAGGAATACATTGAACATGCAGTGGTGTATCGGTAACTAATACTGGTCTCAAAGGGAATCCTCAAAGCACCGACTCTAAGAAGAGTCTCTATTCTAGTACTTATGACGGCATTGTGCCTTTTGTAATTAATTCCGATGCGATTTCTAAAGTTCATCGTCAATGTGAAGGTCCAAGGAATACATTGAAATTGCAGGGGTGTATCAGAAACTAATACTGGTCTCAAAGGGAATGCTCAAAGCACCGACTGTAAGAAGAGTCTCTATTCTTGTACTTAAGGCGGCATTGCGCCTCTTGTATTTAATTCCGATGCGATTTCTGTGTTCCATCGTTAATGTGAAGGTGCAAGGAATACATTGAACCTGCAGCGGTGTATCGGAAACTAATACTGGTCTCACAGGGAATGCTCAAAGCACCGACTGTAAGAAGAGTCTCTATTCTTGTACTTAATGCTGCATTGTGCCTTTGTATTTAATTCCAATGCGATTTCTGTGTTTCATCGTCAATGTGAAGGTCCAAGGAATACATTGAACATGCAGTGGTGAATCGGAAACTAATACTGGTCACACAGGGAATGCTCAAAGCACCGACTGTAAGAAGAGTCTCTATTCTTGTACTTACGCGGCAGCTTGCCGTTTGTATTTCATTCCGATGCGATTTCTGTGTTTCATCGTCAATGTGAAGGTCCAAGGAATACATTGAACCTGCAGTTGTGTATCGGAAACTAATACTAGTCTCACAGGGAATCCTCAAAGCACCGAGTGTAAGAAGAGTCACTATTCTTGTACTTAAGGCGACATTGTGCCTTTTGTATTTAATTCCGATGCGATTTCTGTGTTTCATCGTCAATGTGAAGGTCCTAGGAATACATTGTACCCGCTGAGGTGTATCGGAAACTAATACTGGTCTCACAGGGAATGCTGAAAGCACCGACTGTAAGAAGAGTCTCTATTCTTGTACTAACGCGGCAGTTTGCCTTTTGTATTCCATTCCGATGCGATTTCTGTGTTTCATCGTCAATGTGAATGTCCAAGGAATACATTGAACCTGGAGTGGTGTATCGGAAACTAATACTGGTCTCACAGAGAATGCTCAAAGCACCGACTGTAAGAAGAGTCTCTATTCTTGTAGTTAAGGCGACATTGTGCCTTTTGTATTTAATTCCGATGCGATTTCTGTGTTTCATCGTCAATGTGGAGGTCCTAGGATTACATTGAACCTGCAGTGGTGTATCGGAAACTAATACTGGTCTCACTTGGAATGCTCAAAGCACCGACTGTAAAAAGAGTCTGTATTCTTTTACTTAAGGCGGCTTTGTACCTTTTGTATTTAATTCCGATGCGATTTCTGTGTTTCATCGTCAATGTGAAGGTCCTAGGAATACATTGAAACTGCTGTGGTGTATCGGAAACTAATACTGGTCTCAAAGGGAATGCTGAAAGCACCGACTGTAAGAAGAGTCTCTATTCTTGTACTTAAGGTGGCATTGCGCTTTTTGTATGTAATTCCGTCGCGATTTCTGTGTTTCATCGTCAATGTGAAGGTCCTAGGAATACATTGAACCTGCTGAGATGTATCGGAAACTAATACATGTCTCACAGGGAATGCTGAAAGCACCGACTGTAAGAAGAGTCTCTATTCTTGTACTTACGTGGCAGTTTGCCTTTTGTATTTCATTCCGATGCGATTTCTGTGTTTCATCGTCAATGTGAAGGTCCAAGGAATACATTGAACCTGGAGTGGTGTATCGGAAACTAATTCTGGTCACACAGGGAATGCTCAAAGCCCCGACTGTATGAAGAGTCTGTATTCTTGTACTTAAGGCGACATTGTGTATTTTGTATTTAATTCCGAAGCGATTTCTGTGTTTCATCGTCAATGTGAAGGTCCTAGGACTACATTGAACCTGCTGAGGTGTATCGGAAACTAATACTGGTCTCACAGGGAGTGCTGAAAGCACCAACTGTAAGAAGAGTCTCTATTCTTGTACTTACGCGTCAGTTTGCCTTTTGTATTTCATTCCGACGCGATTTCTGCGTTTCATCGTCAATGTGAATGCCCAAGGAATACATTGAACCTGGACTGGTGTATCGGAAACTAATTCTGGTCTCACAGGGAATGCTCAAAGCGCCGACTGTAAGAAGAGTCTCTATTCTTGTACTTAAGGCAGCATTGTGCCTTTTGTACTTAATTCCGGTGCGATTTCTGTGTTTCATCGTCAATGTGAAGGTCCTAGGAATACATTGAACCTGCAGTTGTGTATCGGAAACTAATACTGGTCTCACAGGGAATGCTCAAAGCACCGAGTGTAAGAAGTGTCTCTATTCTTGTACTTAAGGCGACATTGTGCCTTTTGTATTTAATTCCGATGCAATTTCTGTGTTTCTTCGTGAATGTGAAGGTCCCAGGAATACATTGAACCTGCTGAGGTGTATCGGAAACTAATACTGGTCTCACAGGAAATGCTAAAAGCACCGACTGCGAGAAGAGTCTCTATTCTTGTACTTACGCGGCAGATTGCCTTTTGTATTTCATTCCGATGCGATTTCTGTGTTTCATCGTCAATGTGAAGGTCCAAGGAATACATTGAACCTGGAGTGGTGTATCGGAAACTAATTCTGGTCTCACAGGGAATGCTCAAAGCACCGACTGTAAGATGAGTCTCTGTTCTTGTGCTTAAGGCTACATTGTGAATTTTGTTCTTAATTCCGATACGATTTCTGTGTTTCATCGTCAATGTGAAGGTCCTAGGAATACATTGAACCTGCTGAGGCGTATCGGAAACTAATACTGGTCTCACAGGGAATGCTCAGAGCACCGACTGTAAGAAGAGTCTCCATTCTTGTACTTACGCGGCAGTTTGCTTTTGTATTTCATTCCGATGCGATTTCTGTGTTTCATCGTCAATGTGAATGTACAAGGAATACATTGAGCCTGGAGTGGTGTATCGGTAACTAATACTGGTCTCACAGGGAACGCTCAAATCACCGACTGTAAGAAGAGTCTCTATTCTTGTACTTAAGGCGACATTGTGCCTTTTGTATTAAATTCAGATGCGATTTCTGTGTTTCATCGTCAATGTGAAGGTCCTAGGAATACATTGAACCTGCTGAGGTGTATCGGAAATTAATACTGGTCTCACAGGGAATGCTGTAAGCACCGACTGTAAGAAGAGTCACTATTCTTGTACTTAGGCGGCAGTTTGCCTTTTGTATTTCATTCCGATGCGATTTCTGTGTTTCATCGTCAATGTGAATGTCCAAGGAATACATTGAACCTGGAGTGGTGTATCGGATACTAATACTGGTCTCACAGGGAATGCTCAAAGCAACGACTGTAAGAAGAGTCTCTATTCTTGTACTTAAGGTGACAGTGTGCCTTTTGTATTTAATTCCGGTGCGATTTCTGTGTTTCATCGACAATGTGAAGGTCCTAGGATTACATTGAACATGCAGTGGTGTATCGGACACTAATACTGGTCTCACAGGGAATGCTCAAAGCACCGACTGTAAGAAGGGTCTCTATTCTTGTACTTAAGGCGACATTGTTCCTTTAGTATTTAATTCCGATGCGATTTATGTGTTTCAACGTCAATCTGAAGGTCCTAGGAATACAATGAACCTGCTGTGGTGTATCGGAAACTAATACTGCTCTCACAGGGAATGCTGAAAGCACCAACTGTAAGAAGAGTCTCTATTCTTGTACTTACGCGGCAGTTTGCCTTTTGTATTTCATTCCGATGCGATTTCTGTGTTTCATCGTCAATGTGAAGGTCCAAGGAATACATTGAAACTGCAGTGGTGTATCGGAAACTAATACTGGTCTCACAGGGAATGCTCAAAGCACCGACTGTAAGAAGCGTCTCTATTCTTGTACTTAAGGCGACATTGTGCCTTTTGTATTTAATTCCGATGCGATTTCTGTGTTTCATCGTCAATGTGAAGGTCCTAGGAATACATTGAACTTGCTGAGGTGTATCGGAAACTAATACTGGTCTCACAGGGAATGCTGAAAGCACCGACTGTAAGAAGAGTCTCTATTCTTATACTTACGCGGCAGTTTGCCTTTTGTATTTAATTCCGATGCGATTTCTGTGTTTCATCGTCAATGTGAAGGTCCAAGGAATACATTGAACCTGGAGTGGTGTATCGGAAACTAATTCTGGTCTCACAGGGAATGCTCAAAGCACCGACTGTAAGATGAGACTCTGTTCTTGTACTTAAGGCTACATTGTGCCTTTTGTATTTAATTCCGATACGATTTCTGTGTTTCATCGTCAATGTGAAGGTCCTAGGAATACATTGAACCTGCTGAGGTGTATCGGAAACTAATACTGGTCTCACAGGGAATGCTCAGAGCACCGACTGTAAGAAGAGTCTCTATTCTTGTACTTAGGCGGCAGTTTGCCTTTTGTATTTCATTCCGATGCGATTTCTGTGTTTCATCGTCAATGTGAATGTCCAAGGAATACATTGAACCTGGAGGGGTGTATCGGATACTAATACTTGTCTCACAGGGAATGCTCAAAGCAACGACTGTAAGAAGAGTCTCTATTCTTGTACTTAAGGCGACATTGTGCCTTTTGTATTTAATTCCGGTGCGATTTCTGTGTTTCATCGACAATGTAAAGGTCCTAGGATTACATTGAACCTGCAGTGGTGTATCGGACACTAATACTGGTCTCACAGGGAATGCTCAAAGCACCGACTGTAAGAAGAGTCTCTATTCTTGTACTTAAGGCGACATTGTTCCTTTAGTATTTAATTCCGATGCGATTTCTGTGTTTCAACGTCAATCTGAAGGTCCTAGGAATACATTGAACCTGCTGAGGTGTATCGGAAACTAATACTGCTCTCACAGGGAATGCTGAGAGCACCAACTGTAAGAAGAGTCTCTATTCTTGTACTTACGCGGCAGTTTGCCTTTTGTATTTCATTCCGATGCGATTTCTGTGTTTCATCGTCAATGTGAATGTCCAAGGAATACATTGAACCTGGAGTGGTGAATAGGAAACACATTCTGGTCTCACAGGGAATGCTCCAAGCACCGACTGTAAGAAGAGTCTCTATTCCTTTACGTGAGACGGCATTGTGCCTTTTGTATTTAATTTCGATTCGATTTCTGTGTTTCATCGTCAATGTGAAGGTCCTAGGAATACATTGAAACTGCCGAGGTGTATTGGACTCTAATACTGGTCTCAAAGGGAATGTTAAAAGCACCGACTGTAAGAAGAGTCTCTATTCATGTACTTACGCGGCAGTTTGCCTTTTGTATTTCATTCCGATGCGATTTCTGTGTTTCATCGTCAATGTGAAGGTCCAAGGAATACATTGAACCTGCAGTGGTGTATCGGAAACTAATACTGGTCTCACAGGGAATGCTCAAAGCACCGACTGTAAGAAGAGTCTCTATTCTTGTACTTAAGGCGACATTGTGCCTTTTGTATTTAATTCCGATGCGATTTCTGTGTTTCATGGTCAATGTGAAGGTCCTAGGAATACATTGATTCTGCTGAGGTGTATCGGAAACTAATACTGGTCTCACAGGGAATGCTGAAAGCACCGACTGTAAGAAGAGTCTCTATTCTTGTACTTACGCGGCAGTTTGCCTTTTGTATTTCATTCCGATGCGATTTCTGTGTTTCATCGTCAATGTGAAGGTCCAAGGAATACATTGAACGTGGAGTGGTGTATCGGAAACTAATTCTGGTCTCACAGGGAATGCTGAAAGCACCGACTGTAAGAAGAGTCTCTATTCTTGTACTTAAGGCGACATTGTTCCTTTAGTATTTAATTCCGATGCGATTTCTGTGTTTCAACGTCAATCTGAAGGTCCTAGGAATACATTGAACCTGCTGAGGTGTATCGGAAACTAATACTGCTCTCACAGGGAATGCTGAGAGCACCAACTGTAAGAAGAGTCTCTATTCTTGTACTTACGCGGCAGTTTGCCTTTTGTATTTCATTCGGATGCGATTTCTGTGTTTCATCGTCAATGTGAATGTCCAAGGAATACATTGAACCTGGAGTGGTGAATAGGAAACACATTCTGGTCTCACAGGGAATGCTCCAAGCACCGACTGTAAGAAGAGTCTCTATTCCTTTACGTGAGACGGCATTGTGCCTTTTGTATTTAATTTCGATTCGATTTCTGTGTTTCATCGTCAATGTGAAGGTCCTAGGAATACATTGAAACTGCCGAGGTGTATTGGACTCTAATACTGGTCTCAAAGGGAATGTTAAAAGCACCGACTGTAAGAAGAGTCTCTATTCATGTACTTACGCGGCAGTTTGCCTTTTGTATTTCATTCCGATGCGATTTCTGTGTTTCATCGTCAATGTGAAGGTCCAAGGAATACATTGAACGTGGAGTGGTGTATCGGAAACTAATTCTGGTCTCACAGGGAATGCTCAAAGCACCGACTGTAAGAAGAGTCTCTATTCTTGTACTTACGCGGCAGTTCGGCTTATGTATTTAATTCCGATGCGATATCTGGGTTTCATCGTCAATGTGTATGTCCAAGGAATACACTGAACCTGCAGTGGTGTGTCGGAAACTAATACTGGTCTCACAGGGAATGCTCAAAGCACCGACTGTAAGAAGAGTCTCTATTCTTGTACTGATGACGGCATTGTGCCTTTTGTACATAATTCCGATGCGATTTCTGTGTTTCATCGTCAATGTCAAGGTCCAAGGAATACATTGAACCTGCAGTGGTGTATCAGAAAGTAATACTGGTCTCACAGGGAATGCTCAAAGCACCGACTGTAAGAAGAGTCTCTATTCTTGTGCTTAAGGCGGCATTGCGCCTTTTCAATTTAATTCCGATGCGATTTCTATGTTTCATCGTCAATATGAAGGTCCAAGGAATACATTGAACCTGCAGAGGTGTATCGGAAACTAATACTGGTCTCACAGGGAATGCTCAAAGCACCGACTGTAAGAAGAGTCTCTATTCTTGTACTTAAGACGGCATTGTGCCTTTTTGATTTAACTCCGATGCGATTTCTGTGTTTCTTCGTCAATGTGAAGGTCCTAGGAATACATTGAACCTGCAGTGGTGTATCGGAAACTAATACTGGTCTCACAGGGAATGCTGAAAGCACCGACTGTAAGAAGGGTCTCTATTCTTGTACTTACGCGGGAGTTTGCCTTTTGTATTTCATTCCGATGCGATTTCTGTGTTTCATCGTCAATGTGAAGGTCCAAGGAATACATTGAACCTGCAGTGGTGTATCGGAAACTAATACTGGTCTGACAGGGAATGCTGAAAGCACCGACTGTAAGAAGGGTCTCTATTCTTGTACTTACGCGGCAGTTTGCCTTTTGTATTTCATTCCGATGCGATTTCTGTGTTTCATCGTCAATGTGAAGGTCCAAGGAATACATTGAACCTGCAGTGGTGTATCGGAAACTAATACTGGTCTGACAGGGAATGCTCAAAGCACCTAGTGTAAGAAGAGTCTGTATTCTTGTACTTAAGGCGACATTGTGCCTTTTGTTTTTAATTCCGATGCAATTTCTGTGTTTCATCGTCAATGTGAAGGTCCTAGGAATACAATGAACCTGCTGAGGTGTATCGGAAACTAATACAAGTCTCACAGTGAATGCTGAAAGCACCGACTGTAAAAAGAGTCTCTATTCTTGTACTTACGCGGCAGTTTGCCTTTTGTATTTCATTCCGATGCGATTTCTGTGTTTCATCGTCAATGTGAAGGTCCAAGGAATACATTGAACCTACAGTGGTGTATCGGAAACTAATTCTGGTCTCACAGGGAATGCTCAAAGCACCGACTGTAAGAAGAGTCTCTATTCTTATACTTAAGGCGACATTGTGACTTTTGTATTTAATTCCGATGCGATTTCTGTGTTTCATCGTCAATGTGAAGGTCCTAGGAATACATTGAACCTGCTGAGGTGTATCGGAAACTAATACTGGTCTCACAGGGAATGCTGAAAGCACCGACTGTAAGAAAAGTCTCTATTCTTTTCTTACGCGGCAGTTTGCCTTTTGTATTTCATTCCGATGCGATTTCTGTGTTTCATCTTCAATGTGAAGGTCCAAGGAATACATTGAACCTGGAGTGATGTATCGGAAACTAATTCTGGTCTCACAGGGAATGCTCAAAGCACCGACTGTGAGAAGAGTCTCTATTCTTGTACTTAAGGCGACATTGTGCCTTTTGTATTTCATTCCGATGCGATTTCTGTGTTTCATCGTCAATGTGAAGGTCCTAGGATTACATTGAACCTGCTGAGGTGTATCGGAAACTAATACTAGTCTCACAGGGAATGCTGAAAGCACCGACTGTAAGAAGAGTCTCTATTCTTGTACTTACGCGGCAGTTCGCCTTTTGTATTTCATTCCGATGCGATTTCTGTGTTTCATCGTCAATGTGAATGTCCAAGGATTACATTGAACCTGGAGTGGTGGTACGGAAACTAATACTGGTCTCACAGGGAATGCTCAAAGCACCGACTGTAAGAAGAGTCTCTATTCTTGTACATAAGGCGTCATTGTGCCTTTTGTATTTAATTCCGATGCGATTTCTGTGGTTCATCGTCAATGTGAAGGTCCTAGGAATACATTGAACCTGCTGAGGTGTATCGGAAACTAATACTGGTCTCACAGGGAATGCTGAAAGCACCGACTGTGAGAAGAGTCTCTATTCTTGTACTTACGCGGCAGTTTGCCTTTTGTATTTCATTCCGATGCGATTTCTGTGTTTCATCGTCAATGTGATTGTCCAAGGAATACATTGAACCTGGAGTGGTGTATCGGAAATTAATACTGGTCTCACAGGGAATGCTGTAAGCACCGACTGTAAGAAGAGTCTCTATTCTTGTACTTACGCGGCAGTTCGCCTTATGTATTTAATTCCGATGCTATAACTGGGTTTCATCGTCAATGTGTATGTCCAAGGAATACACTGAACCTGCAGTGGTGTGTCGGAAACTAATACTGGTCTCACAGGGAATGCTCAAAGCACCGACTGTAAGAAGAGTCTCTATTCTTGTACTGATGACGGCATTGTGCCTTTTGTACATAATTCCGATGCGATTTCTGTGTTTCATCGTCAATGTCAAGGTCCAAGGAATACATTGAACCTGCAGTGGTGTATCAGAAAGTAATACTGGTCTCACAGGGAATGCTCAAAGCACCGACTGTAAGAAGAGTCTCTATTCTTGTGCTTAAGGCGGCATTGCGCCTTTTCAATTTAATTCCGATGCGATTTCTATGTTTCATCGTCAATATGAAGGTCCAAGGAATACATTGAACCTGCAGTGGTGTATCGGAAACTAATACTGGTCTCACAGGGAATGCTCAAAGCACCGACTGTAAGAAGAGTCTCTATTCTTGTACTTAAGACGGCATTTGCCTTTTGTAAATAATTCCGATGCGATTTCTGTGATTCATCGTCATTGTGAAGGTCCAAGGAAAACATTGAACTTGCAGTTAGGAATCAGAAACTAATACTGGTCTCACAGGGAATGCTCAAAGCACCGACTGTGAGAAGAGTCTCTATTCTTGTACTTAAGGCGGCATTGCGCCTTTTGTATTTAATTCCGATGCGATTTCTGTGTTTCAACGTCAATGTGAAGGTCCAAGGAATACATTGAATCTGCGGTGGTGTATCGGAAACTAATACTGGTCTCACAGGGAATGCTCAGAGCACCGACAGTAAGAAGAGTCTCTATTCTTGTACTTAAGGCGGCATTGTGCCTTTTGTATTTACCTCCGACGCGATTTCTGTGTTTCATCGTCAATGTGAAGGAGCAAGGAATACATTGAACCTGCAGTGGTGTATCGGAAACTAACACTGGTCTCACAGGAAATGCTCAAAACACCGACTGTAAGAAGAGTCTCTATTCTTGTACTTAGGGCGGCATTGGGCCTTTTGTATTTAATTCCGATGCGTTCTCTGTGTTTCATCGTCAATGTGAAGGTCCAAGGAATACATTGAACCTGCAGTGGTGTATCGGAAACTAATACTGGTCTCACAGGGAATGCTCATGGCACCGACTGTAAGAAGAGTCTCTATTCTTGTACTTAAGACGGCATTGTGCCTTTTGTATTTAACTCCGATGCGATTTCTGTGTTTCTTCGTCATTGGGAAGGTCCTAGGAATACATTGAACCTGCTGAGGTGTATCAGAAACTAATACTGGTCTCACAGGTAATGCTCAAAGCACCGACTGTAAGAAGAGTCTCTATTCCTGTACTTAAGACGGCATTGTGCCTTTTGTATTTAATTCCGATGCGATTTCTGTGTTTCATCGTCAATGTGTATGTCCAAGGAATACTTTGAACCTGCAGTGGTGTATCGGAAAATAATTCTGGTCTCACACGGAATACTCAAATCACCGACTGTAAGAAGAGTCTCTATTCTTGTAGTTAAGGCGGCATTGCGCCTTTTGTATTTAATTCCGATGCGATTTCTGTGTTTCATCGTCAATGTGAAGGTCCTAGGAATACATTGAACCTGCTGAGGTGTAACGGAATCTAATACTGGTCTCACAGGGAATGCTGAAAACACCGACTGCAAGAAGAGTCTCTATTCTTGTAGTTACACGACAGTTTGCCTTTTGTATTTCATTCCGATGCAATTTCTGTGTTTCATCGTCAATGTGAAGGTCCAAGGAATACATTGAACCTGGAGTGGTGTATCGGAAACTAATTTTGGTCTCACAGGGAATGCTCAAAGCACCGACTGTAAGAAGAGTCTCTATTCTTGTACTTAAAGCGGCATTGTACCTGTTGTATTTAATTCCGATGCGATTTCTGTGTTTCATCGTCAATGTGAAGGTCCATGGAATACATTGAACCAGCAGTGGTGTATCGGAAACTAATTCTGGTCTCACAGGGAATGCTCAAAGCACCGACTGTAAGAAGAGTCTCTATTCTTGTACTGATGATGGCATTGTGCCTTTTGTACATAATTCCGATGCGATTTCTGTGTTTCATCGTCAATGTCAAGGTCCAAGGAATACATTGAACCTGCAGTGGTGTATCAGAAAGTAATACTGGTCTCACAGGGAATGCTCAAAGCACCGACTGTAAGAAGAGTCTCTATTCTTGTGCTTAAGGCGGCATTGCGCCTTTTCAATTTAATTCCGATGCGATTTCTATGTTTCATCGTCAATATGAAGGTCCAAGGAATACATTGAACCTGCAGTGGTGTATCGGAAACTAATACTGGTCTCACAGGGAATGCTCAAAGCACCGACTGTAAGAAGAGTCTCTATTCTTGTACTTAAGACGGCATTGCGCCTTTTGTATTTAATTCCGATTCGATTTCTGTGTTTCATCGTCAATGTGAAGGTCCAAGGAATACATTGAACCTGCAGTGGTGTATCGGAAACTAACACTGGTCTCACAGGTAATGCGCAAAACACCGACTGTAAGAAGAGTCTCTATTCTTGTACTTAAGGCGGCATTGGGCCTTCTGTATTTAATTCCGATGCGTTCTCTGTGTTTCATCGTCAATGTGAAGGTCCAAGGAATACATTGAACCTGCAGTGGTGTATCGGAAATTAATACTGGTCTCACAGGGAATGCTGTAAGCACCGACTGTAAGAAGAGTCTCTATTCTTGTACTTACGCGGCAGTTCGCCTTATGTATTTAATTCCGATGCTATAACTGGGTTTCATCGTCAATGTGTATGTCCAAGGAATACACTGAACCTGCAGTGGTGTGTCGGAAACTAATACTGGTCTCACAGGGAATGCTCAAAGCACCGACTGTAAGAAGAGTCTCTATTCTTGTACTGATGACGGCATTGTGCCTTTTGTACATAATTCCGATGCGATTTCTGTGTTTCATCGTCAATGTCAAGGTCCAAGGAATACATTGAACCTGCAGTGGTGTATCAGAAAGTAATACTGGTCTCACAGGGAATGCTCAAAGCACCGACTGTAAGAAGAGTCTCTATTCTTGTGCTTAAGGCGGCATTGCGCCTTTTCAATTTAATTCCGATGCGATTTCTATGTTTCATCGTCAATATGAAGGTCCAAGGAATACATTGAACCTGCAGTGGTGTATCGGAAACTAATACTGGTCTCACAGGGAATGCTCAAAGCACCGACTGTAAGAAGAGTCTCTATTCTTGTACTTAAGACGGCATTTGCCTTTTGTAAATAATTCCGATGCGATTTCTGTGATTCATCGTCATTGTGAAGGTCCAAGGAAAACATTGAACTTGCAGTTAGGAATCAGAAACTAATACTGGTCTCACAGGGAATGCTCAAAGCACCGACTGTGAGAAGAGTCTCTATTCTTGTACTTAAGGCGGCATTGCGCCTTTTGTATTTAATTCCGATGCGATTTCTGTGTTTCAACGTCAATGTGAAGGTCCAAGGAATACATTGAATCTGCGGTGGTGTATCGGAAACTAATACTGGTCTCACAGGGAATGCTCAGAGCACCGACAGTAAGAAGAGTCTCTATTCTTGTACTTAAGGCGGCATTGTGCCTTTTGTATTTACCTCCGACGCGATTTCTGTGTTTCATCGTCAATGTGAAGGAGCAAGGAATACATTGAACCTGCAGTGGTGTATCGGAAACTAACACTGGTCTCACAGGAAATGCTCAAAACACCGACTGTAAGAAGAGTCTCTATTCTTGTACTTAAGGCGGCATTGGGCCTTTTGTATTTAATTCCGATGCGTTCTCTGTGTTTCATCGTCAATGTGAAGGTCCAAGGAATACATTGAACCTGCAGTGGTGTATCGGAAACTAATACTGGTCTCACAGGGAATGCTCATGGCACCGACTGTAAGAAGAGTCTCTATTCTTGTACTTAAGACGGCATTGTGCCTTTTGTATTTAACTCCGATGCGATTTCTGTGTTTCTTCGTCATTGGGAAGGTCCTAGGAATACATTGAACCTGCTGAGGTGTATCAGAAACTAATACTGGTCTCACAGGTAATGCTCAAAGCACCGACTGTAAGAAGAGTCTCTATTCCTGTACTTAAGACGGCATTGTGCCTTTTGTATTTAATTCCGATGCGATTTCTGTGTTTCATCGTCAATGTGTATGTCCAAGGAATACTTTGAACCTGCAGTGGTGTATCGGAAAATAATTCTGGTCTCACACGGAATACTCAAATCACCGACTGTAAGAAGAGTCTCTATTCTTGTAGTTAAGGCGGCATTGCGCCTTTTGTATTTAATTCCGATGCGATTTCTGTGTTTCATCGTCAATGTGAAGGTCCTAGGAATACATTGAACCTGCTGAGGTGTAACGGAATCTAATACTGGTCTCACAGGGAATGCTGAAAACACCGACTGCAAGAAGAGTCTCTATTCTTGTAGTTACACGACAGTTTGCCTTTTGTATTTCATTCCGATGCAATTTCTGTGTTTCATCGTCAATGTGAAGGTCCAAGGAATACATTGAACCTGGAGTGGTGTATCGGAAACTAATTTTGGTCTCACAGGGAATGCTCAAAGCACCGACTGTAAGAAGAGTCTCTATTCTTGTACTTAAAGCGGCATTGTACCTGTTGTATTTAATTCCGATGCGATTTCTGTGTTTCATCGTCAATGTGAAGGTCCATGGAATACATTGAACCAGCAGTGGTGTATCGGAAACTAATTCTGGTCTCACAGGGAATGCTCAAAGCACCGACTGTAAGAAGAGTCTCTATTCTTGTACTGATGATGGCATTGTGCCTTTTGTACATAATTCCGATGCGATTTCTGTGTTTCATCGTCAATGTCAAGGTCCAAGGAATACATTGAACCTGCAGTGGTGTATCAGAAAGTAATACTGGTCTCACAGGGAATGCTCAAAGCACCGACTGTAAGAAGAGTCTCTATTCTTGTGCTTAAGGCGGCATTGCGCCTTTTCAATTTAATTCCGATGCGATTTCTATGTTTCATCGTCAATATGAAGGTCCAAGGAATACATTGAACCTGCAGTGGTGTATCGGAAACTAATACTGGTCTCACAGGGAATGCTCAAAGCACCGACTGTAAGAAGAGTCTCTATTCTTGTACTTAAGACGGCATTGCGCCTTTTGTATTTAATTCCGATTCGATTTCTGTGTTTCATCGTCAATGTGAAGGTCCAAGGAATACATTGAACCTGCAGTGGTGTATCGGAAACTAACACTGGTCTCACAGGAAATGCGCAAAACACCGACTGTAAGAAGAGTCTCTATTCTTGTACTTAAGGCGGCATTGGGCCTTCTGTATTTAATTCCGATGCGTTTTCTGTGTTTCATCGTCAATGTGAAGGTCCAAGGAATACATTGAACCTGCTGAGGTGTATCGGAAACTAATACTGGTCTCACCGGGAATGTTCATGGCACCGACTATAAGAAGAGTCTCTATTCTTGTACTTAAGACGGCATTGTGCCTTTTGGATTTAACTCCGATGCGATTTCTGTGTTTCTTCGTCAATGTGAAGGTCCTAGGAATACATTGAACCTGCAGTGGTGTATCGGAAACTAATACTGGTCTCACAGGGAATGCTGAAAGCACCGACTGTAAGAAGGGTCTCTATTCTTGTACTTACGCGGCAGTTTGCCTTTTGTATTTCATTCCGATGCGATTTCTGTGTTTCATCGTCAATGTGAAGGTCCAAGGAATACATTGAACCTGCAGTGGTGTATCGGAAACTAATACTGGTCTGACAGGGAATGCTGAAAGCACCGACTGTAAGAAGGGTCTCTATTCTTGTACTTACGCGGCAGTTTGCCTTTTGTATTTCATTCCTATGCGATTTCTGTGTTTCATCGTCAATGTGAAGGTCCAAGGAATACATTGTACCTGCAGTGGTGTATCGGAAACTAATACTGGTCTGACAGGGAATGCTCAAAGCACCTAGTGTAAGAAGAGTCTGTATTCTTGTACTTAAGGCGACATTGTGCCTTTTGTTTTTAATTCCGATGCGATTTCTGTGTTTCATCGTCAATGTGAAGGTCCTAGGAATACAATGGACCTGCTGAGGTGTATCGGAAACTAATACTGGTCTCACAGGGAATGCTGAAAGCACCGACTGTAAGAAGAGTCTCTATTCTTGTACTTAAGGCGGCATTGCACCTTTTGTATTAAATTCCGATGCGATTTCTGTGTTTCATCGTCAATGTGATGGTCCAAGGAATACACTGAACCTGCAGTGGTGTATCGGAAACTAATATTGGTCTCACAGGGAATGCTCAAAGCACCGACTGTAAGAAGAGTCTCTATTCTTGTACTTATGACGGCATTTGCCTTTTGTAAATAATTCCGATGCGATTTCCTTGATTCATCGTCAATGTGAAGGTCCAAGGAAAACATTGAACTTGCAGTTTTGAATCAGAAACTAATACTGGTCTCACAGGGAATGCTCAAAGCACCGACTGTGAGAAGAGTCTCTATTCTTGTACTTAAGGCGGCATTGCGCCTTTTGTATTTAATTCCGATGCGATTTCTGTGTTTCAACGTCAATGTGAAGGTCCAAGGAATACATTGAATCTGCGGTGGTGTATCGGAAACTAATACTGGTCTCACAGGGAATGCTCAGAGCACCGACAGTAAGAAGAGTCTCTATTCTTGTACTTAAGGCGGCATTGTGCCTTTTGTATTTACCTCCGACGCGATTTCTGTGTTTCATCGTCAATGTGAAGGTGCAAGGAATACATTGAACCTGCAGTGGTGTATCGGAAACTAACACTGGTCTCACAGGAAATGCTCAAAACACCGACTGTAAGGAGAGTCTCTATTCTTGTACTTAAGGCGGCATTGGGCCTTTTGTATTTAATTCCGATGCGTTCTCTGTGTTTCATCGTCAATGTGAAGGTCCAAGGAATACATTGAACCTGCAGTGGTGTATCGGAAACTAATACTGGTCTCACAGGGAATGCTCATGGCACCGACTGTAAGAAGAGTCTCTATTCTTGTACTTAAGACGGCATTGTGCCTTTTGTATTTAACTCCGATGCGATTTCTGTGTTTCTTCGTCATTGGGAAGGTCCTAGGAATACATTGAACCTGCTGAGGTGTATCAGAAACTAATACTGGTCTCACAGGTAATGCTCAAAGCACCGACTGTAAGAAGAGTCTCTATTCCTTTACTTAAGACGGCATTGTGCCTTTTGTATTTAATTCCGATGCGATTTCTGTGTTTCATCGTCAATGTGTATGTCCAAGGAATACTTTGAACCTGCAGTGGTGTATCGGAAAATAATTCTGGTCTCACACGGAATACTCAAATCACCGACTGTAAGAAGAGTCTCTATTCTTGTAGTTAAGGCGGCATTGCGCCTTTTGTATTTAATTCCGATGCGATTTCTGTGTTTCATCGTCAATGTGAAGGTCCTAGGAATACATTGAACCTGCTGAGGTGTAACGGAAACTAATACTGGTCTCACAGGGAATGCTGAAAACACCGACTGCAAGAAGAGTCTCTATTCTTGTACTTACACGACAGTTTGCCTTTTGTATTTAATTCCGATGCAATTTCTGTGTTTCATCGTCAATGTGAAGGTCCAAGGAATACATTGAACCTGGAGTGGTGTATCGGAAACTAATTTTGGTCTCACAGGGAATGCTCAAAGCACCGACTGTAAGAAGAGTCTCTATTCTTGTACTTAAAGCGGCATTGTGCCTGTTGTATTTAATTCCGATGCGATTTCTGTGTTTCATCGTCAATGTGAAGGTCCATGGAATACATTGAACCTGCAGTGGTGTATCGGAAACTAATACTGGTCTCACAGGGAATGCTCAAAGCACCGACTGTAAGAAGAGTCTCTTTTCTTGTACTTAAGGCGACATTGTGCCTTTTGTATTTAATTCCGATGCGATTTCTGTCTTTAATCGTCAATGTGAAGGTCCTAGGAATACATTGAACCTGCTGAGGTGTATCGGAAACTAATACTGGTCTCACAGGGAATGCTGAAAGCACCGACTGTAATAAGAGTCTCTATTCTTGTACTTAAGCGGCATTGCACCTTTTGTATTAAATTCCGATGCGATTTCTGTGTTTCTTCGTCAATGTGATGGTCCAAGGAATACTATGAACCTGCAGTGGTGTATCGGAAACTAATACGGGTCTCACAGGGAATGCTCAAAGCACCGACTGTAAGAAGAGTCTCTCTTCTTGTACTTATGACGGCATTTGCCTTTTGTAATTAATTCCGATGCGATTTCTGTGTTTCATCGTCAATGTGAAGGTCCAAGGAATACATTGAACCTGCAGTTTCGTATCAGAAACTAATACTGGTCTCACAGGGAATGCTCAAAGCACCGACTGTGAGAAGAGTCTCTATTCTTGTACTTAAGGCGGCATTGCGCCTTTTGTATTTAATTCCGATGCGATTTCTGTGTTTCAACGTCAATGTGAAGGTCCAAGGAATACATTGAATCTGCAGTGGTGTATCGGAAACTATTACTGGCCTCAGAGGGAATGCTCAAAGGACCGACTGTAAGAAGAGTCTCTATTTTTGTACTTATGGCGGCATTGCGCCTTTTGTATTTAATTCCGATGCGATTTCTGTGTTTCATCGTCAATGTGAAGGTCCAAGGAATACATAGAACCTGCAGTGGTGTATCAGAAACTAATACTGCTCTCACAGGGAATGCTCATGGCACCGACTGTAAGTAGAGTCTCTATTCTTGTACTTAAGGCGGCATTGTGCCAATTTGTTTTTAATTCCGATGCGATTTCTGTGTTTCATCGTCAATGTGAAGGTCCAAGGAATACATTGAACCTGCAGTGGTGTATCAGAAACTAATACTGGTCTCACAGGTAATGCTCAAAGCACCGACTGTAAGAAGAGTCTCTATTCTTGTACTTAAGACGGCATTGCGTCTTTCGTATTTAATTCCGATGCGATTTCTGTGTTTCATCGTAAATGTGAATGTCCAAGGAATACATTGAACCTGCCGTGGTGTATCGGAAACTAATACTGGTCTCACAGGGAATGCTCAAAGCATCGACTGTAAGAAGAGTCTCTATTCTTGTACTTAAGGTGGCATTGTGCCTTTTGTATTTATTTCCGATGCGATATCTGGGTTTCATCGTCAATGTGAATGTCCAAGGAATACATTGAACCTGCAGTGGTGTATCGGAAACTAATACTGGTCTCACAGGGAATGCTCAAAGCACCGACTGTAAGAAGAGTCTGTATTCTTGTACTGATGACGGCATTGGCCTTTTGTATTTAATTCCGATGCGATTTCTGTGTTTCATCGTCAATGTGAAGGTCCAAGGAATACATTGAACCTGCAGTGGTGTATCGGAAACTAATACTGGTCTCATAGGGAATGCTTAAGGCACCGACACTAAGAAGAGTCTCTATTCTTGTACTTAAGGCGGCATTGTGCATTCTGTATTTAACTCCGATGCGATTTCTGTGTTTCATCGTCAATGTAAAGGTCCAAGGAATACATTGAACCTGCAGTGGTGTATCAGAAACTAATACTGGCCTCACAGGGAATGTTTAAAGCTCCGACTGTAAGAAGAGTCTCTATTCTTGTACTTATGGCGGCATTGCGCCTTTTGTAATTAATTCCAATGCGATTTCTGCGTTTCATCGTCAATGTGAGGGTCCAAGGAAATACATTGAACCTGCAGTGGTGTATCGGAAACTAATACTGGTCTCACAGGGAATGCTCAAAGCACCGACTGTAAGAAGAGTCTCTGTTCTTGTACTTAAGGCGGCATTGTGCCCTTTGTATTTAATTCCGATGCGATTTCTGCGTTTCATCGTCAATGTCAAGCTCCAAGGAATACATTGAACCTTCAGTGGTGTATCGGAAACTAATACTGGTCTCACAGGGAATGCTCAAAGCACCGACTGTAAGTAGAGTCTCTATTCTTGTACTTAAGATGGCATAGTGCCTTTTGAATTTAATTCCGATGTGATTTCTGTGTTTCATCGTTAATGTGAAGGTCCAGGGAATACATTGAACCTGCAGTGGTGTACCGGAAACTAACACTGGTCTCACAGGAAATGCTCAAAACACAGACTGTAAGAAGAGTCTGTATTCTTGTACTTAAGACGGCATTGTGCCTTTTGTATTTAACTCCGATGCGATTTCTGTGTTTCTTCGTCAATGTGAAGGTCCTAGGGATACATTGAACCTGCAGTGGTGTATCGGAAACTAATACTGGTCTCACAGGTAATGCTCAAAGCACCGACTGTAAGAAGAGTCTCTATTCCTGTACTTAAGACGGCATTGTGCCTTTTGTATTTAATTCCGATGCGATTTCTGTGTTTCATCGTCAATGTGTATGTCCAAGGAATACTTTGAACCTGCAGTGGTGTATCGGAAAATAATTCTGGTCTCACACGGAATGCTCAAAGCACCGACTGTAAAAAGAGTCTCTATTCTTGTACTGAAGGCGGCATTGAGCATTTTGTATTTAGTTCCGATGCGATTTCTGTGTTTCATCGTCAATGGGAAGGTCCAAGGAATATATTGAACCTGCAGTGGTATATCAGAAACTAATACTGGTCTCACAGGGAATGCTCAAAGCACCGACTGTAAGAAGAGTCTCTATTCTTGTACTTAAGACGGCATTGTGCCTTTTGTGTTTAACTCCGATGCGATTTCTGTGTTTCTTCGTCAATGTGAAGGTCCAAGGAATTCATTGAACCTGCAGTGGTGTATCGGAAACTAACACTGGTCTCACAGGGAATGCTCAAAACACCGACTGTAAGAAGAGTTTCTATTCTTGTACTTAAGGCGGAATTGTGCCTTTTGTATTTAATTCCGATGCGATTTCTGTGTTTCATCATCAATGTGAAGGTCCAAGGAATACATTGAACCTGCAGTGGTGTATCGGAAACTAACACTGGTCTCACAGGGAATGCTCAAAACACCGACTGTAAGAAGAGTTTCTATTCTTGTACTTAAGGCGGAATTGTGCCTTTTGTATTTAATTCCGATGCGATTTCTGTGTTTCATCGTCAATGTGAAGGTCCAAGGAATACATTGCACCTGCAGTGGTGTATCGGAAACTAATACTGGTCTCACACGGTATGCTCAAATCACCGATTGTAAGAAAATTCCTTATTCTTGTACTTAAGGCGGCATTGTGCCTTTTGTATTTAATTCCGATTCGATTTCTGTATTTAATCGTTAATATGAAGGACCAAGGATTACATTGAACCTGGAGTGATGTAGCGGAAACTAATACTGGTCTCACAGGAATGGATAAAAACACAGACTCTAAGAACTCTCACTCTTCCTGTACTTAAGGCGGCATTGAGTCTTTTGTATTTAATTACGATGTAATTTCAGTGTTTCATCGTCAATGTGTATGTCCAAGGAATACTTTAAACCTGCAGTGGTGTATCGGAAACTAATACTGGTCTCACTGGGAATGCGCAAGGCACCGACTGCAAGAAGAGTCTGCATTCTTGTACTTAAGGCGGCATTTTGCCTTTTGTATTTAATTCCGATGCGATTTCTGTGTTTCATCGTCAATGTGAAGGTCCAAGGAATATATTGAACCTGCAGTGGTGTATCGGAAACTAATACTGGTCTCACAGGGAATGCTCAAAGCACCGACTGTAAGAAGAGTCTCTATTCTTGTACTTAAGGCGGCATTACGTCTTTTGTATTTAACTCCGATGCGATTTCTGTGTTTCATCGTCAATGTGAAGGTCAAAGGAATATATTGAACCTGCAGTGGTATATCGGAAACTAACACTGGTCTCACAGGGATTGCTCAAAACACCGACTGTAAGAAGAGTTTCTATTCTTGTACCTAAGGCGGCATTGTGCCTTTTGTATTTAATTCCGATGCGATTTCTGTGTTTCATCGCCAATGTGACGGTTCAAGGAATACATTGAGCCTGCAGTGGTGTATCAGAAACTAATACTGGTCTCACAGGGAATGCTCAAAGCACCGACTGTAAGAAGAGTCTCTATTCTTGTACTTAAGGCGGCATTGTGCATTCTGTATTTAACTCCGATGCGATTTCTGTGTTTCATCGTCAATGTAAAGGTCCAAGGAATACATTGAACCTGCAGTGGTGTATCAGAAACTAATACTGGCCTCACAGGGTATGTTTAAAGCACCGACTGTAAGAAGAGTCTCTATTCTTGTACTTATGGCGGCATTGCGCCTTTTGTAATTAATTCCAATGCGATTTCTGCGTTTCATCGTCAATGTGAGGGTCCAAGGAATACATTGAACCTGCAGTGGTGTATCGGAAACTAATACTGGTCTCACAGGGAATGCTCAAAGCACCGACTGTAAGAAGAGTCTCTGTTCTTGTACTTAAGGCGGCATTGTGCCTTTTGTATTTAATTCCGATGCGATTTCTGCGTTTCATCGTCAATGTCAAGCTCCAAGGAATACATTGAACCTTCAGTGGTGTATCGGAAACTAATACTGGTCTCACAGGGAATGCTCAAAGCACCGACTGTAAGTAGAGTCTCTATTCTTGTACTTAAGATGGCATAGTGCCTTTTGAATTTAATTCCGATGCGATTTCTGTGTTTCATCGTTAATGTGAAGGTCCAAGGAATACATTGAACCTGCAGTGGTGTACCGGAAACTAACACTGGTCTCACAGGAAATTCTCAAAACACCGACTGTAAGAAGAGTCTGTATTGTAGTACTTAAGACGGCATTGTGCCTTTTGTATTTAACTCCGATGCGATTTCTGTGTTTCTTCGTCAATGTGAAGGTCCTAGGGATACATTGAACCTGCAGTGGTGTATCGGAAACTAATACTGGTCTCACAGGTAATGCTCAAAGCACCGACTGTAAGAAGAGTCTCCATTCCTGTACTTAAGACGGCATTGTGCCTTTTGTATTTAATTCCGATGCTGCTACTGTGTTTCATCGTCAATGTGTATGTCCAAGGAATACTTTGAACCTGCAGTGGTGTATCGGAAAATAATTCTGGTCTCACACGGAATGCTCAAAGCACCGACGGTAAAAAGAGTCTCTATTCTTGTACTGAAGGCGTCGTTGAGCATTTTGTATTTAATTCCTATGCGATTTCTGTGTTTCATCGTCAATGTGAAGGTCCGAGGAATACAATGAACCGGCAGTGGTGTATCGGAAACTAATACTGGTCTCACAGGGAATGCTCAAAGCACCGACAGTATGAAGAGTCTCTATTCTTGTACTTAAGGCGGCATTGTGCCTTTTGTATTTGACTCCGATGCGATTTCTGTGTTTCATTGTCAATGTGAAGGTCAAAGGAATACATTGAACCTGCAGTGGTGTATCAGAAACTAATACTGGTCTCACAGGGAATGCTCAGAGCACCGACTGTAACAAGAGTCTCTATTCTTGTACCTAAGGCGGCATTGGGCCTATTGTATTTAATTCCGATGCGATGTCTGTGTTTCATCGTCAATGTGAAGGTCCAAGGAATACATTGAACATGCAGTGGTGTATCGGAAACTAATACCGGACTCACAGGGAATGCTCATGGCACCGACTGTAAGAAGAGGCTCTATTCTTGTACTTAAGACGGCATTGTGCCTTTTGTATTTAACTCCGATGCGATTTCTGTGTTTCTTCGTCAATGTGAAGGTCCAAGGAATTCATTGAACCTGCAGTGGTGTATCGGAAACAAACACTGGTCTCACAGGGAATGCTCAAAACACCGACTGTAAAAAGAGTCTGTATTCTTGTACTGATGACGGCAATGTGCCTTTTGTACTTAATTCCGATGCGATTTCTGTGTTTCATCTTCAATGTGAAGGTCCAAGGAATACATTGAACCTGCAGTGGTGTATCGGAAACTAACACTGGTCTCACAGGGAATGCTCAAAACACCGACTGTAAGAAGAGTTTCTATTCTTGTACCTAAGGCGGCATTGTGCCTTTTGTATTTAATTCCGATGCGATTTCTGTGTTTCATCGTCAATGTGTATGTCCAAGGAATACTTTGAACCTGCAGTGGTGTATCGGAAAATAATTCTGGTCTCACTCGGAATGCTCAAAGCACCGACTGTAAGGAGAGTCTCTATTCTTGTAATGAAGGCGGCATTGAGCATTTTGTATTTAATTCCGATGCGATTTCTGTGTTTCATCGTCAATGTGAAGGTCCAAGAAATACATTGCACCTGCAGTGGTGTATCGGATACTAAAACTGGTCTCACACGAAAGGATCAAATCACAGACTCTAAGAACTCTCACTCTTCTTGCACTTAAGGCGGCATTGTGCCTTTTGTATTTAATTCCGATTCGATTTCTGTATTTAATCGTTAATATGAAGGACCAAGGAATACATTGAACCTGGAGTGATGTAGCGGAAACTAATACTGGTCTCACAGGAATGGATAAAAACACAGACTCTAAGAACTCTCACTCTTCCTGTACTTAAGGCGGCATTGAGTCTTTTGTATTTAATTCCGATGTAATTTCAGTGTTTCATCGTCAATGTGTATGTCCAAGGAATACTTTAAACCTGCAGTGGTGTATCGGAAACTAATACTGGTCTCACTGGGAATGCGCAAGGCACCGACTGCAAGAAGAGTCTGCATTCTTGTACTTAAGGCGGCATTTTGCCTTTTGTGTTTATTTCCGATGCGATTTCTGTGTTTCATCGTCAATGTGAAGGTCCAAGGAATATATTGAACCTGCAGAGGTGTATCAGAAACTAATACTGGTCTCACAGGGAATGCTCAAAGCACCGATTGTAAGAAGAGTCTCTATTCTTGTACTTAAGTCGGCATTGTGCCTGTTGTATTTAATTCCGATGCTATTTCTGTGTTTCATCGTCAATGTGAAGGTCCAAGAAATACATTGAACCTGCAGTGGTGTATCAGAAGCTAATACTGGTCTCACAGGGAATGCTCAAAGCACCGACTGTAAGAAGAGTCTCTATTCTCGTACTTAAGGCGGCATTGCGCCTTTTGTATTTAATTCCGATGCGATTTCTGTGTTTCATCGTCAATGTGAAGGTCCAAGGAATACAATGAACCGGCAGTGGTGTATCGGAAACTAATACTGGTCACACAGGGAATGCTCAAAGCACCGACAGTAAGAAGAGTCTCTATTCTTGTACTTAAGGCGGCATTGTGCCTTTTGTATTTAACTCCGATGCGATTTCTGTGTTTCATCGTCAATGTGAAGGTCCAAGGAATACATTGAACATGCAGTGGTGTATCGGAAACTAATACTGGTCTCACAGGTAATGCTCAAAGCACCGACTGTAAGAAGAGTCTCCATTCCTGTACTTAAGACGGCATTGTGCCTTTTGTATTTAATTCCGATGCTGCTACTGTGTTTCATCGTCAATGTGTATGTCCAAGGAATACTTTGAACCTGCAGTGGTGTATCGGAAAATAATTCTGGTCTCACACGGAATGCTCAAAGCACCGACGGTAAAAAGAGTCTCTATTCTTGTACTGAAGGCGGCGTTGAGCATTTTGTATTTAATTCCTATGCGATTTCTGTGTTTCATCGTCAATGTGAAGGTCCGAGGAATACAATGAACCGGCAGTGGTGTATCGGAAACTAATACTGGTCTCACAGGGAATGCTCAAAGCACCGACAGTATGAAGAGTCTCTATTCTTGTACTTAAGGCGGCATTGTGCCTTTTGTATTTGACTCCGATGCGATTTCTGTGTTTCATTGTCAATGTGAAGGTCAAAGGAATACATTGAACCTGCAGTGGTGTATCAGAAACTAATACTGGTCTCACAGGGAATGCTCAGAGCACCGACTGTAACAAGAGTCTCTATTCTTGTACCTAAGGCGGCATTGGGCCTATTGTATTTAATTCCGATGCGATGTCTGTGTTTCATCGTCAATGTGAAGGTCCAAGGAATACATTGAACATGCAGTGGTGTATCGGAAACTAATACCGGACTCACAGGGAATGCTCATGGCACCGACTGTAAGAAGAGGCTCTATTCTTGTACTTAAGACGGCATTGTGCCTTTTGTATTTAACTCCGATGCGATTTCTGTGTTTCTTCGTCAATGTGAAGGTCCAAGGAATTCATTGAACCTGCAGTGGTGTATCGGAAACAAACACTGGTCTCACAGGGAATGCTCAAAACACCGACTGTAAAAAGAGTCTGTATTCTTGTACTGATGACGGCAATGTGCCTTTTGTACTTAATTCCGATGCGATTTCTGTGTTTCATCTTCAATGTGAAGGTCCAAGGAATACATTGAACCTGCAGTGGTGTATCGGAAACTAACACTGGTCTCACAGGGAATGCTCAAAACACCGACTGTAAGAAGAGTTTCTATTCTTGTACCTAAGGCGGCATTGTGCCTTTTGTATTTAATTCCGATGCGATTTCTGTGTTTCATCGTCAATGTGTATGTCCAAGGAATACTTTGAACCTGCAGTGGTGTATCGGAAAATAATTCTGGTCTCACTCGGAATGCTCAAAGCACCGACTGTAAGGAGAGTCTCTATTCTTGTAATGAAGGCGGCATTGAGCATTTTGTATTTAATTCCGATGCGATTTCTGTGTTTCATCGTCAATGTGAAGGTCCAAGAAATACATTGCACCTGCAGTGGTGTATCGGATACTAAAACTGGTCTCACACGAAAGGATCAAATCACAGACTCTAAGAACTCTCACTCTTCTTGCACTTAAGGCGGCATTGTGCCTTTTGTATTTAATTCCGATTCGATTTCTGTATTTAATCGTTAATATGAAGGACCAAGGAATACATTGAACCTGGAGTGATGTAGCGGAAACTAATACTGGTCTCACAGGAATGGATAAAAACACAGACTCTAAGAACTCTCACTCTTCCTGTACTTAAGGCGGCATTGAGTCTTTTGTATTTAATTCCGATGTAATTTCAGTGTTTCATCGTCAATGTGTATGTCCAAGGAATACTTTAAACCTGCAGTGGTGTATCGGAAACTAATACTGGTCTCACTGGGAATGCGCAAGGCACCGACTGCAAGAAGAGTCTGCATTCTTGTACTTAAGGCGGCATTTTGCCTTTTGTGTTTATTTCCGATGCGATTTCTGTGTTTCATCGTCAATGTGAAGGTCCAAGGAATATATTGAACCTGCAGAGGTGTATCAGAAACTAATACTGGTCTCACAGGGAATGCTCAAAGCACCGATTGTAAGAAGAGTCTCTATTCTTGTACTTAAGTCGGCATTGTGCCTGTTGTATTTAATTCCGATGCTATTTCTGTGTTTCATCGTCAATGTGAAGGTCCAAGAAATACATTGAACCTGCAGTGGTGTATCAGAAGCTAATACTGGTCTCACAGGGAATGCTCAAAGCACCGACTGTAAGAAGAGTCTCTATTCTCGTACTTAAGGCGGCATTGCGCCTTTTGTATTTAATTCCGATGCGATTTCTGTGTTTCATCGTCAATGTGAAGGTCCAAGGAATACAATGAACCGGCAGTGGTGTATCGGAAACTAATACTGGTCACACAGGGAATGCTCAAAGCACCGACAGTAAGAAGAGTCTCTATTCTTGTACTTAAGGCGGCATTGTGCCTTTTGTATTTAACTCCGATGCGATTTCTGTGTTTCATCGTCAATGTGAAGGTCCAAGGAATACATTGAACATGCAGTGGTGTATCGGAAACTAATACTGGTCTCACAGGGAATGCTCATGGCACCGACTGTAAGAAGAGGTTCTATTATTGTACTTAAGACGGCATTGTGCCTTTTGTTTTTAACTCCGATGTGATTTCTGTGTTTCTTCGTCAATGTGAAGGTCCAAGGAATACATTGAACCTGCAGTGGTGTATCGGAAACTAACACTGGTCTCACAGGGAATGCTCAAAACACCGACTGTAAGAAGAGTTTCTATTCTTGTACTTAAGGCGGAATTGTGCCTTTTGTATTTAATTCCGATGCGATTTCTGTGTTTCATCGTCAATGTGAATGTCCAAGGACTACATTGCACCTGCAGTGGTGTATCGGAAACTAAAACTGGTCTCACACGAAAGGATCAAATCACAGACTCTAAGAACACTCACTCTTCTTGCACTTAACGCGGAATTGTGCCTTTTGTATTTAATTCCGATGTAATTTCGGTGTTTCATCGTCAATGTGTATGTCCATGGAATACATTGAACCTGCAGTGGTGTAGCGGAAACTAATACTGGTCTCACAGGAAAGGATAAAGAAACAGACTCTAAGAACTCTCACTCTTCTTGTACTTAAGGCGGCATTGAGTCTTTTGTATTTAATTCCGATGTAATTTCAGTGTTTCATCGTCAATGTGTATGTCCAAGGAATACATTAAACCTGCAGTGGTGTATCGGAAACTAATACTGGTCTCACAGGGAATGCGCAAGGCACCGACTGTAAGAAGAGTCTGTATTCTTGTACTTAAGGCGGCATTGTGCCTTTCTTATTTAATTCCGATGCGATTTCTGTGTTTCATTGTCAATGTGAAGGTCCAAGGAATATATTGAACCTGCAGTGGTGTATCGGAAACTAACACTGGTCTCACAGGGAATGCTCAAAGCACCGACTGTAAGATGAGGCTCTATTTTTGTACTTAAGACGGCATCGGGCTTTTTGTATTTAATTCCGATGTAATTTCGGTGTTTCATCATCAATTTCTATGTCCAAGGAATACATTGAACCTGCAGTGGTGAATCGGAAACTAATACTGGCCTCACAGGGAATGCTCAAATCACCGATTGTAAGATGAGTCTATATTGTTGTACTTAAGGCGGCATTTCGCCTTTTGTATTTAATTCCGATTCGATTTCTGTATTTAATCGTCAACATGAAGGACCAAGGTATACATTGAACC
The DNA here is from genome assembly GCF_021461395.2 of Schistocerca americana. Taxonomy (NCBI): domain Eukaryota; kingdom Metazoa; phylum Arthropoda; class Insecta; order Orthoptera; family Acrididae; genus Schistocerca; species Schistocerca americana. The sequence goes on from NW_025725371.1 coordinate 22,519,461, forward strand.
TGCAGTGGTGTAGAGGAAACTAATACTGGTCTCACAGGAAAGGATAAAAACACAGACTCTAAGAACTCTCCCTCTTCTTGTACTTAAGGCGGCATTGAGTCTTTTGTATTTAATTCCGATGTAATTCCAGTGTTTCATCGTCAATGTGTAGGTCCAAGGAATACATTAAACCTGCAGTGGTGTATCGGAAACTAATACTGGTCTCACAGGGAATGCTCAAAGCATCGACTGTAAGAAGAGTTTCTATTCTTGTACTTAAGGCGGCATTGTGCCTTTTGTATATAATTCAGATGCGATTTCTGTGTTTCATCGTCAATGTGAAAGTCGAAGGAATACATTGAATCAGCAGTGGTGTATCGGAAACAAATACTGGCCGCGCAGGGAATGCTCAAATCACCGACTGTAAGTAGAGTCTCTATTCTTGCACTCAAGGCGGCATTGTGCCTTTTGTATTTTATTCCGATGTAATTTCAGTGTTCCATCGTCAATGTGTATGTCCAAGGAATACATTTAAACTGCAGTGGTGTATCGGAAACTAATACTGGTCTCACAGGGAATGCTCAAAGCACCGACTGTAAGAAGAGTCTCTATTCTTGTACTTAAGGCGGCATTGTGCCTTTTTTATTTAATTCCGATGCGATTTCTGTGTTTCATCGTCAATGTGAGGGACCAAGGAATACATTGAACCGGCAGTGGTGTATCGGAAACTAATACTGGTCTTACAGGAAAGGATCAAAGCACAGACTCTAAGAAGTCTCACTGTTCTTGCACTTATGGCGGAATTGTTCCTTTTGTATTTAATTCCGATGTAATTTCAGTGTTTCATCGTCAATGTATATGTCCAAAGAATACACTGAACCTGCAGTGGTGCATCGGAAACTAATACTGGTCTCACAGGGGATGCTCAAAGCACCGACTGTAAGAAGAGTCTCTATTCCTGTACTTAAGGCTGCATTGTGCCTTTTGTATTTAATTCCGATGCGATTTCTGTGTTTCATCGTCAATGTGTATGTCCAAGGAATAGTTTGAACCTGCAGTGGTGTATCGGAAAATAATTCTGGTCTCACACGGAATGCTCAAAGCACCGACTGTAAGAAGAGTCTCTATTCTTGTACTGAAGGCGGCATTGAGCATTTTGTATTTAATTCCGTTGCGATTTCTGTGTTTCATCGTCAATATGAAGGACCAAGGAATACATTGAACCTGCAGTGGTGTAGCGGAAACTAATACTGGTCTCACAGGAAAGGATAAAAACACGGACACTAACAAGTCTCACTCTTCTTGTACGTAAGGCAGCATTGAGTCTTTTGTATTTAATTCCGATGTAATTTCAGTGTTTCATCGTCAATGTGTATGTCCATGGAATACAATGAACCTGCAGTGGTGTATCGGAAACTAATACTAGTCTCACAGGGAGTACTCAAGATACCGACTGTAAGAAGAGTCTCTATTCTTGTATTTAAGGCGTCATTGTGCCTATTGTATTTAATTCCGATGCGATTTCTGTGTTTCGTCGTCAATGTGAAGGTCCAAGGAATACATTGAACCTGCAGTGGTGTATCGGAAACTAATACTGGTCTCACAGGGAATGCTCAAAGCACCGAACGTAAGAGGAGTCCCCATTCTTGTACTTAAGGCTGCATTGTGCCTTTTGTATTTAATTCCGATGCGATTTCCGTGTTTCATCGTCAATGTGAAGGTCCAAGGAATACATTGAACCTGCAGTGGTGAATCGGAAACTAATACTGGTCTCACAGGGAATGCTCAAAACACCGACTGTAAGAAGAGTTTCTATTCTTGTACTTAAGGCGGCATTGTGCCTTTTGTTTTTAATTCCGATGCGATTTCTGTGTTTCATCGTCAATGTGAAGGTCCAAGGAATACATTGAACCTGCAGTGGTGTATCGGAAACTAATACTGGTCTCACAGGGAATGCTCAAAGCACCGACAGTAAGAAGAGTCTCTATTCTTGTACTTAAGGTGGCATTGTGCCTTTTGTATTTAATTCCGATGCGATTTCCGTGTTTCATCGTCAATGTGAAGGTCCAAGGAATACATTGTACCTGCAGTGGTGTATCGGAAACTAAAACTGGTCTCACAGAGAATGCTCAAAACGCTGACGGTAAGACGAGCCTCTATTCATGTACTTACGCGGCAGTTTGCCTTTTGTATTTCATTCCGATGCGATTTCTGTGTTTCATCGTCAATGTGAAGGTCCAAGGAATACATTGTGCGTGCAGTGGTGTATCGAAAACTAATACTGGTCTCACAGGGAATGCTCAAACCACCGACCGTAAGAAGAGTCTCTATTCTTGTACATATGGCGGCTTTGTGCCTTTTGTACTTAATTCCGATGCGATTTCTGTGGTTCATCGTCAATGTGAAGGTCCAAGGAACACATTGAACCTGCAGTGGTGTATCGGAAACTAATACTGGTCTCACAGGGAATGCTCGAAGCACCGACTGTAAGAATGGTCTCTATTTTTGTACTTAAGGCAGCATTGTGCCTTTTGAATTTAATTCCGATGCGATTTCTGTGTTTCATCGTCCATGTGAAGGTCCAAGGGATACATTTAACGTGCAGTCTTGTATCGGAAACTAATACTGGTCTCACAGAGAGTGCTCAAAGCACCGACTGTAAGAAGGGTCAGTATTCTTGTACTTAAGGAGGCATTGTGCCTTTTGAATTTAATTCCGATGCGATTTCTGTGTTTCATCGTCAATTTGAAGGTCCAAGGAATACATTGTGCCTGCAGTGGTGTATCGGAAGCTAATACTGGTCTTACAGGGAATGCTCAAAGCACCGACTGTAAGAAGAGTCTCTATTCTTGTATTTATGGCGGCATTGTGCCTTTTGTATTTAATTCCGATGCAATTTTTGTGTTTCATCGTCAATGTGAAGGACCAAGGAATACATAGAACCTGCAGTGGTGTATCGGAAACTAATACTGGTCTCACAGGAAAGAATAAATACACAGACTCTAAGAAGTCTCACTCTTCTTGTACTTAAGGCGGCATTGAGACTTTCGTATTTAATTCCGATGTAATTAAAGTGTTTCATCGTCAATGTGTATGTCCAAGGAATACATTGAACCTGCAGTGGTGTATCGGAAACTAATACTGGTCTCACAGGGAATGCTGAAAGCACCGACTGTAAGAAAAGTCTCTATTCTTGTACGTATGGTGGCATTGTGCCTTTTGTATTTAATTCCGAAGCGATTTCTGTGTTTCATCGTCAATGTGAAGGTCCAAGGAATACACTGAAACTGCAGTGGTGTGTCGGAAACTAATACTGGTCTCACAGGGAATGCTCAAAGCACCGACTGTAAGAAAAGTTTCTAATCTTGTACTTAAGGCGGCTTTGTGCCTTTTGTATTTAATTCCGATGCGATTTCTGTGTTTCATTGTCAATGTGAAGGTCCAAGGAATGCATTAAACCTGCAGTGGTGTATCGAAAACTAATACTGGTCTCACAGGGAATGCACAAAACACCGACTGTAAGAAGAGTCTGTATTCTTGTACTTAAGGCGGCATTTTGCCATTTGTATTTAATTCCGATGCGATTTCTGGGTTTCTTCGTCAATGTGAAGGTCCTAGGAATACATTGAACCTGCAGTGGTCTATCAGAAACTAATACTGGTCTCACAGGAAATCCTCAAAGCACCGACTGTAAGAAGAGTCTCTATTCTTGCACATAAGGCGGCATTGTGCATTTTGTATTTAATTCCGATATAATTTCTGTTTTCCATCGCCAATGTGTATGTCCAAGGAATACATTGAACCTGCAGTGGTGTATTGGAAACTAATACTGGTCTCACAGGGAATGCTTAAAGCACCGACTGTAAGAAGAGTCTCTATTATTGTACTTAAGGCGGCATTGTGCCTTTTGTATTTAATTCCGATGTAATTTCAGTGTTTCATCGTCAATGTGTATGTCCAGTCAATACATTGAACCTGCAGTGGTGTATCGGAAACTAATACTGGTCTCACAGGGAATGCTCAAAGCACCGACTGTCCGAAGAGTCACTATTCTTGTACTTGAGGCGACATTGTGCCCTTTGTATTTAATTCCGATGCGATTTCTCTTTTTCATCGTCAATGTGAAGGACAAAGGAATACATCCAACTTGCAGTGGTGTATCGGAAACTAATACTGGTCTCACAGGAAAGGATAAAAACACAGACTCTAAGAAGTCTCACTCCTATTGTACTTACGGCGGCATTGAGTCTTTTGTATTTAATTCCGATGTAATTTCAGTGTTTCGTCGTCATTGCGTATGTCCAAGGAATACATTGAACCTGCAGTGGTGTATCGGAAACTAATACTGGTCTCACAGGGAATGCTCAAAGCACCGACTGTAAGAAGGGTCTCTATTCTTGTACTTAAGGCGGCATTGTGCGTTTTGTATTTAATTCCGATGCGATTTCTGTGTTTCATCGCCAATGTGAAGGTCCAAGGAATATATTGTACCTGCAGTGGTGTATCGGAAACTAATACTGGTCTCACAGGGAATGCTCAAAGCACCGACCGTAAGAAGAGTCTCTATTCTTGTACATAAGGCGGCATTGTGCCTTTCGTACTTAATTCCGATGCGATTTCTGTGTTTCATCGTAAATGTCAAGGTCCAAGGAATACCTTGAACCTGCAGTGGTGTATCGGAAACTAATACAGGTCTCACAGGGAATGCTCAAAGCACCAACTGTAAGAATGGTCTCTATTCGTGTACCTAAGGCGGCATTGTGCCTTTTGAATTTAATTCCGATGCGATTTCTGTGTTTCATCGCCAATGTGAAGGTCCAAGGAATACATTGAAACTGCAGTGGTGTATCGGAAACTAAAACTGGTCTCACACGAAAGGATCAAATCACAGACTCTAAGAACTCTCACTCTTCTTGCACTTAAGGCGGCATTGTGCCTTTTGTATTTAATTCCGATGTAATTTCGGTGTTTCATCGTCAATGTGTATGTCCAAGGAATACATTGAACCTGCAGTGGTGTATCGGAAACTAATACTGGTCTCACACGGTATGCTCAAATCACCGATTGTAAGAAGAGTCCTTATTCTTGTACTTAAGGCGGCATTGTGCCTTTTGTATTTAATTCCGATTCGATTTCTGTATTTAATCGTTAATATGAAGGACCAAGGAATACATTGAACCTGGAGTGATGTAGCGGAAACTAATACTGGTCTCACAGGAATGGATAAAAACACAGACTCTAAGAACTCTCACTCTTCCTGTACTTAAGGCGGCATTGAGTCTTTTGTATTTAATTCCGATGTAATTTCAGTGTTTCATCGTCAATGTGTATGTCCAAGGAATACTTTAAACCTGCAGTGGTGTATCGGAAACTAATACTGGTCTCACTGGGAATGTGCAAGGCACCGACTGCAAGAAGAGTCTGCATTCTTGTACTTAAGGCGGCATTTTGCCTTTTGTGTTTAATTCCGATGCGATTTCTGTGTTTCATCGTCAATGTGAAGGTCCAAGGAATATATTGAACCTGCAGTGGTGTATCAGAAACTAATACTGGTCTCACAGGGAATGCTCAAAGCACCGATTGTAAGAAGAGTCTCTATACTTGTACTTAAGGCGGCATTACGTCTTTTGTATTTAACTCCGATGCGATTTCTGTGTTTCATCGTCAATGTGAAGGTCCAAGGAATATATTGAACCTGCAGTGGTATATCGGAAACTAACACTGGTCTCACAGGGAATGCTCAAAACACCGACTGTAAGAAGAGTTTCTATTCTTGTACCTAAGGCACATTGTGCCTTTTGTATTTTATTCCGATGCGATTTCTGTGTTTCATCGCCAATGTGACGGTTCAAGGAATACATTGAGCCTGCAGTGGTGTATCAGAAACTAATACTGGTCTCACAGGGAATGCTCAAAGCACCGACTGTAAGAAGAGTCTCTATTCTTGTACATAAGGCAGCATTGCGCCTTTTGTATTCAATTCCGATGCGATTTCTGTGTTTCATCGTCAATGTGAAGGTCCAAGGAATACAATGAACCGGCAGTGGTGTATCGGAAACTAAAACTGGTCTCACAGGGAATGCTCAAAACACCGACTGTAAGAAGAGTTTCTATTCTTGTACTTAAGGCGGCATTGTGCCTTTTGTATTTAATTCCGATGCGATTTCTGTGTTTCATCGTCAATGTGAAGTTCCAAGAAATACATTGAACCTGCAGTGGTGTATCAGAAGCTAATACTGGTCTCACAGGGAATGCTCAAAGCACCGACTGTAAGAAGAGTCTCTATTCTCGTACTTAAGGCGGCATTGCGCCTTTTGTATTTAATTCCGATGCGATTTCTGTGTTTCATCGTCAATGTGAAGGTCCAAGGAATACAATGAACCGGCAGTGGTGTATCGGAAACTAATACTGGTCTCACAGGGAATGCTCAAAGCACCGACAGTAAGAAGAGTCTCTATTCTTGTACTTAAGGCGGCATTGTGCCTTTTGTATTTAACTCCGATGCGATTTCTGTGTTTCATCGTCAATGTGAAGGTCCAAGGAATACATTGAACATGCAGCGGTGTATCGGAAACTAATACTGGTCTCACAGGGAATGCTCATGGCACCGACTGTAAGAAGAGGTTCTATTATTGTACTTAAGACGGCATTGTGCCTTTTGTTTTTAACTCCGATGCGATTTCTGTGTTTCTTCGTCAATGTGAAGGTCCAAGGAATACATTGAACCTGCAGTGGTGTATCGGAAACTAACACTGGTCTCACAGGGAATGCTCAAAACACCGATTGTAAGAAGAGTTTTTATCCTTGTACCTAAGGCGGCATTGTGCCTTTTGTATTTAATTCCGATGCGATTTCTGTGTTTCATCGTCAATGTGTATGTCCAAGGAATACTTTGAACCTGCAGTGGTGTATCGGAAAATAATTCTGGTCTCACACGGAATGCTCAAAGCACCGACTGTAAGAAGAGTCTCTATTCTTGTACTGAAACCGGCATTGAGCATTTTGTATTTAATTCCGATGCGATTTCTGTGTTTCATCGTCAATGTGAATGTCCAAGGAATACATTGAACCTGCAGTGGTGTATCGGAAACTAACACTGGTCTCACAGGGAATGCTCAAAACACCGACTGTAAGAAGAGTTTCTATTCTTGTACTTAAGGCGGAATTGTGCCTTTTGTATTTAATTCCGATGTAATTTCGGTGTTTCATCGTCAATGTGTATGTCCATGGAATACATTGAACCTGCAGTGGTGTAGCGGAAACTAATACTGGTCTCACAGGAAAGGATAAAAAAACAGACTCTAAGAACTCTCACTCTTCTTGTACTTAAGGCGGCATTGAGTCTTTTGTATTTAATTCCGATGTAAATTCAGTGTTTCATCGTCAATGTGTATGTCCAAGGAATACATTAAACCTGCAGTGGTGTATCGGAAACTAATACTGGTCTCACAGGGAATGCGCAAGGCACCGCCTGTAAGAAGAGTCTGTATTCTTGTACTTAAGGCGGCATTGTGCCTTTTTTATTTAATTCGAATGCGATTTCTGTGTTTTATTGTCAATGTGAAGGTCCAAGGAATATATTGAACCTGCAGTGGTGGATCAGAAACTAATACTGATCTCACAGGGAATGCTCAAAGCACCGACTGCAAGAAGAGTCTCTATTCTTCTACCTAAGGCGGCATTGGGCCTTTTTTATTTAATTCCGTTGCGATTTCTGTGTTTCATCATCAATGTCAAGGTCCAAGGAATACATTGAACCTGCAGTGGTGTATCGGAAACTAATACTGGTCTCACAGGGAATTCTCATGGCACCGACTGTAAGAAGAGGCTCTATTATTGTACTTAAGACGGCATTGTGCCTTTTTATTTTAACTCCTATGCGATTTCTGTGTTTCTTCGTCAATGTGAAGGTCCAAGGAATACATTGAACCTGCAGTGGTGTATCGGAAACTAACACTGGTCTCACAGGGAATGCTCAAAACACCGACTGTAAGATGAGGCTCTATTTTTGTACTTAAGACGGCATCGGGCCTTTTGTATTTAATTCCGATGTAATTTCGGTGTTTCATCGTCAATTTGTTTGTCCAAGGAATACATTGAACCTGCAGTGGTGAATCGGAAACTAATACTGGTCTCACAGGGAATGCTCAAATCACCGATTGTAAGATGAGTCTACATTCTTGTACTTAAGGCGGCATTTCGCCTTTTGTATTTAATTCCGATTCGATTTCTGTATTTCATCGTCAATATGAAGGACCAAGGTATACATTGAACCTGCAGTGGTGTAGAGGAAACTAATACTGGTCTCACAGGAAAGGATAAAAACACAGACTCTAAGAACTCTCCCTCTTCTTGTACTTAAGGCGGCATTGAGTCTTTTGTATTTAATTCCGATGTAATTCCAGTGTTTCATCGTCAATGTGTAGGTCCAAGGAATACATTAAACCTGCAGTGGTGTATCGGAAACTAATACTGGTCTCACAGGGAATGCTCAAAGCACCGACTGTAAGAGGAGTCTCTATTCTTGTACTTAAGGCGGCATTGTGCCTTTTGTATTTAATTCCGATGCGATTTCTGTGTTTCATCGCCAATGTGAAGGTCCAAGGAATACATTGAACCAGCAGTGGTGTATCGGAAACAAATACTGGCCGCGCAGGGAATGCTCAAATCACCGACTGTAAGTAGAGTCTCTATTCTTGCACTCAAGGCGGCATTGTGCCTTTTGTATTTTATTCCGATGTAATTTCAGTTTTCCATCGTCAATGTGTATGTCCAAGGAATACATTTAAACTGCAGTGGTGTATCGGAAACTAATACTGGTCTCACAGGGAATGCTCAAAGCACCGACTGTAAGAAGAGTCTCTATTCTTGTACTTAAGGCGGCATTGTGCCTTTTTTATTTAATTCCGATGCGATTTCTGTGTTTCATCGTCAATGTGAGGGACCAAGGAATACATTGAACCGGCAGTGGTGTATCGGAAACTAATACTGGTCTTACAGGAAATGATCAAAGCACAGACTCTAAGAAGTCTCACTGTTCTTGCATTTATGGCGGAAATGTTCCTTTTGTATTTAATTCCGATGTAATTTCAGTGTTTCATCGTCAATGTATATGTCCAAAGAATACACTGAACCTGCAGTGGTGCATCGGAAACTAATACTGGTCTCACAGGGGATGCTCAAAGCACCGACTGTAAGAAGAGTCTCTATTCCTGTACTTAAGGCTGCATTGTGCCTTTTGTATTTAATTCCGATGCGATTTCTGTGTTTCATCGTCAATGTGTATGTCCAAGGAATAGTTTGAACCTGCAGTGGTGTATCGGAAAATAATTCTGGTCTCACACGGAATGTTCAAAGCACCGACTGTAAGAAGAGTCTCTATTCTTGTACTGAAGGCGGCATTAGGAATTTTGTATTTAATTCCGTTGCGATTTCTGTGTTTCATCGTCAATATGAAGGACCAAGGAATACATTGAACCTGCAGTGGTGTAGCGGAAACTAATACTGGTCTCACAGGAAAGGATAAAAACACAGACACTAACAAGTCTCACTCTTCTTGTACGTAAGGCAGCATTGAGTCTTTTGTATTTAATTCCGATGTAATTTCAGTGTTTCATCGTCAATGTGCATGTCCATGGAATACAATGAACCTGCAGTGGTGAATCGGAAACTAATACTGGTCTCACAGGGAATGCTCAAAACACCGACTGTAAGAAGAGTTTCTATTCTTGTACTTAAGGCGGCATTGTGCCTTTTGTTTTTAATTCCGATGCGATTTCTGTGTTTCATCGTCAATGTGAAGGTCCAAGGAATACATTGAACCTGCAGTGGTGTATCGGAAACTAATACTGGTCTCACAGGGAATGCTCAAAGCACCGACAGTAAGAAGAGTCTCTATTCTTGTACTTAAGGCGGCATTGTGCCTTTTGTATTTAATTCCGATGCGATTTCCGTGTTTCATCGTCAATGTGAAGGTCCAAGGAATACATTGTACCTGCAGTGGTGTATCGGAAACTAAAACTGGTCTCACAGAGAATGCTCAAAACACTGACTGTAAGACGAGCCTCTATTCATGTACTTACGCGGCAGTTTGCCTTTTGTATTTCATTCCGATGCGATTTCTGTGTTTCATCGTCAATGTGAAGGTCCAAGGAATACATTGTGCGTGCAGTGGTGTATCGAAAACTAATACTGGTCTCACAGGGAATGCTCAAACCACCGACCGTAAGAAGAGTCTCTATTCTTGTACATATGGCGGCATTGTGCCTTTTGTACTTAATTCCGATGCGATTTCTGTGGTTCATCGTCAATGTGAAGGTCCAAGGAACACATTGAACCTGCAGTGGTGTATCGGAAACTAATACTGGTCTCACAGGGAATGCTCGAAGCACCGACTGTAAGAATGGTCTCTATTTTTGTACTTAAGGCAGCATTGTGCCTTTTGAATTTAATTCCGATGCGATTTCTGTGTTTCATCGTCCATGTGAAGGTCCAAGGGATACATTTAACGTGCAGTCTTGTATCGGAAACTAATACTGGTCTCACAGAGAGTGCTCAAAGCACCGACTGTAAGAAGGGTCTCTATTCTTGTACTTAAGGATGCATTGTGCCTTTTGAATTTAATTCCGATGCGATTTCTGTGTTTCATCGTCAATTTGAAGGTCCAAGGAATACATTGTGCCTGCAGTGGTGTATCGGAAGCTAATACTGGTCTTACAGGGAATGCTCAAAGCACCGACTGTAAGAAGAGTCTCTATTCTTGTACATATGGCGGCATTGTGCCTTTTGTACTTAATTCCGATGCGATTTCTGTGGTTCATCGTCAATGTGAAGGTCCAAGGAACACATTGAACCTGCAGTGGTGTATCGGAAACTAATACTGGTCTCACAGGGAATGCTCGAAGCACCGACTGTAAGAATGGTCTCTATTTTTGTACTTAAGGCAGCATTGTGCCTTTTGAATTTAATTCCGATGCGATTTCTGTGTTTCATCGTCCATGTGAAGGTCCAAGGGATACATTTAACGTGCAGTCTTGTATCGGAAACTAATACTGGTCTCACAGAGAGTGCTCAAAGCACCGACTGTAAGAAGGGTCTCTATTCTTGTACTTAAGGAGGCATTGTGCCTTTTGTATTTAATTCCGATGCGATTTCTGTGTTTCATCGTCAATGTGAAGGACCAAGGAATACATAGAACCTGCAGTGGTGTATCGGAAACTAATACTGGTCTCACAGGAAAGAATAAATACACAGACTCTAAGAAGTCTCACTCTTCTTGTACTTAAGGCGGCATTGAGACTTTCGTATTTAATTCCGATGTAATTAAAGTGTTTCATCATCAATGTGTATGTCCAAGGAATACATTGAACCTGCAGTGGTGTATCGGAAACTAATACTGGTCTCACAGGGAATGCTGAAAGCACCGACTGTAAGAAAAGTCTCTATTCTTGTACGTATGGTGGCATTGTGCCTTTTGTATTTAATTCCGAAGCGATTTCTGTGTTTCATCGTCAATGTGAAGGTCCAAGGAATACACTGAAACTGCAGTGGTGTGTCGGAAACTAATACTGGTCTCACAGGGAATGCTCAAAGCACCGACTGTAAGAAAAGTTTCTAATCTTGTACTTAAGGCGGCTTTGTGCCTTTTGTATTTAATTCCGATGCGATTTCTGTGTTTCATTGTCAATGTGAAGGTCCAAGGAATGTATTAAACCTGCAGTGGTGTATCGGAAACTAATACTGGTCTCACAGGGAATGCACAAAACACCGACTGTAAGAAGAGTCTGTATTCTTGTACTTAAGGCGGCATTTTGCCTTTTGTATTTAATTCCGATGCGATTTCTGTGTTTCTTCGTCAATGTGAAGGTCCTAGGAATACATTGAACCTGCAGTGGTCTATCAGAAACTAATACTGGTCTCACAGGAAATCCTCAAAGCACCGACTGTAAGAAGAGTCTCTATTCTTGCACATAAGGCGGCATTGTGCATTTTGTATTTAATTCCGATATAATTTCTGTTTTCCATCGCCAATGTGTATGTCCAAGGAATACATTGAACCTGCAGTGGTGTATTGGAAACTAATACTGGTCTCACAGGGAATGCTTAAAGCACCGACTGTAAGAAGAGTCTCTATTCTTGTACTTAAGGCGGCATTGTGCCTTTTGTATTTAATTCCGATGTAATTTCAGTGTTTCATCGTCAATGTGTATGTCCAGTCAATACATTGAACCTGCAGTGGTGTATCGGAAACTAATACTGGTCTCACAGGGAATGCTCAAAGCACCGACTGTACGAAGAGTCACTATTCTTGTACTTGAGGCGACATTGTGCCCTTTGTATTTAATTCCGATGCGATTTCTCTTTTTCATCGTCAATGTGAAGGACAAAGGAATACATCCAACTTGCAGTGGTGTATCGGAAACTAATACTGGTCTCACAGGAAAGGATAAAAACACAGACTCTAAGAAGTCTCACTCCTCTTGTACTTACGGCGGCATTGAGTCTTTTGTATTTAATTCCGATGTAATTTCAGTGTTTCGTCGTCATTGCGTATGTCCAAGGAATACATTGAACCTGCAGTGGTGTATCGGAAACTAATACTGGTCTCACAGGGAATGCTCAAAGCACCGACTGTAAGAAGGGTCTCTATTCTTGTACTTAAGGCGGCATTGTGCGTTTTGTATTTAATTCCGATGCGATTTCTGTGTTTCATCGCCAATGTGAAGGTCCAAGGAATATATTGTACCTGCAGTGGTGTATCGGAAACTAATACAGGTCTCACAGGGAATGCTCAAAGCACCAACTGTAAGAATGGTCTCTATTCGTGTACTTAAGGCGGCATTGTGCCTTTTGAATTTAATTCCGATGCGATTTCTGTGTTTCATCGCCAATGTGAAGGTCCAAGGAATACATTGAAACTGCAGTGGTGTATCGGAAACTAAAACTGGATATCACACGAAAGGATCAAATCACAGACTCTAAGAACTCTCACTCTTCTTGCACTTAAGGCGGCATTGTGCCTTTTGCATTTAATTCCGATGTAATTTCGGTGTTTCATCGTCAATGTGTATGTCCAAGGAATACATTGAACCTGCAGTGGTGTATCGGAAACTAATACTGGTCTCACACGGTATGCTCAAATCACCGATTGTAAGAAGAGTCCTTATTCTTGTACTTAAGGCGGCATTGTGCCTTTTGTATTTAATTCCGATTCGATTTCTGTATTTAGTCGTTAATATGAAGGACCAAGGAATACATTGAACCTGGAGTGATGTAGCGGAAACTAATACTGGTCTCACAGGAATGGATAAAAACACAGACTCTAAGAACTCTCACTCTTCCTGTACTTAAGGCGGCATTGAGTCTTTTGTATTTAATTCCGATGTAATTTCAGTGTTTCATCGTCAATGTGTATGTCCAAGGAATACTTTAAACCTGCAGTGGTGTATCGGAAACTAATACTGGTCTCACTGGGAATGCGCAAGGCACCGACTGCAAGAAGAGTCTGCATTCTTGTTTTTAAGGCGGCATTTTGCCTTTTGTGTTTAATTCCGATGTGATTTCTGTGTTTCATCGTCAATGTGAAGGTCCAAGGAATATATTGAACCTGCAGTGGTGTATCAGAAACTAATACTGGTCTCACAGGGAATGCTCAAAGCACCGATTGTAAGAAGAGTCTCTATTCTTGTACTTAAGGCGGCATTACGTCTTTTGTATTTAACTCCGATGCGATTTCTGTGTTTCATCGTCAATGTGAAGGTCCAAGGAATATATTGAACCTGCAGTGGTATATCGGAAACTAACACTGGTCTCACAGGGAATGCTCAAAACACCGACTGTAAGAAGAGTTTCTATTCTTGTACCTAAGGCACATTGTGCCTTTTGTATTTTATTCCGATGCGATTTCTGTGTTTCATCGCCAATGTGACGGTTCAAGGAATACATTGAGCCTGCAGTGGTGTATCAGAAACTAATACTGGTCTCACAGGGAATGCTCAAAGCACCGACTGTAAGAAGAGTCTCTATTCTTGTACATAAGGCAGCATTGCGCCTTTTGTATTCAATTCCGATGCGATTTCTGTGTTTCATCGTCAATGTGAAGGTCCAAGGAATACAATGAACCGGCAGTGGTGTATCGGAAACTAAAACTGGTCTCACAGGGAATGCTCAAAACACCGACTGTAAGAAGAGTTTCTATTCTTGTACTTAAGGCGGCATTGTGCCTTTTGTATTTAATTCCGATGCGATTTCTGTGTTTCATCGTCAATGTGAAGTTCCAAGAAATACATTGAACCTGCAGTGGTGTATCAGAAGCTAATACTGGTCTCACAGGGAATGCTCAAAGCACCGACTGTAAGAAGAGTCTCTATTCTCGTACTTAAGGCGGCATTGCGCCTTTTGTATTTAATTCCGATGCGATTTCTGTGTTTCATCGTCAATGTGAAGGTCCAAGGAATACAATGAACCGGCAGTGGTGTATCGGAAACTAATACTGGTCTCACAGGGAATGCTCAAAGCACCGACAGTAAGAAGAGTCTCTATTCTTGTACTTAAGGCGGCATTGTGCCTTTTGTATTTAACTCCGATGCGATTTCTGTGTTTCATCGTCAATGTGAAGGTCCAAGGAATACATTGAACATGCAGCGGTGTATCGGAAACTAATACTGGTCTCACAGGGAATGCTCATGGCACCGACTGTAAGAAGAGGTTCTATTATTGTACTTAAGACGGCATTGTGCCTTTTGTTTTTAACTCCGATGCGATTTCTGTGTTTCTTCGTCAATGTGAAGGTCCAAGGAATACATTGAACCTGCAGTGGTGTATCGGAAACTAACACTGGTCTCACAGGGAATGCTCAAAACACCGATTGTAAGAAGAGTTTTTATCCTTGTACCTAAGGCGGCATTGTGCCTTTTGGATTTAATTCCGATGCGATTTCTGTGTTTCATCGTCAATGTGTATGTCCAAGGAATACTTTGAACCTGCAGTGGTGTATCGGAAAATAATTCTGGTCTCACACGGAATGCTCAAAGCACCGACTGTAAGAAGAGTCTCTATTCTTGTACTGAAACCGGCATTGAGCATTTTGTATTTAATTCCGATGCGATTTCTGTGTTTCATCGTCAATGTGAATGTCCAAGGAATACATTGCACCTGCAGTGGTGTATCGGAAACTAACACTGGTCTCACAGGGAATGCTCAAAACACCGACTGTAAGAAGAGTTTCTATTCTTGTACTTAAGGCGGAATTGTGCCTTTTGTATTTAATTCCGATGTAATTTCGGTGTTTCATCGTCAATGTGTATGTCCATGGAATACATTAAACCTGCAGTGGTGTATCGGAAACTAATACTGGTCTCACAGGGAATGCGCAAGGCACCGCCTGTAAGAAGAGTCTGTATTCTTGTACTTAAGGCGGCATTGTGCCTTTTTTATTTAATTCCGATGCGATTTCTGTGTTTCATTGTCAATGTGAAGGTCAAAGGAATATATTGAACCTGCAGTGGTGGATCAGAAACTAATACTGATCTCACAGGGATGCTCAAAGCACCGACTGCAAGAAGAGTCTCTATTCTTCTACCTAAGGCGGCATTGGGCCTTTTGTATTTAATTCCGATGCGATTTCTGTGTTTCATCATCAATGTCAAGGTCCAAGGAATACATTGAACCTGCAGTGGTGTATTGGAAACTAATACTGGTCTCACAGGGAATTCTCATGGCACCGTCTGTAAGAAGAGGCTCTATTATTGTACTTAAGACGGCATTGTGCCTTTTTATTTTAACTCCTATGCGATTTCTGTGTTTCTTCGTCAATGTGAAGGTCCAAGGAATACATTGAACCTGCAGTGGTGTATCGGAAACTAACACTGGTCTCACAGGGAATGCTCAAAACACCGACTGTAAGATGAGGCTCTATTTTTGTACTTAAGACGGCATCTGGCCTTTTGTAATTAATTCCGATGTAATTTCGGTGTTTCATCGTCAATTTGTTTGTCCAAGGAATACATTGAACCTGCAGTGGTGAATCGGAAACTAATACTGGTCTCACAGGGAATGCTCAAATCACCGATTGTAAGATGAGTCTATATTCTTGTACTTAAGGCGGCATTTCGCCTTTTGTATTTAATTCCGATTCGATTTCTGTATTTAATCGTCAATATGAAGGACCAAGGTATACATTGAACCTGCAGTGGTGTAGAGGAAACTAATACTGGTCTCACAGGAAAGGATAAAAACACAGACTCTAAGAACTCTCCCTCTTCTTGTACTTAAGGCGGCATTGAGTCTTTTGTATTTAATTCCGATGTAATTCCAGTGTTTCATCGTCAATGTGTAGGTCCAAGGAATACATTAAACCTGCAGTGGTGTATCGGAAACTAATACTGGTCTCACAGGGAATGCTCAAAGCATCGACTGTAAGAAGAGTTTCTATTCTTGTACTTAAGGCGGCATTGTGCCTTTTGTATATAATTCAGATGCGATTTCTGTGTTTCATCGTCAATGTGAAAGTCGAAGGAATACATTGAACCTGCAGTGGTGTATCGGAAACTAATACTGGTCTCACAGGGAATGCTCAAAGCACCGACTGTAAGAGGAGTCTCTATTCTTGTGCTTAAGGCGGCATTGTGCCTTTTGTATTTAATTCCGATGCGATTTCTGTGTTTCATCGCCAATGTGAAGGTCCAAGGAATACATTGAACCAGCAGTGGTGTATCGGAAACAAATACTGGCCGCGCAGGGAATGCTCAAATCACCGACTGTAAGTAGAGTCTCTATTCTTGCACTCAAGGCGGCATTGTGCCTTTTGTATTTTATTCCGATGTAATTTCAGTTTTCCATCGTCAATGTGTATGTCCAAGGAATACATTTAAACTGCAGTGGTGTATCGGAAACTAATACTGGTCTCACAGGGAATGCTCAAAGCACCGACTGTAAGAAGAGTCTCTATTCTTGTACTTAAGGCGGCATTGTGCCTTTTTTATTTAATTCCGATGCGATTTCTGTGTTTCATCGTCAATGTGAGGGACCAAGGAATACATTGAACCGGCAGTGGTGTATCGGAAACTAATACTGGTCTTACAGGAAAGGATCAAAGCACAGACTCTAAGAAGTCTCACTGTTCTTGCATTTATGGCGGAAATGTTCCTTTTGTATTTAATTCCGATGTAATTTCAGTGTTTCATCGTCAATGTGTAGGTCCAAAGAATACACTGAACCTGCAGTGGTGCATCGGAAACTAATACTGGTCTCACAGGGGATGCTCAAAGCACCGACTGTAAGAAGAGTCTCTGTTCCTGTACTTAAGGCTGCATTGTGCCTTTTGTATTTAATTCCGATGCGATTTCTGTGTTTCATCGTCAATGTGTATGTCCAAGGAATAGTTTGAACCTGCAGTGGTGTATCGGAAAATAATTCTGGTCTCACACGGAATGCTCAAAGCACCGACTGTAAGAAGAGTCTCTATTCTTGTACTGAAGGCGGCATTAGGAATTTTGTATTTAATTCCGTTGCGATTTCTGTGTTTCATCGTCAATATGAAGGACCAAGGAATACATTGAACCTGCAGTGGTGTAGCGGAAACTAATACTGGTCTCACAGGAAAGGATAAAAACACAGACACTAACAAGTCTCACTCTTCTTGTACGTAAGGCAGCATTGAGTCTTTTGTATTTAATTCCGATGTAATTTCAGTGTTTCATCGTCAATGTGTATGTCCATGGAATACAATGAACCTGCAGTGGTGAATCGGAAACTAATACTGGTCTCACAGGGAATGCTCAAAACACCGACTGTAAGAAGAGTTTCTATTCTTGTACTTAAGGCGGCATTGTGCCTTTTGTTTTTAATTCCAATCCGATTTCTGTGTTTCATCGTCAATGTGAAGGTCCAAGGAATACATTGAACCTGCAGTGGTGTATCGGAAACTAATACTTGTCTCACAGGGAATGCTCAAAGCACCGACAGTAAGAAGAGTCTCTATTCTTGTACTTAAGGCGGCATTGTGCCTTTTGTATTTAATTCCGATGCGATTTCCGTGTTTCATCGTCAATGTGAAGGTCCAAGGAATACATTGTACCTGCAGTGGTGTATCGGAAACTAAAACTGGTCTCACAGAGAATGCTCAAAACACTGACTGTAAGACGAGCCTCTATTCATGTACTTACGCGGCAGTTTGCCTTTTGTATTTCATTCCGATGCGATTTCTGTGTTTCATCGTCAATGTGAAGGTCCAAGGAATACATTGTGCGTGCAGTGGTGTATCGAAAACTAATACTGGTCTCACAGGGAATGCTCAAACCACCGACCGTAAGAAGAGTCTCTATTCTTGTACATAAGGCGGCATTGTGCCTTTTGAACTTAATTCCGATGCGATTTCTGTGGTTCATCGTCAATGTGAAGGTCCAAGGAACACATTGAACCTGCAGTGGTGTATCGGAAACTAATACTGGTCTCACAGGAAATGCTCGAAGCACCGACTGTAAGAATGGTCTCTATTTTTGTACTTAAGGCAGCATTGTGCCTTTTGAATTTAATTCCGATGCGATTTCTGTGTTTCATCGTCCATGTGAAGGTCCAAGGGATACATTTAACGTGCAGTCTTGTATCGGAAACTAATACTGGTCTCACAGGGAGTGCTAAAAGCACCGACTGTAAGAAGGGTCTCTAATCTTGTACTTAAGGAGGCATTGTGCCTTTTGAATTTAATTCCGATGCGATTTCTGTGTTTCATCGTCAATTTGAAGGTCCAAGGAATACATTGTGCCTGCAGTGGTGTATCGGAAGCTAATACTGGTCTCACAGGGAATGCTCAAAGCACCGACTGTAAGAAGAGTCTCTATTCTTGTATTTATGGCGGCATTGTGCCTTTTGTATTTAATTCCGATGCGATTTCTGTGTTTCATCGTCAATGTGAAGGACCAAGGAATACATAGAACCTGCAGTGGTGTATCGGAAACTAATACTGGTCTCACAGGAAAGAATAAATACACAGACTCTAAGAAGTCTCACTCTTCTTGTACTTAAGGCGGCATTGAGACTTTCGTATTTAATTCCGATGTAATTAAAGTGTTTCATCGTCAATGTGTATGTCCAAGGAATACATTGAACCTGCAGTGGTGTATCGGAAACTAATACTGGTCTCACAGGGAATGCTGAAAGCACCGACTGTAAGAAGAGTCTCTATTCTTGTACGTATGGTGGCATTGTGCCTTTTGTTTTTAATTCCGAAGCGATTTCTGTGTTTCATCGTCAATGTGAAGGTCCAAGGAATACACTGAAACTGCAGTGGTGTGTCGGAAACTAATACTGGTCTCACAGGGAATGCTCAAAGCACCGACTGTAAGAAAAGTTTCTAATCTTGTACTTAAGGCGGCTTTGTGCCTTTTGTACTTAATTCCGATGCGATTTCTGTGTTTCATTGTCAATGTGAAGGTCCAAGGAATGCATTAAACCTGCAGTGGTGTATCGGAAACTAATACTGGTCTCACAGGGAATGCACAAAACACCGACTGTAAGAAGAGTCTGTATTCTTGTACTTAAGGCGGCATTTTGCCTTTTGTATTTAATTCCGATGCGATTTCTGTGTTTCTTCGTCAATGTGAAGGCCCTAGGAATACATTGAACCTGCAGTGGTCTATCAGAAACTAATACTGGTCTCACAGGAAATCCTCAAAGCACCGACTGTAAGAAGAGTCTCTATTCTTGCACATAAGGCGGCATTGTGCATTTTGTATTTAATTCCGATATAATTTCTGTTTTCCATCGCCAATGTGTATGTCCAAGGAATACATTGAACCTGCAGTGGTGTATTGGAAACTAATACTGGTCTCACAGGGAATGCTTAAAGCACCGACCGTAAGAAGAGTCTCTATTCTTGTACATAAGGCGGCATTGTGCCTTTCGTACTTAATTCCGATGCGATTTCTGTGTTTCATCGTCAATGTGAAGGTCCAAGGAATAACCTGAACCTGCAGTGGTGTATCGGAAACTAATACTGGTCTCACAGGGAATGCTCAAAACACCGACTGTAAGAAGAGTCTCTATTCTTGCACATAAGGCGGCATTGTGCATTTTGTATTTAATTCCGATATAATTTCTGTTTTCCATCGCCAATGTGTATGTCCAAGGAATACATTGAACCTGCAGTGGTGTATTGGAAACTAATACTGGTCTCACAGGGAATGCTTAAAGCACCGACTGTAAGAAGAGTCTCTATTCTTGTACTTAAGGCGGCATTGTGCCTTTTGTATTTAATTCCGATGTAATTTCAGTGTTTCATCGTCAATGTGTATGTCCAGTCAATACATTGAACCTGCAGTGGTGTATCGGAAACTAATACTGGTCTCACAGGGAATGCTCAAAGCACCGACTGTACGAAGAGTCACTATTCTTGTACTTGAGGCGACATTGTGCCCTTTGTATTTAATTCCGATGCGATTTCTCTTTTTCATCGTCAATGTGAAGGACAAAGGAATACATCCAACTTGCAGTGGTGTATCGGAAACTAATACTGGTCTCACAGGAAAGGATAAAAACACAGACTCTAAGAAGTCTCACTCCTCTTGTACTTACGGCGGCATTGAGTCTTTTGTATTTAATTCCGATGTAATTTCAGTGTTTCGTCGTCATTGCGTATGTCCAAGGAATACATTGAACCTGCAGTGGTGTATCGGAAACTAATACTGGTCTCACAGGGAATGCTCAAAGCACCGACTGTAAGAAGGGTCTCTATTCTTGTACTTAAGGCGGCATTGTGCGTTTTGTATTTAATTCCGATGCGATTTCTGTGTTTCATCGCCAATGTGAAGGTCCAAGGAATATATTGTACCTGCAGTGGTGTATCGGAAACTAATACTGGTCTCACAGGGAATGCTCAAAGCACCGACCGTAAGAAGAGTCTCTATTCTTGTACATAAGGCGGCATTGTGCCTTTCGTAATTAATTCCGACGCGATTTCTGTGTTTCATCGTCAATGTGAAGGTCCAAGGAATACCTTGAACCTGCAGTGGTGTATCGGAAACTAATACAGGTCTCACAGGGAATGCTCAAAGCACCAACTGTAAGAATGGTCTCTATTCGTGTACTTAAGGCGGCATTGTGCCTTTTGAATTTAATTCCGATGCGATTTCTGTGTTTCATCGCCAATGTGAAGGTCCAAGGAATACATTGAAACTGCAGTGGTGTATCGGAAACTAATACTTGTCTCACAGGGAATGCTCAAAGCACCGACTGTAAGAAGAGTCTCTATTCTTGCACTTAAGGCGGCATTGTGCATTTCGTATTTAATTGCGATGTAATTTCAGTGTTTCATCGTCAATGTGTATGTCCAGTCAAAACATTGAACCTGCAGTGGTGTATCGGAAACTAATACTGGTCTCACAGGGAATGCTCAAAGCAACGACTGTACGAAGAGTCACTATTCTTGTACTTGTGGAGACATTGTACTCTTACTATTTAATTCCGATGCGATTTCTCTTTTTCATCGTCAATGTGAAGATAAAAGGAATACATTGAACCTGCAGTGGTGTATCGGAAACTAATACTGGTCTCACAGGGAATGCTCAAAGCACCGTCTGTAAGAAGAGTCTCTATTCTTGTACTTAAGGCGACATTGTGCCATTTGTATTTGGTTCCGACGCGCTTTCTGTGTTTCATCGTCAATGTGAAGGTCCTAGGAATACATTGAACCTGCTGAGGTGTATCGGAAACTAATACTGGTCTCACAGGGAATGCTGAAAGCACCGACTGTAAGAAGAGTCTCTATTCTTGTACTTAAGCCGGCATTGTGCCTTTTGTATTTAATTCCGATTCGATTTCTGTGTTTCATCGTCAATGTGAAGGTCCAAGGAATACATTGAACCTGCAGTGGTGTATCGGAAACTAATACTGGTCTCACAGGGAATGCTCAAAGCACCGACTGTAAGAAGAGTCTCTATTCTTGTACTTAAGGCGGCATTGCGCCTTTTGTATTTAATTCCGATGCGATTCCTGTGTTTCATCGTCAATGTGAAGGTCCACGGAATACATTGAACCTGCAGTGGTGTATCGGAAACTAATACTGGTCTCACAGGGAATGCTTATTGCACCGACTGTAAGAAGAGTCTCTATTCTTGTACTTATGACGGCATTGTGCCTTTTGTATTTAATTCCGATGCGATTTCTGTGTTTCATCGTCAATGTGAAGGTCCAAGGAATACATTGAACCAGCAGTGGTGTATCAGAAACTAATACTGGCCTCACAGGGAATGCTCAAAGCACCGACTGTAAGAAGGGTCTCTATTCTTGTACGTAAGGCGGAATTGCGCCTTTTTTATTTAATTCCGATGCGATTTCTGTGTTTCATCGTCAATGTGAAGGTCCAAGGAATACATTGAACCTGCAGTGGTGTATCGGAAACTAATACTGGTCTCACAGGGAGTGCTCAAAGCACCACCTGTAAGAAGAGTCTCTAATCTTGTACTTAAAGCGGCATTTCGCCTTTTGTATTTAATTCTGATGCGATTTCTGTGTTTCATCGTCAATGTGAAGGTCCAAGGAATACATTGAACCTGCAGTGGTGTATCGGAAACTAATACCGGTCTCACAGGGAATGCTCAAAGCACCGACTGTAAGATAGTCCCTATTCTTGTACTTATGACAGCATTGTGCCTTTTGTATTTAATTCCGATGCGATTTCTGTGTTTCATCGTCAATGTGAAGGTCCAAGGAATACATTGAACCAGCAGTGGTGTATCAGAAACTAATACTGGTCTCACTGGGAATGCTCAAAGCACCGACTGTAAGAACTGTCTCTATTCTTGTACGTAAGGCGGAATTGCGCCTTTTGTATTTAATTCCGATGCGATTTCTGTGTTTCATCGTCAATGTGAAGGTCCAAGGAATACATTGAACCTGCAGTGGTGTATCGGAAACTAATACTGGTCTCACAGGGAATGCTTATTGCACCGACTGTAAGAAGAGTCTCTATTCTTGTACTTATGACGGCATTGTGCCTTTTGTATTTAATTCCGATGCGATTTCTGTGTTTCATCGTCAATGTGAAGGTCCAAGGAATACATTGAACCAGCAGTGGTGTATCAGAAACTAATACTGGCCTCACAGGGAATGCTCAAAGCACCGACTGTAAGAAGGGTCTCTATTCTTGTACGTAAGGCGGAATTGCGCCTTTTTTATTTAATTCCGATGCGATTTCTGTGTTTCATCGTCAATGTGAAGGTCCAAGGAATACATTGAACCTGCAGTGGTGTATCGGAAACTAATACTGGTCTCACAGGGAGTGCTCAAAGCACCACCTGTAAGAAGAGTCTCTAATCTTGTACTTAAAGCGGCATTTCGCCTTTTGTATTTAATTCTGATGCGATTTCTGTGTTTCATCGTCAATGTGAAGGTCCAAGGAATACATTGAACCTGCAGTGGTGTATCGGAAACTAATACCGGTCTCACAGGGAATGCTCAAAGCACCGACTGTAAGATAGTCCCTATTCTTGTACTTATGACAGCATTGTGCCTTTTGTATTTAATTCCGATGCGATTTCTGTGTTTCATCGTCAATGTGAAGGTCCAAGGAATACATTGAACCAGCAGTGGTGTATCAGAAACTAATACTGGTCTCACTGGGAATGCTCAAAGCACCGACTGTAAGAACTGTCTCTATTCTTGTACGTAAGGCGGAATTGCGCCTTTTGTATTTAATTCCGATGCGATTTCTGTGTTTCATCGTCAATGTGAAGGTCCAAGGAATACATTGAACGTACAGTGGTGTATCGGAAACTAATACTGGTCTCACAGGGAATGCTCAAAGCACCGACTGTAAGAATGGTCTCTATTTTTGTACTTAAGCCAGCATTGTGCCTTTTGAATTAAATTCCGACGCGATTTCTGTGTTTCGTCGTCCATGTGAAGGTCCAAGCGATACATTTAACGTGCAGTCGTGTATCGGAAACTAATACTGGTCTCACAGGGAATGCCCAAAGCACCGACTGTAAGAAGGGTCTCTATTCTTGTACTTAAGGAGGCATTGTGCCTTTCGAATTTAATTCCGATGCGATTTCTGTGTTTCATCGTCAATTTGAAGGTCCAAGGAATACATTGTGCCTGCAGTGGTGTATCGGAAGCTAATACTGGTCTCACAGGGAATGCTTAAAGCACCGACTGTAAGAAGAATCTCTATTCTTGTACTTCAGGCGGCATTGTGCCTTTTGTATTTAATTCCGATGTAATTTCAGTGTTTCATCGTCAATGTGTATGTCCAGTCAATACATTGAACCTGCAGTGGTGTATCGGAAACTAATACTGGTCTCACAGGGAATGCTCAAAGCAACGACTGTACGAAGAGTCACTATTCTTGTACTTGTGGAGACATTGTGCCCTTTGTATTTAATTCCGATGCGATTTCTCTTTTTCATCGTCAATGTGAAGATAAAAGGAATACATTGAACCTGCAGTGGTGTATCGGAAACTAATACTGGTCTCACAGGGAATGCTCAAATCACCGACTGTAAGAAGAGTCTCTATTCTTGTACTTAAGGCGACATTGTGCCTTTTGTATTTAGTTCCGACGCGCTTTCTGTGTTTCATCGTCAATGTGAAGGTCCTAGGAATACATTGAACCTGCTGAGGTGTATCGGAAACTAATACTGGTCTCACAGGGAATGCTGAAAGCACCGACTGTAAGAAGAGTCTCTATTCTTGTATTTAAGCCGGCATTGTGCCTTTGGTATTTAATTCCGATTCGATTTCTGTGTTTCATCGTCAATGTGAAGGTCCAAGGAATACATTGAACCTGCAGTGGTGTATCGGAAACTAATACTGGTCTCACAGGGAATGCTCAAAGCACCGACTGTAAGAAGAGTCTCTATTCTTGTACTTAAGGCGGCATTGCGCCTTTTGTATTTAATTCCGATGCGATTCCTGTGTTTCATCGTCAATGTGAAGGTCCACGGAATACATTGAACCTGCAGTGGTGTATCGGAAACTAATACTGGTCTCACAGGGAATGCTTATAGCACCGACTGTAAGAAGAGTCTCTATTCTTGTACTTATGACGGCATTGTGCCTTTTGTATTTAATTCCGATGCGATTTCTGTGTTTCATCGTCAATGTGAAGGTCCAAGGAATACATTGAACCAGCAGTGGTGTATCAGAAACTAATACTGGTCTCACAGGGAATGCTCAAAGCACCGACTGTAAGAAGGGTCTCTATTCTTGTACGTAAGGCGGAATTGCGCCTTTTGTATTTAATTCCGATGCGATTTCTGTGTTTCATCGTCAATGTGAAGGTCCAAGGAATACATTGAACCTGCAGTGGTGTATCGGAAACTAATACTGGTCTCACAGGGAGTGCTCAAAGCACCACTTGTAAGAAGAGTCTCTAATCTTGTACTTAAAGCGGCATTTCGCCTTTTGTATTTAATTCCGATGCGATTTCTGTGTTTCATCGTCAATGTGAAGGTCCAAGGAATACATTGAACCTGCAGTGGTGTATCGGAAACTAATACCGGTCTCACAGGGAATGCTCAAAGCACCGACTGTAAGATAGTCCCTATTCTTGTACTTATGACAGCATTGTGCCTTTTGTATTTAATTCCGATGCGATTTCTGTGTTTCATCGTCAATTTGAAGGTCCAAGGAATACATTGAACCAGCAGTGGTGTATCAGAAACTAATACTGGTCTCACAGGGAATGCTCACAGCACCGACTGTAACAATGGTCTCTATTTTTGTACTTAAGGCAGCATTGTGCCTTTTGAATTTAATTCCGACGCGATTTCTGTGTTTCGTCGTCCATGTGAAGGTCCAAGCGATACATTTAACGTGCAGTCGTGTATCGGAAACTAATACTGGTCTCACAGGGAATGCCCAAAGCACCGACTGTAAGAAATGTCTCTATTCTTGTACTTAAGGAGGCATTGTGCCTTTCGAATTTAATTCCGATGCGATTTCTGTGTTTCATCGTCAATTTGAAGGTCCAAGGAATACATTGTGCCTGCAGTGGTGTATCGGAAGCTAATACTGGTCTCACAGGGAATGCTCAAAGCACCGACTGAAAGAAGAGTCGCTATTCTTGTATTTAAGGCGGTATTGTGCCTTTTGAATTTAATTCCGATGCGATTTCTGTGTTTCATCGTCAATGTGTATGTCCAAGGAATATATTGAACCTGCAGTGGTGTATCGGAAACTAATACTGGTCTGACAGCGAATGCTCAAAGCACCGACTGTAAGAAGAGTCTCTATTCTTGCACTTAAGGCGGCATTGTGCATTTTGTATTTAATTGCGATATAATTTCTGTTTTTCATCGGCAATGTGTATGTCCAAGGAATACATTGAACCTGCAGTGGTGTATTGGAAACTAATACTGGTCTCACAGGGAATGCTTAAAGCACCGACTGTAAGAAGAATCTCTATTCTTGTACTTCAGGCGGCATTGTGCCTTTTGTATTTAATTCCGATGTAATTTCAGTGTCTCATCGTCAATGTGTAAGTCCAGTCAATACATTGAACCTGCAGTGGTGTATCGGAAACTAATACTGGTCTCACAGGGAATGCTCAAAGCAACGACTGTACGAAGAGTCACTATTCTTGTACTTGTGGAGACATTGTGCCCTTACTGTTTAATTCCGATGCGATTTCACTTTTTCATCGTCAATGTGAAGATAAAAGGAATACATTGAACCTGCAGTGGTGTATCGGAAACTAATACTGGTCTCACAGGGAATGCTCAAAGCACCGTCTGTAAGAAGAGTCTCTATTCTTGTACTTAAGGCGACATTGTGCCTTTTGTATTTGGTTCCGACGCGCTTTCTGTGTTTCATCGTCAATGTGAAGGTCCTAGGAATACATTGAACCTGCTGAGGTGTATCGGAAACTAATACTGGTCTCACAGGGAATGCAGAGAGCACCGACTGTAAGAAGAGTCTCTATTCTTGTACTTAAGCCGGCATTGTGCCTTTTGTATTTAATTCCGATTCGATTTCTGTGTTTCATCGTCAATGTGAAGGTCCAAGGAATACATTGAACCTGCAGTGGTGTATCGGAAACTAATACTGGTCTCACAGGGAATGCTCAGAGCACCGACTGTAAGAAGAGTCTCTATTCTTGTACTTAAGGCGGCATTGCGCCTTTTGTATTTAATTCCGATGCGATTCCTGTGTTTCATCGTCAATGTGAAGGTCCACGGAATACATTGAACCTGCAGTGGTGTATCGGAAACTAATACTGGTCTCACAGGGAATGCTTATAGCACCGACTGTAAGAAGAGTCTCTATTCTTGTACTTATGACGGCATTGTGCCTTTTGTATTTAATTCCGATGCGATTTCTGTGTTTCATCGTCAATGTGAAGGTCCAAGGAATACATTGAACCAGCAGTGGTGTATCAGAAACTAATACTGGTCTCACAGGGAATGCTCAAAGCACCGACTGTAAGAAGGGTCTCTATTCTTGTACGTAAGGCAGAATTGCGCCTTTTTTATTTAATTCCGATGCGATTTCTGTGTTTCATCGTCAATGTGAAGGTCCAAGGAATACATTGAACCTGCAGTGGTGTATCGGAAACTAATACTGGTCTCACAGGGAGTGCTCAAAGCACCACATGTAAGAAGAGTCTCTAATCTTGTACTTAAAGCGGCATTTCGCCTTTTGTATTTAATTCCGATGCGATTTCTGTGTTTCATCGTCAATGTGAAGGTCCAAGGAATACATTGAACCTGCAGTGGTGTATCGGAAACTAATACCGGTCTCACAGGGAATGCTCAAAGCACCGACTGTAAGATAGTCATTATTCTTGTACTTATGACAGCATTGTGCCTTTTGTATTTAATTCCGATGCGATTTCTGTGTTTCATCGTCAATGTGATGGTCCAAGGAATACATTGAACCAGCAGTGGTGTATCAGAAACTAATACTGGTCTCACTGGGAATGCTCAAAGCACCGACTGTAAGAAGGGTCTCTATTCTTGTACGTAAGGCGGAATTGCGCCTTTTGTATTTAATTCCGATGCGATTTCTGTGTTTCATCGTCAATGTGAAGGTCCAAGGAATACATTGAACCTGCAGTGGTGTATCGGAAACTAATACTGGTCTCACAGGGAGTGCTCAAAGCACCACTTGTAAGAAGAGTCTCTAATCTTGTACTTAAAGCGGCATTTCGCCTTTTGTATTTAATTCCGATGCGATTTCTGTGTTTCATCGTCAATGTGAAGGTCCAAGGAATACATTGAACCTGCAGTGGTGTATCGGAAACTAATACCGGTCTCACAGGGAATGCTCAAAGCACCGACTGTAAGATAGTCCCTATTCTTGTACTTATGACAGCATTGTGCCTTTTGTATTTAATTCCGATGCGATTTCTGTGTTTCATCGTCAATTTGAAGGTCCAAGGAATACATTGAACCAGCAGTGGTGTATCAGAAACTAATACTGGTCTCACAGGGAATGCTCACAGCACCGACTGTAACAATGGTCTCTATTTTTGTACTTAAGGCAGCATTGTGCCTTTTGAATTTAATTCCGACGCGATTTCTGTGTTTCGTCGTCCATGTGAAGGTCCAAGCGATACATTTAACGTGCAGTCGTGTATCGGAAACTAATACTGGTCTCACAGGGAATGCCCAAAGCACCGACTGTAAGAAATGTCTCTATTCTTGTACTTAAGGAGGCATTGTGCCTTTCGAATTTAATTCCGATGCGATTTCTGTGTTTCATCGTCAATTTGAAGGTCCAAGGAATACATTGTGCCTGCAGTGGTGTATCGGAAGCTAATACTGGTCTCACAGGGAATGCTCAAAGCACCGACTGAAAGAAGAGTCGCTATTCTTGTATTTAAGGCGGTATTGTGCCTTTTGAATTTAATTCCGATGCGATTTCTGTGTTTCATCGTCAATGTGTATGTCCAAGGAATATATTGAACCTGCAGTGGTGTATCGGAAACTAATACTGGTCTGACAGCGAATGCTCAAAGCACCGACTGTAAGAAGAGTCTCTATTCTTGCACTTAAGGCGGCATTGTGCATTTTGTATTTAATTGCGATATAATTTCTGTTTTTCATCGGCAATGTGTATGTCCAAGGAATACATTGAACCTGCAGTGGTGTATTGGAAACTAATACTGGTCTCACAGGGAATGCTTAAAGCACCGACTGTAAGAAGAATCTCTATTCTTGTACTTCAGGCGGCATTGTGCCTTTTGTATTTAATTCCGATGTAATTTCAGTGTCTCATCGTCAATGTGTAAGTCCAGTCAATACATTGAACCTGCAGTGGTGTATCGGAAACTAATACTGGTCTCACAGGGAATGCTCAAAGCAACGACTGTACGAAGAGTCACTATTCTTGTACTTGTGGAGACATTGTGCCCTTACTGTTTAATTCCGATGCGATTTCACTTTTTCATCGTCAATGTGAAGATAAAAGGAATACATTGAACCTGCAGTGGTGTATCGGAAACTAATACTGGTCTCACAGGGAATGCTCAAAGCACCGTCTGTAAGAAGAGTCTCTATTCTTGTACTTAAGGCGACATTGTGCCTTTTGTATTTGGTTCCGACGCGCTTTCTGTGTTTCATCGTCAATGTGAAGGTCCTAGGAATACATTGAACCTGCTGAGGTGTATCGGAAACTAATACTGGTCTCACAGGGAATGCAGAGAGCACCGACTGTAAGAAGAGTCTCTATTCTTGTACTTAAGCCGGCATTGTGCCTTTTGTATTTAATTCCGATTCGATTTCTGTGTTTCATCGTCAATGTGAAGGTCCAAGGAATACATTGAACCTGCAGTGGTGTATCGGAAACTAATACTGGTCTCACAGGGAATGCTCAGAGCACCGACTGTAAGAAGAGTCTCTATTCTTGTACTTAAGGCGGCATTGCGCCTTTTGTATTTAATTCCGATGCGATTCCTGTGTTTCATCGTCAATGTGAAGGTCCACGGAATACATTGAACCTGCAGTGGTGTATCGGAAACTAATACTGGTCTCACAGGGAATGCTTATAGCACCGACTGTAAGAAGAGTCTCTATTCTTGTACTTATGACGGCATTGTGCCTTTTGTATTTAATTCCGATGCGATTTCTGTGTTTCATCGTCAATGTGAAGGTCCAAGGAATACATTGAACCAGCAGTGGTGTATCAGAAACTAATACTGGTCTCACAGGGAATGCTCAAAGCACCGACTGTAAGAAGGGTCTCTATTCTTGTACGTAAGGCAGAATTGCGCCTTTTGTATTTAATTCCGATGCGATTTCTGTGTTTCATCGTCAATGTGAAGGTCCAAGGAATACATTGAACCAGCAGTGGTGTATCAGAAACTAATACTGGTCTCACAGGGAATGCTCAAAGCACCGACTGTAAGAAGGGTCTCTATTTTTGTACTTAAGGCAGCATTGTGCCTTTTGAATTTAATTCCGACGCGATTTCGGTGTTTCGTCGTCCATGTGAAGGTCCAAGCGATACATTTAACGTGCAGTCGTGTATCGGAAACTAATACTGGTCTCACAGGGAATGCCCAAAGCACCGACTGTAAGAAGGGTCTCTATTCTTGTACTTAAGGAGGCATTGTGCCTTTCGAATTTAATTCCGATGCGATTTCTGTGATTCATCGTCAATTTGAAGGTCCAAGGAATACATTGTGCCTGCAGTGGTGTATCGGAAGCTAATACTGGTCTCACAGGGAATGCTTAAAGCACCGACTGTAAGAAGAATCTCTATTCTTGTACTTCAGGCGGCATTGTGCCTTTTGTATTTAATTCCGATGTAATTTCAGTGTTTCATCGTCAATGTGTATGTCCAGTCAATACATTGAACCTGCAGTGGTGTATCGGAAACTAATACTGGTCTCACAGGGCATGCTCAAAGCAACGACTGTACGAAGAGTCACTATTCTTGTACTTGTGGAGACATTGTGCCCTTTGTATTTAATTCCGATGCGATTTCTCTTTTTCATCGTCAATGTGAAGATAAAAGGAATACATTGAACCTGCAGTGGTGTATCGGAAACTAATACTGGTCTCACAGGGAATGCTCAAAGCACCGACTGTAAGAAGAGTCTCTATTCTTGTACTTAAGGCGACATTGTGCCTTTTGTATTTAGTTCCGACGCGCTTTCTGTGTTTCATCGTCAATGTGAAGGTCCTAGGAATACATTGAACCTGCTGAGGTGTATCGGAAACTAATACTGGTCTCACAGGGAATGCTGAAAGCACCGACTGTAAGAAGAGTCTCTATTCTTGTACTTAAGCAGGCATTGTGCCTTTTGTATTTAATTCCGATTCGATTTCTGTGTTTCATCGTCAATGTGAAGGTCCAAGGAATACATTGAACCTGCAGTGGTGTATCGGAAACTAATACTGGTCTCACAGGGAATGCTCAAAGCACCGACTGTAAGAAGAGTCTCTATTCTTGTACTTAAGGCGGCATTGCGCCTTTTGTATTTAATTCCGATGCGATTCCTGTGTTTAATCGTCAATGTGAAGGTCCACGGAATACATTGAACCTGCAGTGGTGTATCGGAAACTAATACTGGTCTCACAGGGAATGCTTATAGCAAGGACTGTAAGAAGAGTCTCTATTCTTGTACTTATGACGGCATTGTGCCTTTTGTATTTAATTCTGATGCGATTTCTGTGTTTCATCGTCAATGTGAAGGTCCACGGAATACATTGAACCATCAGTGGTGTATCAGAAACTAATACTGGTCTCACAGGGAATGCTCAAAGCACCGACTGTAAGAAGCTTCTCTATTCTTGTACGTAAGGCGGAATTGCGCCTTTTGTATTTAATTCCGATGCGATTTCTGTGTTTCATCGTCAATGTGAAGGTCCAAGGAATACATTGAACCTGCAGTGGTGTATCGGAAACTAATACTGGTCTCACAGGGAGTGCTCAAAGCACCACCTGTAAGAAGAGTCTCTAATCTTGTACTTAAAGCGGCATTTCGCCTTTTTTATTTAATTCCGATGCGATTTCTGTGTTTCATCGTCAATGTGAAGGTCCAAGGAATACATTGAACCAGCAGTGGTGTATCAGAAACTAATACTGGTCTCACAGGGAATGCCCAAAGCACCGACTGTAAGAAGGGTCTCTACTCTTGTACTTAAGGAGGCATTGTGCCTTTCGAATTTAATTCCGATGCGATTTCTGTGTTTCATCGTCAATTTGAAGGTCCAAGGAATACATTGTGCCTGCAGTGGTGTATCGGAAGCTAATACTGGTCTCACAGGGAATGCTCAAAGCACCGACTGAAAGAAGAGTCGCTATTCTTGTATTTAAGGCGGTATTGTGCCTTTCGTATTTAATTCCGATGCGATTTCTGTGTTTCATCGTCAATGTGAAGGTGTAAGGAATACATTGAACCTGCAGTGGTGTATCGGAAACTAATACTGGTCTCACAGGGTATGATCAAAGCACCGACTGTAAGACGAGTCTCTATTTTTGTACTTACGCGGCAGTTTGCTATTTGTATTTCTTTCCGATTCGATTTCTGTGTTTCATCGTCAATGTGAAGGTCCAAGGAATACATTGAACCTGCAGTGGTGTATCGGAAACTAATACTGGTCTCACAGGGAATGCTCAAAGCACCGACTGTAAGAAGAGTCTCTATTCTTGTACTTAAGGCAGCATTGCGCCTTTTGTATTTAATTCCGATGCGATTCCTGTGTTTCATCGTCAATGTGAAGGTCCACGGAATACATTGAACCTGCAGTGGTGTATCGGAAACTAATACTGGTCTCACAGGGAATGCTTATAGCACCGACTGTAAGAAGAGTCTCTATTCTTGTACTTATGACGGCATTGTGCCTTTTGTATTTAATTCCGATGCGATTTCTGTGTTTCATCGTCAATGTGAAGGTCCAAGGAATACATTGAACCAGCAGTGGTGTATCAGAAACTAATACTGGTCTCACAGGGAATGCTCAAAGCACCGACTGTAAGAAGGGTCTCTATTCTTGTACGTAAGGCGGAATTGCGCCTTTTGTATTCAATTCCGATGCGATTTCTGTGTTTCATCGTCAATGTGAAGGTCCAAGGAATACATTGAACCTGCAGTGGTGTATCGGAAACTAATACTGGTCTCACAGGGAGTGCTCAAAGCACCACCTGTAAGAAGAGTCTCTAATCTTGTACTTAAAGCGGCATTTCGCCTTTTGTATTTAATTCCGATGCGATTCCTGTGTTTCATCGTCAACGTGAAGGTCCAAGGAATACATTGAACCTGCAGTGGTGTATCGGAAACTAATACCGGTCTCACAGGGAATGCTCAAAGCACCGACTGTAAGATAGTCCCTATTCTTGTACTTATGACAGCATTGTGCCTTTTGTATTTAATTCCGATGCGATTTCTGTGTTTCATCGTCAATTTGAAGGTCCAAGGAATACATTGAACCAGCAGTGGTGTATCAGAAACTAATACTGGTCTCACTGGGAATGCTCAAAGCACCGACTGTAAGAAGGGTCTCTATTCTTGTACGTAAGGCGGAATTGCGCCTTTTGTATTTAATTCCGATGCGATTTCTGTGTTTCATCGTCAATGTGAAGGTCCAAGGAATACATTGAACGTGCAGTGGTGTATCGGAAACTAATACTGGTCTCACAGGGAATGCTCAAAGCACCGACTGTAACAATGATCTCTATTTTTGTACTTAAGGCAGCATTGTGCCTTTTGAATTTAATTCCGACGCGATTTCTGTGTTTCGTCGTCCATGTGAAGGTCCAAGCGATACATTTAACGTGCAGTCGTGTATCGGAAACTAATACTGGTCTCACAGGGAATGCCCAAAGCACCGACTGTAAGAAGGGTCTCTATTCTTGTACTTAAGGAGGCATTGTGCCTTTCGAATTTATTTCCGATGCGATTTCTGTGTTTCATCGTCAATTTGAAGGTCCAAGGAATACATTGTGCCTGCAGTGGTGTATCGGAAGCTAATACTGGTCTCACAGGGAATGCTCAAAGCACCGACTGAAAGAAGAGTCGCTATTCTTGTATTTAAGGCGGTATTGTGCCTTTTGTATTTAATTCCGATGCGATTTCTGTGTTTCATCGTCAATGTGAAGGTGCAAGGAATACATTGAACCTGCAGTGGTGTATGGGAAACTAATACTGGTCTCACAGGGTATGATCAAAACACCGACTGTAAGACGAGTCTCTATTTTTGTACTTACACGGCAGTTTGCTATTTGTATTTCTTTCCGATTCGATTTCTGTGTTTCATCGTCAATGTGAAGGTCCAAGGAAAACATTGAACCTGGAGTAGTGTATCGGAAACTAATTCTGGTCTCACAGGGAATGCTCAAAGCACCGACTGTAAGTGGAGCCTCTATTCTTGTACTTAAGATGGCATAGTGCCTTTTGAATTTAATTCCAAAGCGATTTCTGTGTTTCATCGTCAATGTGAAGGTCCAAGGAATACATTGAACCTGCAGTGGTGTATCGGAAACTAATACTTGTCTCACAGGGAATGCTGAAAGCACCGACTGTAAGAAGAGTCTCTATTGTTGTGCTTAAGGCGGCATTTTGCCTTTTGTATTTAATTCCGATGCGATTTCTGTGTTTCATCGTCAATGTGTATGTCCAAGGAATATATTGAACCTGCAGTGGTGTATCGGAAACTAATACTGGTCTGACAGCGAATGCTCAAAGCACCGACTGTAAGAAGAGTCTCTATTCTTGCACTTAAGGCGGCATTGTGCATTTTGTATTTAATTGCGATATAATTTCTGTTTTTCATCGGCAATGTGTATGTCCAAGGAATACATTGAACCTGCAGTGGTGTATTGGAAACTAATACTGGTCTCACAGGGAATGCTTAAAGCACCGACTGTAAGAAGAATCTCTATTCTTGTACTTCAGGCGGCATTGTGCCTTTTGTATTTAATTCCGATGTAATTTCAGTGTTTCATCGTCAATGTGTATGTCCAGTCAATACATTGAACCTGCAGTGGTGTATCGGAAACTAATACTGGTCTCACAGGGAATGCTCAAAGCAACGACTGTACGAAGAGTCACTATTCTTGTACATGTGGAGACATTGTGCCCTTACTATTTAATTCCGATGCGATTTCTCTTTTTCATCGTCAATGTGAAGATAAAAGGAATACATTGAACCTGCAGTGGTGCATCGGAAACTAATACTGGTCTCACAGGGAATGCTGAAAGCACCGACTGTAAGAAGAGTCTCTATTCTTGTACTTAAGCCGGCATTGTGCCTTTTGTATTTAATTCCGATTCGATTTCTGTGTTTCATCGTCAATGTGAAGGTCCAAGGATTACATTGAACCTGCAGTGGTGTATCGGAAACTAATACTGGTCTCACAGGGAATGCTCAAAGCACCGACTGTAAGAAGAGTCTCTATTCTTGTACTTAAGGCGGCATTGCGCCTTTTGTATTTAATTCCGATGCGATTCCTGTGTTTCATCGTCAATGTGAAGGTTAACGGAATACATTGAACCTGCAGTGGTGTATCGGAAACTAATACTGGTCTCACAGGGAATGCTTATAGCACCGACTGTAAGAAGAGTCTCTATTCTTGTACTTATGACGGCATTGTGCCTTTTGTATTTAATTCCGATGCGATTTCTGTGTTTCATCGTCAATGTGAAGGTCCAAGGAATACATTGAACCAGCAGTGGTGTATCAGAAACTAATACTGGTCTCACAGGGAATGCTCAAAGCACCGACTGTAAGAAGGGACTCTATTGTTGTACGTAAGGCGGAATTGCGCCTTTTTTATTTAATTCCGATGCGATTTCTGTGTTTCATCGTCAATGTGAAGGTCCAAGGAATACATTGAACCTGCAGTGGTGTATCGGAAACTAATACTGGTCTCACAGGGAGTGCTCAAAGCACCACCTGTAAGAAGAGTCTCTAATCTTGTACTTAGAGCGGCATTTCGCCTTTTGTATTTAATTCCGATGCGATTTCTGTGTTTCATCGTCAATGTGAAGGTCCAAGGAATACATTGAACCTGCAGTGGTGTATCGGAAACTAATACCGGTCTCACAGGGAATGCTCAAAGCACCGACTGTAAGATAGTCATTATTCTTGTACTTATGACAGCATTGTGCCTTTTGTATTTAATTCCGATGCGATTTCTGTGTTTCATCGTCAATGTGAAGGTCCAAGGAATACATTGAACCAGCAGTGGTGTATCAGAAACTAATACTGGTCTCACTGGGAATGCTCAAAGCACCGACTGTAAGAAGGGTCTCTATTCTTGTACGTAAGGCGGAATTGCGCCTTTTGTATTTAATTCCAATGCGATTTCTGTGTTTCATCGTCAATGTGAAGGTCCAAGGAATACATTGAACGTGCAGTGGTGTATCGGAAACTAATACTGGTCTCACAGGGTATGCTCAAAGCACCGACTGTATGAATGGTCTCTATTTTTGTACTTAAGGCAGCATTGTGCCTTTTGAATTTAATTCCGACGCGATTTCTGTGTTTCGTCGTCCATGTGAAGGTGCAAGCGATACATTTAACGTGCAGTCGTGTATCGGAAACTAATACTGGTCTCACAGGGAATGCCCAAAGCACCGACTGTAAGAAGGGTCTCTATTCATGTACTTAAGGAGGCATTGTGCCTTTCGAATTTAATTCCGATGCGATTTCTGTGATTCATCGTCAATTTGAAGGTCAAAGGAATACATTGTGCCTGCAGTGGTGTATCGGAAGCTAATACTGGTCTCACAGGGAATGCTTAAAGCACCGACTGTAAGAAGAATCTCTATTCTTGTACTTCAGGCGGCATTGTGCCTTTTGTATTTAATTCCGATGTAATTTCAGTGTTTCATCGTCAATGTGTATGTCCAGTCAATACATTGAACCTGCAGTGGTGTATCGGAAACTAATACTGGTCTCACAGGGCATGCTCAAAGCAACGACTGTACGAAGAGTCACTATTCTTGTACTTGTGGAGACATTGTGCCCTTTGTATTTAATTCCGATGCGATTTCTCTTTTTCATCGTCAATGTGAAGATAAAAGGAATACATTGAACCTGCAGTGGTGTATCGGAAACTAATACTGGTCTCACAGGGAATGCTCAAAGCACCGACTGTAAGAAGAGTCTCTATTCTTGTACTTAAGGCGACATTGTGCCTTTTGTATTTAGTTCCGACGCGCTTTCTGTGTTTCATCGTCAATGTGAAGGTCCTAGGAATACATTGAACCTGCTGAGGTGTATCGGAAACTAATACTGGTCTCACAGGGAATGCTGAAAGCACCGACTGTAAGAAGAGTCTCTATTCCTGTACTTAAGCCGGCATTGTGCCTTTTGTATTTAATTCCGATTCGATTTCTGTGTTTCATCGTCAATGTGAAGGTCCAAATAATACATTGAACCTGCAGTGGTGTATCGGAAACTAATACTGGTCCCACAGGGAATGCTCAAAGCACCGACTGTAAGAAGAGTCTCTATTCTTGTACGTAAGGCGGCATTGCGCCTTTTGTATTTAATTGCGATGCGATTCCTGTGTTTCATCGTCAATGTGAAGGTCCACGGAATACATTGAACCTGCAGTGGTGTATCGGAAACTAATACTGGTCTCACAGGGAATGCTTATAGCAAGGACTGTAAGAAGAGTCCCTATTCTTGTACTTATGACGGCATTGTGCCTTTTGTATTTAATTCCGATGCGATTTCTGTGTTTCATCGTCAATGTGTATGTCCAAGGAATATATTGAACCTGCAGTGGTGTATCGGAAACTAATACTGGTCTGACAGCGAATGCTCAAAGCACCGACTGTAAGAAGAGTCTCTATTCTTGCACTTAAGGCGGCATTGTGCATTTTGTATTTAATTGCGATATAATTTCTGTTTTTCATCGGCAATGTGTATGTCCAAGGAATACATTGAACCTGCAGTGGTGTATTGGAAACTAATACTGGTCTCACAGGGAATGCTTAAAGCACCGACTGTAAGAAGAATCTCTATTCTTGTACTTCAGGCGGCATTGTGCCTTTTGTATTTAATTCCGATGTAATTTCAGTGTTTCATCGTCAATGTGTATGTCCAGTCAATACATTGAACCTGCAGTGGTGTATCGGAAACTAATACTGGTCTCACAGGGAATGCTCAAAGCAACGACTGTACGAAGAGTCACTATTCTTGTACTTGTGGAGACATTGTGCAGTTACTATTTAATTCCGATGCGATTTCTCTTTTTCATCGTCAATGTGAAGATAAAAGGAATACATTGAACCTGCAGTGGTGCATCGGAAACTAATACTGGTCTCACAGGGAATGCTGAAAGCACCGACTGTAAGAAGAGTCTCTATTCTTGTACTTAAGCCGGCATTGTGCCTTTTGTATTTAATTCCGATTCGATTTCTGTGTTTCATCGTCAATGTGAAGGTCCAAGGATTACATTGAACCTGCAGTGGTGTATCGGAAACTAATATTGGTCTCACAGGGAATGCTCAAAGCACCGACTGTAAGAAGAGTCTCTATTCTTGTACTTAAGGCGGCATTGCGCTTTTTGTATTTAATTCCGATGCGATTCCTGTGTTTCATCGTCAATGTGAAGGTTAACGGAATACATTGAACCTGCAGTGGTGTATCGGAAACTAATACTGGTCTCACAGGGAATGCTTATAGCACCGACTGTAAGAAGAGTCTCTATTCTTGTACTTATGACGGCATGTGCCTTTTGTATTTAATTCCGATGCGATTTCTGTGTTTCATCGTCAATGTGAAGGTCCAAGGAATACATTGAACCAGCAGTGGTGTATCAGAAACTAATACTGGTCTCACAGGGAATGCTCAAAGCACCGACTGTAAGAAGGGACTCTATTCTTGTACGTAAGGCGGAATTGCGCCTTTTTTATTTAATTCCGATGCGATTTCTGTGTTTCATCGTCAATGTGAAGGTCCAAGGAATACATTGAACCTGCAGTGGTGTATCGGAAACTAATACTGGTCTCACAGGGAGTGCTCAAAGCACCACCTGTAAGAAGAGTCTCTAATCTTGTACTTAAAGCGGCATTTCGCCTTTTGTATTTAATTCCGATGCTATTTCTGTGTTTCATCGTCAATGTGAAGGTCCAAGGAATACATTGAACCTGCAGTGGTGTATCGGAAACTAATACCGGTCTCACAGGGAATGCTCAAAGCACCGACTGTAAGATAGTCATTATTCTTGTACTTATGACAGCATTGTGCCTTTTGTATTTAATTCCGATGCGATTTCTGTGTTTCATCGTCAATGTGAAGGTCCAAGGAATACATTGAACCAGCAGTGGTGTATCAGAAACAAATACTGGTCTCACTGGGAATGCTCAAAGCACCGACTGTAAGAAGGGTCTCTATTCTTGTACGTAAGGCGGAATTGCGCCTTTTGTATTTAATTCCAATGCGATTTCTGTGTTTCATCGTCAATGTGAAGGTCCAAGGAATACATTGAACGTGCAGTGGTGTATCGGAAACTAATACTGGTCTCACAGGGAATGCTCAAAGCACCGACTGTAAGAATGGTCTCTATTTTTGTACTTAAGGCAGCATTGTGCCTTTTGAATTTAATTCCGACGCGATTTCTGTGTTTCGTCGTCCATGTGAAGGTCCAAGCGATACATTTAACGTGCAGTCGTGTATCGGAAACTAATACTGGTCTCACAGGGAATGCCCAAAGCACCGACTGTAAGAAGGGTCTCTACTCATGTACTTAAGGAGGCATTGTGCCTTTCGAATTTAATTCCGATGCGATTTCTGTGAATCATCGTCAATTTGAAAGTCAAAGGAATACATTGTGCCTGCAGTGGTGTATCGGAAGCTAATACTGGTCTCACAGGGAATGCTTAAAGCACCGACTGTAAGAAGAATCTCTATTCTTGTACTTCAGGCGGCATTGTGCCTTTTGTATTTAATTCCGATGTAATTTCAGTGTTTCATCGTTAATGTGTATGTCCAGTCAATACATTGAACCTGCAGTGGTGTATCGGAAACTAATACTGGTCTCACAGGGCATGCTCAAAGCAACGACTGTACGAAGAGTCACTATTCTTGTACTTGTGGAGACATTGTGCCCTTTGTATTTAATTCCGATGCGATTTCTCTTTTTCATCGTCAATGTGAAGATAAAAGGAATACATTGAACCTGCAGTGGTGTATCGGAAACTAATACTGGTCTCACAGGGAATGCTCAAAGCACCGACTGTAAGAAGAGTCTCTATTCTTGTACTTAAGGCGACATTGTGCCTTTTGTATTTAGTTCCGACGCGCTTTCTGTGTTTCATCGTCAATGTGAAGGTCCTAGGAATACATTGAACCTGCTGAGGTGTATCGGAAACTAATACTGGTCTCACAGGGAATGCTGAAAGCACCGACTGTAAGAAGAGTCTCTATTCCTGTACTTAAGCCGGCATTGTGCCTTTTGTATTTAATTCCGATTCGATTTCTGTGTTTCATCGTCAATGTGAAGGTCCAAGGAATACATTGAACCTGCAGTGGTGTATCGGAAACTAATACTGGTCCCACAGGGAATGCTCAAAGCACCGACTGTAAGAAGAGTCTCTATTCTTGTACTTAAGGCGGCATTGCGCCTTTTGTATTTAATTGCGATGCGATTTCTGTGTTTCATCGTCAATGTGAAGGTCCACGGACTACATTGAACCAGCAGTGGTGTATCAGAAACTAATACTGGTCTCACAGGGAATGCTCAAAGCACCGACTGTAAGAAGCTTCTCTATTCTTGTACGTAAGGCGGAATTGCGCCTTTTGTATTTAATTCCGATGCGATTTCTGTGTTTCATCGTCAATGTGAAGGTCCAAGGAATACATTGAACCTGCAGTGGTGTATCGGAAACTAATACTGGTCTCACAGTGAGTGCTCAAAGCACCACCTGTAAGAAGAGTCTCTAATCTTGTACTTAAAGCGGCATTTCGCCTTTTTTATTTAATTCCGATGCGATTTCTGTGTTTCATCGTCAATGTGAAGGTCCAAGGAATACATTGAACCAGCAGTGGTGTAACAGAAACTAATACTGGTCTCACTGGGAATGCTCAAAGCACCGACTGTAAGAAGGGTCTCTATTCTTGTACGTAAGGCGGAATTGCGCCTTTTGTATTTAATTCCGATGCGATTTCTGTGTTTCATCGTCAATGTGAAGGTCCAAGGAATACATTGAACGTGCAGTGGTGTATCGGAAACTAATACTGGTGTCACAGGGAATGCTCAAAGCACCGACTGTAAGAATGGTCTTTATTTTTGTACTTAAGGCAGCATTGTGCCTTTTGAATTTAATTCCGACGCGATTTCTGTGTTTCGTCGTCCATGTGAAGGTCCAAGCGATACATTTAACGTGCAGTCGTGTATCGGAAACTAATACTGGTCTCACAGGGAATGCCCAAAGCACCGACTGTAAGAAGGGTCTCTATTCTTGTACTTAAGGAGGCATTGTGCCTTTCGAATTTAATTCCGATGCGATTTCTGTGTTTCATCGTCAATTTGAAGGTCCAAGGAATACATTGTGCCTGCAGTGGTGTATCGGAAGCTAATACTGGTCTCACAGGGAATGCTCAAAGCACCGACTGAAAGAAGAGTCGCTATTCTTGTATTTAAGGCGGTATTGTGCCTTTTGTATTTAATTCCGATGCGATTTCTGTGTTTCATCGTCAATGTGAAGGTGCAAGGAATACATTGAACCTGCAGTGGTGTATCGGAAACTAATACTGGTCTCACAGGGTATGATCAAAACACCGACTGTAAGACGAGTCTCTATTTTTGTACTTACGCGGCAGTTTGCTATTTGTATTTCTTTCCGATTCGATTTCTGTGTTTCATCGTCAATGTGAAGGTCCAAGGAATACATTGAACCTGGAGTAGTGTATCGGAAACTAATTCTGGTCTCACAGGGAATGCTCAAAGCACCGACTGTAAGAAGAGCCTCTATTCTTGTACTTAAGATGGCATAGTGCCTTTTGAATTTAATTCCAAAGCGATTTCTGTGTTTCATCGTCAATGTGAAGGTCCAAGGAATACATTGAACCTGCAGTGGTGTATAGGAAACTAACACTGGTCTCTCAGGGAATGCTCAAAACACCGACTGTAAGAAGAGTTTCTATTCTTGTACCTTAGGCGGCGTTGTGCCTTATGTATTTAATTCCGATGCGATTTCTGTGATTCATCGTCAATGTGAATGTCCAAGGTATACATTGAACCTGCAGTGGTGTATCAGAAACTAATACTGGTCTCACAGGGAATGCTCAAAGCACCGACTGTAAGAAGAGTCTCTATTCTTGTACTTAAAGCGGCATTGGGCCTTTTGTATTTAATTCCGATGCGATTTCTGTGCTTCATCGTCAATGTGAAGGTCCAAGGAATACATTGAACCTGCAGTGGTGTATCGGAAACTAATACTGGTGTCACAGGGAATGCTCATGGCACCGACTGTAAGAAGAGGATATATTCTTGTACTTAAGATGGCATTGTGCGTTTTGTATTTAACTCCGATGCGATTTCTGTGTTTCTTCGTAAATGTGAAGGTCCTTGGAATACATTGAACCTGCAGTGGTGTATCGGAAACTAATACCGGTCTCACAGGGAATGCTTATAGCACCGACTGTAAGAAGAGTCTCTATTCTTGTACTTATGACGGCATTGTGCCTTTTGTATTTATTCCGAAGCGATTTCTGTGTTTCATCGTCAATGTGAAGGTCCAAGGAGTACATTGAAACAGCAGTGGTGTATCAGAAACTAATAATGGTCTCACAGGGAATGCTCAAAGCACCGACTGTAAGAAGGGTCTCTATTCTTGTACGTAAGCCGGAATTGCGCCTTTTGTATATAATTCCGATGGGATTTCTGTGTTTCATCGTCAATGTGAAGGTCCAAGGAATACATTGAACCTGCAGTGGTGTATCGGAAACTAATACTGGTCTCACAGGGAATGCTCAAAGCACCGACTGTAAGAATGGTCTCTATTTTTGTACTTAAGGCAGCATTGTGCCTTTTGAATTTAATTCCGATGCGATTTCTGTGTTTCATCGTCCATGTGAAGGTCCAAGGGATACATTTAACGTGCTGTCGTGTATCGGAAACTAATACTGGTCTCACAGGGAATGCTCAAAGCACCGACTGTAAGAAGGGTCCCTATTCTTGTACTTAAGGAGGCATTGTGCCTTTTGAATTTAATTCCGATGCGATTTCTGTGTTTCATCGTCAATTTGAAGGTCAAAGGAATACATTGTGCCTGCATTGTTGTATCGGAAGCTGATACTGGTCTTACAGGGATTGCTCAAAGCACCGACTGTAAGAACAGTCTCTATTCTAGTATTTAAGGCGGCATTGTGCCTTTTGTATTTAATTCCTATGCGATTTCCGTGATTCATCGGCAATGTGAAGGTGCAAGGAATACATTGAACCTGCAGTGGTGTATCGGAAACTAATACTGGTCTCACAGGGTATGCTCAAAACACCGACTGTAAGACGAGTCTCTATTCTTGTACATACGCGGCAGTTTGCTATTAGTATTTCTTTGCGATTCGATTTCTGTGTTTCATCGTCAATGTGAAGGTCCAAGGAATACATTGAACCTGGAGTGGTGTATCGGAAAGTAATTCTGGTCTCACAGGGAATGCTCAAAGCACCGACTGTAAGAAGGGTCCCTATTCTTGTACTTAAGGAGGCATTGTGCCTTTTGAATTTAATTCCGAAGCGATTTCTGTGCCTCATCGTCAATGTGAAGGTCCAAGGAATACACTGAAACTGCAGTGGTGTATCGGAAACTAATACTGGTCCCACAGGGAATGCTCAAAGCACCGACTGTAAGAAAAGTTTCTAATCTTGTACTTAAGGCGGCTTTGTGCCTTTTGTATTTAATTCCGATGCGATTTCTGTGTTTCATCGTCAATGTTAAGGTCCAAGGAATGCATTGAACCTGCAGTGGTGTATCGGAAACTAATACTGGTCTCACAGGGAATGCGCAAAACAACGACTGTAAGAAGAGTCTGTATTCTTGTACTTAAGGCGGCATTTTGCCTTTCGTATTTAATTCCGATGCGATTTCTGTGTTTCTTCGTCAATGTGAAGGTTTTAGGAATATATTGAACCTGCAGTGGTCTATCAGAAACTAATACTGGTCTCACAGGGAATACTCAAAGCACCGACTGTAAGAAGAGTCTCTATTCTTGTACTTATGACGGCATTGTGCCTTTTGTATTTATTCCGATGCGATTTCTGGGTTTCA
The DNA here is from genome assembly GCF_021461395.2 of Schistocerca americana. Classification (NCBI taxonomy): domain Eukaryota; kingdom Metazoa; phylum Arthropoda; class Insecta; order Orthoptera; family Acrididae; genus Schistocerca; species Schistocerca americana. The sequence goes on from NW_025725371.1 coordinate 22,563,610, forward strand.
TCGTCAATGTGAAGGTCCAAGGAGTACATTGAACCAGCAGTGGTGTATCGGAAACTAATACTGGTCTCACAGGGAATGCTCAAAGCACCGACTGTAAGAAGGGTCTCTATTCTTGTACGTAAGGCGGAATTGCGCCTTTTGTATATAATTCCGATGCGATTTCCGTGTTTCATCGTCAATGTGAAGGTCCAAGGAATACATTGATCCTGCAGTTTTGTATCGGAAACTAATACTGGTCTCACAGGGAATGCTCAAAGCACCGACTGTAAGAATGGTCTCTATTTTTGTACTTAAGGCAGCATTGTGCCATTTGAATTTAATTCCGATGCGATTTCTGTGTTACATCGTCCATGTGAAGGTCCAAGGGATACATTTAACGTGCTGTCGTGTATCGGAAACTAATACTGGTCTCACAGGGAATGCTCAAAGCACCGACTGTAAGAAGGGTCCCTATTCTTGTACTTAAGGAGGCATTGTGCCTTTTGAATTTAATTCCGATGCGATTTCTGTGTTTCATCGTCAATTTGAAGGTCCAAGGAATACATTGTGTCTGCAGTGTTGTATCGGAAGCTAATACTGGTCTCACAGGGAATGCTCAAAGCACCGACTGTAAGAAGAGTCTCTATTCTTGTATTAAAGGCGGCATTGTGCCTTTTGTATTTAATTCCTATGCGGTTTCTGTGTTTCATCGTCAATGTGAAGGTGCAAGGAATACATTGAACATGCAGTGGTGTATCGGAAACTAATACTGGTCTCACAGGGTATGCTCAAAACACCGACTGTAAGACGAGTCTCTATTCTTGTACATACGCGGCAGTTTGCTATTAGTGTTTCTTTCCGATTCGATTTCTGTGTTTCATCGTCAATGTGAAGGTCCAAGGAATACGTTGAACCTGGAGTGGTGTATCGGAAACTAATTCTGGTCTCACAGGGTATGCTCAAAGCACCGACTGTAAGAAGAGACTCTATTCTTGCACTCAAGGCAGCATTGTGCCTTTTGTATTTAATTCCGCCGTAATTTCACTCTTCCATCGTCAATGTGTATGTTCAAGGAATACATTAAACCTGCAGTGATGTATCGGAAACTAATACTGGTCTCACAGGGAATGCTCAAAACACCGACTGTAAGAAGAGTCTCTATTCTTGTTCTTAAGGCGGCTTTGTGCCTTTTGTATTTAATTCCGATGCGATTTCTGTGTTTCATCGTCAATGTGAAGGACCAAGGAATACATAGAACCTGCAGTGGTGTATCGGAAACTAATACTGGTCTCACAGGAAAGAATAAATACACAGACTCTAAGAAGTCTCACTCTTCTTGTACTTAAGGCGGCATTGAGTCTTTTGTATTTAATTCCGATGTAATTAAAGTGTTTCATCGTCAATGTGTATGTCCAAGAAATACATTGAACCTGCAGTGGTGTATCGGAAACTAATACCAGTCTCACAGGGAATGCTGAAAGCACCGACTGTAAGAAGAGTCTCTATTCTTGTACATAAGGCGGCAATGTGCCTTTTGTACTTAATTCCGATGCGATTTCTGTGTTTCATCGTCAATGTGAAGGTCCAAGGAATACATTGAACCTGCAGTGGTGTATCGGAAACTAATAAAGGTCTCACAGGGAATGCTCAAAGCACCGACTGTAAGATGAGTCTCTATTCATGTACTTATGGTGGCATTGTGCATTTTGTATTTAATTCCGAAGCGATTTCTGTGCTTCATCGTCAATGTGAAGGTCCAAGGAATACACTGAAACTGCAGTGGTGTATCGGAAACTAATACTGGTCCCACAGGGAATGCTCAAAGCACTGACTGTAAGAAAAGTTTCTAATCTTTTACTTAAGGCGGCTTGGTGCCTTTTGTATTTAATTCCGATGCGATTTCTGTGTTTCATCGTCAATGTGAAGGTCCAAGGAATGCATTAAACCTGCAGTGGTGTATCGGAAACTAATACTGGTCTCACAGGGAATGCGCAAAACATCGACTGTAAGAAGAGTCTGTATTCTTGTACTTAAGGCGGCATTTTGCCTTTCGTATTTAATTCCGATGCGATTTCTGTGTTTCTTCGTCAATGTGAAGGTTTTAGGAATATATTGAACCTGCAGTGGTCTATCAGAAACTAATACTGGTCTCACAGGGAATACTCAAAGCACCGACTGTAAGAAGAGTCTCTATTCTTGTTCTTAAGGCGGCTTTGTGCCTTTTGTATTTAATTCCGATGCGATTTCTGTGTTTCATCGTCAATGTGAAGGACCAAGGAATACATAGAACCTGCAGTGGTGTATCGGAAACTAATACTGGTCTCACAGGAAAGAATAAATACACAGACTCTAAGAAGTCTCACTCTTCTTGTACTTAAGGCGGCATTGAGTCTTTTGTATTTAATTCCGATGTAATTAAAGTGTTTCATCGTCAATGTGTATGTCCAAGAAATACATTGAACCTGCAGTGGTGTATCGGAAACTAATACCAGTCTCACAGGGAATGCTGAAAGCACCGACTGTAAGAAGAGTCTCTATTCTTGTACATATGGTGGCATTGTGCCTTTTGTATTTAATTCCGAAGCGATTTCTGTGTTTCATCGTCAATGTGAAGGTCCAAGGAATACACTGAAACTGAAGTGGTGTGTCGGAAACTAATACTGGTCTCACAAGGAATGCTCAAAGCACCGACTGTAAGAAGAGTCTGTATTCTTGTACTTAAGGCGGCATTTTGCCTTTTGTATTTAATTCCGATGCGATTTCTGTGTTTCTTCGTCAATGTGAAGGTCCTAGGAATACATTAAACCTGCAGTGGTCTATCAGAAACTAATACTGGTCTCACAGGGATTCCTCAAAGCACCGACTGTAAGAAGAGTCTCTATTCTTGCACTTAAGGCGGCATTGTGCATTTTGTATTTAATTCCGATATAATTTCTGTTTTCCATCGGCAATGTGTATGTCCAAGGAATACATTGAACCTGCAGTGGTGTATTGGAAACTAATACTGGTCTCACAGGGAATGCTTAAAACACCGACTGTAAGAAGAGTCTCTATTCTTGTACATATGGTGGCATTGTGCCTTTTGTATTTAATTCCGAAGCGATTTCTGTGTTTCATCGTCAATGTGAAGGTCCAAGGAATACACTGAAACTGCAGTGGTGTATCGGAAACTAATACTGGTCCCACAGGGAATGCTCAAAGCACCGACTGTAAGAAAAGTTTCTAATCTTGTACTTAAGGCGGCTTTGTGCCTTTTGTATTTAATTCCGATGCGATTTCTGTGTTTCATCGCCAATGTGAAGGTCCATGGAATATATTGTACCTGCAGTGGTGTATCGGAAACTAATTTTGGTCTCACAGGGAATGCTCAAAGCACCGACCGCAAGAAGAGTCTCTATTCTTGTACAAAAATCGGCATTGTGCCTTTTGTACTTAATTCCGATGCGATTTCTGTGTTTCATGGTCAATGTGAATGTCCGAGGAATACATTGAACCTGCAGTGGTGTATCGGAAACTAATACAGGTCTCACTGGGAATGCTCGAATCACCGACTGTAAGAATGGTCTCTATTCTTGTACTTAAGGCGGCATTGTGCCTTTTGAATTTAATTCCGATGCGATTTCTGTGTTTCATCGCCAATGTGAAGGTCCAAGGAATGCATTAAACCTGCAGTGGTGTATCGGAAACTAATACTGGTCTCACAGGGAATGCTCAAAGCAACGACTGTACGAAGAGTCACCATTCTTGTACTTGAGGCGACATTGTGCCCTTTGTATTTAATTCCAATGCGATTTCTCTTTCTCATCGTCAATGTGAAGATAAAAGGAATACATTGAACCTGCAGTGGTGTATTGGAAACTAATACTGGTCTCACAGGGAATGCTCAAAGCACCGACTGTAAGAAGATTCTCTATTCTTGTACTTAAGGCGACATTGTGCCTTTTGTATTTAGTTCCGACGCGCTTTCTGTGTTTAATCGTCAATGTGAAGGTCCAAGCAATACATTGAACCTGCAGTGGTGTATCGGAAACTAATACTGATCTCACAGGGAATGCTCAAAGCACCGACTGTAAGAAGAGTCTCTATTCTTGTACTTAAGCCGGCATTGAGCCTTTTGTATTTAATTCCGATGCGATTTCTGTGTTTCATCGTCAATGTGAAGGTCCACGGAATACATTGAACCTGCAGTGGTGTATCGGAAACTAATACTGGTCTCACAGGGAATGCTTATAGCACCGACTGTAAGAAGAGTCTCTATTCTTGTACTTATGACGGCATTATGCCTTTTGTATTTAATTCCGATGCGATTTCTGTGTTTCATCGTCAATGTGAATGTCCAAGGAATACATTGAACCTGCAGTGGTGTATCGGAAACTAATACATGTCTCACTGGGAATGCTCGAATCACCGACTGTAAGAATGGTCTCTATTCTTGTACTTAAGGCGGCATTGTGCCTTTTGAATTTAATTCCGATGCGATTTCTGTGTTTCATCGCCAATGTGAAGGTCCAAGGAATGCATTAAACCTGCAGTGGTGTATCGGAAACTAATACTGGTCTCACAGGGAATGCGCAAAACACCGACTGTAAGAAGAGTCTGTATTCTTGCACTTAAGGCGGCATTTTGCTATTCGTATTTAATTCCGATGCGATTTCTGTGTTTCTTCGTCAATGTGAAGGTCCTAGGAATACATTGAACCTGCAGCGGTCTATCAGAAACTAATACTGGTCTCACAGGGAATGCTCAAAGCACCGACTGTAAGAAGAGTCTCTATTCTTGCACTTAAGGCGGCATTGTGCATTTTGTATTTAATTCCGATATAATTTCTGTTTTTCATCGGCAATGTGTATGTCCAAGGAATACATTGAACCTGCAGTGGTGTATTGGAAACTAATACTGGTCTCACAGGGAATGCTTAAAGCACCGACTGTAAGAAGAGTCTCTATTCTTGTACTTCACGCGGCATTGTGCCTTTTGTATTTAATTCCGATGTAATTTCTGTCTTACATCGTCAATGTGTATGTCCAGTCAATACATTGAACCTGCAGTGGTGTATCGGAAACTAATACTGGTCTCACAGGGAATGCTCAAAGCAACGACTGTACGAAGAGTCACCATTCTTGTACTTGAGGCGACATTGTGCACTTTGTATTTAATTCCGATGCGATTTCTCTTTCTCATCGTCAATGTGAAGATAAAAGGAATACATTGAACCTGCAGTGGTGTATCGGAAACTAATACTGGTCTCACAGGGAATGCTCAAAGCACCGACTGTAAGAAGAGTCTCTATTCTTGTACTTAAGGCGACATTGTGCCTTTTGTATTTAGTTCCGACGCGCTTTCTGTGTTTCATCGTCAATGTGAAGGTCCCAGGAATACATTGAACCTGCTGAGTTGTATCGGAGACTAATACTGGTCTCACAGGGAATGCTGAAAGCACCGACTGTAAGAAGAGTCTCTATTCTTGTACTTAAGCCGGCATTGTGCCTTTTGTATTTAATTCCGATTCGATTTCTGTGTTTCATCGTCAATGTGAAGGTCCAAGCAATACATTGAACCTGCAGTGGTGTATCGGAAACTAATAATGATCCCACAGGGAATGCTCAAAGCACCGACTGTAAGAAGAGTCTCTATTCTTGTACTTATGCCGGCATTGAGCCTTTTGTATTTAATTCCGATGCGATTTCTGTATTTCATCGTCAATGTGAAGGTCCACGGAATACATTGAACCTGCAGTGGTGTATCGGAAACTAATACTGGTCTCACAGGGAATGCTTATAGCACCGACTGTAAGAAGAGTCTCTATTCTTGTACTTATGACGGCATTATGCCTTTTGTATTTAATTCCGATGCGATTTCTGTGTTTCATCGTCAATGTGAAGGTCCAAGAAATACATTGAACCAGCAGTGGTGTATCAGAAGCTAATACTGGTCTCACAGGGAATGCTCAAAGCATCGACTTGAAGAAGGGTCTCTATTCTTGTACGTAAGGCGGAATAGCGCCGTTTGTATTTAATTCCGATGCGGTTCCTGTGTTTCATCGTCAATGTGAAGGTCCAAGGAATACATTGAACCTGCAGTGGTGTATCGGAAACTAATACTGGTCTCACAGGGAGTGCTCAAAGCACCGACTGTAAGAAGAGTCTCTAATCTTGTACCTCAGGCCCCATTGTGCCTTTTGTATTTAACTCAGATGCGATTTCTGTGTTTCAACGTCAATGTGAAAGTCCAAGGAATACATTGAACCTGCAGTGGTGTATCGGAAACTAATACAGGTCTCACTGGGAATGCTCAAATCACCGACTGTAAGAATGGTCTCTATTCTTGTACTTAAGGCGGCATTGTGCCTTTTGAATTTAATTCCGATGCGATTTCTGTGTTTCATCGCCAATGTGAAGGTCCAAGGAATACATTGAACCTGCAGTGGTGTATCGGAAACTAATACTTGTCTCACAGGGAATGCTCAAAGCACCGACTGTAAGAAGAGTCTCTATTGTTGTGCTTAAGGCGGCATTGTGCCTGTTGTATTTAATTCCTATGCGATTTCTGTGTTTCATCGTCAATGTGTATGTCCAAGGAATACATTGAACCTGCAGTGGTGTATCGGAAACTAATACTGGTCTCACAGGGAATGCTCAAAGCACCGACTGTAAGATGAGTCTCTATTCATGTACTTATGGTGGCATTGTGCCTTTTGTATTTAATTCCGAAGCGACTTCTGTGCTTCATCGTCAATGTGAAGGTCCAAGGAATACACTGAAACTGCAGTGGTGTATCGGAAACTGATACTGGTCCCACAGGGAATGCTCAAAGCACCGACTGTAAGAAAAGTTTCTAATCTTGTACTTAAGGCGGTTTTGTGCCTTTTGTATTTAATTCCGATGCGATTTCTGTGTTTCATCGTCAATGTGAAGGTCCAAGGAATGCATTAAACCTGCAGTGGTGTATCGGAAACTAATACTGGTCTCACAGGGAATGCGCAAAACACCGACTGTAAGAAGAGTCTGTATTCTTGTACTTAAGGCGGCATTTTGCCTTTCGTATTTAATTCCGATGCGATTTCTGTGTTTCTTCGTCAATGTGAAGGTCCTAGGAATACATTGAACCTGCAGCGGTCTATCAGAAACTAATACTGGTCTCACAGGGAATGCTCAAAGCACCGACTGTAAGAAGAGTCCCTATTCTTGCACTTAAGGCGGCATTGTGCATTTTGTGTTTAATTCCGATATAATTTCTGCTTTTCATCGGCAATATGTATGTCCAAGGAATACATTGAACCTGCAGTGGTGTATTGGAAACTAATACTGGTCTCACAGGGAATGCTTAAAGCACCGACTGTAAGAAGAGTCACTATTCTTGTACTTCACGCGGCATTGTGCCTTTTGTATTTAATTCCGATGTAATTTCTGTGTTACATCGTCAATGTGTATGTCCAGTCAATACATTGAACCTGCAGTGGTGTATCGGAAACTAATACTGGTCTCACAGGAAATGCTCAAAGCAACGACTGTACGAAGAGTCACCATTCTTGTACTTGAGGCGACATTGTGCCCTTTGTATTTAATTCCGATTCGATTTCTCTTTTTCATCGTCAATGTGAAGATAAAAGGAATACATTGAACCTGCAGTGGTGTATCGGAAACTAATACTGGTCTCACAGGGAATGCTCAAAGCACCGACTGTAAGAAGAGTCTCTATTCTTGTACTTAAGGCGACATTGTGCCTTTTGTATTTAGTTCCGACGCGCTTTCTGTGTTTCATCGTCAATGTGAAGGTCCCAGGAATACATTGAACCTGCTGAGGTGTATCGGAAACTAATACTGGTCTCACAGGGAATGCTGAAAGCACCGACTGTAAGAAGAGTCTCTATTCTTGTACTTAAGCCGGCATTGTGCCTTTTGTATTTAATTCCGATTCGACTTCTGTGTTTCATCGTCAATGTGAAGGTCCAAGCAATACATTGAACCTGCAGTGGTGTATCGGAAACTAATACTGATCTCACAGGGAATGCTCAAAGCACCGACTGTGAGAAGAGTCTCTATTCTTGTACTTAAGCCGGCATTGAGCCTTTTGTATTTAATTCCGATGCGATTTCTGTGTTTCATCGTCAATGTGAAGGTCCACGGAATACATTGAACCTGCAGTGGTGTATCGGAAACTAATACTGGTCTCACAGGGAATGCTTATAGCACCGACTGTAAGAAGAGTCTCTATTCCTGTACTTATGACGGCATTATGCCTTTTGTATTTAATTCCGATGCGATTTCTGTGTTTCATCGTCAATGTGAAGGTCCAAGAAATACATTGAACCAGCAGTGGTGTATCAGAAACTAATACTGGTCTCACAGGGAATGCTCAAAGCACCGACTTTAAGAAGGGTCTCTATTCTTGTACGTAAGGCGGAATTGCGCCGTTCGTATTTAATTCCGATGCGGTTCCTGTGTTTCATCGTCAATGTGAAGGTCCAAGGGATACATTGAACCTGCAGTGGTGTATCGGAAACTAATACTGGTCTCACAGGGAGTTCTCAAAGCACCGACTGTAAGAAGAGTCTCTAATCTTGTACTTAAAGCGGCATTGCGCCTTTTGTATTTAGTTCCGATGCGATTTCTGTGTTTCATCGTCAATGTGAAGGTCCAAGTAATACATTGAACCTGCAGTGGTGTATCGGAAAGTAATACCGGTCTCACAGGGAATGCACAAACACCGACTGTAAGATAGTCTCTATTCTTGTACTTATGACTGCATTGTGCCTTTTGTAATTAATTCCAATGCGATTTCTGTGTTTCATCGTCAATGAGAAGGTCCAAGGAATACATGGAACCTGCAGTGGTGTACCAGAAACTAAAACTGGTCTCACAGGGAAAGCTCAAAGCACCGACTGTAATAAGAGTCTCTATTGTTGTACTTAATTCGGCATTGCGCCTTTTGTATTTAATTCCGATGCGATTTCTGTGTTTCAATTTCAATGTGAAGGTCCAAGGAATACATTGAACCTGCAGTGGAGAATCGGAAACTAATACTGGTCTCACAGGGAATGCTCAAAGCACCGACAGTAAGAAGAGTCCCCATTCTTCTACCTCAGGCCCCATTGTGCCTTTTGTATTTAACTCAGATGCGATATCTGTGTTTCATCGTCAATGTGAAGGTCCAAGGAATACATTGAACCTGCAGTGGTGTATCGGAAACTAATTCTGGTCTCACAGGGAATGCTCAAAACACCGACTGTAAGAAGAGACTTTATTCTTGTACTTAAGGCGGCATTGCGCCTTTTTTATTTAATTCCGATGCTATATCTGTGTTTCATCGTCAATGTGAAGGTCCAAGGAATACATTGAACCTGCAGTGGTGTATCGGAAACTAATACTGGTCTCACAGGGAATGCTCAAAACACCGACTGTAAGAAGAGTCTCCATTCTTGTACTTACTACGGCATTGTGCCTTGTGTATTTAATTCCGATGTAATTTCTGTGTTACATCGTCAATGTGTATGTCCAGTCAATACATTGAACCTGCAGTGGTGTATCGGAAACTAATACTGGTCTCACAGGAAATGCTCAAAGCAACGACTGTACGAAGAGTCACCATTCTTGTACTTGAGGCGACATTGTGCCCTTTGTATTTAATTCCGATTCGATTTCTGTGTTTCATCGCCAATGTGAAGGTCCAAGGAATGCATTAAACCTGCAGTGGTGTATCGGAAACTAATACTGGTCTCACAGGGAATGCGCAAAACACCGACTGTAAGAATGGTCTCTATTCTTGTACTTAAGGCGGCATTGTGCCTTTTGAATTTAATTCCGATGCGATTTCTGTGTTTCATCGCCAATGTGAAGGTCCAAGGAATGCATTAAACCTGCAGTGGTGTATCGGAAACTAATACTGGTCTCACAGGGAATGCGCAAAACACCGACTGTAAGAAGAGTCTGTATTCTTGCACTTAAGGCGGCATTTTGCTATTCGTATTTAATTCCGATGCGATTTCTGTGTTTCTTCGTCAATGTGAAGGTCCTAGGAATACATTGAACCTGCAGCGGTCTATCAGAAACTAATACTGGTCGCACAGGGAATGCTCAAAGCACCGACTGTAAGAAGAGTCTCTATTCTTGCACTTAAGGCGGCATTGTGCATTTTGTATTTAATTCCGATATAATTTCTGTTTTTCATCGGCAATGTGTATGTCCAAGGAATACATTGAACCTGCAGTGGTGTATTGGAAACTAATACTGGTCTCACAGGGAATGCTTAAAGCACCGACTGTAAGAAGAGTCTCTATTCTTGTACTTCACGCGGCATTGTGCCTTTTGTATTTAATTCCGATGTAATTTCTGTCTTACATCGTCAATGTGTATGTCCAGTCAATACATTGAACCTGCAGTGGTGTATCGGAAACTAATACTGGTCTCACAGGGAATGCTCAAAGCAACGACTGTACGAAGAGTCACCATTCTTGTACTTGAGGCGACATTGTGCACTTTGTATTTAATTCCGATGCGATTTCTCTTTCTCATCGTCAATGTGAAGATAAAAGGAATACATTGAACCTGCAGTGGTGTATCGGAAACTAATACTGGTCTCACAGGGAATGCTCAAAGCACCGACTGTAAGAAGAGTCTCTATTCTTGTACTTAAGGCGACATTGTGCCTTTTGTATTTAGTTCCGACGCGCTTTCTGTGTTTCATCGTCAATGTGAAGGTCCCAGGAATACATTGAACCTGCTGAGTTGTATCGGAGACTAATACTGGTCTCACAGGGAATGCTGAAAGCACCGACTGTAAGAAGAGTCTCTATTCTTGTACTTAAGCCGGCATTGTGCCTTTTGTATTTAATTCCGGTTCGATTTCTGTGTTTCATCGTCAATGTGAAGGTCCCAGCAATACATTGAACCTGCAGTGGTGTATCGGAAACTAATAATGATCCCACAGGGAATGCTCAAAGCACCGACTGTAAGAAGAGTCTCTATTCTTGTACTTATGCCGGCATTGAGCCTTTTGTATTTAATTCCGATGCGATTTCTGTGTTTCATCGTCAATGTGAAGGTCCACGGAATACATTGAACCTGCAGTGGTGTATCGGAAACTAATACTGGTCTCACAGGGAATGCTTATAGCACCGACTGTAAGAAGAGTCTCTATTCTTGTACTTATGACGGCATTATGCCTTTTGTATTTAATTCCGATGCGATTTCTGTGTTTCATCGTCAATGTGAAGGTCCAAGAAATACATTGAACCAGCAGTGGTGTATCAGAAGCTAATACTGGTCTCACAGGGAATGCTCAAAGCATCGACTTGAAGAAGGGTCTCTATTCTTGTACGTAAGGCGGAATTGCGCCGTTTGTATTTAATTCCGATGCGGTTCCTGTGTTTCATCGTCAATGTGAAGGTCCAAGGAATACATTGAACCTGCAGTGGTGTATCGGAAACTAATACTGGTCTCACAGGGAGTGCTCAAAGCACCGACTGTAAGAAGAGTCTCTAATCTTGTACCTCAGGCCCCATTGTGCCTTTTGTATTTAACTCAGATGCGATTTCTGTGTTTCAACGTCAATGTGAAAGTCCAAGGAATACATTGAACCTGCAGTGGTGTATCGGAAACTAATACAGGTCTCACTGGGAATGCTCAAATCACCGACTGTAAGAATGGTCTCTATTCTTGTACTTAAGGCGGCATTGTGCCTTTTGAATTTAATTCCGATGCGATTTCTGTGTTTCATCGCCAATGTGAAGGTCCAAGGAATACATTGAACCTGCAGTGGTGTATCGGAAACTAATACTTGTCTCACAGGGAATGCTCAAAGCACCGACTGTAAGAAGAGTCTCTATTGTTGTGCTTAAGGCGGCATTGTGCCTGTTGTATTTAATTCCTATGCGATTTCTGTGTTTCATCGTCAATGTGTATGTCCAAGGAATACATTGAACCTGCAGTGGTGTATCGGAAACTAATACTGGTCTCACAGGGAATGCTCAAAGCACCGACTGTAAGATGAGTCTCTATTCATGTACTTATGGTGGCATTGTGCCTTTTGTATTTAATTCCGAAGCGACTTCTGTGCTTCATCGTCAATGTGAAGGTCCAAGGAATACACTGAAACTGCAGTGGTGTATCGGAAACTGATACTGGTCCCACAGGGAATGCTCAAAGCACCGACTGTAAGAAAAGTTTCTAATCTTGTACTTAAGGCGGCTTTGTGCCTTTTGTATTTAATTCCGATGCGATTTCTGTGTTTCATCGTCAATGTGAAGGTCCAAGGAATGCATTAAACCTGCAGTGGTGTATCGGAAACTAATACTGGTCTCACAGGGAATGCGCAAAACACCGACTGTAAGAAGAGTCTGTATTCTTGTACTTAAGGCGGCATTTTGCCTTTCGTATTTAATTCCGATGCGATTTCTGTGTTTCTTCGTCAATGTGAAGGTCCTAGGAATACATTGAACCTGCAGCGGTCGATCAGAAACTAATACTGGTCTCACAGGGAATGCTCAAAGCACCGACTGTAAGAAGAGTCCCTATTCTTGCACTTAAGGCGGCATTGTGCATTTTGTGTTTAATTCCGATATAATTTCTGCTTTTCATCGGCAATATGTATGTCCAAGGAATACATTGAACCTGCAGTGGTGTATTGGAAACTAATACTGGTCTCACAGGGAATGCTTAAAGCACCGACTGTAAGAAGAGTCACTATTCTTGTACTTCACGCGGCATTGTGCCTTTTGTATTTAATTCCGATGTAATTTCTGTGTTACATCGTCAATGTGTATGTCCAGTCAATACATTGAACCTGCAGTGGTGTATCGGAAACTAATACTGGTCTCACAGGAAATGCTCAAAGCAACGACTGTACGAAGAGTCACCATTCTTGTACTTGAGGCGACATTGTGCCCTTTGTATTTAATTCCGATTCGATTTCTCTTTTTCATCGTCAATGTGAAGATAAAAGGAATACATTGAACCTGCAGTGGTGTATCGGAAACTAATACTGGTCTCACAGGGAATGCTCAAAGCACCGACTGTAAGAAGAGTCTCTATTCTTGTACTTAAGGCGACATTGTGCCTTTTGTATTTAGTTCCGACGCGCTTTCTGTGTTTCATCGTCAATGTGAAGGTCCCAGGAATACATTGAACCTGCTGAGGTGTATCGGAAACTAATACTGGTCTCACAGGGAATCCTGAAAGCACCGACTGTAAGAAGAGTCTCTATTCTTGTACTTAAGCCGGCATTGTGCCTTTTGTATTTAATTCCGATTCGACTTCTGTGTTTCATCGTCAATGTGAAGGTCCAAGCAATACATTGAACCTGCAGTGGTGTATCGGAAACTAATACTGATCTCACAGGGAATGCTCAAAGCACCGACTGTAAGAAGAGTCTCTATTCTTGTACTTAAGCCGGCATTGAGCCTTTTGTATTTAATTCCGATGCGATTTCTGTGTTTCATCGTCAATGTGAAGGTCCACGGAATACATTGAACCTGCAGTGGTGTATCGGAAACTAATACTGGTCTCACAGGGAATGCTTATAGCACCGACTGTAAGAAGAGTCTCTATTCCTGTACTTATGACGGCATTATGCCTTTTGTATTTAATTCCGATGCGATTTCTGTGTTTCATCGACAATGTGAATGTCCAAGGAATACATTGAACCTGCAGTGGTGTATCGGAAACTAATACATGTCTCACTGGGAATGCTCGAATCACCGACTGTAAGAATGGTCTCTATTCTTGTACTTAAGGCGGCATTGTGCCTTTTGAATTTAATTCCGATGCGATTTCTGTGTTTCATCGCCAATGTGAAGGTCCAAGGAATGCATTAAACCTGCAGTGGTGTATCGGAAACTAATACTGGTCTCACAGGGAATGCGCAAAACACCGACTGTAAGAAGAGTCTGTATTCTTGCACTTAAGGCGGCATTTTGCTATTCGTATTTAATTCCGATGCGATTTCTGTGTTTCTGCGTCAATGTGAAGGTCCTAGGAATACATTGAACCTGCAGCGGTCTATCAGAAACTAATACTGGTCTCACAGGGAATGCTCAAAGCACCGACTGTAAGAAGAGTCTCTATTCTTGCACTTAAGGCGGCATTGTGCATTTTGTATTTAATTCCGATATAATTTCTGTTTTTCATCGGCAATGTGTATGTCCAAGGAATACATTGAACCTGCAGTGGTGTATTGGAAACTAATACTGGTCTCACAGGGAATGCTTAAAGCACCGACTGTAAGAAGAGTCTCTATTCTTGTACTTCACGCGGCATTGTGCCTTTTGTATTTAATTCCGATGTAATTTCTGTCTTACATCGTCAATGTGTATGTCCAGTCAATACATTGAACCTGCAGTGGTGTATCGGAAACTAATACTGGTCTCACAGGGAATGCTCAAAGCAACGACTGTACGAAGAGTCACCATTCTTGTACTTGAGGCGACATTGTGCACTTTGTATTTAATTCCGATGCGATTTCTCTTTCTCATCGTCAATGTGAAGATAAAAGGAATACATTGAACCTGCAGTGGTGTATCGGAAACTAATACTGGTCTCACAGGGAATGCTCAAAGCACCGACTGTAAGAAGAGTCTCTATTCTTGTACTTAAGGCGACATTGTGCCTTTTGTATTTAGTTCCGACGCGCTTTCTGTGTTTCATCGTCAATGTGAAGGTCCCAGGAATACATTGAACCTGCTGAGTTGTATCGGAGACTAATACTGGTCTCACAGGGAATGCTGAAAGCACCGACTGTAAGAAGAGTCTCTATTCTTGTACTTAAGCCGGCATTGTGCCTTTTGTATTTAATTCCGATTCGATTTCTGTGTTTCATCGTCAATGTGAAGGTCCAAGGAATACATTGAACCTGCAGTGGTGTATCGGAAACTAATAATGATCCCACAGGGAATGCTCAAAGCACCGACTGTAAGAAGAGTCTCTATTCTTGTACTTATGCCGGCATTGAGCCTTTTGTATTTAATTCCGATGCGATTTCTGTGTTTCATCGTCAATGTGATGGTCCACGGAATACATTGAACCTGCAGTGGTGTATCGGAAACTAATACTGGTCTCACAGGGAATGATTATAGCACCGACTGTAAGAAGAGTCTCTATTCTTGTACTTATGACGGCATTATGCCTTTTGTATTTAATTCCGATGCGATTTCTGTGTTTCATCGTCAATGTGAAGGTCCAAGAAATACATTGAACCAGCAGTGGTGTATCAGAAGCTAATACTGGTCTCACAGTGAATGCTCAAAGCATCGACTTGAAGAAGTGTCTCTATTCTTGTACGTAAGGCGGAATTGCGCCGTTTGTATTTAATTCCGATGCGGTTCCTGTGTTTCATCGTCAATGTGAAGGTCCAAGGAATACATTGAACCTGCAGTGGTGTATCGGAAACTAATACTGGTCTCACAGGGAGTGCTCAAAGCACCGACTGTAAGAAGAGTCTCTAATCTTGTACCTCAGGCCCCATTGTGCCTTTTGTATTTAACTCAGATGCGATTTCTGTGTTTCAACGTCAATGTGAAAGTCCAAGGAATACATTGAACCTGCAGTGGTGTATCGGAAACTAATACAGGTCTCACTGGGAATGCTCAAATCACCGACTGTAAGAATGGTCTCTATTCTTGTACTTAAGGCGGCATTGTGCCTTTTGAATTTAATTCCGATGCGATTTCTGTGTTTCATCGCCAATGTGAAGGTCCAAGGAATACATTGAACCTGCAGTGGTGTATCGGAAACTAATACTTGTCTCACAGGGAATGCTCAAAGCACCGACTGTAAGAAGAGTCTCTATTGTTGTGCTTAAGGCGGCATTGTGCCTGTTGTATTTAATTCCTATGCGATTTCTGTGTTTCATCGTCAATGTGTATGTCCAAGGAATACATTGAACCTGCAGTGGTGTATCGGAAACTAATACTGGTCTCACAGGGAATGCTCAAAGCACCGACTGTAAGATGAGTCTCTATTCATGTACTTATGGTGGCATTGTGCCTTTTGTATTTAATTCCGAAGCGACTTCTGTGCTTCATCGTCAATGTGAAGGTCCAAGGAATACACTGAAACTGCAGTGGTGTATCGGAAACTGATACTGGTCCCACAGGGAATGCTCAAAGCACCGACTGTAAGAAAAGTTTCTAATCTTGTACTTAAGGCGGCTTTGTGCCTTTTGTATTTAATTCCGATGCGATTTCTGTGTTTCATCGTCAATGTGAAGGTCCAAGGAATGCATTAAACCTGCAGTGGTGTATCGGAAACTAATACTGGTCTCACAGGGAATGCGCAAAACACCGACTGTAAGAAGAGTCTGTATTCTTGTACTTAAGGCGGCATTTTGCCTTTCGTATTTAATTCCGATGCGATTTCTGTGTTTCTTCGTCAATGTGAAGGTCCTAGGAATACATTGAACCTGCAGCGGTCTATCAGAAACTAATACTGGTCTCTCAGGGAATGCTCAAAGCACCGACTGTAAGAAGAGTCCCTATTCTTGCACTTAAGGCGGCATTGTGCATTTTGTGTTTAATTCCGATATAATTTCTGCTTTTCATCGGCAATATGTATGTCCAAGGAATACATTGAACCTGCAGTGGTGTATTGGAAACTAATACTGGTCTCACAGGGAATGCTTAAAGCACCGACTGTAAGAAGAGTCACTATTCTTGTACTTCACGCGGCATTGTGCCTTTTGTATTTAATTCCGATGTAATTTCTGTGTTACATCGTCAATGTGTATGTCCAGTCAATACATTGAACCTGCAGTGGTGTATCGGAAACTAATACTGGTCTCACAGGAAATGCTCAAAGCAACGACTGTACGAAGAGTCACCATTCTTGTACTTGAAGCGACATTGTGCCCTTTGTATTTAATTCCGATTCGATTTCTCTTTTTCATCGTCAATGTGAAGATAAAAGGAATACATTGAACCTGCAGTGGTGTATCGGAAACTAATACTGGTCTCACAGGGAATGCTCAAAGCACCGACTGTAAGAAGAGTCTCTATTCTTGTACTTAAGGCGACATTGTGCCTTTTGTATTTAGTTCCGACGCGCTTTCTGTGTTTCATCGTCAATGTGAAGGTCCCAGGAATACATTGAACCTGCTGAGGTGTATCGGAAACTAATACTGGTCTCACAGGGAATGCTGAAAGCACCGACTGTAAGAAGAGTCTCTATTCCTGTACTTAAGCCGGCATTGTGCCTTTTGTATTTAATTCCGATTCGACTTCTGTGTTTCATCGTCAATGTGAAGGTCCAAGCAATACATTGAACCTGCAGTGGTGTATCGGAAACTAATACTGATCTCACAGGGAATGCTCAAAGCACCGACTGTAAGAAGAGTCTCTATTCTTGTACTTAAGCCGGCATTGAGCCTTTTGTATTTAATTCCGATGCGATTTCTGTGTTTCATCGTCAATGTGAAGGTCCACGGAATACATTGAACCTGCAGTGGTGTATCGGAAACTAATACTGGTCTCACAGGGAATGCTTATAGCACCGACTGTAAGAAGAGTCTCTGTTCCTGTACTTATGACGGCATTATGCCTTTTGTATTTAATTCCGATGCGATTTCTGTGTTTCATCGTCAATGTGAAGGTCCAAGAAATACATTGAACCAGCAGTGGTGTATCAGAAACTAATACTGGTCTCACAGGGAATGCTCAAAGCACCGACTTTAAGAAGGGTCTCTATTCTTGTACGTAAGGCGGAATTGCGCCGTTCGTATTTAATTCCGATGCGGTTCCTGTGTTTCATCGTCAATGTGAAGGTCCAAGGGATACATTGAACCTGCAGTGGTGTATCGGAAACTAATACTGGTCTCACAGGGAGTTCTCAAAGCACCGACTGTAAGAAGAGTCTCTAATCTTGTACTTAAAGCGGCATTGCGCCTTTTGTATTTAGTTCCGATGCGATTTCTGTGTTTCATCGTCAATGTGAAGGTCCAAGTAATACATTGAACCTGCAGTGGTGTATCGGAAAGTAATACCGGTCTCACAGGGAATGCACAAACACCGACTGTAAGACAGTCTCTATTCTTGTACTTATGACTGCATTGTGCCTTTTGTAATTAATTCCAATGCGATTTCTGTGTTTCATCGTCAATGAGAAGGTCCAAGGAATACATGGAACCTGCAGTGGTGTACCAGAAACTAAAACTGGTCTCACAGGGAAAGCTCAAAGCACCGACTGTAATAAGAGTCTCTATTGTTGTACTTAATTCGGCATTGCGCCTTTTGTATTTAATTCCGATGCGATTTCTGTGTTTCAATTTCAATGTGAAGGTCCAAGGAATACATTGAACCTGCAGTGGAGAATCGGAAACTAATACTGGTCTCACAGGGAATGCTCAAAGCACCGACAGTAAGAAGAGTCCCCATTCTTCTACCTCAGGCCCCATTGTGCCTTTTGTATTTAACTCAGATGCGATATCTGTGTTTCATCGTCAATGTGAAGGTCCAAGGAATACATTGAACCTGCAGTGGTGTATCGGAAACTAATACTGGTCTCACAGGGAATGCTCAAAACACCGACTGTAAGAAGAGACTTTATTCTTGTACTTAAGGCGGCATTGCGCCTTTTTTATTTAATTCCGATGCTATATCTGTGTTTCATCGTCAATGTGAAGGTCCAAGGAATACATTGAACCTGCAGTGGTGTATCGGAAACTAATACTGGTCTCACAGGGAATGCTCAAAACACCGACTGTAAGAAGAGTCTCTATTCTTGTACTTATTACGGCATTGTGCCTTGTGTATTTAATTTCGATGCGATTTCTGTGTTTCATCGTCAATGTGAAGGTAGAAGGAATACATTGAACCAGCAGTGGTGTATCAGAAACTAATACTGGTCTCATAGGTAATGCTCAAAGCACCGACAGTAAGAAGAGTCTCTATTCTTGTACTTAAGGCTTCATTGTGCCTTTTGTATTTAACTCCGATGCGATTTCTATGTATCATCGTCAATGTGAAGGTCCAAGGAATACATTGAAACTGCACTTAATTCGGCATTGCGCCTTTTGTATTTAATTCCGATGTGATTTCTGTGTTTCATCGTCAATGTGAAGGTCCAAGGAATACATTGAAACTGCAGTGGTGTATCGGAAACTAATACTGGTCTCACAGGGAATGCTCAAAGCACCGACTGTAAGAAGAGTCTCTATTCTTGTACTTAAGACGGCATTGTGCATTTTGTATTTAATTCCGATGCGATTTCTCTTTTTCATCGTCAATGTGAAGATAAAAGGAATACATTGAACCTGCAGTGGTGTATCGGAAACTAATACTGGTCTCACAGGGAATGCTCAAAGCATTGACTGTAAGAAGAGTCTCTATTCTTGTACTTAAGGCGACATTGTGCCTTTTGTATTTAGTTCCGACGAGCTTACTGTGTTTCATCGTCAATGTGAAGGTCCTAGGAATACATTGAATCTGCTGAGGTGTATCGGAAACTAATACTGGTCCCACAGGGAATGCTGAAAGCACCGACTGTAAGAAGAGTCTCTATTCTTGTACTTAAGCCGGCATTGTGCCTTTTGTATATAATTCCGATTCGATTTCTGTGTTTCATCGTCAATGTGAAGATCCAAGGAATACATTGAACCTGCAGTGGTCTATCGGAAACTAATACTGATCTCACAGGGAATGCTCAAAGCACCGACTGTAAGAAGAGTCTCTATTCTTGTACTTAAGGCGGCATTGCGCCTTTTGTATTTAATTCCGATGCGATTGCTGTGTTTCAGCATCAATGTGAAGGTCCACGGAATACATTGAACCTGCAGTGGTGTATCGGAAACTAATACTGGTCTCACAGGGAATGCTTATAGCACCGACTGTAAGAAGAGTCTCTATTCTTGTACTTATAACGGCATTATGCCTTTTGTATTTAATTCCGATGCGATTTCTGTGTGTCATCGTCAATGTGAAGGTCCAAGAAATACATTGAACCAGCAGTGGTGTATCAGAATCTAATACTGGTCTCACAGGGAATGCTCAAAGCACCGACTTTAAGAAGGGTCTCTATTCTTGTACGTAAGGCGGAATTGCGCCGTTTGTATTTAATTCCGAAGCGATTTCTGTGTTTCATCGTCAATGTGAAGGTCCAAGGAATACATTGAACCTGCAGTGGTGTATCGGAAACTAATACTGGTCTCACAGGGAATGCTCAAATCACCGACTGTAAGAAGAGTCTTTATTCTTGTACTTAAGGCGGCATTGCGCCTTTTTTATTTAATTCCGATGCGATTTCTGTGTTTCATCGTCAATGTGAAGGTCCAACGAATACATTGAACCTGCAGTGGTGTATCGGAAACTAATACTGGTCTCACAGGGAATGCTCAAATCACCGACTGTAAGAAGAGTCTCTATTCTTGTACTTATTACGGCATTGTGCCTTGTGTATTTAATTTCGATGCGATTTCTGTGTTTCATCGTCGATGTGAAGGTAGAAGGAATACATTGAAGCTGCAGTGGTGTATCAGAAACTAATACTGGTCTCATAGGGAATGCTCAAAGCACCGACAGTAAGAAGAGTCTCTATTCTGGTACTTAAGGCTTCATTGTGCCTTTTGTATTTAACTCCGATGCGATTTCTATGTATCATCGTTTATGTGAAGGTCCAAGGAATACATTGAACCTGCACTTAAGGCGACATTGCGCCTTTTGTATTTAATTCCGATGTGATTTCTGTGTTTCATCGTCAATGTGAAGGTCCAAGGAATACATTGAACCTGCAGTGGTGTATCGGAAACTAATACTGGTCTCACAGGG
The DNA here is from genome assembly GCF_021461395.2 of Schistocerca americana. Classification (NCBI taxonomy): domain Eukaryota; kingdom Metazoa; phylum Arthropoda; class Insecta; order Orthoptera; family Acrididae; genus Schistocerca; species Schistocerca americana. The sequence continues at coordinate 22,584,335 of NW_025725371.1, forward strand.
AATGCTCAAAGCACCGACAGTAAGAAGAGTCTCTGTTCTTGTACTTAATGCGGCATTTCGCCTTTTGTATTTAATTCCGATGCGATTTCTGTGTTTCATCGTCAATGAGAAGGTCCAAGGAATACAATGAACCGGCAGTGGTGTATCGGAAACTAATACTGGTCTCACAGGGAATGCTCAAAGCACCGACAGTATGAAGAATCTCTATTCTTGTACTTAAGGCGGCATTGTGCCTTTTGTAATTAACTCCGATGCGATTTCTGCGTTTCATCGTCAATGTGAAGGTCCAAGGAACACATTGAACCTGCAGTTGTGTATCAGAAACTAATACTGGTCTCACAGGGAATGCTCGTAGCACCGACCGTAAGAAGAGTCTCTATTCTTGTACTTAAGGCAGCATTTCGCCTTTTGTATTTAATTCCGATGTAATTTCACTGTTCCATCGTCAATGTGTATGTCCAAGGAATACATTGAACCTGCAGTGTTGTATCGGAAACTAATACTGGTCTCACAGGGAATGCTCAAATCACCGACTGTAAGAAGAGTCTCAATTCTTGTTCTTAAGGCTGCATTGTGCCTTTTGTATTTAATTCCGATGCGATTTCTGTGTTTCATCGTCAATGTGAAGGACCAAGGAATATATTGAACCTGCAGTGGTGTATCGGAAACTAATACTGGTCACACAGGAAAGGATAAAAACACAGACTCTAAGAAGTCTCACTCTTCTTGTACTTAAGGCGGCATTGAGTTTTTTGTATTTAATTCCGATGTAATTCCAGTGTTTCATCGACAAAGTGTGTCTCCAAGGAATACATTGAACCTGCAGTGGTCTATCGGAAACTAATACTGGTCTCACAGGGAATGCTCAATGCACCGACTGTAAGAAGAGTCTCTATACTTGCACTTAAGGCGGCATTATGCCTTTTGTATTTAATTCCGATGTAATTTCAGTGTTTCATCGTCAATGTGTATGTCCAGTCAATACATTGAACCTGCAGTGGTGTATCGGAAACTAATACTGGTATCACAGGGAATGCTCAAATCACCGACTGTACGAAGAGTCACTATTCTTGTACTTGAGGCAACATTGTGCCTTTTGTATTTAATTCCGATGCGTTTTCTCTTTTTCATCGTCAATGTGAAGATCCAAGGACTACATTGAACCTGCAGTGGTGTATCAGAAACTAATACTGGTCTCACAGGGAATGCCCAAAGCACCGACTGTAAGAAGAGTCTATATTCTTGTACCTAAGGCGGCATTGTGCCTTTTGTATTTAATTCCGATTCGATTTCTTTATTTCATCCTCAATGTGAAGGACCAAGGAATATATTGAACTTGCAGTGGTGTATCGGAAACTAATACTGGTCTCACATGAAAGGATAAAAACACAGACTCTAAGAAGTCTCACTCCTCTTGTACTTAAGGCGGCATTGAGTCTTTTGTATTTAATTCCGATGTAATTTCAGTGTTTCGTCGTCAATGTGTATGTCCAAGGAATACATTGAACCTGCAGTGGTGTATCGGAAACTAATACTGGTCTCACAGGGAATGCTCAAAGCACCGACTGTAAGAATTGTTTCTATTCTTGTACTTAAGGCGGCATTGTGCCTTTTGTATTTAATTCCGATGCGATTTCTGTGTTTCATCGCCTATGTGAAGGTCCAAGGAATATATTGTACCTGCAGTGGTGTATCGAAACTAATACTGGTCTCACAGGGAATGCTCAAAGCACCGACCGTAAGAAGAGTCTCTATTCTTGTACATAAGGCGGCATTGTGCATTTTGTACTTAATTCCGATGCGATTTCTGTGTTTCATCGTCAATGTCAACGTCCAAGGAATACATTGAACCTGCAGTGGTGTTTCGGAAACTAATACAGGTCTCACAGGGAATGCTCAAAGCACCGACTGTAAGAATGGTCTCTATTCTTGTACTTAAGGCGGCATTGTGCCTTTTGAATTTAATTCCGATGCGATTTCTGGGTTTCATCGTCAATGTGAAGGTCCAAGGAATACATTGAACCTTCAGTGGTGTATCGGAAACTAATACTGGTCTCACAGGGAATGCTCATAGCACCGACTGTAAGAAGAGTCTCTATTCTTGTACTTAAGACGGCATTGGGCCTTTTGTATTTAATTCCGATGCGATTTCTGTGTTTCATCTACAATGTGAAGGTCCATGGATTACATTGAACCAGCAGTGGTGTATCAGAAACTAATACTGGTCTCACAGGGAATGCTCAAAGCACCGACTGTAAGAAGGGTCTCTATTCTTGTACGTAAGGGGGCATTGCGCCTTTTGTATTTAATTCCGATGCGATTTCTGTGTTTCATCGTCAATGTGAAGGTCCAAGGAATACATTGAACCTGCAGTGGTGTATCGGAAACTACTACTGGTCTCACAGGGAATGCTCAAAGCAGCGACTGTAAGAAGAGTCTCTAATCTTGTACTTAAGGCGGCTTTGCGCCTTTTGTATTTAATTCCGATGCGATTTCTGGGTTTCATCGTCAATGTGAAGGTCCAAGGAATACACTGAACCTGCAGTGGTGTATCGGAAACTAATAACGGTCTCACAGGGAATGCTCAAAGCACCGACTGTAAGATAGTCTCTATTCTTGTACTTATGACGGCATTGTGCCTTTTGTAATTAATTCCGATGCGATTTCTGTGTTTCATCGTCAATGTGAAGGTCCAAGGCATACATTGAACCTGCAGTGGTGTACCAGAAACTAAAACTGGTCTCACAGGGAATGCTCAAAGCATTAAGAGTCTGTAATAAGAGTCTCTATTCTTGTACTTAAGGCGGAATTGCGCCTTTTGTATTTAATTCCGATGCGATTTCTGTGTTTCAACGTCAATGTGAAGTTCCAAGGAATACATTGAACCTGCAGTGGTGTATCGGAAACTAATACTGGTCTCACAGGGAATGCTTAAATCACCGACAGTAAGAAGAGTCTCTATTCTTGTACCTCAGGCACCATTGTGCATTTTGTATTCAACTCCGATGCGATTTCTGTGTTTCATCGTCAATGTGAAGGTCCAAGGAATACATTGAACCTGCAGTGGTGTATCAGAACCTAATACTGGTCTCACAGGGAATGCTCAAAACACCGACAGTAAGAAGAGTCTCTATTCTTGTACTTAAGGTGGCATTGCGCCTTTTGTATTTAATTCCGATGCGATTTCTGTGTTTCATCGTCAATGTGAAGGTCCAAGGAATACATTGAACCTGCAGTGGTGTATCGGAAACAAATACCGGTCTCACAGGGAACGCTCAAAACACCGACTGTAAGAAGAGTCTCTATTCTTGTACTTATGACGGCATTGTGCCTTTTGTATTTAATTCCGATGCGATTTCTGTGTTTCATCGTCAATGTGAAGGTAGAAGGAATACATTAAACCTGCAGTGGTGTATCAGAAACTAATACTGGTCTCACAGGGAATGCTCAAAGCACCGACAGTAAGAAGAGTCTATATTCTTGTACTTAAGGCGGCATTGTGCCTTTTGCATTTAACTCCGATGCGATTTCTGTATATCATCGTCAATGTGAAGGTCCAAGGAATACATTGAACCTGCACTTAAGGCGGCATTGTGCCTTTTGTATTTCATTCCGATGCGATTTCTGTGTTTCAACGTCAATGTGAAGGTCCAAGGAATACATTGAACCTGCAGTGGTGTTACGGAAACTAATACTGGTCTCACAGGGAATGCTCAAAACACCGACAGTAAGAAGAATCGCTATTCTTGTACCTCAGGCACCATTGTGCCTTTTGTATTTAACTCCGACGCGATTTCTGTGTTTCATCGTCAATGTGAAGGTCCAAGGAATACATTGAACCTGCAGTGGTATATCAGAACCTAATACTGGTCTCACAGGGAATGCTCAAAGCACCGGCTGTAAGATGAGTCTCTATTCTTGTACTTAAGGCGGCATTCCGCCTTTTGTATTTAATTACGATGCGATTTCTGTGTTTCACCGTTAATGTGAAGGTCCAAGGAATTCATTGAACCTGCAGTGGTGTATCGGAAACTAATACTGGTCTCACAGGGAATGCTCAAAACACCGACTGTAAGAAGAGTCTCTATTCTTGTACTTAAGGCGGCATTGCGCCTTTTGTATTTAATTCCGATGTGATTTTTGTGTTTCATCGTCAATGTGAAGGTCCAAGGAATACATTGAACCTGCAGTGGTGTATCGGAAACTAATACTGGTCTCACAGGGAATGCTCAAAACACCGACTGTAAGAAGAGTCTCTATTCTTGTACTTACGACGGCATTGTGCTTTGTGTACTTAATTTCGATGCGATTTCTGTGTTTCATCGCCAATGTGAAGGAAGAAGGAATACATTGAACCTGCAGTGGTGTATCAGAAACTAATACTGGTCTCACAGGGAATGCTCAAAGCACCGACAGTAAGAAGAGTCTCTATTCTTGTATTTAAGGCGGCATTGTGCCTTTTGTATTTAACTCCGATGCGATTTTTGTGTATCATCGTCAATGCGAAGGTCCAAGGAATACATTGAACCTGCACCTTACTCGGCATTGTGCCTTCTGTATTTAACTCCGATGCGATTTCTATATTTCATCGTCAATGTGAAAGTCCAAGGAATACATTGAACCTGCTGTGGTGTATCAGAAATTAATACTGGTCTCACAGGGAATGCTCAAAGCACCGACCGTAAGAAGAGTCTTTATTCTTGTACTTATGACGGCATTGTGCCTTTTGTATTTAACTCCGAGGCGATTTCTGTGTTTCATAGTCAATGTGAAGGTCCAAGAAATACACTGAACCTGCAGTGATGTATCAGAAACTAATACTGGTCTCACAGGAAGTGCTCAATGCACCGACAGTAGGAAGAGTCTCTATTCTTGTACTTAAGGTGGCATTGCGCCTTTTGTAATTAATTCCGATGCGATATCTGTGTTTCATCGTCAATGTGAAGGTCCAAGAATTACATTGAACCAGCAGTGGTGTATCAGAACCTAATACTGGTCTCACAGGGAATGCTCAAAGCACCGACTGTAAGAAGAGTCTCTATTCTTGTACTGAAGGCGGCATTGCGCCTTTTGTATTTAATTCCGATGCGATTTCTGTGTTTCATCGTCAATGTGAAGGTCCAAGGAATTCATTGAACCTGCAGTGGTGTATCGGAAACTAATACAGGTCTTACAGGGAATGCTCAAAACACCGACTGCAAGAAGAGTCTCTATTCTTGTACTTAAGGCGGCATTGCGCCTTTTGTATTTAATTCCGATGCGATCTCTATGTTTCATCGTCAATGTGTAGGTCCAAGGAATACATGGAACCTGCAGTGGTGTATCGGAAACTAATACCGGTCTCACAGGGAATGCTCAAAACACCGACTGTAAGAAGAATCTTAATTCTTGTACTTATGACGGCATTGTGCCTTGTGTATTTAATTTCGATGCGATTTCTGTGTTTCATCGTCAATGTGAAGGTAGAAGGAATACATTAAACCTGCGGTGGTGTATCAGAAACTAATACTGGTCTCACAGGGAATGCTCAAAGCACCGACAGTAAGAAGAGCCTCTATTCTTGTACTTAAGGTGGCATTGTGCCTTTTGTATTTAACTCCGATGCGATTTCTGTGTATCATCGTCAATGTGAAGGTCCAAGGAATAAATTGAACCTGCACTTAAGGCGGCATTGTGCCTTTTGTATTTAACTCCGATGCGATTTCTATGTTTCATCGTCAATGTGAAGGTCCAAGGAATTCATTGAACCTGCAGTGGTGTATCAGAAACTAATACTGGTCTCACAGGGAATGCTCAAAGCACCGACTGTAAGAAGAGTCTCTATTCTTGTACTTAAGGCGGCATTGCGCCTTTTGTATTTCATTCCGATGCGATTTCTGTGTTTCAACGTCAATGTGAAGGTCCAAGGAATACATTGAACCTGCAGTGGTGTTACGGAAACTAATACTGGTCTCACAGGGAATGCTCAATGCACCGACAGTAAGAAGAATCTCTATTCTTGTACCTCAGGCACCATTGTGCCCTTTGTATTTAACTCCGAGGCGATTTCTGTGTTTCATCATCAATGTGAAGGTCCAAGGAATACATTGAACCTGCAGTGGTATATCAGAACCTAATACTGGTCTCATAGGGAATGCTCAAAGCACCGACTGTAAGAAGAGTCTCTATTCTTGTACTTAAGGCGGCATTCCGCCTTTTGTATTTAATTCCGATGCGATTTCTGTGTTTCATCGTCAATGTGAAGGTCCAAAGGAATTCATTGAACCTGCAGTAGTGTATCGGAAACTAATACTGGTCTCACAGGGAGTGCTCAAAACACCGACTGTAAGAAGAGTCTCTATTCTTGTACTTAAGGCGGCATTGCGCCTTTTGTATTTAATTCCGATGCGATTTCTGTGTCTCATCGTCAATGTGAAGGTCCAAGGAATACATTGAACCTGCAGTGGTGTATCGGAAACTAATACTGGTCTCACAGGGAATGCTCAAAACACCGACTGTAAGAAGAGTCTCTATTCTTGTACTTATGACGGCATTGTGCCTTGTGTATTTAATTTCGATGCGATTACTGTGTTTCATCGTCAATGTGAAGGTAGAAGGAATACATTGTACCTGCAGTGGTGTATCAGAAACTAATACTGGTCTCACAGGGAATGCTCAAAGCACCGACAGTAAGAAGAGTCTCTATTCTTGTACTTAAGGCGGCATTGTGCCTTTTGTATTTAACTCCGATGCGATTTCTGTGTATCATCGTCAATGTGAAGGTCCAAGGAATACATTGAACCTGCACTTTATGCGGCATTGTGCCTTTTGTATCTAACTCCGATGCGATTTCTATGTTTCATCGTCAATGTGAAAGTCCAAGGAATACATTGAACCTGCCGTGGTGTATCAGAAACTAATACTGGGCTCACAGGGAATGCTCAAAGCACCGACTGTAAGAAGAGTCTCTATTCTTGTACTTAAGGCGGCTTTGCGCCTTTTGTATTTCATTCCGATGCGATTTCTGTGTCTCATCGTGAAATGTGAAGGTCCAAGGAATACATTGAAGCTGCAGTGGTGTATCGGAAACTAATACTCGTCTCACAGGGAATGCTCAAAGTACCGAGAGTAAGAAGAGTCTTTACTCTTGTACTTAAGGCGGCATTGTGCCTTTTGTATTTAACTCCGAGGCGATTTCTGTGTTTCATAGTCAATGTGAAGGTCCAAGAAATACATTGAACCTGCAGTGATGTATCAGAAACTAATACTGGTCCCACAGGGAATGCTCAAAGCACCGACAGTAGGAAGAGTCTCTATTCTTGTACTTAAGGTGGCATTGCGCCTTTTGTAATTAATTCCGATGCGATTTCCGTGTTTCATCGTCAATGTGAAGGTCCAAGGAATACATTGAACGCATTGTGCCTTTTGTATTTAATACCGATGCGATTTCTGTGTTTCATCGTCAATGTCAAGGTCCAAGGAATACATTGAACCTGCAGTGGTGTATCGGAAACTAATACTGGTCTCACAGGGAATGCTCAAAGCACCGACTTTAAGAAGAGTCTCTATTCTTGTTCTTAAGACGGCATAGGGCCTTTTTAATTTAATTCCGATGCGATTTCTGTGTTTCTTCGTCAATGTGAAGGTCCAAGGAATACATTGAACCTGCAGTGGTGTATCGGAAACTAATACTGGTCTCACAGGGAATGCTCAAAACACCGACTGTAAGAAGATTTTCTATTCTTGTACTTCTATATCTACATCTATACTCCGCGAGCCACCTTACGGTGTGTGGCGGAGGGTACTTATTGTACCACTATCTGATCCCCCCTTCCCTGTTCCATTCACGAATTGTGCGGGGGAAGAACGACTGCTTGTAAGTCTCCGTATTTGCTCTAATTTCTCGGATTTTTCGTTGTGATCATTACGCGAGATATATGTGGGCGGTAGTAATATGTTGCCCATCTGTTCCCGGAATGTGCTCTCTCGTAATTTCGATAATAAACCTCTCCGTATTGCGTAACGCCTTTCTTGAAGTGTCCGCCACTGGAGCTTGTTCAGCATCTCCGTAACGCTCTCGCGCTGAATAAATGTCCCCATGACGAATCGCGCTGCTTTTCGCTGGATCATGTCTATCTCTTCTATTAATCCAACCTGGTAAGAGTCCCATACTGATGAGCAATACTCAAGAATCGGACGAACAAGCGTTTTGTAAGCTACTTCTTTCGTCGATGAGTCACATTTTCTTAGAATTCTTCCTATGAATCTCAACCTGGCGCCTGCTTTTCCCACTATTTGTTTTATGTGATCATTCCACTTCAGATCGCTCCGGATAGTAACTCCTAAGTATTTTACGGTCGTTACCGCTTCCAATGATTTACCACCTATGGCATAATCATACTGGAATGGATTTCTGCCCCTATGTATGCGCATTATATTACATTTATCTACGGTTAGGGAAAGCTGCCAGCGGTCGCACCATGCATTAATCCTCTGCAGGTCCTCCTGGCGTACGTACGAGTCTTCTGATGTTGCTACTTTCTTGTAGACAACCGTGTCATCTGCAAATAGCCTCACGGAGCTACCGATGTTGTCAACTAAGTCATTTATGTATATTGTAAACAATAAAGGTCCTATCACGCTTCCCTGCGGTACTCCCGAAATTACCTCTACATCTGCAGATTTTGAACCGTTAGGAATGACATGTTGTGTTCTTTCTTCTAGGAAATCCTGAATCCAATCACAAATCTGGTCCGATATTCCGTAAGCTCGTATTTTCTTCACTAAACGTAAGTGCGGAACCGTATCAAATGCCTTCCTGATGTCCAGGAATACATCATCAATCTGCTCGCCAGTGTCTACGGCACTGTGAATTTCTTGGGCAAATAGGGCGAGCTGAGTTTCACATGATCTCTGTTTGCGGAATCCATGTTGGTTATGATGAAGGAGATTTGTATTATCTAAGAACATCATAATACGGGAACACAAAACATGTTCCATTATTCTACAACAGATTGACGTAAGCGAAATAGGCCTATAATTATTCGCATCTGATTTATGACCCTTCTTGAAAATGGGAACGACCTGCACTTTCTTCCAGTCGCTAGGTACTTTACGTTCTTCCAGCGATCTACGATAAATTGCTGATAGAAAGGGGGCAAGTTCTTTAGCATAATCACTGTAGAATCTTAAGGGTATCTCGTCTGGTCCGGATGCTTTTCCGCTACTAAGTGATAGCAGTTGTTTTTTAATTCCGATATCGTTTATTTCAATATTTTCCATTTTGGCGTCCGTGCGACGGCTGAAGTCAGGGACCGTGTTACGATTTTCCGCAGTGAAACAGTTTCGGAACACTGAATTCAGTATTTCTGCCTTTCTTCGGTCGTCCTCTGTTTCGGTGCCATCGTGGTCAACGAGTGACTGAATAGGGGATTTAGATCCGCTTACCGATTTTACATATGACCAAAACTTTTTAGGGTTCTTGTTTAGATTGTTTGCCAATGTTTTATGTTCGAATTCGTTGAATGCTTCTCTCATTGCTCTCTTTACGCTCTTTTTCGCTTCGTTCAGCTTTTCCTTATCAGCTATGATTCGACTACTCTTAAACCTATGATGAAGCTTTCTTTGTTTCCGTAGTACCTTTCGTACATGATTGTTATACCACGGTGGATCTTTCCCCTCGCTTTGGACCTTAGTCGGTACGAACTTATCTAAGGCGTACTGGACGATGTTTCTGAATTTTTTCCATTTTTGTTCCACATCCTCTTCCTCAGAAATGAACGTTTGATGGTGGTCACTCAGATATTCTGCGATTTGTGCCCTATCACTCTTGTTAAGCAAATATATTTTCCTTCCTTTCTTGGCATTTCTTATTACACTTGTAGTCATTGATGCAACCACTGACTTATGATCACTGATACCCTCTTCTACATTCACGGAGTCGAAAAGTTCCGGTCTATTTGTTGCTATGAGGTCTTAAACGTTAGCTTCACGAGTTGGTTCTCTAACTATCTGCTCGAAGTAATTCTCGGACAAGGCAGTCAGGATAATGTCACAAGAGTCTCTGTCCCTGGCTCCAGTTCTGATTGTGTGACTATCCCATTCTATACCTGGTAGATTGAAGTCTCCCCCTATTACAATAGTATGATCACGAAACTTCTTCACGACGTTCTGCAGGTTCTCTCTGAGGCGCTCAACTACTACGGTTGCTGATGCAGGTGGTCTATAGAAGCATCCGACTATCATATCTGACCCACCTTTAATACTTAACTTAACCCAGATTATTTCACATTCGCATTCGCTAATAACTTCACTGGATACTATTGAATTCTTTACTGCTATAAATACTCCTCCACCATTGGCGTTTATCCTATCCTTGCGGTATATATTCCATTCTGTGTCTAGGATTTCGTTACTGTTCACTTCAGGTTTTAAACAACTTTCCGTTCCTAATACTATATGCGCACTATTTCCTTCAATAAGAGATACTAATTCAGGAACCTTGCCCTGGATACTCCTGCAGTTTACCAATATTACGTTAACTTTTCCTGTTTTTGGTCACTGAGGACGGACGTTCTTTATCAACGATGATAATGTCCTCTCTGGTAAGCCGTCAGGTATTATATCGTTTCGCCCAACGGGGGGTCCATCTAACCTAAAAAAAACCCGTGTCCACGCCACACGTACTCTGCTACCCTAGGCGGCATTGTACCGTTTGTATATAATTCCGATGCGATTTCTGTGTTTCATCGTCAATGTGAAGGTCCAAGGAATACATTGAACCTGCAGTGGTGTATCAGAAACTAATACTGGTCTCACAGGGAATGCTTAAAGCACCGACTGTAAGAAGAGCCTCTATTCTTGTACTTAAGGCGGCATTGCGCCTTTTGTATTTAATTCCGATGCGATTTCTGTGTTTCATCGTCAATGTGAAGGTCCAAGGAATACAGTGAACCTGCAGTTGTGTATCGGAAACTAATACTGGTCTCACACGGAATGCTCAAAGCACCGACTGTAAGAAGAGTCTCATTTCTTGTACTTAAGGCGGCATTGCGCCTTTTGTATTTAATTCCGATGCGATTTCTGTGTTTCATCGTCAATGTGAAGGTCCAAGGAATTCATTGAACCTGCAGTGGTGTATCGGAAAATAATACTGGTCTCACAGGGAATGCTCAAAACACCGACTGTAAGTAGAGTCTCTATTCTTGTACTTAAGGCGGCATTGCGCCTTTTGTATTTATTTCCGATGCGATTTCTGTGTTTCATCGTCAATGTGAAGGTCAAAGGAAAACATTGAACGTGCAGTGGTGTATCGGAAACAAATACTGGTCTCACAGGGAATGCTCAAAACACCGACTGTAAGAAGAGTCTCTATTCTTGTACTTATGACGGCATTGTGCCTTGTGTATTTAATTTCGATGCGATTTCTGTGTTTCATCGTCAATGTGAAGGTAGAAGGAATACATTGAACCTGCAGTGGTGTATCAGAATCTAATACTGGTCTCACAGGGAATGCTCAAAGCACCAAAAGTAAGAAGAGTCTCTATTCTTGTACTTAAGGCGGCATTGTGCCTTTTGTATTTAACTCCGATGCGATTTCTGTGTATCATTGTCAATGTGAAGGTTCAAGGAATACATTGAACCTGCACTTAAGGCGGCATTGTGCCTTTTGTATTTAACTCCGATGCGATTTCCATGTTTCATCGTCAATGTGAAGGTCCAAGGAATACATTGAACCTGCAGTGGTGTATCAGAAACTAATACTGGTCTCACAGGGAATGCTCAAAGCACTGACTGTAAGAAGAGTCTCTATTCTTGTACTTAAGGCGGCATTGCGCCTTTTGTATTTCATTCCGATGCGATTTCTGTGTTTCATCGTCGATGTGAAGGTCCAAGGAAACATTGAACCTGCAGTGGTGTATCGGAAACTAATACTGGTCTCACAGGGAATGTTCAAAGAACCGACAGTAAGAAGAGTCTTTATTCTTGTACTTAAGGCGGCATTGTGCCTTTTGTATTTAACTCCGATGCGATTTCTGTGATTCATAGTCAATGTGAAGGTCCAAGGAATACATTGAACCTGCAGTGGTGTATCGGAAACTAATACTGGTCTCACAGGGAATGCTCAAAGCACCGACTGTAAGAAGAGTCTCTATTCTTGTACTTAAGGCGGCATTGTGCCTTCCGTATTTAATACCGATGCGATTTCTGTGTTTCATCGTCAATGGCAAGGTCCACGGAATACATTGAACCTGCAGTGGTGTATCGGAAACTAATACTGGTCTCACAGGGAATGCTCAAACACCGACTTTAAGAAGAGTCTCTATTCTTGATCTTAAGACGGCATAGTGTCTTTTGAATTTAATTCCGATGCGATTTCTGTGTTTCATCGTCAATGTGAAGTTCCAAGGAATACATTGAACCTGCAGTGGTGTATCGGAAACTAATACTGGTCTCACAGGGAATGCTCAAAACACCGACTGTAAGAAGATTTTCTATTCTTGTACTTAAGGGGGCATTGTGCCGTTTTTATTTAATTCCGATGCGATTTCTGTGTTTCATCGTCAATGTGAAGGTCCAAGGAATACATTGAACCTGCAGTGGTGTATCAGAAACTAATACTGGTCTCACAGGGAATGCTTAAAGCACCGACTGTAAGAAGAGCCTCTTTTCTTGTACTTAAGGCGGCATTGCGCCTTTTGTATTTAATTCCAATGCGATTTCTGTGTTTCATCGTCAATGTGAAGGTCCAAGGAATACAATGAACCTGCAGTTGTGTATCGGAAACTAATACTGGTCTCACAGGGAATGCTCAAAGCACCGACTGTAAGAAGGGTCTCTATTCTTGTACTTAAGACGGCATAGTGCCATTTGAATTAAATTCCGATGCGATTTCTGAGTTTCATCGTCAATGTGAAGGTCCATGGAATACATTGAACCGGCAGTGGTGTATCGGAAACTAATACTGGTCTCACAGGGAATGCTCAAAACACCGACTGTAAGAAGATTTTCTATTCTTGTACTTAAGGCGGCATTGTGCCGTTTGTATTTAATTCCGATGCGATTTCTGTGTTTCATCGTCAATGTGAAGGTCCAAGGAATACATTGAACGTGCAGTGGTGTATCAGAAATTAATACTGGTCTCACAGGGAATGCTCAAAGCACCGACAGTAGGAAGAGTCTCTATTCTTGTACTTAAGGTGGCGTTGCGCCTTTTGTAATTAATTCCGATGCGATTTCTGTGTTTCATCGTCAATGGGAAGGTCCAAGCAATACATTGAACCTGCAGTGGTGTATCAGAAACTAATACTTGTCTCACAGGGAATGCTCAAAGCACTGACTGTAAGAAGAGTCTCTATTCTTGTACTTAAGGCGGCATTGGGATTTTTATATTTAATTCCGATGCAATTTCTGTGTTTCATCGTCAATGTGAAGGTCCAAGGAATACATTGAACCTGCAGTGGTGTATCGGAAACTAATACTGGTCTTACAGGGAATGCTCAAAGCATCGACTGTAAGAAGAGTCTCTATTATTGTACTTAAGGCGGCATTGCGCCTTTTGTATTTAATTCAGATGCGATTTCTGTATTTCATCGTCAATGTGAATGTCCAAGGAATAAATTGAAAACGCAGTGGTGTATCGGAAACTAATACTGGTATCACTGGGAATGCTCAAAGCACCGACTGTAAGAAGAGTCTCTATTCTTGTACTTATGACGGCATTGTGCCTTTTGGTTTTAATTCCGATCCGATTTCTGTGTTTCATCGTCAATGTGAAGGTACAAGGAATACATTGAACCTGCAGTGGTGAATCAGAAAGTAATACTGGTCTCACAGGGTATGCTCAAAGCACCGACTGTAAGAAGAGTGTCTATTCTTGTACTTAAGGCGGCATTGCGCCTTTTGTATTTAACTCCGATGCGATTTCTGTGTTTCATCGTCAATGTGAAGGTCCCAGGAATACACTGAACCTGCAGTGGTGTATCGGAAACTAATACTGGTCTCACAGGGAATGCTCAAAGCATCGACTGTAAGAAGAGTCTCTATTATTGTACTTAAGGCGGCATTGCGCCTTTTGTATTTAATTCAGATGCGATTTCTGTGTTTCATCGTCAATGTGAATGTCCAAGGAATAAATTGAACACGCAGTGGTGTATCGGAAACTAATACTGGTCTCACTGGGAATGCTCAAAGCACCGACTGTAAGAAGAGCCTCTATTCTTGTACTTATGACGGCATTTTGCCTTTTGGATTTAATTCCGATGCGATTTCTGTGTTTCATCGTCAATGTGAAGGTACAAGGAATACATTGAACCTGCAGTGGTGTATCAGAAAGTAATACTCGTCTCACAGGGTGTGCTCAAAGCACCGACTGTAAGAAGGGTCTCTATTCTTGTACTTCAGGCGGCATTGCGCCTTTTGTATTTAATTCCGATGCGATTTCTGTGTTTCATCGTCAATGTGAAGGTCCAAGGAATACATTGAACCTGCCGTGGTGAATCGGAACCTAATCCTGGTCTCACAGGGAATGCTCAAAGCACCGACTGTAAGAAGAGTCTCAATTCTTGTACTTAAGGCGGCATTGTGCCTTTTGTATTTAACTCCGATGCGATTTCTGTGTTTCATCGTCAATGTGAAGGTCCCAGGAATACATTGAATTTGCAGTGGTGTATCGGAAACTAATGCTGGTCTCACAGGGAATGCTCAAAGCATCGACTGTAAGAAGAGTCTCTATTATTGTACTTAAGGCGGCATTGCGCCTTTTGTATTTAATTCCGATGCGATTTCTGTGTTTCATCGTCAATGTGAAGGTCCAAGGAATACATTGAACCTCCAGTGGTGAATCGGATCCTAATACTGGTCTCACAGGGAATGCTCAAAGCACCGACAGTAAGAAAAGTCTCAATTCTTGTACTTAAGGCGGCATTGTGCCTTTTGTATTTAACTCCGATGCGATTTCTGTGTTTCATCGTCAATGTGAAGGTCCCAGGAATACATTGAATTTGCAGTGGTGTATCGGAAATTAATACTGGTCCCACAGGGAATGTTCAAAGCACCGACTGTAAGAAGAGTCTCTCTTATTGTACTTAAGGCGGCATTGCGCCTTTTGTATTTAATTCAGATGCGATTTCTGTGTTTCATCGTGAATGTGAATGTCCAAGGAATACATTGATCCTGCAGTGGTGTATCGGAAACTAATACTGGTCTCACTGGGAATGATCATGGCACCGACTGTAAAAAGAGCCTCTATTCTTGTACTTAAGACAGCATTGTGCCTTTTGTATTTAACTCCGATGCGATATCGGTGTTTCATCGTCAATGTAAAGGTCCAAGGAATACATTGAACCTGCAGTGGTGTATCAGAAACTAAGACTGGTCTCACAGGGAATGCTCAAAGCACCGAACGTAAGAAGAGTCTCTATTCTTGTACTTAAGGCGGCATTGCGCCTTTTGTATTTAATTCCGATGCGACTTCTGTGTTTCATCGTCAATGTGAAGGTCCAAGGAATACATTGAACCTGCAGTGGTGTATCGGAAACTAATACTGGTCTCACAGGGAATGCTCAAAGCATCGACTGTAAGAAGAGTCTCTATTATTGTACTTAAGGCGGCATTGCGCCTTTTGTATTTAATTCAGATGCGATTTCTGTGTTTCATCGTCAATGTGAATGTCCAAGGAATAAATTGAACACGCAGTGGTGTATCGGAAACTAATACTGGTCTCACTGGGAATGCTCAAAGCACCGACTGTAAGAAGAGCCTCTATTCTTGTACTTATGACGGCATTTTGCCGTTTGGATTTAATTCCGATGCGATTTCTGTGTTTCATCGTCAATGTGAAGGTACAAGGAATACATTGAACCTGCAGTGGTGTATCAGAAAGTAATACTCGTCTCACAGGGTATTCTCAAAGCACCGACTGTAAGAAGAGTCTCTATTCTTGTACTTAAGGCGGCATTGCGCCTTTTGTATTTAATTCCGATGCGATTTCTGTGTTTCATCGTCAATGTGAAAGTCCAAGGAATACATTGAACCTGCCGTGGTGAATCGGAACCTAATCCTGGTCTCACAGGGAATGCTCAAAGCACCGACTGTAAGAAGAGTCTCAATTCTTGTACTTAAGGCGGCATTGTGCCTTTTGTATTGAACTCCGATGCGATTTCTGTGTTTCATCGTCAATGTGAAGGTCCCAGGAATACATTGAATTTGCAGTGGTGTATCGGAAACTAATGCTGGTCTCACAAGGAATGCTCAAAACACCGACTGTAAGAATATTTTCTATTCTTGTACTTAAGGCGGCATTGTGCCGTTTGTTTTTAATTCCGATGCGACTTCTGTGTTTCATCGTCAATGTGAAGGTCCAAGGAATACATTGATCCTGCAGTGGTTTATCGGAAACTAATACTGGTCTCACAGGGAATGCTCAAAGCATCGACTGTAAGACGAGTCTCTATTATTGTACTTAAGGCGGCATTGCGCCTTTTGTATTTAACTCAGATGCGATTTCTGTGTTTCATCGTCAATGTGAATGTCCAAGGAATAGATTGAACACCCAGTGGTGTATCGGAAACTAATACTGGTCTCACTGGGAGTGCTCAAAGCACTGACTGTAAGAAGAGTCTCTATTCTTGTCCTTCTGACGGCATTGTGCCTTTTGGATTTAATTCCGATGCGATTTCTGTGTTTCATCGTCAATGTGAAGGTACAAGGAATACATTGAACCTGCAGTGGTGTATCAGAAAGTAATACTGGTCTCACAGGGTATGCTCAAAGCACCGACTGTAAGAAGAGTCTCTATTCTTGTGCTTAAGGCGGCATTGCGCCTTTTGTATTTAATTCCGATGCGATTTCTGTGTTTCATCGTCAATGTGAAGGTCCAAGGAATACATTGATCCTGCAGTGGTGTATCGGAAACAAATACTGGTCTCACTGGGAATCCTCATGGCACCGACTGTAAAAAGGGCCTCTATTCTTGTACTTAAGACAGCATTGTGCCTTTTGAATTTAACTCCGATGCGATATCTGTGTTTCATCATCAATGTGAATGTCCAAGGAATAAACTGAACACGCAGTGGTGTATCGGAAACTAATACTGGTCTCACTGGGAATGCTCAAAGCACCGACTGTAAGAAGAGTCTCTATTCTTGTCCTTATGACGGCACTGTGCCTTTTGGATTTAATTCCGATGCGATTTCTGTGTTTCATCGTCAATGTGAAGGTCCATGGGATACATTGAACCGGCAGTGGTGTATCGGAAACTAATACTGGTCTCACAGGGAATGCTCAAAGCATCGACTGTAAGACGAGTCTCTATTATTGTACTTAAGTCGGCATTGCGCCTTTTGTATTTAATTCAGATGCGATTTCTGTGTTTCATCGTCAATGTGAATGTCCAAGGAATACATTGAACACGCAGTGGTGTATCGGAAACTAATACTGGTCTCACTGGGAATGCTCAAAGCACCGACTGTAAGAAGAGTCTCTATTCTTGTCCTTATGACGGCATTGTGCCTTTTGGTTTTAATTCCGATGCGATTTCTGTGTTTCATCGTCAATGTGAAGGTACAAGGAATACATTGAACCTGCAGTGGTGTATCAGAAAAGAATACTGGTCTCACAGGGTATGCTCAAAGCACCGACTGTAAGAAGAGTCTCTATTCTTGTACTTAAGGCGGCATTGCGCCTTTTGTATTTAATTCCGATGCGATTTCTGTGTTTCATCGTCAATGTGAATGTCCAAGGAATACATTGATCCTGCAGTGGTGTATGGGTAACTAATACTGGTCTCACTGGGAATCCTCATGGCACCGACTGTAAAAAGAGCCTCTATTCTTGTACTTAAGACAGCATTGTGCCTTTTGTATTCAACTCCGATGCGATATCTGTGTTTCATCGTCAATGTGAAGGTCCAAGGAATACATTGAACCTGCAGTGGTGTATCAGAAACTAATACTGGTCTCACAGGGAATGCTTAAAACACCGACTGTATGAATATTTTCTATTCTTGTACTTAAGGCGGCATTGTGCCGTTTGTTTTTAATTCCGATGCGATTTCTGTTTTTCATCGTCAATGTGAAGGTCCAAGGAATACATTGAACCTGCAGTGGTGTATCAGAAACTAATACTGGTCTCACAGGGAATGCTCAAACCACCAACTGTGAGAAGAGTCTCTATTCTTGTTCTTAAGGCGGCATTGCGCTTTTGTATTTAATTCCGATGCGATTTCTGTGTTTCATCGTCAATGTGAAGGTCCAAGGAATACATTGAACCTGCAGTGGTGTATCGGAAACTAATACTGGTCTCACAGGGAATGCTCAAAGCATCGACTGTAAGACGAGTCTCTATTATTGTATTTAAGGCGGCATTGCGCCTTTTGTATTTAATTCAGATGCGATTTCTGTGTTTCATCGTCAATGTGAATGTCCAAGGAATAAATTGAACACGCAGTGGTGTATCGGAAACTAATACTGGTCTCACTGGGAATGCTCAATGCACCGACTGTAAGAAGAGTCTCTATTCTTGTACTTATGACGGCCTTGTGCCTTTTGGATTTAATTCCGATGCGATTTCTGTGTTTCATCGTCTAAGTGAAGGTACAAGGAATACATTGAACCTGCAGTGGTGTATCAGAAAGTAATACTGGTCTCACAGGGTATGCTCAAAGCACCGACTGTAAAAAGAGTCTCTATTCTTGTACTTAAGGCGGCATTGCGTCTTTTGTATTTTATTCCGATGCGATTTCTGTGTTTCATCGTCAATGTGAGGGTCCAAGGAATACATTGAACCTGCAGTGGTGAATCGGAACCTAATACTGGTCTCACAGGGAATGCTCAAAGCACCGACAGTAAGAAGAGTCTCAATTCTTGTACTTAAGGCGGCATTGTGCCTTTTGTATTTAACTCCGATGCGATTTCTGTGTTTCATCGTCAATGTGAAAGTCCAAGGAATAGATTAAATTTGCAGTGGTGTATCGGAAACTAATACTGGTCTCACAGGGAATGTTCAAAGCACCGACAGTAAGAAGAGTCTCTATTCTTGTACTTAAAGCGGCGTTGTGCCTTTTGTATTTAACTCCGATGCGATATCTGTGTTTCATCGTCAATGTGAAGGTCCAAGGAATACATTGAACTTGCAGTGGTGTATCAGAAACTAATACTGGTCTCACAGGGAATGCTTAAAGCACCGACTGTAAGATGAGTCTCTCTTATTGTACTTAAGGCGGCATTGCGCCTTTTGTATTTAATTCAGATGCAATTTCTGTGTTTCATCGTCAATGTGAATGTCCAAGGAATAATTTGAACACGCAGTGGTGTATCGGAAACTAATACTGGTCTCACTGGGAATGCTCAAAGCACCGACTGTAAGAAGAGTCTCTATTCTTGTACTTATGACGGCATTGTGCCTTTTGGATTTAATTCCGATGTGATTTCTGTGTTTCATCGTCAATGTGACGCTACAAGGAATACATTGAACCTGCAGTGGTGTATCAGAAATCTCACAGGGTATGCTCAAAGCACCGACTGTAAGAAGAGTCTCTATTCTTGTACTTAAGGCGGCATTGCGCCTTTTGTATTTAATTCCGATGCGATTTCTGTGTTTCATCGTCAATGTGATGGTCCAAGGAATACATTGAACCTGCAGTGGTGAATCGGAACCTAATACTGGTCTCACAGGGAATGCTCAAAGCACCGACAGTAAGAAGAGTCACAATTCTTGTACTTAAGGCGGCATTGTGCCTTTTGTATTTAACTCCGATGCGATATCTGTGTTTCATCGTCAATGTGAAGGTCCAAGGAATACATTGAACGTGCAGTGGTGTATCAGAAACTAATACTGGTCTCACAGGGAATGCTCAAAGCACCGACTGTAAGAAGAGTCTCTCTTATTGTACTTAAGGCGGCATTCCGCCTTTTGTATTTAATTCAGATGCGATTTCTGTGTTTCATCGTCAATGTGAATGTCCAAGGAATACATTGATCCTGCAGTGGTGTATCGGAAACTAATACTGGTCTCACTGGGAATGCTCATGGCACCGACTGTATAAAGAGTTTCTATTCTTGTACTTAAGACAGCATTGTGCCTTTTGCATTTAATTCCGATGCGATTTCTGTGTTTCATCGTCAATGTGAAGGTCCAAGGGATACAATGAACCTGCAGTGGTGTATCAGAAACTAATACTGGTCTCACAGGGAATGCTCAAAGCACCGACTGTAAGAAGAGTCTCTATTCTTGTACTTAAGGTGGCATTGCGCCTTTTGTATTTAATTCCGATGCGATTTCTGTCTTTCATCGTCAATGTGAAGGTCCAAGGAATACATTGAACCTGCAGTGGTGTATCGGAAACTAATACTGGTCACAAAGGGAATGCTCAAAGCACCGACTGTAAGAAGAGTCTCTATTCTTGTACTTAAGACGGCATAGTGCCTTTTGAATTTAATTCCGATGCGATTTCTGTGTTTCATCGTCAATGTGAAGGTCTATGGAATACATTAAACCTACAGTGTTGTATCGGAAACTAATACTGGTCTCACAGGGAATGCTCAAAACACCGACTGTAAGAAGATTTTCTATTCTTGTACTTAAGGCGGCATTTTGCCGTTTGTATTTAATTCCGATGCGATTTCTGTGTTTCATGGTCAATGTGAAGGTCCAAGGAATACATTGAACCTGCAGTGGTGTATCAGAAACTAATACTGGTCTCACAGGGAATGCTTAAAGCACCGACTGTAAGAAGAGCCTCTATTCTTGTACTTAAGGCGGCATTGCGCCTTTTGTATTTAATTCCGATGTGATTTCTGTGTTTCATCGTCAATGTGAAGGTAGAAGGAATACAATGAACCTGCAGTTGTGTATCGGAAACTATACTGGTCTCACAGGGAATGCTCAAAGCACCGACTGTAAGAAGAGTCTCTATTCTTGTACTTAAGGCGGCATTGCGCCTTTTGTATTTAATTCCGATGTAATTTCTGTGTTTCATCGTCAATGTGAAGGTCCAAGGAATTCATTGAACCTGCAGTGGTGTATCGGAAACTAATACTGGTCTCACGGGGATTGCTCAAAACACCGACTGTAAGAAGAGTCTCTATTCTTGACTTAAGCCGGCATTGCGCCTTTTGTATCTAATTCCGATGCGATTTCTGTGTTTCATCGTCAATGTGAAGGTAGAAGGAATACATTGAACCTGCAGTGGTGTACCAGAAACTAATACTGGTCTCACAGGGAATGCTCAAAGCACCAACAGTAAGAAGAGTCTCTATTCTTGTACTTCAGGCGGCATTGTGCCTTTTGTATTTAACTCCGATGCGATTTCTGTGTATCATCGTCAATGTGAAGGTCCAAGGAATACATTGAACCAGCACTTAAGGCGGCATTGTGCCTTTTGTATTTAACTCCGATGCGATTTCTATGTTTCATCGTCAATGTTAAGGTCCAAGGAATACATTGAACCTGCAGTGGTGTATCAGAAACTAATACTGGTCTCACAGGAAATGCTCAAAGCATCGACTGTAAGAAGAGTCTCTATTCTTGTACTTAAGGCGGCATTGCGCCTTTTGTATTTCATTCCGATGCGATTTCTGTGTTTCGTCGTCAATGTGAAGGTCCAAGGAATACATTGAACCTGCAGTGGTGTATCGGAAACTAATACTGGTCTCACAGGGAATGCTCAAAGTACCGACAGTAAGAAGAATCATTATTCTTGTACTTAAGGCGGCATTCTGCCTTTTGTATTTAACTCCGTTGCGATTTCGTGTTTCATAGTCAATGTGAAGGTCCAAGGAATACATTTAACCTGCAGTGATGTACCAGAAACTAATACTGGTCTCACAGGGAATGCTCAAAGCATCGACAGTAGGAAGAGTCTCTATTCTTGTACTTAAAGTAGCATTGCGTCTTTTGTAATTAATTCCGATGCGATTTCTGTGTTTCATCGTCAATGTGAAGGTCCAAGGAATACATTGAACCTGCAGTGGAGTATCGGAAGCTAATACTGGTCTCACAGGGAATGCTCAAAGCACCGACTGTAAGAGGAGTCTCTATTCTTGTACTTAAGGCGGCATTGTGCCTTTTGTATTTAATACCGATGCGATTTCTGTGTTGCATCGTCAATGTCAAGGTCCAAGGAATACATTGAACCTGCAGTGGTGTATCGGAAACTAATACTGGTCTCACAGGAAATGCTCAAAACACCGACTGTAAGAATATTTTCTATTCTTGTACTTAAGGCAGCATTGTGCCGTTAATATTTCATCCCGATGCGATTTCTGTGTTTCATCGTCAATGTGAAGGTCCAAGGAATACATTGAACCTGCAGTGGTGTATCAGAAATTAATACTGGTCTCACAGGGAATGCTCAAAGCACCGACAGTAGGAAGAGTCTCTTCTCTTGTACTTAAGGTGGCATTGCGACTTTTGTAATTAATTCCGATGCGATTTCTGTGTTTCATCGTCAATGAGAAGGTCCAAGCAATACATTGATCTTGCAGTGGTGTATCAGAAAGTAATACTGGTCTCACAGGGAATGCTCAAAGCACCGACTGTAAGAAGAGTCTCTATTCTTGTACTTAAGACAGCATTGTCCCTTTTGTATTTAATTTCGATGCGATTACTGTGTTTCATCGTCAATGTGAAGGTCCAAGGAATACAATGAACCTGCAGTGGTGTATCAGAAACTAATACTGGTCTCACAGGGAATGCTCAAAGCACCGACTGTAAGAAGAGTCTCTATTCTTGTACTTAAGGCGGCATTGCGCCTTTTGTATTTCATTACGATGCGATTTCTGTGTTTCTTTGTCATTGTGAAGGTCCAAGGAATACATTGAATCTGCAGTGGTGTATCGGAAACTATTACTGGTCTCACTGAGAATGCTCAAAGCACCGACTGTAAGAAGAGTCTCTATTCTTGTACTTATGACGGCTTTGTGCCTTTTGGATTTAATTCCGATGCGATTTCTGTGTTTCATCATCAATGTGAAGATCCAAGGAATACATTGAACCTGCAGTGGTGTATCAGAAAGTAATACTGGTCTCACAGGGTATGCTCAAAGCACCGACTGTAAGAAGAGTCTCTATTCTTGTACTTAAGGCAGCATTGTGCCGTTTGTATTTAATCCCGATGCGATTTCTGTGTTTCATCGTCAATGTGAAGGTCCAAGGAATACATTGAACCTGCAGTGGTGTATCAGAAATTAATACTGGTCTCACAGGGAATGCTCAAAGCACCGACAGTAGGAAGAGTCTCTATTCTTGTACTTAAGGTGGCATTGCGACTTTTGTAATTAATTCCGATGCGATTTCTGTGTTTCATCGTCAATGAGAAGGTCCAAGCAATACATTGAACCTGCAGTGGTGTATCAGAAAGTAATACTGGTCTCACAGGGAATGCTCAAAGCACCGACTGTAAGAAGAGTCTCTATTCTTGTACTTAAGGCGGCATTGGGCTTTTTATATTTAATTCCGATGCAATTTCTGTGTTTCATCGTCAATGTGAAGGTCCAAGGAATACATTGAACCTGCAGTGGTGTATCGGAAACTAATACTGGTCTCACGGGGATTGCTCAAAACACCGACTGTAAGAAGAGTCTCTATTCTTGACTTAAGCCGGCATTGCGCCTTTTGTATCTAATTCCGATGCGATTTCTGTGTTTCATCGTCAATGTGAAGGTAGAAGGAATACATTGAACCTGCAGTGGTGTACCAGAAACTAATACTGGTCTCACAGGGAATGCTCAAAGCACCAACAGTAAGAAGAGTCTCTATTCTTGTACTTCAGGCGGCATTGTGCCTTTTGTATTTAACTCCGATGCGATTTCTGTGTATCATCGTCAATGTGAAGGTCCAAGGAATACATTGAACCAGCACTTAAGGCGGCATTGTGCCTTTTGTATTTAACTCCGATGCGATTTCTATGTTTCATCGTCAATGTTAAGGTCCAAGGAATACATTGAACCTGCAGTGGTGTATCAGAAACTAATACTGGTCTCACAGGAAGTGCTCAAAGCATCGACTGTAAGAAGAGTCTCTATTCTTGTACTTAAGGCGGCATTGCGCCTTTTGTATTTCATTCCGATGCGATTTCTGTGTTTCGTCGTCAATGTGAAGGTCCAAGGAATACATTGAACCTGCAGTGGTGTATCGGAAACTAATACTGGTCTCACAGGGAATGCTCAAAGTACCGACAGTAAGAAGAATCATTAATCTTGTACTTAAGGCGGCATTGTGCCTTTTGTATTTAACTCCGTTGCGATTTCGTGTTTCATAGTCAATGTGAAGGTCCAAGGAATACATTTAACCTGCAGTGATGTACCAGAAACTAATACTGGTCTCACAGGGAATGCTCAAAGCATCGACAGTAGGAAGAGTCTCTATTCTTGTAATTAAAGTAGCATTGCGTCTTTTGTAATTAATTCCGATGCGATTTCTGTGTTTCATCGTCAATGTGAAGGTCCAAGGAATACATTGAACCTGCAGTGGAGTATCGGAAGCTAATACTGGTCTCACAGGGAATGCTCAAAGCACCGACTGTAAGAGGAGTCTCTATTCTTGTACTTAAGGCGGCATTGTGCCTTTTGTATTTAATACCGATTCGATTTCTGTGTTGCATCGTCAATGTCAAGGTCCAAGGAATACATTGAACCTGCAGTGGTGTATCGGAAACTAATACTGGTCTCACAGGGAATGCTCAAAACACCGACTGTAAGAATATTTTCTATTCTTGTACTTAAGGCAGCATTGTGCCGTTAATATTTCATCCCGATGCGATTTCTGTGTTTCATCGTCAATGTGAAGGTCCAAGGAATACATTGAACCTGCAGTGGTGTATCAGAAATTAATACTGGTCTCACAGGGAATGCTCAAAGCACCGACAGTAGGAAGAGTCTCTATTCTTGTACTTAAGGTGGCATTGCGACTTTTGTAATTAATTCCGATGCGATTTCTGTGTTTCATCGTCAATGAGAAGGTCCAAGCAATACATTGATCCTGCAGTGGTGTATCAGAAAGTAATACTGGTCTCACAGGGAATGCTCAAAGCACCGACTGTAAGAAGAGTCTCTATTCTTGTACTTAAGACAGCATTGTCCCTTTTGTATTTAATTTCGATGCGATTACTGTGTTTCATCGTCAATGTGAAGGTCCAAGGAATACAATGAACCTGCAGTGGTGTATCAGAAACTAATACTGGTCTCACAGGGAATGCTCAAAGCACCGACTGTAAGAAGAGTCTCTATTCTTGTACTTAAGGCGGCATTGCGCCCTTTGTATTTCATTACGATGCGATTTCTGTGTTTCTTTGTCATTGTGAAGGTCCAAGGAATACATTGAACCTGCAGTGGTGTATCGGAAACTATTACTGGTCTCACAGGGAATGCTCATAGCATCGACTGTAAGAAGAGTCTCTATTATTGTACTTAAAGCGCCATTGCGCCTTTTGTATTTAATTCAGATGCGATTTCTGTGTTTCATCGTCAATGTGAATGTCCAAGGAATAAATTGAACACGCAGTGGTGTATCGGAAACTAATACTGGTCTCACTGAGAATGCTCAAAGCACCGACTGTAAGAAGAGTCTCTATTCTTGTACTTATGACGGCTTTGTGCCTTTTGGATTTAATTCCGATGCGATTTCTGTGTTTCATCATCAATGTGAAGATCCAAGGAATACATTGAACCTGCAGTGGTGTATCAGAAAGTAATACTGGTCTCACAGGGTATGCTCAAAGCACCGACTGTAAGAAGAGTCTCTATTCTTGTACTTAAGGCGGCATTGTGCCGTTTGTATTTAATCCCGATGCGATTTCTGTGTTTCATCGTCAATGTGAAGGTCCAAGGAATACATTGAACCTGCAGTGGTGTATCAGAAATTAATACTGGTCTCACAGGGAATGCTCAAAGCACCGACAGTAGGAAGAGTCTCTATTCTTGTACTTAAGGTGGCATTGCGACTTTTGTAATTAATTCCGATGCGATTTCTGTGTTTCATCGTCAATGAGAAGGTCCAAGCAATACATTGAACCTGCAGTGGTGTATCAGAAAGTAATACTGGTCTCACAGGGAATGCTCAAAGCACCGACTGTAAGAAGAGTCTCTATTCTTGTACTTAAAGCGGCATTGGGCTTTTTATATCTAATTCCGATGCAATTTCTGTGTTTCATCGTCAATGTGAAGGTCCAAGGAATACATTG
This sequence comes from Schistocerca americana, assembly GCF_021461395.2. Taxonomy (NCBI): domain Eukaryota; kingdom Metazoa; phylum Arthropoda; class Insecta; order Orthoptera; family Acrididae; genus Schistocerca; species Schistocerca americana. The sequence continues at coordinate 22,610,493 of NW_025725371.1, forward strand.
AACCTGCAGTGGAGTATCGGAAGCTAATACTGGTCTCACAGGGAATGCTCAAAGCACCGACTGTAAGAGGAGTCTCTATTCTTGTACTTAAGGCGGCATTGTGCCTTTTGTATTTAATACCGATGCGATTTCTGTGTTGCATCGTCAATGTCAAGGTCCAAGGAATACATTGAACCTGCAGTTGTGTATCGGAAACTAATACTGGTCTCACAGGGAATGCTCAAAACACCGACTGTAAGAAGATTTTCTATTCTTGTACTTAAGGCAGCATTGTGCCGTTTGTATTTAATCCCGATGCGATTTCTGTGTTTCATCGTCAATGTGAAGGTCCAAGGAATACATTGAACCTGCAGTGGTGTATCAGAAATTAATACTGGTCTCACAGGGAATGCTCAAAGCACCGACAGTAGGAAGAGTCTCTATTCTTGTACTTAAGGTGGCATTGCGACTTTTGTAATTAATTCCGATGCGATTTCTTTGTTTCATCGTCAATGAGAAGGTCCAAGCAATACATTGAACCTGCAGTGGTGGATCAGAAAGTAATACTGGTCTCACAGGGAATGCTCAAAGCACCGACTGTAAGAAGAGTCTCTATTCTTGTACTTAAGGCGGCATTGGGCTTTTTATATTTAATACCGATGCAATTTCTGTGTTTCATCGTCAATGTGAAGGTCCAAGGAATACATTGATCCTGCAGTGGTGTGTCAGAAACTAATACTGGTCTCACAGGGAATGCTCATGGCACCGACTGTAAAAAGAGTCTCTATTCTTGTACTTAAGACAGCATTGTCCCTTTTGTATTTAATTCCGATGCGATTACTGTGTTTCATCGTCAATGTGAAGGTCCAAGGAATACAATGAACCTGCAGTGGTGTATCAGAAACTAATACTGGTCACACAGTTAATGCTCTAAGCACCGACTGTAAGAAGAGTCTCTATTCTTGTACGTAAGGCGGCATTGCGCCTTTTGTATTTCATTACGATGCGATTTCTGTGTTTCTTTGTCATTGTGAAGGTCCAAGGAATACATTGAACCTGCAGTGGTGTATCGGAAACTATTACTGGTCTCACAGGGAATGCTCAAAGCATCGACTGTAAGAAGAGTCTCTATTATTGTTCTTAAGGCGGCATTGCGCCTTTTGTATTTAATTCAGATGCGATTTCTGTGTTTCATCGTCAATGTGAATGTCGAAGGAATAAATTGAACACGCAGTGGTGTGTCAGAAACTAATACTGGTCTCACAGGGAATGCTCAAAGCACCGACTGTAAGAAGAGTCTCTATTCTTGTACTTAAGGCGGCATTGGGCTTTTTATATTTAATTCCGATGCAATTTCTGTGTTTCATCGTCAATGTGAAGGTCCAAGGAATACATTGATCCTGCAGTGGTGTGTCAGAAGCTAATACTGGTCTCACAGGGAATGCTCATGGCACCGACTGTAAAAAGAGTCTCTATTCTTGTACTTAAGACAGCATTGTCCCTTTTGTATTTAATTCCGATGCGATTACTGTGTTTCATCGTCAATGCGAAGGTCCAAGGAATACAATGAACCTGCAGTGGTGTATCAGAAACTAATACTGGTCTCACAGGGAATGCTCAAAGCACCGACTGTAAGAAGAGTCTCAATTCTTGTACTTAAGGCGGCATTGCGCCTTTTGTATTTCATTACGATGCGATTTCTGTGTTTCTTTGTCATTGTGAAGGTCCAAGGAATACATTGTACCTGCAGTGGTGTATCGGAAACTATTACTGGTCTCACAGGGAATGCTCAAAGCATCGACTGTAAGAAGAGTCTCTATTATTGTACTTAAGGCGGCATTGCGCCTTTTGTATTTAATTCAGATGCGATTTCTGTGTTTCATCGTCAATGTGAATGTCCAAGGAATAAATTGAACACGCAGTGGTGTATCGGAAACTAATACTGGTCTCACTGGGAATGCTCAAAGCACCGACTGTAAGAAGAGTCTCTATTCTTGTACTTATGACGGCTTTGTGCCTTTTGGATTTAATTCCGATGCGATTTCTGTGTTTCATCATCAATGTGAAGATCCAAGGAATACATTGAACCTGCAGTGGTGTATCAGAAAGTAATACTGGTCTCACAGGGTATGCTCAAAGCACCGACTGTAAGAAGAGTCTCTATTCTTGTACTTAAGGCGGCATTGCGCCTTTTGTATTTCATTACGATGCGATTTCTGTGTTTCATTGTCAATGTGAAGGTCCAAGAAATACATTGAACCTGCAGTGGTGTATCGGAATCTATTACTGGTCTCACAGGGAATGCTCAAAGCATCGACCGTAAGAAGAGTCTCTATTATTGTACTTAAGGCGGCATTGCGCCTTTTGTATTTAATTCAGATGCGATTTCTGTGTTTCATCGTCAATGTGAATGTCCAAGGAATAAATTGATGACGCAGTGGTGTATCGGAAACTAATACTGGTCTCACTGGGAATGCTCAAAGCACCGACTGTAAGAAGAGTCTCTATTCTTGTACTTATGACGGCTTTGTGCCTTTTGGATTTAATTCCGATGCGATTTCTGTGTTTCATCATCAATGTGAAGGTCCAAGGAATACATTGATCCTGCAGTGGTGTATCGGAAACTAATACTGGTCTCACAGGGAATGCTCATGGCACCGACTTTAAAAAGAGTCTCTATTCTTGTACTTAAGACAGCATTGTGCCTTTTGTATTTAATTCCGAAGCGATTTCTGTGTTTCATCGGCAATGTGAAGGTCGATGGAATACAATGAACCTGCAGTGGTGTATCAGAAACTAATACTGGTCTCACAGGGAATGCTCAAAGCACCGACTGTAAGAAGAGTCTCTATTCTTGTACTTCAGGCGGCATTGCGCCTTTTGTATTTAATTACGATGCGATTTCTGTGTTTCATCGTCAATGTGAAGGTCCAAGGAACACATTGAACCTGCAGTGGTGTATCGGAAACGAATACTGGTCTCACAGGTAATGCTCAAAGCATCGACTGTAAGAAGAGTCCCTATTATTGTACTTAAGGCGGCATTGCGCCTTTTGTATTTAATTCCGATGCGATTTCTGTGTTTTATCGTCAATGTGAAGGTCCAAGGAATACATTGAACCTGCAGTGGTGTATGGGAACCTAATACTGGTGTCACAGGGAATGCTCAAAGCACCGACAGTAAGAAGAGTCTCAATTCTTGTACTTAAGGCGGCATTGTGGCTTTTGTATTTGACTCCGATGCGATTTCTGTGTTTCATCGTCAATGTGAAGGTCCAAGGAATACATTGAACCAGCACTTAAGGCGGCATTGTGCCTTTTGAATTTAACTCCGATGCGATTTCTATGTTTCATCGTCAATGTGAAGGTCCAAGGAATACATTGAACCTGCAGTGGTGTATCAGAAACTAATACTGGTCTCACAGGGAATGCTCAAAGCTTCGACTATAAGAAGAGTCTCTATTCTTGTACTTAAGGCGGCATTGCGCCTTTTGTATTTCATTCCGATGCGATTTCTGTGTTGCATCGTCAATGTCAAGGTCCAAGGAATACATTGAACCTGCAGTGGTGTATCGGAAACTAATACTGGTCTCACAGGGAATGCTCAAAACACCGACTGTAAGAAGATTTTCTATTCTTGTACTTAAGGCAGCATTGTGCCGTTTGTATTTAATCCCGATGCGATTTCTGTGTTTCATCGTCAATGTGAAGGTCCAAGGAATACATTGAACCTGCAGTGGTGTATCAGAAATTAATACTGGCCTCACAGGGAATGCTCAAAGCACCGACAGTAGGAAGAGTCTCTATTCTTGTACTTAAGGTGGCATTGCGACTTTTGTAATTAATTCCGATGCGATTTCTGTGTTTCATCGTCAATGAGAAGGTCCAAGCAATACATTGAACCTGCAGTGGTGGATCAGAAAGTAATACTGGTCTCACAGGGAATGCTCAAAGCACCGACTGTAAGAAGAGTCTCTATTCTTGTACTTAAGGCGGCATTGGGCTTTTTATATTTAATACCGATGCAATTTCTGTGTTTCATCGTCAATGTGAAGGTCCAAGGAATACATTGATCCTGCAGTGGTGTGTCAGAAACTAATACTGGTCTCACAGGGAATGCTCATGGCACCGACTGTAAAAAGAGTCTCTATTCTTGTACTTAAGACAGCATTGTCCCTTTTGTATTTAATTCCGATGCGATTACTGTGTTTCATCGTCAATGTGAAGGTCCAAGGAATACAATGAACCTGCAGTGGTGTATCAGAAACTAATACTGGTCACACAGGGAATGCTCTAAGCACCGACTGTAAGAAGAGTCTCTATTCTTGTACTTAAGGCGGCATTGCGCCTTTTGTATTCCATTACGATGCGATTTCTGTGTTTCTTTGTCATTGTGAAGGTCCAAGGAATACATTGAACCTGCAGTGGTGTATCGGAAACTATTACTGGTCTCACAGGGAATGCTCAAAGCATCGACTGTAAGAAGAGTCTCTATTATTGTTCTTAAGGCGGCATTGCGCCTTTTGTATTTAATTCAGATGCGATTTCTGTGTTTCATCGTCAATGTGAATGTCGAAGGAATAAATTGAACACGCAGTGGTGTGTCAGAAACTAATACTGGTCTCACAGGGAATGCTCAAAGCACCGACTGTAAGAAGAGTCTCTATTCTTGTACTTAAGGCGGCATTGGGCTTTTTATATTTAATTCCGATGCAATTTCTGTGTTTCATCGTCAATGTGAAGGTCCAAGGAATACATTGATCCTGCAGTGGTGTGTCAGAAGCTAATACTGGTCTCACAGGGAATGCTCATGGCACCGACTGTAAAAAGAGTCTCTATTCTTATACTTAAGACAGCATTGTCCCTTTTGTATTTAATTCCGATGCGATTACTGTGTTTCATCGTCAATGCGAAGGTCCAAGGAATACAATGAACCTGCAGTGGTGTATCAGAAACTAATACTGGTCTCACAGGGAATGCTCAAAGCACCGACTGTAAGAAGAGTCTCTATTCTTGTACTTAAGGCGGCATTGCGCCTTTTGTATTTCATTACGATGCGATTTCTGTGTTTCTTTGTCATTGTGAAGGTCCAAGGAATACATTGTACCTGCAGTGGTGTATCGGAAACTATTACTGGTCTCACAGGGAATGCTCAAAGCATCGACTGTAAGAAGAGTCTCTATTATTGTACTTAAGGCGGCATTGCGCCTTTTGTATTTAATTCAGATGCGATTTCTGTGTTTCATCGTCAATGTGAATGTCCAAGGAATAAATTGAACACGCAGTGGTGTATCGGAAACTAATACTGGTCTCACTGGGAATGCTCAAAGCACCGACTGTAAGAAGAGTCTCTATTCTTGTACTTATGACGGCTTTGTGCCTTTTGGATTTAATTCCGATGCGATTTCTGTGTTTCATTATCAATGTGAAGATCCAAGGAATACATTGAACCTGCAGTGGTGTATCAGAAAGTAATACTGGTCTCACAGGGTATGCTCAAAGCACCGACTGTAAGAAGAGTCTCTATTCTTGTACTTAAGGCGGCATTGCGCCTTTTGTATTTCATTACGATGCGATTTCTGTGTTTCATTGTAAATGTGAAGGTCCAAGAAATACATTGAACCTGCAGTGGTGTATCGGAATCTATTACTGGTCTCACAGGGAATGCTCAAAGCATCGACCGTAAGAAGAAACTCTATTATTGTACTTAAGGCGGCATTGCGCCTTTTGTATTTAATTCAGATGCGATTTCTGTGTTTCATCGTCAATGTGAATGTCCAAGGAATAAATTGATGACGCAGTGGTGTATCGGAAACTAATACTGGTCTCACTGGGAATGCTCAAAGCACCGACTGTAAGAAGAGTCTCTATTCTTGTACTTATGACAGCTTTGTGCCTTTTGGATTTAATTCCGATGCGATTTCTGTGTTTCATCATCAATGTGAAGGTCCAAGGAATAAATTGATCCTGCAGTGGTGTATCGGAAGCTAATACTGGTCTCACAGGGAATGCTCATGGCACCGACTTTAAAAAGAGTCTCTATTCTTGTACTTAAGACAGCATTGTGCCTTTTGTATTTAATTCCGAAGCGATTTCTGTGTTTCATCGGCAATGTGAAGGTCGATGGAATACAATGAACCTGCAGTGGTGTATCAGAAACTAATACTGGTCTCACAGGGAATGCTCAATGCACCGACTGTAAGAAGAGTCTCTATTCTTGTACTTCAGGCGGCATTGCGCCTTTTGTATTTAATTACGATGCGATTTCTGTGTTTCATCGTCAATGTGAAGGTCCAAGGAACACATTGAACCTGCAGTGGTGTATCGGAAACGAATACTGGTCTCACAGGGAATGCTCAAAGCATCGTCTGTAAGAAGAGTCCCTATTATTGTACTTAAGGCGGCATTGCGCCTTTTGTATTTAATTCCGATGCGATTTCTGTGTTTTATCGTCAATGTGAAGGTCCAAGGAATACATTGAACCTGCAGTGGTGTATGGGAACCTAATACTGGTGTCACAGGGAATGCTCAAAGCACCGACAGTAAGAAGAGTCTCAATTCTTGTACTTAAGGCGGCATTGTGGCTTTTGTATTTGACTCCGATGCGATTTCTGTGTTTCATCGTCAATGTGAAGGTCCAAGGAATACATTGAACCAGCACTTAAGGCGGCATTGTGCCTTTTGTATTTAACTCCGATGCGATTTCTATGTTTCATCGTCAATGTGAAGGTCCAAGGAATACATTGAACCTGCAGTGGTGTATCGGAAACTAATACTGGTCTCACAGGGAATGCTCAAAGTACCGACAGTAAGAAGAATCTTTATTCTTGTACTTAAGGCGGCATTGTGCCTTTTGTATTTAACTCCGATGCGATTTCGTATTTCATAGTCAATGTGAAGGTCCTAGGAATACATTGAACCTGGAGTGATGTACCAGAAACTAATACTGGTCTCACAGGGAATGCTCAAAGCATCGACAGTAGGAAGAGTCTCTATTCTTGTACTTAAAGTAGCATTGCGCCTTTTGTAATTAATTCCGATGCGATTTCTGTGTTTCATCGTCAATGTGAAGGTCCAAGGAATACATTGAACCTGCAGTGGAGTATCGGAAGCTAATACTGGACTCACAGGGAATGCTCAAAGCACCGACTGTAAGAAGAGTCTCTATTCTTGTACTTAAGGCGGCATTGTGCCTTTTGTATTTAATACCGATGCGATTTCTGTGTTGCATCGTCAATGTCAAGGTCCAAGGAATACATTGAACCTGCAGTGGTGTATCGGAAACTAATACTGGTCTCACAGGGAATGCTCAAAACACCGACTGTAAGAAGATTTTCTATTCTTGTACTTAAGGCGGCATTGTGCCGTTTGTATTTAATCCCGATGCGATTTCTGTGTTTCATCGTCAATGTGAAGGTCCAAGGAATACATTGAACTTGCAGTGGTGAATCAGAAATTAATACTGGTCTCACAGGGAATGCTCAAAGCACCGACAGTAGGAAGAGTCTCTATTCTTGTACTTAAGGTGGCATTGCGACTTTTGTAATTAATTCCGATGCGATTTCTGTGTTTCATCGTCAATGAGAAGGTCCATGCAATACATTGAACCTGCAGTGGTGTATCAGAAAGTAATACTGGTCTCACAGGGAATGCTGAAAGCATCGACTGTAAGAAGAGTCTCTATTCTTGTACTTAAGGCGGCATTGGGCTTTTTATATTTAATTCCGATGCGATTTCTGTGTTTCATCGTCAATGTGAAGGTCCAAGGAATACATTGATCCTGCAGTGGTGTATCGGAAACTAATACTGGTCTCACGGGGATTGCTCAAAACACCGACTGTAAGAAGAGTCTCTATTCTTGACTTAAGCCGGCATTGCGCCTTTTGTATCTAATTCCGATGCGATTTCTGTGTTTCATCGTCAATGTGAAGGTAGAAGGAATACATTGAACCTGCAGTGGTGTACCAGAAACTAATACTGGTCTCACAGGGAATGCTCAAAGCACCAACAGTAAGAAGAGTCTCTATTCTTGTACTTCAGGCGGCATTGTGCCTTTTGTATTTAACTCCGATGCGATTTCTGTGTATCATCGTCAATGTGAAGGTCCAAGGAATACATTGAACCAGCACTTAAGGCGGCATTGCGCCTTTTGTATTTAACTCCGATGCGATTTCTATGTTTCATCGTCAATGTTAAGGTCCAAGGAATACATTGAACCTGCAGTGGTGTATCAGAAACTAATACTGGTCTCACAGGAAGTGCTCAAAGCATCGACTGTAAGAAGAGTCTCTATTCTTGTACTTAAGGCGGCATTGCGCCTTTTGTATTTCATTCCGATGCGATTTCTGTGTTTCGTCGTCAATGTGAAGGTCCAAGGAATACATTGAACCTGCAGTGGTGTATCGGAAACTAATACTGGTCTCACAGGGAATGCTCAAAGTACCGACAGTAAGAAGAATCATTATTCTTGTACTTAAGGCGGCATTGTGCCTTTTGTATTTAACTCCGTTGCGATTTCGTGTTTCATAGTCAATGTGAAGGTCCAAGGAATACATTTAACCTGCAGTGATGTACCAGAAACTAATACTGGTCTCACAGGGAATGCTCAAAGCATCGACAGTAGGAAGAGTCTCTATTCTTGTACTTAAAGTAGCATTGCGTCTTTTGTAATTAATTCCGATGCGATTTCTGTGTTTCATCGTCAATGTGAAGGTCCAAGGAATACATTGAACCTGCAGTGGAGTATCGGAAGCTAATACTGGTCTCACAGGGAATGCTCAAAGCACCGACTGTAAGAGGAGTCTCTATTCTTGTACTTAAGGCGGCATTGTGCCTTTTGTATTTAATACCGATGCGATTTCTGTGTTGCATCGTCAATGTCAAGGTCCAAGGAATACATTGAACCTGCAGTGGTGTATCGGAAACTAATACTGGTCTCACAGGGAATGCTCAAAACACCGACTGTAAGAATATTTTCTATTCTTGTACTTAAGGCAGCATTGTGCCGTTAATATTTCATCCCGATGCGATTTCTGTGTTTCATCGTCAATGTGAAGGTCCAAGGAATACATTGAACCTGCAGTGGTGTATCAGAAATTAATACTGGTCTCACAGGGAATGCTCAAAGCACCGACAGTAGGAAGAGTCTCTATTCTTGTACTTAAGGTGGCATTGCGACTTTTGTAATTAATTCCGATGCGATTTCTGTGTTTCATCGTCAATGAGAAGGTCCAAGCAATACATTGATCCTGCAGTGGTGTATCAGAAAGTAATACTGGTCTCACAGGGAATGCTCAAAGCACCGACTGTAAGAAGAGTCTCTATTCTTGTACTTAAGACAGCATTGTCCCTTTTGTATTTAATTTCGATGCGATTACTGTGTTTCATCGTCAATGTGAAGGTCCAAGGAATACAATGAACCTGCAGTGGTGTATCAGAAACTAATACTGGTCTCACAGGGAATGCTCAAAGCACCGACTGTAAGAAGAGTCTCTATTCTTGTACTTAAGGCGGCATTGCGCCTTTTGTATTTCATTACGATGCGATTTCTGTGTTTCTTTGTCATTGTGAAGGTCCAAGGAATACATTGAACCTGCAGTGGTGTATCGGAAACTATTACTGGTCTCACAGGGAATGCTCATAGCATCGACTGTAAGAAGAGTCTCTATTATTGTACTTAAGCGCCATTGCGCCTTTTGTATTTAATTCAGATGCGATTTCTGTGTTTCATCGTCAATGTGAATGTCCAAGGAATAAATTGAACACGCAGTGGTGTATCGGAAACTAATACTGGTCTCACTGAGAATGCTCAAAGCACCGACTGTAAGAAGAGTCTCTATTCTTGTCCTTATGACGGCTTTGTGCCTTTTGGATTTAATTCCGATGCGATTTCTGTGTTTCATCATCAATGTGAAGATCCAAGGAATACATTGAACCTGCAGTGGTGTATCAGAAAGTAATACTGGTCTCACAGGGAATGCTCAAAGCACCGACTGTAAGAAGAGTCTCTATTCTTGTACTTAAGGCGGCATTGGGCTTTTTATATTTAATTCCGATGCAATTTCTGTGTTTCATCGTCAATGTGAAGGTCCAAGGAATACATTGAACCTGCAGTGGAGTATCGGAAGCTAATACTGGTCTCACAGGGAATGCTCAAAGCACCGACTGTAAGAGGAGTCTCTATTCTTGTACTTAAGGCGGCATTGTGCCGTTTGTATTTAATACCGATGCGATTTCTGTGTTGCATCGTCAATGTCAAGGTCCAAGGAATACATTGAACCTGCAGTGGTGTATCGGAAACTAATACTGGTCTCACAGGGAATGCTCAAAACACCGACTGTAAGAAGATTTTCTATTCTTGTACTTAAGGCAGCATTGCGCCGTTTGTATTTAATCCCGACGCGATTTCTGTGTTTCATCGTCAATGTGAAGGTCCAAGGAATACATTGAACCTGCAGTGGTGTATCAGAAATTAATACTGGTCTCACAGGGAATGCTCAAAGCACCGACAGTAGGAAGAGTCTCTATTCTTGTACTTAAGGTGGCATTGCGACTTTTGTAATTAATTCCGATGCGATTTGTGTGTTTCATCGTCAATGAGAAGGTCCAAGCAATACATTGAACCTGCAGCGGTGGATCAGAAAGTAATACTGGACTCACAGGGAATGCTCAAAGCACCGACTGTAAGAAGAGTCTCTATTCTTGTACTTAAGGCGGCATTGGGCTTTTTATATTTAATTCCGATGCAATTTCTGTGTTTCATCGTCAATGTGAAGGTCCAAGGAATACATTGATCCTGCAGTGGTGTGTCAGAAACTAATACTGGTCTCACAGGGAATGCTCATGGCACCGACTGTAAAAAGAGTCTCTATTCTTGTACTTAAGACAGCATTGTCCCTTTTGTATTTAATTCCGATGCGATTACTGTGTTTCATCGTCAATGTGAAGGTCCAAGGAATACAATGAACCTGCAGTGGTGTATCAGAAACTAATACTGGTCACACAGGGAATGCTCTAAGCACCGACTGTAAGAAGAGTCTCTATTCTTGTACTTAAGGCGGCATTGCGCCTTTTGTATTTCATTACGATGCGATTTCTGTGTTTCTTTGTCATTGTGAAGGTCCAAGGAATACATTGAACCTGCAGTGGTGTATCGGAAACTATTACTGGTCTCACAGGGAATGCTCAAAGCATCGACTGTAAGAAGAGTCTCTATTATTGTTCTTAAGGCGGCATTGCGCCTTTTGTATTTAATTCAGATGCGATTTCTGTGTTTCATCGTCAATGTGAATGTCGAAGGAATAAATTGAACACGCAGTGGTGTGTCAGAAACTAATACTGGTCTCACAGGGAATGCTCAAAGCACCGACTGTAAGAAGAGTCTCTATTCTTGTACTTAAGGCGGCATTGGGCTTTTTATATTTAATTCCGATGCAATTTCTGTGTTTCATCGTCAATGTGAAGGTCCAAGGAATACATTGATCCTGCAGTGGTGTGTCAGAAACTAATACTGGTCTCACAAGGAATGCTCATGGCACCGACTGTAAAAAGAGTCTCTATTCTTGTACTTAAGACAGCATTGTCCCTTTTGTATTTAATTCCGATGCGATTACTGTGTTTCATCGTCAATGCGAAGGTCCAAGGAATACAATGAACCTGCAGTGGTGTATCAGAAACTAATACTGGTCTCACAGGGAATGCTCAAAGCACCGACTGTAAGAAGAGTCTCTATTCTTGTACTTGAGGCGGCATTGCGCCTTTTGTATTTCATTACGATGCGATTTCTGTGTTTCTTTGTCATTGTGAAGGTCCAAGGAATACATTGTACCTGCAGTGGTGTATCGGAAACTATTACTGGTCTCACAGGGAATGCTCAAAGCATCGACTGTAAGAAGAGTCTCTATTATTGTACTTAAGGCGGCATTGCGCCTTTTGTATTTAATTCAGATGCGATTTCTGTGTTTCATCGTCAATGTGAATGTCCAAGGAATAAATTGAACACGCAGTGGTGTATCGGAAACTAATACTGGTCTCACTGGGAATGCTCAAAGCACCGACTGTAAGAAGAGTCTCTATTCTTGTACTTATGACGGCTTTGTGCCTTTTGGATTTAATTCCGATGCGATTTCTGTGTTTCATCATCAATGTGAAGATCCAAGGAATACATTGAACCTGCAGTGGTGTATCAGAAAGTAATACTGGTCTCACAGGGTATGCTCAAAGCACCGACTGTAAGAAGAGTCTCTATTCTTGTACTTAAGGCGGCATTGCACATTTTGTATTTCATTACGATGCGATTTCTGTGTTTCATTGTCAATGTGAAGGTCCAAGGAATACATTGAACCTGCAGTGGTGTATCGGAATCTATTACTGGTCTCACAGGGAATGCTCAAAGCATCGACCGTAAGAAGAGTCTCTATTATTGTACTTAAGGCGGCATTGCGCCTTTTGTATTTAATTCAGATGCGATTTCTGTGTTTCATCGTCAATGTGAATGTCCAAGGAATAAATTGATGACGCAGTGGTGTATCGGAAACTAATACTGGTCTCACTGGGAATGCTCAAAGCACCGACTGTAAGAAGAGTCTCTATTCTTGTACTTATGACGGCTTTGTGCCTTTTGGATTTAATTCCGATGCGATTTCTGTGTTTCATCATCAATGTGAAGGTCTAAGGAATACATTGATCCTGCAGTGGTGTATCGGAAACTAATACTGGTCTCACAGGGAATGCTCATGGCACCGACTTTAAAAAGAGTCTCTATTCTTGTACTTAAGACAGCATTGTGCCTTTTGTATTTAATTCCGAAGCGATTTCTGTGTTTCATCGTCAATGTGAAGGTCGATGGAATACAATGAACCTGCAGTGGTGTATCAGAAACTAATACTGGTCTCACAGGGAATGCTCAAAGCACCGACTGTAAGAAGAGTCTCTATTCTTGTACTTCAGGCGGCATTGCGCCTTTTGTATTTAATTACGATGCGATTTCTGTGTTTCATCGTCAATGTGAAGGTCCAAGGAACACATTGAACCTGCAGTGGTGTATCGGAAACGAATACTGGTCTCACAGGGAATGCTCAAAGCATCGACTGTATGAAGAGTCCCTATTATTGTACTTAAGGCGGCATTGCGCCTTTTGTATTTAATTCCGATGCGATTTCTGTGTTTTATCGTCAATGTGAAGGTCCAAGGAATACATTGAACCTGCAGTGGTGTATGGGAACCTAATACTGGTGTCACAGGGAATGCTCAAAGCACCGACAGTAAGAAGAGTCTCAATTCTTGTACTTAAGGCGGCATTGTGGCTTTTGTATTTGACTCCGATGCGATTTCTGTGTTTCATCGTCAATGTGAAGGTCCAAGGAATACATTGAACCAGCACTTAAGGCGGCATTGTGCCTTTTGTATTTAACTCCGATGCGATTTCTATGTTTCATCGTCAATGTGAAGGTCCAAGGAATACATTGAACCTGCAGTGGTGTATCAGAAACTAATACTGGTCTCACAGGGAATGCTCAAAGCTTCGACTATAAGAAGAGTCTCTATTCTTGTACTTAAGGCGGCATTGCGCCTTTTGTATTTCATTCCGATGCGATTTCTGTGTTTCATCGTCAATGTGAAGGTCCAAGGAATACATTGAACCTGCAGTGGTGTATCGGAAACTAATTCTGGTCTCACAGGGAATGCTCAAAGTACCGACAGTAAGAAGAATCTTTATTCTTGTACTTAAGGCGGCATTGTGCGTTTTGTATTTAACTCCGATGCGATTTCGTGTTTCATAGTCAATGTGAAGGTCCTAGGAATACATTGAACCTGGAGTGATGTACCAGAAACTAATACTGGTCTCACAGGGAATGCTCAGAGCATCGACAGTAGGAAGAGTCTCTATTCTTCTACTTAAAGTAGCATTGCGCCTTTTGTAATTAATTCCGATGCGATTTCTGTGTTTCATCGTCAATGAGAAGGTCCAAGGAATACATTGAACCTGCAGTGGAGTATCGGAAGCTAATACTGGACTCACAGGGAATGCTCAAAGCACCGACTGTAAGAAGAGTCTCTATTCTTGTACTTAAGGCGGCATTGTGCCTTTTGTATTTAATACCGATGCGATTTCTGTGTTGCATCGTCAATGTCAAGGTCCAAGGAATACATTGAACCTGCAGTGGTGTATCGGAAACTAATACTGGTCTCACAGGGAATGCTCAAAACACCGACTGTAAGAAGATTTTCTATTCTTGTACTTAAGGCGGCATTGTGCCGTTTGTATTTAATCCCGATGCGATTTCTGTGTTTCATCGTCAATGTGAAGGTCCAAGGAATACATTGAACTTGCAGTGGTGAATCAGAAATTAATACTGGTCTCACAGGGAATGCTCAAAACACCGACAGTAGGAAGAGTCTCTATTCTTGTACTTAAGGTGGCATTGCGACTTTTGTAATTAATTCCGATGCGATTTCTGTGTTTCATCGTCAATGAGAAGGTCCATGCAATACATTGAACCTGCAGTGGTGTATCAGAAAGTAATACTGGTCTCACAGGGAATGCTCAAAGCATCGACTGTAAGAAGAGTCTCTATTCTTGTACTTAAGGCGGCATTGGGCTTTTTATATTTTATTCCGATGCGATTTCTGTGTTTCATCGTCAATGTGAAGGTCCAAGGAATACATTGATCCTGCAGTGGTGTATCAGAAACTAATACTGGTCTCACAGGGAATGCTCATGGCACCGACAGTAAAAAGAGTCTCTATTCTTGTACTTAAGACAGCATTGTGCCTTTTGTATTTAATTCCGATGCGATTACTGTGTTTCATCGTCAATGTAAAGGTCCAAGGAATACAATGAACCTGCAGTGGTGTATCAGAAACTAATACTGGTCTCACAGGGAATGCTCAAAGCACCGACTGTAAGAAGAGTCTCTATTCTTGTACTTAAGGCGGCATTGCGCCTTTTGTATTTCATTACGATGCGATTTCTGTGTTTCATTGTCAATGTGAAGGTCCAAGGAATACATTGAACCTGCAGTGGTGTATCGGAAACTATTACTGGTCTCACAGGGAATGCTCAAAGCATCGACTGTAAGAAGAGTCTCTATTATTGTACTTAAGGCGGCATTGCGCCTTTTGTATTTAATTCAGATGCGATTTCTGTGTTTCATCGTCAATGTGAAGGTCCAAGGAATACATTGAACACGCAGTGGTGTATCGGAAACTAATACTGGTCTCACTGGGAATGCTCAAAGCACCGACTGTAAGAAGAGTCTCTATTCCTGTACTTATGACGGCTTTGTGCTTTTTGGATTTAATTCCGATGCGATTTCTGTGTTTCATCATCAATGTGAAGGTCCAAGGAATACATTGAACCTGCAGTGGTGTATCAGAAAGTAATACTGGTCTCACAGGGTATGCTCAAAGCACCGACTGTAAGAAGGGTCTCTATTCTTGTACTTAAAGCGGCATTGTGCCTTTTGTATTTAACTCCGATGCGATATCTGTGTTTCATCGTCAATGTGAAGGTCCAAGGAATACATTGAACCTGCAGTGGTGTATCGGAAACTAATACTGGTCTCACTGGGAATGCTCATGGCACCGACTGTAAAAAGAGCCTCTATTCTTGTACTCAATACAGCATTGTGCCTTTTGCATTTAATTCCGATGCGATTTCTGTGTTTATCGTCAATGTGAAGGTCCAAGGAATACAATGAACCTGCAGTGGTGTATCAGAAACTAATACTGGTCTCACAGGGAACGCTCAAAGCACCGACCGTAAGAAGAGTCTCTATTCTTGTACTTAAGGCGGCATTGCGCCTTTTGTATTTAATTCCGATGCGATATCGGTCTTTCATCGTCAATGTGAAGGTCCAAGGAATACATTGAACCTGCAGTGGTGTATCGGAAACTAATACTGGTCTCACTGGGAATGCTCATGGCACCGACTGTAAAAAGAGCCTCTATTCTTGTACTTAATACAGCATTGTGCCCTTTGCATTTAATTCCGATGCGATTTCTGTGTTTCATCGTCAATATGAAGGTCCAAGGAATACAATGAACCTGCAGTGGTGTATCAGAAACTAATACTGGTCTCACAGGGAATGCTCAAAGCACCGACAAAAAGAAGAGTCTCTATTCTTGTACTTCAGGCGGCATTGTGCCTTTTGTATTTAACTCCGATGCGATTTCTGTGTATCATCGTCAATGTGAAGGTCCAAGGAATACATTGAACCAGCACTTAAGGCGGCATTGTGCCTTTTGTATTTAACTCCGATGCGATTTCTATGTTTCATCGTCAATGTGAAGGTCCAAGGAATATATTGAACCTGCAGTGGTGTATCAGAAACTAATACTGGTCTCACAGGGAATGCTCAAAGCATCGACTGTAAGAAGAGTCTCTATTCTTGTACTTAAGGCGGCATTGCGCCTTTTGTATTTCATTCCGATGCGATTTCTGTGTTTCATCGTCAATGTGAAGGTCCAAGGAATACATTGAACCTGCAGTGGTGTATCGGAAACTAATACTGGTCTCACAGGGAATGCTCAAAGTACCGACAGTAAGAAGAATCTTTATTTTTGTACTTAAGGCGGCATTGTGCCTTTTGTATTTAACTCCGATGCGATATCGTGTTTCATAGTCAATGTGAAGGTCCAAGGAATACATTGAACCTGCAGTGATGTACCAGAAACTAATACTGGTCTCACAGGGAATGCTCAAAGCATCGACAGTAGGAAGAGTCTCTATTCTTGTACTTAAAGTAGCATTGCGCGTTTTGTAATTAATTCCGATGCGATTTCTGTGTTTCATTGTCAATGTGAAGGTCCAAGGAATACATTGAACCTGAGGTGGAGTATCGGAAGCTAATACTGGTCTCACAGGGAATGCTCAAAGCACCGACTGTAAGAAGAGTCTCTATTCTTGTACTTAAGGCGGCATTGTGCCTTTTGTATTTAATACCGATGCGATTTCTGTGTTGCATCGTCAATGTCAAGGTCCAAGGAATACATTGAACCTGCAGTGGTGTATCGGAAACTAATACTGGTCTCACAGGGAATGCTCAAAACACCGACTGTAAGAAGATTTTCTATTCTTGTACTTAAGGCGGCATTGTGCCGTTTGTATTTAATTCCGATGCGATTTCTGTGCTACATCGTCAATGTGAAGGTCCAAGGAATACATTGACCCTGCAGTGGTGTATCAGAAATTAATACTGGTCTCACAGGGAATGCTCAAAGCACCGACAGTAGGATGAGTCTCTATTCTTGTACTTAAGGTGGCATTGCGACTTTTGTAATTAATTCCGATGCGATTTCTGTGTTTCATCGTCAATGAGAAGGTCCATGCAATACTTTGAACCTGCAGTGGTGTATCAGAAAGTAATACTGGTCTCACAGGGAATGCTCAAAGCACCGACTGTAAGAAGAGTCTCTATTCTTGTACTTAAGGCGGCATTGGGCTTTTTATATTTAATTCCGATGCGATTTCTGTGTTTCATCGTCAATGTGAAGGTCCAAGGAATACATTGTTCCTGCAGTGGTGTATCAGAAACTAATACTGGTCTCACAGGGAATGCTCATGGCACCGACTGTAAAAAGAGTCTCTATTCTTGTACTTAAGACAGCATTGTGCCTTTTGTATTTAATTCCGATGCGATTACTGTGTTTAACCTTCAATGTGAAGGTCCAAGGAATACAATGAACCTGCAGTGGTGTATCAGAAACTAATACTGGTCTCACAGGGAATGCTCAAAGCACCGACTGTAAGAAGAGTCTCTATTCTTGTACTTAAGGCGGCATTGCGCCTTTTGTATTTCATTACGATGCGATTTCTGTGTTTCATTGTCAATGTGAAGGTCCAAGGAATACATTGAACCTGCAGTGGTGTATCGGAAACTATTACTGGTCTCACAGGGAATGCTCAAAGCATCGACTGTAAGAAGAGTCTCTATTATTGTACTTAAGGCGGCATTGCGCCTTTTGTATTTAATTCAGATGCGATTTCTGTGTTTCATCGTCAATGTGAATGTCCAAGGAATAAATTGAACACGCAGTGGTGTATCGGAAACTAATACTGGTCACACTGGGAATGCTCAAAGCACCGACTGTAAGAAGAGTCTCTATTCTTGTACTTAAGACAGCATTGTGCCTTTTGTATTTAATTCCGATGCGATTTCTGTGTTTCATCGTCAATGTGAAGGTCCAAGGAATACAATGAACCTGCAGTGGTGTATCAGAAACTAATACTGGTCTCACAGGGAATGCTCAAAGCACCGACTGTAAGAAGAGTCTCTTTTCTTGTACTTCAGGCGGCATTGCGCCTTTTGTATTTAATTACGATGCGATTTCTGTGTTTCATCGTCAATGTGAAGGTCCAATAAACACATTGAACCTGCAGTGGTGTATCGGAAACTAATACTGGTCTCACAGGGAATGCTCAAAGCACCGACTGTAAGAAGAGTCCCCATTATTGTACTTAAGGCGGCATTGCGCCTTTTGTATTTAATTCCGATGCGATTTCTGTGTTTTATCGTCAATGTGAAGGTCCAAGGAATACATTGAACCTGCAGTGGTGTATGGGAACCTAATACTGGTGTCACAGGGAATGCTCAAAGCACCGACAGTAAGAAGAGTCTCAATTCTTGTACTTAAGGCGGCATTGTGGCTTTTGTATTTAACTCCGATGCGATTTCTGTGTTTCATCGTCAATGTGAAGGTCCAAGGAATACATTGAACCTGCAGTGGTGTATCGGAAACTAATACTGGTCTCACAGGGAATGCTCAAAGCACCGACTGTAAGAAGAGTCTCTATTCTTGTACTTAAAGCGGCATTGTGCCTTTTGTATTTAACTCCGATGCGATATCTGTGTTTCATCGTCAATGTGAAGGTCCAAGGAATACATTTATCCTACAGTGGTGTATCAGAAACTAATACTGGTCTCACAGGGAATGCTCAAAGCACCGACTGTAAGAAGAGTCTCTATTATTGTACTTAAGGCGGCATTGCGCCTTTTGTATTTAATTCAGATGCGATTTCTGTGTTTCATCGTCAATGTGAATGTCCAAGGAATACATTGATCCTGCAGTGGTGTATCGAAAACTAATACTGGTCTCACTGGGAATGCTCATGGCACCGACTGTAAAAAGAGCCTCTATTCTTGTACTTTAGACAGCATTGTGCCGTTTGCATTTAATTCCGATGCGATTTCTGTGTTTCATCATCAATGTGAAGGTCCAAGGAATACAATGAACCTGCAGTGGTTTATCAGAAACTAATACTGGTCTCACAGGGAATGCTCAAAGCACCGACTGTAAGAAGAGTCTCTATTCTTGTACTTAAGGCGGCATTGCGCCTTTTGTATTTAATTCCGATGCGATTTCTGTCTTTCATCGTCAATGTGAAGGTCCAAGGAATACATTGAACCTGCAGTGGTGTATCGGAAACTAATACTGGTCTCAAAGGGAATGCTCAAAGCACCGACTGTAAGAAGAGTCTCTATTCTTGTACTTAAGACGGCATAGTGCCTTTTGAATTTATTCCGATGCGATTTCTGTGTTTCATCGTCAATGTGAAGGTCCATGGAATACATTAAACGTACAGTGTTGTATCGGAAACTAATACTGGTCTCACAGGGAATGCTCAAAACACCGACTGTAAGAAGATTTTCTATTCTTGTACTTAAGGCGGCATTGTGCCGTTTGTATTTAATTCCGATGCGATTTCTGTGTTACATCGTCAATGTGAAGGTCCAAGGAATACATTGACCCTGCAGAGGTGTATCAGAAATTAATACTGGTCTCACAGGGAATGCTCAAAGCACCGACAGTAGGAAGAGTCTCTATTCTTGTACTGAAGGTGGCATTGCGACTTTTGTAATTAAGTCCGATGCGATTTCTGTGTTTCATCGTCAATGAGAAGGTCCATGCAATACATTGAACCTGCAGTGGTGTATCGGAAACTATTACTGGTCTCACAGGGAATGCTCAAAGCATCGACTGTAAGAAGAGTCTCTATTATTGTACTTAAGGCGGCATTGCGCCTTTTGTATTTAATTCAGATGCGATTTCTGTGTTTCATCGTCAATGTGAATGTCCAAGGAATAAATTGAACACGCAGTGGTGTATCGGAAACTAATACTGGTCACACTGGGAATGCTCAAAGCACCGACTGTAAGAAGAGTCTCTATTCTTGTACTTAAGACAGCATTGTGCCTTTTGTATTTAATTCCGATGCGATTTCTGTGTTTCATCGTCAATGTGAAGGTCCAAGGAATACAATGAACCTGCAGTGGTGTATCAGAAACTAATACTGGTCTCACAGGGAATGCTCAAAGCACCGACTGTAAGAAGAGTCTCTATTCTTGTACTTAAGGCGGCATTGCGCCTTTTGTATTTAATTCCGATGCGATTTCTGTCTTTCATCGTCAATGTGAAGGTCCAAGGAATACATTGAACCTGCAGTGGTGTATCGGAAACTAATACTGGTCTCACAGGGATTGCCCAAAGCACCGACTGTAAGAAGAGTCTCTATTCTTGTACTTAAGGCGGCATTGCGCCTTTTGTATCTAATTCCGATTCGATTTCTGTGTTTCATCGTTAATGTGAAGGTCCAAGGAATACATTGTACCTGCAGTGGTGTATCGGAAACTAATACTGGTCTCACAGGGAATGCTCAAAACACCGACTGTAAGAAGAGTCGCTATTCTTGTACTTATGACGTCATTGTGCCTTGTGTATTCAATTTCGAAGCGATTTCTGTGTTTCATCGTCAATGTGAAGGTAGAAGGAATACATTGAACCTGCAGTGGTGTATCAGAAACTAATACTGGTCTCACAGGGAATGCTCAAAGCACCGACAGTAAGAAGAGTCTCTATTCTAGTACTTCAGGCGGCATTGTGCCTTTTGTATTTAACTCCGATGCGATTTCTGTGTATGATCGTCAATGTGAAGGTCCAAGGAATACATTGAACCAGCACTTAAGGCGGCATTGTGCCTTTTGTATTAAACTCCGATGCGATTTCTATGTTTCATCGTCAATGTGAAGGTCCAAGGAATACACTGAACCTGCAATGGTGTATCAGAAACTAATACTGGTCTCACAGGGAATGCTCAAAGCATCGATTGTAAGAAGGGTCTCTATTCTTGTACTTAAGGCGGCATTGCGCTTTTTGTATTTCATTCCGATGCGATTTCTGTGTTTCATCGTCAATGTGAAGGTCCAAGGAATACATTGAACCTGCAGTGGTGTATCGGAAACTAATACTGGTCTCACAGGGAATGCTCAAAGTACCGACAGTAAGTACAATCTTTATTCTTGTACTTAAAGCGGCATTGTGCCTTTTGTATTTAACTCCGATGCGATTTCGTGTTTCATAGTCAATACGAAGGTCCAAGGAATACATTGTACCTGCAGTGATGTACCAGAAAGTAATACTGGACTCACAGGGAATGCTCAAAGCATCGACAGTAGGAAGAGTCTCTATTCTTGTACTTAAAGTGGCATTGCGCCTTTTGTAATTAATTCCGATGCGATTTCTGTGTTTCATCGTCAATGTCAAGGTCCAAGGAATACATTGAACCTGCAGTGGTGCATCGGAAACTAATACTGGTCTCACAGGGAATGCTCAAAACACCGACTGTAAGAAGATTATCTATTCTTGTACTTAAGGCGGCATTGTGCCGTTTGTATTTAATTCCGATGCGATTTCTGTGTTTCATCGTCAATGTGAAGCACCAAGGAATTCATTGAACTTGCAGTGGTGAATCAGAAATTACTACTGGTCTCACAGGGAATGCTCAAAGCACCGACAGTAGGAAGAGTCTCTATTCTTGTACTTATGGTGGCATTGCGACTTTTGTAATTAATTCCGAAGCGATTTCTGTGTTTCATCGTCAATGAGAAGGTCCAAGCAATACATTGAACCTGCAGTGGTGTATCAGAAAGCAATACTGGTCTCACAGGGAATGCTCAAAGTACCGACTGTAAGAAGAGTCTCTATTCTTGTACTTAAGGCGGCATTGGGCTTTTTATATTTAATTCCGATGCGATTTCTGTGTTTCATCGTCAATGTGAAGGTCCAAGGAATACATTGATCCTGCAGTGGTGTATCAGAAACTAATACTGGTCTCAAAGGGAATGCTCAGGGAACCGACTGTAAAAAGAGTCTCTATTCTTGTACTTAAGACAGCATTGTGCCTTTTGTATTTAATTCCGATGCGATTACTGCGTTTTATCGTCAATGTGAAGGTCCAAGGAATACAATTAACCTGCAGTGGTGTATCAGAAACTAATACTGGTCTCACAGGGAATGCTCAAAGCACCGACTGTAAGAAGAGTCTCTATTCTTGTACTTAAGGCGGCATTCCACCTTTTGTATTTAATTCCGATGCGATTTCTGTGTTTCATCGTCAATGTGTAGGTCCAAGGAATACATTGAACCTGCAGTGGTGTATCGGAAACTATTACTGTTCTCACAGGGAATGCTCAAAGCATCGACTGTAAGAAGAGTCTCTATTATTGTACTTAAGGCGGCATTGCGCCTTTTGTATTTAATTCAGATGCGATTTCTGTGTTTCATCGTCAATGTGAATGTCCAAGGAATAAATTGAACACGCAGTGGTGTATCGGAAACTAATACTGGTCTCACTGGGAATGCTCAAAGCAGCGACTGTAAGAAGAGTCTCTATTCTTGTACTTATGACGGCTTTGTGCCTTTTGGATTTAATTCCGATGCGATTTCTGTGTTTCATCATCAATGTGAAGGTCCAAGGAATACATTGAACCTGCAGTGGTGTATCAGAAAGTAATACTGGTCTCACAGGGTATGCTCAAAGCACCGACTGTAAGGAGAGTCTCTATTCTTGTACTTAAGGCGGCATTGCGCCTTTTGTATTTAATTCCAATGCGATTTCTGTGTTTCATCGTCAATGGGAAGGTCCAAGCAATACATTGAACCTGCAGTGGTGTATCAGAAACTAATACTGGTCTCACAGGGAATGCTCAAAGCTCCGACTGTAAGAAGAGTCTCTATTCTTGTACTTAAGGCGGCATTGGGTTTTTTATATTTAATTCCGATGCGATTTCTGTGTTTCATCGTCAATGTGAAGGTCCAAGGAATACAATGAACCTGCAGTGGTGTATCAGAAACTAATACTGGTCTCACAGGGATTGCTCAAAGCACCGACTGTAAGAAGAGTCTCTATTCTTGTACTTGAGTCTGCATTGCGCCTTTTGTATTTAATTACGATGCGATTTCTGTGTTTCATCGTCAATGTGAAGGTCAAAGGAATACATTGAACCTGCAGTGGTGTATCGGAAACTAATACTGGTCTCACAGGGAATGCTCAAAGCATCGACTGTAAGAAGAGTCCCTATTATTGTACTTAAGGCGGCATTGCGCCTTTTGTATTTAATTCCGATGCGATTTCTGTGTTTTATCGTCAATGTGAAGGTCCAAGGAATACATTGAACCAGCAGTGGTGTATGGGAACCTAATACTGGTGTCACAGGGAATGCTCAAAGCACCGACAGTAAGAAGAGTCTCAATTCTTGTACTTAAGGCGGCATTGTGGCTTTTGTATTTAACTCCGATGCGATATCTGTGTTTCATCGTCAATGTGAATGTCCAAGGAATACATTGATCCTGCAGTGGTGTATCGGAAACTAATACTGGTCTCACTGGGAATGCTCATGGCACCGACTGTAAAAAGAGCCTCTATTCTTGTACTTAAGACAGCATTGTGCCTTTTGCATTCAATTCCGATGCGATTTCTGTGTTTCATCGTCAATGTGAAGGTCCAAGGAATACAATGAACCTGCAGTGGTGTATCAGAAACTAATACTGGTCTCACAGGGAATGCTCAAAGCACCGACTGTAAGAAGAGTCTCTATTCTTGTACTTAAGGCGGCAATGCGCCTTTTGTATTTAATTCCGATGCGATTCGGTCTTTCATCGTCAATGTGAAGGTCCAAGGAATACATTGAACCTGCAGTGGTGTATCGGAAACTAATACTGGTCTCACAGGGAATGCTCAAAGCACCGACTGTAAGCAGAGTCTCTATTCTTGTACCTAAGACGGCATAGTGCCTTTTGAATTTAATTCCGATGCGATTTCTGTAATTCATCGTCAATGTGAAGGTCCATGGAATACATTGAACCTACAGTGTTGTATCGGAAACTAATACTGGTCTCTCAGGGAATGCTCAAAACACCGACTGTAAGAAGATTTTATATTCTTGTGCTTAAGGCAGCATTGTGCCGTTTGTATTTAATTCCGATGCGATTTCTGTATTTCATCGTCAATGAGAAGGTCCAAGGAATACATTGAACCAGCACTTAAGGCGGCATTGTGCCTTTTGTATTAAACTCCGATGCGATTTCTATGTTTCATCGTCAATGTGAAGGTCCAAGGAATACACTGAACCTGCAGTGGTGTATCAGAAACTAATACTGGTCTCACAGGGAATGCTCAAAGCATCGATTGTAAGAAGGGTCTCTATTCTTGTACTTAAGGCGGCATTGCGCCTTTTGTATTTCATTCCGATGCGATTTCTGTGTTTCATCGTCAATGTGAAGGTCCAAGGAATACATTGAACCTGAAGTGGTGTATCGGAAACTAATACTGGTCTCACAGGGAATGCTCAAAGTACCGACAGTAAGTACAATCTTTATTCTTGTACTTAAGGCGGCATTGTGCCTTTTGTATTTAACTCCGATGCGATTTCGTGTTTCATAGTCAATACGAAGGTCCAAGGAATACATTGTACCTGCAGTGATGTACCAGAAACTAATACTGGACTCACAGGGAATGCTCAAAGCATCGACAGTAGGAAGAGTCTCTACTCTTGTACTTAAAGTGGCATTGCGCCTTTTGTAATTAATTCCGATGCGATTTCTGTGTTTCATCGTCAATGTGAAGGTCCAAGGAATACATTGAACCTGCACTGGAGTATCGGAAGCTAATACTGGTCTCACAGGGAATGCTCAAAGCACCGACTGTAAGAAGAGTCTCTATTCTTGTACTTAAGGCGGCATTGTGCCGTTTGTATTTAATTCCGATGCGATTTCTGTGTTTCATCGTCAATGTGAAGCACCAAGGAATACATTGAACTTGCAGTGGTGAATCAGAAATTACTACTGGTCTCACAGGGAATGCTCAAAGCACCGACAGTAGGAAGAGTCTCTATTCTTGTACTTATGGTGGCATTGCGACTTTTGTAATTAATTCCGAAGCGATTTCTGTGTTTCATCGTCAATGAGAAGGTCCAAGCAATACATTGAACCTGCAGTGGTGTATCAGAAAGCAATACTGGTCTCACAGGGAATGCTCAAAGTACCGACTGTAAGAAGAGTCTCTATTCTTGTACTTAAGGCGGCATTGGGCTTTTTATATTTAATTCCGATGCGATTTCTGTGTTTCATCGTCAATGTGAAGGTCCAAGGAATACATTGATCCTGCAGTGGTGTATCAGAAACTAATACTGGTCTCAAAGGGAATGCTCATGGCACCGACTGTAAAAAGAGTCTCTATTCTTGTACTTAAGACAGCATTGTGCCTTTTGTATTTAATTCCGATGCGATTACTGCGTTTTATCGTCAATGTGAAGGTCCAAGGAATACAATGAACCTGCAGTGGTGTATCAGAAACTAATACTGGTCTCACAGGGAATGCTCAAAGCACCGACTGTAAGAAGAGTCTCTATTCTTGTACTTAAGGCGGCATTCCACCTTTTGTATTTAATTCCGATGCGATTTCTGTGTTTCATCGTCAATGTGTAGGTCCAAGGAATACATTGAACCTGCAGTGGTGTATCGGAAACTATTACTGTTCTCACAGGGAATGCTCAAAGCATCGACTGTAAGAAGAGTCTCTATTATTGTACTTAAGGCGGCATTGCGCCTTTTGTATTTAATTCAGATGCGATTTCTGTGTTTCATCGTCAATGTGAATGTCCAAGGAATAAATTGAACACGCAGTGGTGTATCGGAAACTAATACTGGTCTCACTGGGAATGCTCAAAGCAGCGACTGTAAGAAGAGTCTCTATTCTTGTACTTATGACGGCTTTGTGCCTTTTGGATTTAATTCCGATGCGATTTCTGTGTTTCATCATCAATGTGAAGGTCCAAGGAATACATTGAACCTGCAGTGGTGTATCAGAAAGTAATACTGGTCTCACAGGGTATGCTCAAAGCACCGACTGTAAGAAGAGTCTCTATTCTTGTACTTAAGGCGGCATTGCGCCTTTTGTATTTAATTCCAATGCGATTTCTGTGTTTCATCGTCAATGGGAAGGTCCAAGCAATACATTGAACCTGCAGTGGTGTATCAGAAACTAATACTGGTCCCACAGGGAATGCTCAAAGCACCGACTGTAAGAAGAGTCTCTATTCTTGTACTTAAGGCGGCATTGGGTTTTTTATATTTAATTCCGATGCGATTTCTGTGTTTCATCGTCAATGTGAAGGTCCAAGGAATACAATGAACCTGCAGTGGTGTATCAGAAACTAATACTGGTCTCACAGGGATTGCTCAAAGCACCGACTGTAAGAAGAGTCTCTATTCTTGTACTTGAGTCTGCATTGCGCCTTTTGTATTTAATTACGATGCGATTTCTGTGTTTCATCGTCAATGTGAAGGTCAAAGGAATACATTGAACCTGCAGTGGTGTATCGGAAACTAATACTGGTCTCACAGGGAATGCTCAAAGCATCGACTGTAAGAAGAGTCCCTATTATTGTACTTAAGGCGGCATTGCGCCTTTTGTATTTAATTCCGATGCGATTTCTGTGTTTTATCGTCAATGTGAAGGTCCAAGGAATACATTGATCCTGCAGTGGTGTATGGGAACCTAATACTGGTGTCACAGGGAATGCTCAAAGCACCGACAGTAAGAAGAGTCTCAATTCTTGTACTTAAGGCGGCATTGTGGCTTTTGTATTTAACTCCGATGCGATATCTGTGTTTCATCGTCAATGTGAAGGTCCAAGGAATTCATTGAACCTGCAGTGGTGTATCAGAAACTAATACTGGTCTCACAGGGAATGCTCAAAGCACCGACTGTAAGAAGAGTCTCTATTATTGTACATAAGGCGGCATTTCGCCTTTTGTATTTAATTCAGATGCGATTTCTGTGTTTCATCGTCAATGTGAATGTCCAAGGAATACATTGATCCTGCAGTGGTGTATCGGAAACTAATACTGGTCTCACTGGGAATGCTCATGGCACCGACTGTAAAAAGAGCCTCTATTCTTGTACTTAAGACAGCATTGTGCCTTTTGCATTCAATTCCGATGCGATTTCTGTGTTTCATCGTCAATGTGAAGGTCCAAGGAATACAATGAACCTGCAGTGGTGTATCAGAAACTAATACTGGTCTCACAGGGAATGCTCAAAGCACCGACTGTAAGAAGAGTCTCTATTCTTGTACTTAAGGCGGCATTGCGCCTTTTGTATTTAATTCCGATGCGATTCGGTCTTTCATCGTCAATGTGAAGGTCCAAGGAATACATTGAATCTGCAGTGGTGTATCGGAAACTAATACTGGTCTCACAGGGAATGCTCAAAGCACCGACTGTAAGTAGAGTCTCTATTCTTGTACCTAAGACGGCATAGTGCCTTTTGAATTTAATTCCGATGCGATTTCTGTAATTCATCGTCAATGTGAAGGTCCATGGAATACATTGAACCTACAGTGTTGTATCGGAAACTAATACTGGTCTCTCAGGGAATGCTCAAAACACCGACTGTAAGAAGATTTTATATTCTTGTGCTTAAGGCAGCATTGTGCCGTTTGTATTTAATTCCGATGCGATTTCTGTATTTCATCGTCAATGAGAAGGTCCAAGGAATACATTGAACCAGCACTTAAGGCGGCATTGTGCCTTTTGTATTAAACTCCGATGCGATTTCTATGTTTCATCGTCAATGTGAAGGTCCAAGGAATACACTGAACCTGCAGTGGTGTATCAGAAACTAATACTGGTCTCACAGGGAATGCTTAAAGCATCGATTGTAAGAAGAGTCCCTATTCTTGTACTTAAGGCGGCATTGCGCCTTTTGTATTTCATTCCGATGCGATTTCTGTGTTTCATCGTCAATGTGAAGGTCCAAGGAATACATTGAACCTGCAGTGGTGTATCGGAAACTAATACTGGTCTCACAGGGAATGCTCAAAGTACCGACAGTAAGTACAATCTTTATTCTAGTACTTAAGGCGGCATTGTGCCTTTTGTATTTAACTCCGATGCGTTTTCGTGTTTCATAGACAATACGAAGGTCCAAGGAATACATTGTACCTGCAGTGATGTACGAGAAACTAATACTGGTCTCACAGGGAATGCTCAAAGCATCGACAGTAGGAAGAGTCTCTATTCTTGTACTTAAAGTGGCATTGCGCCTTTTGTAATTAATTCCGATGCGATTTCTGTGTTTCATCGTCAATGTGAAGGTCCAAGGAATACATTGATCCTGCAGTGGTGTATCAGAAACTAATACTGGTCACACAGGGAATGCTCATGGCACCGACTGTAAAAAGAGTCTCTATTCTTGTACTTAAGACAGCATTGTGCCTTTTGTATTTAATTCCGATGCGATTACTGCGTTTCATCGTCAATGTGAAGGTCCAAGGAATACAATGAACCTGCAGTGGTGTATCAGAAACTAATACTGGTCTCACAGGGAATGCTCAAAGCACCGACTGTAAGAAGAGTCTCTATTCTTGTACTTAAGGCGGCATTCCACCTTTTGTATTTAATTCCGATGCGATTTCTGTGTTTCATCGTCAATGTGTAGGTCCAAGGAATACATTGAACCTGCAGTGGTGTATCGGAAACTATTACTGTTCTCACAGGGAATGCTCAAAGCATCGACTGTAAGAAGAGTCTCTATTATTGTACTTAAGGCAGCATTGCGCCTTTTGTATTTATTTGAGATGCGATTTCTGTGTTTCATCGTCAATGTGAATGTCCAAGGAATAAATTGAACACGCAGTGGTGTATCGGAAACTAATACTGGTCTCACAGGGAATGCTCAAAGCAGCGACTGTAAGAAGAGTCTCTATTCTTGTACTTATGACGGCTTTGTGCCTTTTGGATTTAATTCCGATGCGATTTCTGTGTTTCATCATCAATGTGAAGGTCCAAGGAATACATTGAACCGGCAGTGGTGTATGAGAAAGTAATACTGGTCTCACAGGGTATGCTCAAAGCACCGACTGTAAGAAGAGTCTCTATTCTTGTACTTAAGGCGGCATTGCGCCTTTTGTATTTAATTCCAATGCGATTTCTGTGTTTCATCGTCAATGGGAAGGTCCAAGCAATACATTAAACCTGCAGTGGTGTATCAGAAACTAATACTGGTCTCACAGGGAATGCTCAAAGCACCGACTGTAAGAAGAGTCTCTATTCTTGTACTTAAGGCGGCATTGGGTTTTTTATATTTAATTCCGATGCGATTTCTGTGTTTCATCGTCAATGTGAAGGTCCAAGGAATACAATGAACCTGCAGTGGTGTATCAGAAACTGATACTGGTCTCACAGGGATTGCTCAAAGCACCGACTGTAAGAAGAGTCTCTATTCTTGTACTTGAGTCTGCATTGCGCCTTTTGTATTTAATTACGATGCGATTTCTTTGTTTCATCGTCAATGTGAAGGTCAAAAGAATACATTGAACCTGCAGTGGTGTATCGGAAACTAATACTGGTCTCACAGGGAATGCTCAAAGCATCGTCTGTAAGAAGAGTCCATATTATTGTACTTAAGGCGGCATTGCGCCTTTTGTATTTAATTCCGATGCGATTTCTGTGTTTTATCGTCAATGTGAAGGTCCAAGGAATACATAGAACCTGCAGTGGTGTATGGGAACCTAATACTGGTGTCACAGGGAATGCTCAAAGCACCGACAGTAAGAAGAGTCTCAATTCTTGTACTTAAGGCGGCATTGTGGCTTTTGTATTTAACTCCGATGCGATATCTGTGTTTCATCGTCAATGTGAAGGTCCAAGGAATTCATTGAACCTGCAGTGGTGTATCAGAAACTAATACTGGTCTCACAGGGAATGCTCAAAGCACTGACAGTAAGAAGAGTCTCTATTATTGTACATAAGGCGGCATTTCGCCTTTTGTATTTAATTCAGATGCGATTTCTGTGTTTCATCGTCAATGTGAATGTCCAAGGAATACATTGATCCTGCAGTGGTGTATCGGAAACTAATACTGGTCTCACTGGGAATGCTCATGGCACCGACTGTAAAAAGAGCCTCTATTCTTGTACTTAAGACAGCATTGTGCCTTTTGCATTCAATTCCGATGCGATTTCTGTGTTTCATCGTCAATGTGAAGGTCCAAGGAATACAATGAACCTGCAGTGGTGTATCAGAAACTAATACTGGTCTCACAGGGAATGCTCAAAGCACCGACTGTAAGAAGAGTCTCTATTCTTGTACTTAAGGCGGCATTGCGCCTTTTGTATTTCATTCCGATGCGATTCGGTCTTTCATCGTCAATGTGAAGGTCCAAGGAATACATTGAACCTGCAGTGGTGTATCGGAAACTAATACTGGTCTCACAGGGAATGCTCAAAGCACCGACTGTAAGTAGAGTCTCTATTCTTGTACCTAAGACGGCATAGTGCCTTTTGAATTTAATTCCGATGCGATTTCTGTGTTTCATCGTCAATGTGAAGGTCCATGGAATACATTGAACCTACAGTGTTGTATCGGAAACTAATACTGGTCTCTCAGGGAATGCTCAAAACACCGACTGTAAGAAGATTTTATATTCTTGTGCTTAAGGCAGCATAGTGCCGTTTGTATTTAATTCCGATGCGATTTCTGTATTTCATCGTCAATGAGAAGGTCCAAGGAATACAATGAACCGGCAGTGGTGTATCGGAAACTAATACTGGTCTGACAGGGAGTGCTCAAAGCACCGACAGTAAGAAGAGTCTCTATTCTTGTACTTAAGGCGGCATTGTGCCTTTTGTATTTAACTCCGATGCGATTTCTGTGTCTCATCGTCAATGTGAAGGTCCAAGGAATACAATGAACCTGCAGTGGTGTATCAGAAACTAATACTGGTCTCACAGGGAATGCTCAAAGCACCGACTGTAAGAAGAGTCTCTATTCTTGTACTTAAAGCGGCATTGCGCCTTTTGTATTTAATTCCGATGCGATTTCTGTGTTTCATCGTCAATGTGAAGGTCCAAGGAATACATTGAATCTGCAGTGGAGTATCAGAAACGAATACTGGTCTCACAGGGAATGCTCAAAGCACTTACTGTAAGAAGAGTCTCTATTATTGTACTTAAGGCGGCATTGCGCCTTTTGTATTTAATTCATATGCGATTTCTGTGTTTCCTCGTCAATGTGAATGTCCAAGGAATTCATTGATCCTGCAGTGGTGTATCGGAAACTAATACTGGTCTCACTCGGAATGCTCAAAGCACCGACTGTGAGAAGAGTTTCTATTCTTGTACTTAAGGCGGCATTTCGCCTTTTGTATTTCATTCCGATGCGATTTCTGTGTTTCATCGTCAGTGAGAAGGAGTAAGGAATACAATGAACCGGCAGTGGTGTATCGGAAACTAATACTGGTCCCACAGGGAATGCTCAAGGCACCGACAGTAAGAAGAGTCTCTATTCTTGTACTTAAGGCGGCATTGTGCCTTTGTTTTTAACTCCGATGCGATTTCTGTGTTTCAACGTCAATGTGAAGGTCCAAGGAATACAATGAACCTGCAGTGGTGTATCAGAAACTAATACTGGTCTCACAGGGAATGCTCAAAGCACCGACTGTAAGAAGAGTCTATATTCTTGTATTTAAGGCGGCATTGGGCCTTTTGTATTTAATTCCGATGCGATTTCTATGTTTCATCGTCAATGTGAAGGTCCAAGGAAAACATTGAACCTGCAGTGGTGTATCGGAAACTAATGCTGGTCGCACAGGGAATGCTCAAAGCATCGACTGTAAGAAGAGTCTCTATTATTGTACTTAAGGCGGCATTGCGCCCTTTGTATTTAATTCAGATGCGATTTCTGTGTTTCATCGTCAATTTGAATGTCCAAGGAATAAATAGAACACGCAGTGGTGTATTGGAAACTAATACTGGTCTCACTGGGAATGCTCAAAGCACCGACTGTAAGAAAAGACTCTATTCTTCTACTTATGACGGCATTGTGCCTTTTGGATTTAATTCCGATGCGATTTCTGTGTTTCATCGTCAATGTGAAGGTCCAAGTAATACATTGAACCTGCAGTTGTGTATCAGAATGTAATACTGGTCTCACAGGGAATGCTCAAAGCACCGACTGTATGAAGAGTCTCTATTCTTGTACTTAAGGCGGCATTGCGTCTTTTTTATTTAATTCCGATGCGATTTCTGTGTTTCATCGACAATGTGAAGGTCCAAGGAATACATTAAACCTGCAGTGGTGTATCGGAACCTAATACTGGTCTCACAGGGAATGCTCAAAGCACCGACAGTAAGAGGAGACTCAATTCTTGTACTTAAGGCGGCATTGTGCCTTTTGTATTTAACTCCGATGCGATTTCTGTGTTTCATCGTCAATGTGAAGGTCCAAGGAATACATTGAACCTGCAGTGGTGAATCGGAAACTAATACTGGTCTCACAGGGAATGCTCAAAGCACCGACAGTAAGAAGAGTCTTTATTCTTGTACTCAAGGCGGCATTGTGCCTTTTGTATTTAATTGCGATGCGATTTCTGTGTTTCATCGTCAATGTGAAGGTCCAAGGAATACATTGAACCTGCAGTGGTGTATCGGAAACTAATACTGGTCTCACAGGGAATGCTCAAAGCACCGACAGTAAGAAGAGTCTCTATTCTTGTACTTAAGGCCGCATTGTGCCTTTTGTATTTAACTCCGATGCGATTTCTGTGTTTCATCGTCAATGTGAAGGTCCAAGGAAAACATTGAACCTGCAGTGGTGTATCTGAAACTAATACTGGTCTCACAGGGAATGCTCAAAGCACCGACAGTAAGAAGAGTCTCTATTCTTGTACTTAAGGCGGCACTGTGCCTTTTGTATTTAATTCCGATGCGATTTCTGTGTTTCATCGTCAATGTGAAGGTCCAAGGAATACAATGAACCTGCAGTGGTGTATCAGAAACTAATACTGGTCTCACAGGGAATGCTCAAAGCACCGACTGTAAGAAGAGTCTCTATTCTTGTACTTAAGAAGGCATTGCGCCTTTTGTATTTAATTCCGATGCGATTTCTGTGTTTCATCGTCAATGTGAAGGTCCAAGGAAAACATTGAGCCTGCAGTGGTGTATCGGAAACTAATACTGGTCTCACAGGGAATGCTCAAAGCATCGACTGTAAGAAGAGTCTCTATTATTGTACTTAAGGCGGCATTGCGCCGTTTCTATTTAATTCAGATGCGATTTCTGTGTTTCATCGTCAATGTGAATGGCCAAGAAATAAATTGAACACGCAGTGGTGTATCGGAAACTAATACTGGTCTCACTGGGATTGCTCAAAGCACCGACTGTAAGAAGAGTCACTATTCTTGTACTTATGATGGCATTCTGCCTTTTGGATTTAATTCCGATGCGATTTCTGTGTTTCATCGTCAATGTGAAGGTCCAAGGAACACATTGAACCTGCAGTGGTGTATCAGAAAGTAATACTGGTCTCACAGGGAATGCTCAAAGCACCGACAGTAAGAAGAGTCTCAATTCTTGTACTTAAGGCGGCATTGTGCCTTTTGTATTTAACTCCGATGCGATATCTGTGTTTCATCGTCAATGTGAAGGTCCAAGGAATACATTGAACCTGCAGTGGTGTATCAGAAACGAATACTGGTCTCACAGGGAATGCTCAAAGCACTGACTGTAAGAAGAGTCTCTATTATTGTACTTAAGGCGGCATTGCGCCTTTTGTATTTAATTCAGATGCGATTTCTGTGTTTCATCGTCAATGTGAATGTCCAAGGAATTCATTGATCCTGCAGTGGTGTATCGGAAACTAATACTGGTCTCACTCGGAATGCTCAAAGCACCGACTGTAAGAAGAGTTTCTATTCATGTACTTAAGGCGGCATTTCGCCTTTTGTAATTTATTAGGATGCGATATCTGTGTTTCATCGTCAGTGAGAAGGAGTAAGGAATACAATGAACCGGCAGTGGTGTATCGGAAACTAATACTGGTCCCACAGAGAATGCTCAAAACACCGACAGTAAGAAGAGTCTCTATTCTTGTACTTAAGGCGGCATTGTGCCTTTGTTTTTAACTCCGATGCGATTTCTGTGTTTCATCGTCAATGTGAAGGTCCAAGGAATACAATGAACCTGCAGTGGTGTATCAGAAACTAATACTGGTCTCACAGGGAATGCTCAAAGCACCGACTGTAAGAAGAGTCTATATTCTTGTATTTAAGGCGGCATTGCGCCTTTTGTATTTAATTCCGATGCGAATTCTGTGTTTCATCGTCAATGTGAAGGTCCAAGGAAAACATTGAACCTGCAGTGGTGTATCGGAAACTAATACTGGTCTCACAGGGAATGCTCAAAGCATCGACTGTAAGAAGAGTCTCTATTATTGTACTTAAGGCGGCATTGCGCCTTTTGTATTTAATTCAGATGCGATTTCTGTGTTTCATCGTCAATTTGAATGTCCAAGGAATAAATAGAACACGCAGTGGTGTATTGGAAACTAATACTGGTCTCACTGGGAATGCTCAAAGCACCGACTGTAAGAAGAGACTCTATTCTTGTACTTATGACGGCATTGTGCCTTTTGGATTTAATTCCGATGCGATTTCTGTGTTTCATCGTCAATGTGAAGTTCCAAGTAATACATTGAACCTGCAGTTGTGTATCAGAAAGTAATACTGGTCTCACGGGGAATGCTCAAAGCACCGACTGTATGAACAGTCTCTATTCTTGTACTTAAGGCGGCATTGCGCCTTTTGTATTTAATTCCGATGCGATTTCTGTGTTTCATCGTCAATGTGAAGGTCCAAGGAATACATTGAACCTGCAGTGGTGTATCGGAACCTAATACTGGTCTCACAGGGAATGCTCAAAGCACCGACAGTAAGAGGAGTCTCAATTCTTGTACTTAAGGCGGCATTGTGCCCTTTGTATTTAACTCCGATGCGATTTCTGTGTTTCATCGTCAATGTGAAGGTCCAAGGAATACATTGAACCTGCAGTGGTGAATCGGAAACTAATACTGGTCTCACAGGGAATGCTCAAAGCACCGACTGTAAGAAGAGTCTCTATTCTTGTACTTAAGGCGGCATTGCGCCTTTTGTAATTAATTCAGATGCGATTTCCTTGTTTCATCGACAATGTGAAGGTCCAAGGAATACATTGAACCTGCAGTGGTGTATCGGAAACTAATACTGGTCTCACAGGGAATGCTCAAAGCACCGACTGTAAGAAGAGACTCTATTCTTGTACTGAAGGCGGCATTGGGATTTTTATATTTAATTCCGATGCGATTTCTGTGTTTCATCGTCAATGTGAAGGTCCAAGGAATTTATTGATCTTGCAGTGGTGTATCGGAAACTAATACTGGTCTCACAGGGAATGCTCATGGCACCGACTGTAAAAAGAGTCTCTATTCTTGTACTTCAGCATTGTGCCTTTTGTATTTAATTCCGATGCGATTTCTGTGTTTCATCGTCAATGTGAAGGTCCAAGGAATACATTGAACCTGCAGTGGTGTATCAGAAATTAATAATGGTCTCACAGGGAATGCTCAAAGCACGGACTGTAAGAAGAGCCTCTATTCTTGTACTTGAGGCGGCATTGCGCCTTTTGTATTTAATTCCGATGCGATTTCTGTGTTTCATCGTCAATGTGAAGGTCCAAGGAATACATTGAACCTGCAGTGGTGTATCGGAAACTAATACTGGTCTCACAGGGAATACTCAAAGCATCGACTGTAAGAAGAGTCTCTATTATTGTACCTAAGGTGGCATTGCGCCTTTTGTATTCAATTCAGATGCGATTTCTGCTTTTCATCGTCAATATGAATGTCCAAGGAATAAGTTGAACACGCAGTGGTGTATCGGAAACTAATACTGGTCTCACTGGGAATGCTCAAAGCACCGACTGTAAGAAGAGTCTCTATTCTTGTACCTATGACGGCATTGTGCCTTTTGGATTTAATTCCGATGCGATTTCTGTGTTTCATCGTCAATGTGAAGGTCCAAGGAATACATTGAACCTGCAGTGGTGTATCAGAAAGTAATACTGGTCTCACAGGGAATGCTCAAAGCACCGACTGTAAGAAGAGTCTCTATTCTTGTACTTAAGGCGGCATTGCGCCTTTTGTATTTAATTCCGATGCGATTTCTGTGTTTTATCGTCAATGGGAAGGTCCAAGAAAAACATTGAGCCTGCAGTGGTGTATCGGAACCTAATACTGGTCTCACAGGGAATGCTCAAAGCACTGACAGTAAGAAGAGTTTCTATTCTTGTACTTAAGGCGGCATTGTGCCTTTTGTATTTAAATCCGATGCGATTTCTGTGTTTCATCGTCAATGTGATGGTCCAAGGAAAACATTGAAACTGCAGTGGGCTATCGGAAACTAATCCTGGTCTCACACGAAAGGATCAAAGCACAGACTGTAAGAAGAGTCTCTTTTCTTGTACTTAAGGCGGCATTGTGCCTTTTGTACTTAATTCCGATTCGATTTCTGTGTTTCATCGTCATTGTGAAGGTCCAAGGAATACATTGAACCTGCAGTGGTGTATCAGAAACTAATACTGGTCTCACAGGGAATGCTCAAAGCACCGACTGTAAGAAGAGTCTCTATTCTTGTAGTTAAGGTGGCATTTCGCCTTTTGTATTTAATTCCGATGCGATTTCTGTGTTTCATCGTCAATTAGAAGGTCCAAGGAATACAATGAACCGCCAGTGGTGTATCGGAAACTAAAACTGGTCTCACAGGGAATGCTCAAAGCACCGACAGTAATAAGAGTCTCTATTCTTGCACTTAAGGCGGCATTGTGCCTTTTGTATTAAACTCCGATGCGATTTCTGTGTTTCATCGTCAATGTGAAGGTCCAAGGAATACATTGAACCTGCAGTGGTGTATCAGAAACTAATACTGGTCTCACAGGGAATGCTCAAAGCACCGACTGTAAGAAGAGTCTCTATTCTTGTACTTAAGGCGGCATTGCGCCTTTTGTATTTAATTCCGATGCGATTTCTGTGTTTCATCGTCAATGTGAAGGTCCACGGAATACATTGAACCTGCAGTGGTGTATCGGAAACTAATACTGGTCTCACAGGGAATGCTCAAAGCATCGACTGTAAGAAGAGTCTCTATTATTGTACCTAAGGCGGCATTGCGCCTTTTGTATTTAATTCAGATGCGATTTCTATGTTTTATCGTCAATGTGAATGTCCAAGGAATAAATGGAACACGCAGTGGTGTATCGGAAACTAATACTGGTCTCAGTGGGAATGCTCAAAGCACCGACTGTAAGAAGAGTGTCTATTCTTGTACTTATGACGGCATTGTGCCTTTTGGATTTAATTCCGATGCGGTTTCTGTGTTTTATCGTCAATGTGAAGGTCCAAGGAATACATTGAACCTGCAGTGGTGTATCAGAAAGTAATACTGGTCTCACAGGGAATGCTCAAAGCACCGACTGTAAGAAGAGTCTCTATTCTTGTACTTAAGGCGGCATTGCGCATTTTGTATTTAATTCCGATGCGATTTCTGTGTTTCATCGTCAGTGTGAAGGTCCAAGGAATACATTGAACCTGCAGTGGTGTATCGGATCCTAATACTTGTCTCACAGGGAATGCTCAAAGCACCGACAATAAGAAGAGTCTCAATTCTTGTACTTACGGCGGCAATGTGCCTTTTGTATTTAACTCCGATGCGATTTCTGTGATTCATCGTCAATGTGAAGGTCCAAGGAATACATTGAACCTGCAGTGGTGTATCGGAAAATAATACTGGTCTCACAGGGAATGCTCAAAGCACCGACAGTAAGAAGAGTCTCTATTCTTGTACTTAAGGCGACATTGTGCCTTTTGTATTTAACCCCGATGCGATATCTGTGTTTCATCGTCAATGTGAAGGTCCAAGGAATACATTGAACCTTCAGCGGTGTATCAGAAGCTAATACTGGTCTCACAGGGAATGCTCAAAGCACCGACTGTAAGAAGAGTCTCTATACTTGTACTTAAGGCGGCATTGGGCCTTTTATATTTAATTCCGATGCGATTTCTGTGTTTCATCGTCAATGTGTATGTCCAAGGAATACATTGATCCTGCAGTGGTGTATCGGAAACTAATACTGGTCTCACAGGGAATGCTCATGGCACCGACTGTAAGAAGAGTCTCTATTCTTGTACTTAAGACAGCATTGTGCCTTTTGTATTTAATTCAGATGCGATTTCTATGTTTCATCGTCAATGTGAAGGTCCAAGGAAAACATTGAACCTGCAGTTGTGTATCGGAAACTAATACTGGTCTCACAGGGAATGCCCATAGCACCGACAGTAAGAAGAGTCTCTAATCTTGTACTTAAGGCGGCATTGTGCCTTTTGTATTTAACTCCGATGCGGTTTCTGTGTTTCATCGTCAATGTGAAGGTCCAAGGAAAACATTGAACCTGCAGTGGTGTATCGGAAACTAATACTGGTCTCACAGGGAATGCTCAAAGCATCGACTGTAAGAAGAGTCTCTATCATTGTACTTAAGGCGGCATTGCGCCTTTTGTATTTAATTCAGATGCGATTTCTGTGTTTCATCGTCAATGTGAATGTCCAAGGAATAAATTGAGCTCGCAGTGGGCTATAGGAAACTAATACTGGTCTCACAGGGAATGCTCAAAGCACTGACTGTGAGAAGAGTCTCTATTCTTGTTCTTATGATGGCATTGTGCCTTTTGGATTTAATTCTGATGCGATTTCTGTGTTTCATCGTCAATGTGAAGGTCCAAGGAATACATTGAACCTGCAGTGGTGTATCAGAAAGTAATAATGGTCTCACAGGGAATGCTCAAAGCACCGACTGTAAGAAGAGCCTCTATTCTTGTACTTAATTCGGCATTGCGCCTTTTGTATTTAATTCCGATGCGATTTCTGTGTTTCATCGTCAATGTGAAGGTCCAAGGACTACATTGAACCTGCAGTGGTGTATCGGAAACTAATACTGGTCTCACAGGGAATGCTCATAGCACGACAGTAAGAAGAGTCTCAATTCTAGTACTTAAGGCGGCATTGTGCCTTTTGTATTTAACTCCGATGCGATTTCTGTGTTTCATCGTCAATGTGAAGGTCCAAGGAATACATTGAACCTGGAGTGGTGTATCAGAATCTAATACTGGTCTCACAGGGAATGCTCAAAGCACCGACTGTAAGAAGAGTCTCTATTCTTGTACTTAAGGCGGCATTGCGCCTTTTGTAATTGATTCAGATGCGATTTCTTTGTTTCATCGGCAATGTGAAGGTCCAAGGAATACATTGAACCTGCAGTGGTGTATCGGAAACTAATACTGGTCTCACAGGGAATGCTCAAAGCACCGACTGTAAGAAGAGACTCTATTCTTGTACTTAAGGCGGCATTGGGATTTTTATATTTATTTCCGATGCGATTTCTGTGTTTCATCGTCAATGTGAAGGTCCAAGGAATATATTGATCCAGCAGTGGTGTATCGGAAACTAATACTGGTCTCACAGGGAATGCTCAAAACATCGACTGTAAGAAGAGTCTCTATTATTGTACCTAAGGTGGCATTGCGCCTTTTGTATTTAATTCAGATGCGATTTCTGCTTTTCATCGTCAATGTGAATGTCCAAGGAATAAGTTGAACCTGCAGTGGTGTATCGGAAACTAATACTGGTCTCACAGGGAATGCTCAAAACACCGACTGTAAGAAGATTTTCTATTCTTGTACTTAAGGCAGCATTGTGCCGTTTGTATTTAATCCCGATGCGATTTCTGTGTTTCATCGTCAATGTGAAGGTCCAAGGAATACATTGAACCTGCAGTGGTGTATCAGAAATTAATACTGGTCTCACAGGGAATGCTCAAAGCACCGACAGTAGGAAGAGTCTCTATTCTTGTACTTAAGGTGGCATTGCGACTTTTGTAATTAATTCCGATGCGATTTCTGTGTTTCATCGTCAATGTGAAGGTCCAAGGAAAACATTGAACCTGCAGTGGTGTATCGGAACCTAATACTGGTCTCACAGGGAATGCTCAAAGCACTGACAGTAAGAAGAGTCTCAATTCTTGTACTTAAGGCGGCATTGTGCCTTTTGTATTTAACTCCGATGCGATTTCTGTGTTTCATCGTCAATGTGAAGGTCCAAGGTATACATTGAACTGGCAGTGGTGTATCGGAAACTAATACTGGTCTCACAGGGAATGCTCAAAACACCGACTGTAAGAAGAGTTTCTATTCTTGTACTTAAGGCGGCATTGTGCCTTTTGTATTTAATTCCGATGCGATTTCTGTGTTTCATCGTCAATGTGATGGTCCAAGGAAACATTGAAACTGCAGTGGGCTATCGGAAACTAATCCTGGTCTCACAGGAAAGGATCAAAGCACAGACTGTAAGAAGAGTCTCTTTTCTTGTACTTAAGGCGGCATTGTGCCATTTGTACTTAATTCCGATGCGATTTCTGTGTTTCATCGTCAATGTGAAGGTCCAAGGAATACATTGAACCTGCAGTGGTGTATCAGAAACTAATACTGGTCTCACAGGGAATGCTCATGGCACCGACTGTAAAAAGAGTCTCTATTCTTGTACTTATGACAGCATTGTGCTTTTTGTATTTAATTCCGATGCGATTTCTGTGTTTCGTCGTCAATGTGAAGGTCCACGGAATACAATGAACCTGCAGTGGTGTATCAGAAAATAATACTGGTCTCACAGGGAATGCTCAAAGCACCGACTGCAAGAAGAGTCTCTATTCTTGTACTTAAGGCGGCATTGCGCCTTTTGTATTTAATTCCGATGCGATTTCTGTGTTTCATCGTCAATGTGAAGGTCCAAGGAATACATTGAAGCTGCAGTGGTGTATCGGAAACTAATACTGGTCTCACAGGGAATGCTCAAAACATCGACTGTAAGAAGAGTCTCTATTATTGTACCTAAGGCGGCATTGCGCCTTTTGTATTTAATTCAGATGCGATTTCTATGTTTCATCGTCAATGTGAATGTCCAAGGAATAAATGGAACACGCAGTGGTGTATCGGAAACTAATACTGGTCTCAGTGGGAATGCTCAAAGCACCGACTGTAAGAAGAGTGTCTATTCTTGTACTTATGACGCCATTGTGCCTTTTGGATTTAATTCCGATGCGGTTTCTGTGTTTCATCGTCAATGTGAAGGTCCAAGGAATACATTGAACCTGCAGTGGTGTATCAGAAATTAATACTGGTCTCACAGGGAATGCTCAAAGCACCGACTGTAAGAAGTGTCTCTATTCTTGTACTTAAGGCGGCATTGCGCCTTTTGTATTTAATTCCGATGCGATTTCTGTGTTTCATCGTCAATGTGAAGGTCCAAGGAATACATTGAACCTGCAGTGGTGTATCGGATCCTAATACTTGTCTCACAGGGAATGCTCAAAGCACCGACAATAAGAAGAGTCTCAATTCTTGTACTTAAGGCGGCATTGTGCCTTTTGTATTTAACTCCGATGCGATTTCTGAGATTCATCGTCAATGTGAAGGTCCAAGGAATACATTGAACCTGCAGTGGTGTACCGGAAGGTAATACTGGTCTCACAGGAAATGCTCAAAGCACCGACAGTAAGAAGAGTCTCTATTCTTGTACTTAAGGCCACATTGTGCCTTTTGTATTTAACTCCGATGCGATATCTGTGTTTCATCGTCAATGTGAAGGTCCAAGGAATACATTGAACCTGCAGCGGTGTATCAGAAGCTAATACTGGTCTCACAGGGAATGCTCAATGCACCGACTGTAAGAAGAGTCTCTATACTTGTACTTAAGGCGGCATTGGGCCTTTTATATTTAATTCCGATGCGATTTCTGTGTTTCATCGTCAATGTGAAGGTACAAGGAATACATTGATCCTGCAGTGGTGTATCGGAAACTAATACTGGTCTCACAGGGAATGCTCATGGCACCGACTGTAAGAAGAGTCTCTATTCTTGTACTTAAGACAGCATTGTGCCTTTTGTATTTAATTCCGATGCGATTTCTGTGTTTCATCGTCAATGTGAAGGTCCAAGAAATACATTGAACCTGCATGGTGTATCGGAAACTAATACTGGTCTCACAGGGAATGCTCAAAGCATCGACTGTAAGAAGAGTCTCTATTATTGTACTTAAGGCGGCATTACGCCTTTTGTATTTATTTCAGATGCGATTTCAGTGTTTCATCGTCAATGTGAATGTCCAAGGAATAAATTGAACACGCAGTGGTGTATCGGGAACTAATATTGGTCTCACTGGGAATGCTCAAAGCACCGACTGTAGAAGAGTCTCTATTCTTGTACTTATGACGGCATTGTGCCTTTTGGATTTATTCCGATGCGATTTCTGTGTTTCATCGTCAATGTGAAGGTCCAAGGAATACATTGAACCTGCAGTGGTGTATCAGAAAGTAATACTGGTCTCACAGGGAATGCTCAAAGCACCGACTGTAAGAAGAGTCTCTATTCTTGTACTTAAGGCGGCATTGCGCCTTTTGTGTTTAATTCCGATGCGATTTCAGTTTTTAATCGTCAATGTGAAGGTCCAAGGAATACCTTGAACCTGAAGTGGTGATCCGGAAACTAATACTGGACTCACAGGGTATGCTCAAAGCACCGACAGTGAGAAGTGTCTCAATTCTTGTACTTAAGGCGGCATTGTGCCTTTTGTATTTATCTCCGATGCGATTTCTGTGTTTCATCGTCAATGTGAAGGTCCAAGGAATACATTGAACCTGCAGTGGTGTATCAGAAACTAATACTGGTCTCACTGGGAATGCTCAAAGCACCGACTGTAAGAGGAGTCTCTATTCTTGTACTTAAGGCGGCATTGCGCCTTTTGTAATTAATACCGATGCGATTTCTTTTTTTCATCGTCAATGTGAAGGTCCAAGGAATACATTGAACCTGCAGTGGTGTATCGGAAATTAATACTGGCCTCACAGGGAATGCTCAAAGCACCGACTCTAAGAAGAGTCTCTATTCTTGTACTTAAGACGGCATAGTGCCTTTTGAATTTAATTTCGATGCGATTTATGTGTTTCATCGTCAATGTGAAGGTTCAAGGAATACATTGATCCAGCAGTGGTGTACCGGAAACTAATACTGGTATCACAGGGAATGCTCAAAGCACCGACTGTAAGAAGAGTCTCTATTCTTGTACTTAAGGCGGCATTGTGCCTTTTGTATTTAATTCCGATGCGATTTCTGTGTTTCAT
Source organism: Schistocerca americana (assembly GCF_021461395.2). Taxonomy (NCBI): domain Eukaryota; kingdom Metazoa; phylum Arthropoda; class Insecta; order Orthoptera; family Acrididae; genus Schistocerca; species Schistocerca americana. The sequence continues at coordinate 22,653,846 of NW_025725371.1, forward strand.
CGTCAATGTGAAGGTCCAAGGAATACATTGAACCTGCAGTGGTGTATCGGAAACTAATACTGGTCTCACAGGGAATGCTCAACACACCGACTGTAAGAAGAGTTTCTATTCTTGTACTTAAGGCGGCATTGTGCATTTTGTATTTAATTCCGATGCGATTTCTGTGTTTCGTCGTCCATGTGAAGGTCCGAGGAATACATTGAACGTGCAGTGGTGTTTCGGAAACTAATACTGGTCTCACAGTAAAGGATCATATCACAGACTCTAAGAAATCTCACTCTTCGTGCACTTTAGGCGGCATTGTGCCTTTTGTATTTAATTCCGATGCGATTTCTGTGTTTAATAGTCAATGTGAAGGTCCACGGCATACATTGAAACTCCAGTGGTGTATCGGAAACCAATACTGGTCTCACAGGAACGGATCAATGCACAGACTCTAAGTAGTCTCACTCTTCTTGCACTTAAGGCGCCATTGTGCCTTTTGCATTTAATTCCGATGCGATTTCTGTGTTTCATCGTCAATGTGTCTGTCCAAGGAATACATTGAACAAGCAGTGGTGTATCGGAAACTAATACTGGTCTCACAGGGAATGCGCAAAACACCGACTGTAAGAAGAGTCTCTATAATTGTACTTAAGGCGGCATTGTGCCCTTTGTATTTAATTCCGATGCGATTTCTGTGTTTCATCGTCAATGTGTATGTCCAAGGAATACATTGAACCTGCAGTGGTGTTTCAGAAAGTAATACTGGTCTCACAGGGAATGCTCAAAGCACCGACTGTAAGAAGAGTCTCTATTCTTGTACTTAAGGCGGCATTGCGCCTTTTGTATTTAATTCCGATGCGATTTCTGTGTTTCATCGTCAATGTGAAGGTCCAAGGAATACATTGAACCTGCAGTGGTGTATCGGAACCTAATACTGGTCTCACAGGGAATGCTCAAAGCGCCGACAGTAAGAAGAGTCTCTATTCTTGTACTTAAGGCGGCATTGTGCCTTTTGTATTTAACTCCTATGCGATTTCTGTGTTTCATCGTCAATGTGAAGGTCCAAGGAATACATTGAACCTGCAGTGGTGTATCAGAAACTAATACTGGTCTCACAGGGAATGCTCAAAGCACCGACTGTAAGAAGAGTCTCTATTCTTGTACTTAAGGCGGCATTGGGCTTTTCATATTTAATTCCGATGCGATTTCTGTGTTTCATCGTCAATATGAAGGTCCAAGGAATGCATTGATCCTGCAGTGGTGTATTGGAAACTAATACTGGTCTCACAGGAATGCTCATGGCACCGACTGTAAAAAGAGTCTCTATTCTCGTACTTAAGACAGCATTGTGCCTTTTGTATTTAATTCCGATGCGATTTCTGTGTTTCATCGTCAATGTGAAGGTCCAAGGAATACATTGAACCTGCAGTGGTGTATCGGAACCTAATACTGGTCTCACATGGAATGCTCAAAGCACCGACAGTAAGAAAAGTCTCAATTCTTTTACTTAAGGCGGCATTGTGCCTTTTGTATTTAACTCCGATGCGATTTCTGTGATTCATCGTCAATGTGAAGGTCCAAGGAATACATTGATCCTGCAGTGGTGTATCGGAAACTAATACTGGTCTCACAGGCAATGTTCATGGCACCGACTGTAAGAAGAGTCTCTATTCTTGTACTTGAGACAGCATTGTGCGTTTTGTATTTCATTCCGATGCGATTTCTGTGTTTCATCGTCAATGCGAAGGTCCAAGGAGTACATTGAACCTGCAGTGGTGTATCAGAAACTAATACTGGTCTCACTGGGGATGCTCAAAGCACCGACTGTAAGAAGAGTCTCTATTCCCTTACTTATGACGGCATTGTGCCTTTTGGATTTAATTCCGATGCGAATTCTGTGTTTCATCGTCAATGTTAAGGTCCAAGGAATACATTGAACCTGCAGTGGTGTATCGGATCCTAATACTTGTCTCACAGGGAATGCTCAAAGCACCGACAATAAGAAGAGTCTCAATTCTTGTACTTAAGGCGGCATTGTGCCTTTTGTATTTAACTCCGATGCGATTTCTGTGATTCATCGTCAATGTGAAGGTCCAAGGAATACATTGAAGCTGCAGTGGTGTATCGGAAACTAATACTGGTCTCACAGGGAATGCTCAAAACATCGACTGTAAGAAGAGTCTCTATTATTGTACTTAAGGCGGCATTGTGCCTTTTGTATTTAACTCCGATGCGATTTCTGTGTTTCATCGTCAATGTGAAGGTCCAAGGAATACATTGAAGCTGCAGTGGTGTATCGGAAACTAATACTGGTCTCACAGGGAATGCTCAAAACATCGACTGTAAGAAGAGTCTCTATTATTGTACCTAAGGCGGCATTGCGCCTTTTGTATTTAATTCAGATGCGATTTCTATGTTTCATCGTCAATGTGAATGTCCAAGGAATAAATGGAACACGCAGTGGTGTATCGGAAACTAATACTGGTCTCAGTGGGAATGCTCAAAGCACCGACTGTAAGAAGAGTGTCTATTCTTGTACTTATGACGCCATTGTGCCTTTTGGATTTAATTCCGATGCGGTTTCTGTGTTTCATCGTCAATGTGAAGGTCCAAGGAATACATTGAACCTGCAGTGGTGTATCAGAAATTAATACTGGTCTCACAGGGAATGCTCAAAGCACCGACTGTAAGAAGTGTCTCTATTCTTGTACTTAAGGCGGCATTGCGCCTTTTGTATTTAATTCCGATGCGATTTCTGTGTTTCATCGTCAATGTGAAGGTCCAAGGAATACATTGAACCTGCAGTGGTGTATCGGATCCTAATACTTGTCTCACAGGGAATGCTCAAAGCACCGACAATAAGAAGAGTCTCAATTCTTGTACTTAAGGCGGCATTGTGCCTTTTGTATTTAACTCCGATGCGATTTCTGTGATTCATCGTCAATGTGAAGGTCCAAGGAATACATTGAACCTGCAGTGGTGTACCGGAAGGTAATACTGGTCTCACAGGAAATGCTCAAAGCACCGACAGTAAGAAGAGTCTCTATTCTTGTACTTAAGGCCACATTGTGCCTTTTGTATTTAACTCCGATGCGATATCTGTGTTTCATCGTCAATGTGAAGGTCCAAGGAATACATTGAACCTGCAGCGGTGTATCAGAAGCTAATACTGGTCTCACAGGGAATGCTCAATGCACCGACTGTAAGAAGAGTCTCTATACTTGTACTTAAGGCGGCATTGGGCCTTTTATATTTAATTCCGATGCGATTTCTGTGTTTCATCGTCAATGTGAAGGTCCAAGGAATACATTGATCCTGCAGTGGTGTATCGGAAACTAATACTGGTCTCACAGGGAATGCTCATGGCACCGACTGTAAGAAGTCTCTCTATTCTTGTACTTAAGACAGCATTGTGCCTTTTGTATTTAATTCCGATGCGATTTCTGTGTTTCATCGTCAATGTGAAGGTCCAAGAAATACATTGAACCTGCATGGTGTATCGGAAACTAATACTGGTCTCACAGGGAATGCTCAAAGCATCGACTGTAAGAAGAGTCTCTATTATTGTACTTAAGGCGGCATTACGCCTTTTGTATTTATTTCAGATGCGATTTCAGTGTTTCATCGTCAATGTGAATGTCCAAGGAATAAATTGAACACGCAGTGGTGTATCGGGAACTAATATTGGTCTCACTGGGAATGCTCAAAGCACCGACTGTAAGAAGAGTCTCTATTCTTGTACTTATGACGGCATTGTGCCTTTTGGATTTATTCCGATGCGATTTCTGTGTTTCATCGTCAATGTGAAGGTCCAAGGAATACATTGAACCTGCAGTGGTGTATCAGAAAGTAATACTGGTCTCACAGGGAATGCTCAAAGCACCGACTGTAAGAAGAGTGTCTATTCTTGTACTTATGACGCCATTGTGCCTTTTGGATTTAATTCCGATGCGGTTTCTGTGTTTCATCGTCAATGTGAAGGTCCAAGGAATACATTGAACCTGCAGTGGTGTATCAGAAATTAATACTGGTCTCACAGGGAATGCTCAAAGCACCGACTGTAAGAAGTGTCTCTATTCTTGTACTTAAGGCGGCATTGCGCCTTTTGTATTTAATTCCGATGCGATTTCTGTGTTTCATCGTCAATGTGAAGGTCCAAGGAATACATTGAACCTGCAGTGGTGTATCGGATCCTAATACTTGTCTCACAGGGAATGCTCAAAGCACCGACAATAAGAAGAGTCTCAATTCTTGTACTTAAGGCGGCATTGTGCCTTTTGTATTTAACTCCGATGCGATTTCTGTGATTCATCGTCAATGTGAAGGTCCAAGGAATACATTGAAAATGCAGTGGTGTACCGGAAGGTAATACTGGTCTCACAGGAAATGCTCAAAGCACCGACAGTAAGAAGAGTCTCTATTCTTGTACTTAAGGCCACATTGTGCCTTTTGTATTTAACTCCGATGCGATATCTGTGTTTCATCGTCAATGTGAAGGTCCAAGGAATACATTGAACCTGCAGCGGTGTATCAGAAGCTAATACTGGTCTCACAGGGAATGCTCAATGCACCGACTGTAAGAAGAGTCTCTATACTTGTACTTAAGGCGGCATTGGGCCTTTTATATTTAATTCCGATGCGATTTCTGTGTTTCATCGTCAATGTGAAGGTCCAAGGAATACATTGATCCTGCAGTGGTGTATCGGAAACTAATACTGGTCTCACAGGGAATGCTCATGGCACCGACTGTAAGAAGAGTCTCTATTCTTGTACTTAAGACAGCATTGTGCCTTTTGTATTTAATTCCGATGCGATTTCTGTGTTTCATCGTCAATGTGAAGGTCCAAGAAATACATTGAACCTGCATGGTGTATCGGAAACTAATACTGGTCTCACAGGGAATGCTCAAAGCATCGACTGTAAGAAGAGTCTCTATTATTGTACTTAAGGCGGCATTACGCCTTTTGTATTTATTTCAGATGCGATTTCAGTGTTTCATCGTCAATGTGAATGTCCAAGGAATAAATTGAACACGCAGTGGTGTATCGGGAACTAATATTGGTCTCACTGGGAATGCTCAAAGCACCGACTGTAAGAAGAGTCTCTATTCTTGTACTTATGACGGCATTGTGCCTTTTGGATTTATTCCGATGCGATTTCTGTGTTTCATCGTCAATGTGAAGGTCCAAGGAATACATTGAACCTGCAGTGGTGTATCAGAAAGTAATACTGGTCTCACAGGGAATGCTCAAAGCACCGACTGTAAGAAGAGTCTCTATTCTTGTACTTAAGGCGGCATTGCGCGTTTTGTGTTTAATTCCGATGCGATTTCTGTTTTTCATCGTCAATGTGAAGGTCCAAGGAATACCTTGAACCTGAAGTGGTGATCCGGAAACTAATACTGGACTCACAGGGTATGCTCAAAGCACCGACAGTGAGAAGTGTCTCAATTCTTGTACTTAAGGCGGCATTGTGCCTTTTGTATTTATCTCCGATGCGATTTCTGTGTTTCATCGTCAATGTGAAGGTCCAAGGAATACATTGAACCTGCAGTGGTGTATCAGAAACTAATACTGGTCTCACTGGGAATGCTCAAAGCACCGACTGTAAGAGGAGTCTCTATTCTTGTACTTAAGGCGGCATTGCGCCTTTTGTAATTAATACCGATGCGATTTCTTTTTTTCATCGTCAATGTGAAGGTCCAAGGAATACATTGAACCTGCAGTGGTGTATCGGAAATTAATACTGGCCTCACAGGGAATGCTCAAAGCACCGACTCTAAGAAGAGTCTCTATTCTTGTACTTAAGACGGCATAGTGCCTTTTGAATTTAATTTCGATGCGATTTATGTGTTTCATCGTCAATGTGAAGGTTCAAGGAATACATTGATCCTGCAGTGGTGTACCGGAAACTAATACTGGTATCACAGGGAATGCTCAAAGCACCGACTGTAAGAAGAGTCTCTATTCTTGTACTTAAGGCGGCATTGTGCCTTTTGTATTTAATTCCGATGCGATTTCTGTGTTTCATCGTCAATGTGAAGGTCCAAGGAATACATTGAACCTGCAGTGGTGTATCGGAAACTAATACTGGTCTCACAGGGAATGCTCAACACACCGACTGTAAGAAGAGTTTCTATTCTTGTACTTAAGGCGGCATTGTGCCTTTTGTATTTAATTCCGATGCGATTTCTGTGTTTCGTCGTCCATGTGAAGGTCCAAGGAATACATTGAACGTGCAGTGGTGTTTCGGAAACTAATACTGGTCTCACAGTAAAGGATCATATCACAGACTCTAAGAAATCTCACTCTTCGTGCACTTTAGGCGGCATTGTGCCTTTTGTATTTAATTCCGATGCGATTTCTGTGTTTCATAGTCAATGTGAAGGTCCACGGCATACATTGAAACTCCAGTGGTGTATCGGAAACCAATACTGGTCTCACAGGAACGGATCAATGCACAGACTCTAAGTAGTCTCACTCTTCTTGCACTTAAGGCGCCATTGTGCCTTTTGCATTTAATTCCGATGCGATTTCTGTGTTTCATCGTCAATGTGTCTGTCCAAGGAATACATTGAACAAGCAGTGGTGTATCGGAAACTAATACTGGTCTCACAGGGAATGCGCAAAACACCGACTGTAAGAAGAGTCTCTATAATTGTACTTAAGGCGGCATTGTGCCCTTTGTATTTAATTCCGATGCGATTTCTGTGTTTCATCGTCAATGTGTATGTCCAAGGAATACATTGAACCTGCAGTGGTGTTTCAGAAAGTAATACTGGTCTCACAGGGAATGCTCAAAGCACCGACTGTAAGAAGAGTCTCTATTCTTGTACTTAAGGCGGCATTGCGCCTTTTGAATTTAATTCCGATGCGATTTCTGTGTTTCATCGTCAATGTGAAGGTCCAAGGAATACATTGAACCTGCAGTGGTGTATCGGAACCTAATACTGGTCTCACAGGGAATGCTCAAAGCGCCGACAGTAAGAAGAGTCTCTATTCTTGTACTTAAGGCGGCATTGTGCCTTTTGTATCTAACTCCTATGCGATTTCTGTGTTTCATCGTCAATGTGAAGGTCCAAGGAATACATTGAACCTGCAGTGGTGTATCAGAAACTAATACTGGTCTCACAGGGAATGCTCAAAGCACCGACTGTAAGAAGAGTCTCTATTCTTGTACTTAAGGCGGCATTGGGCTTTTCATATTTAATTCCGATGCGATTTCTGTGTTTCATCGTCAATATGAAGGTCCAAGGAATGCATTGATCCTGCAGTGGTGTATTGGAAACTAATACTGGTCTCACAGGAATGCTCATGGCACCGACTGTAAAAAGAGTCTCTATTCTTGTACTTAAGACAGCATTGTGCCTTTTGTATTTAATTCCGATGCGATTTCTGTGTTTCATCGTCAATGTGAAGGTCCAAGGAATACATTGAACCTGCAGTGGTGTATCGGAACCTAATACTGGTCTCACATGGAATGCTCAAAGCACCGACAGTAAGAAAAGTCTCAATTCTTTTACTTAAGGCGGCATTGTGCCTTTTGAATTTAACTCCGATGCGATTTCTGTGATTCATCGTCAATGTGAAGGTCCAAGGAATACATTGATCCTGCAGTGGTGTATCGGAAACTAATACTGGTCTCACAGGCAATGCTCATGGCACCGACTGTAAGAAGAGTCTCTATTCTTGTACTTGAGACAGCATTGTGCGTTTTGTATTTCATTCCGATGCGATTTCTGTGTTTCATCGTCAATGCGAAGGTCCAAGGAGTACATTGAACCTGCAGTGGTGTATCAGAAACTAATACTGGTCTCACTGGGGATGCTCAAAGCACCGACTGTAAGAAGAGTCTCTATTCCCTTACTTATGACGGCATTGTGCCTTTTGGATTTAATTCCGATGCGAATTCTGTGTTTCATCGTCAATGTTAAGGTCCAAGGAATACATTGAACCTGCAGTGGTGTATCAGAAAGTAATACTGGTCTCACAGGGAATGCTCAAAGCACCGACTGTAAGAAGAGTCTCTATTCTTGTACTTAAGGCGGCATTGCGCCTTTTGTGTTTAATTCCGATGCGATTTCTGTGTTTCATCGTCAATGTGAAAGTCCAAGGAATACCTTGAAGCTGCAGTGGTGAATCGGAAACTAATACTGGTCTCACAGGGAATGCTAAAAGCACCGACAGTAAGAAGAGTCTCAATTCTTGTACTTAAGTCGGCATTGTGCCTTTTGTATTTAACTCCGATGCGATTTCTGTGTTTCATCGTCAATGTGAAGGTCCAAGGAATACATTGAACCTGCAGTGGGCTATCGGAAACTAATCCTGGTCTCACAGGAAAGGATGAAAGCACAGACTGTAAGGAGAGTCTCTTTTCTTGAACTTAATGCGGCATTGTGCTTTTGAATTTAATTCCGATGCGATTTCTGTGTTTCGTCGTCCATGTGAACGTCCAAGGAATTCATTGAACGTTCAGTGGTGTATCAGAAACTAATACTGGTCTCACAGAAAAGGATCATACCACAGACTCTAAGAAATCTCACTCTTCGTGCACTTAAGTCGGCTTTGTGCATTTTGTATTTAATTCCGATGCGATTTCTGTGTTTCATCGTCAATGTGAAGGTCCACGGAATACATTGAGCCTACAGTGGTGTATCGGAAACTAATACTGGTCTCACAGGAAAGGATCAAAGCACAGACTCTAAGTAGTCTCACTCTTCTTGCACTTAAGGCGTCATTGTGCCTTTTGCATTTAATTCCGATGCGATTTCTGTGTTTCATCGTCAATGTGTCTGTCCAAGGAATACATTGAAACAGCAGTGGTGTATCGGAAATTAATACTGGTCTCACAGGGAATGCGCAAAACACCGACTGTAAGAGGAGTCTCTATTCTTGTACTTAAGGCGGCATTGTGCCCTTTGTATTTAATTCCGATGCGATTTCTGTGTTTCATCGCCAATGTGTATGTCCAAGGAATACATTGAACCTGCAGTGGTGTATCAGAAAGTAATACTGGTCTCACAGGGAATGCTCAAAGCACCGACTGTAAGAAGAGTCTCTATTCTTGTACTTAAGGCGTCATTGCGCCTTTTGTATTTAATTCCGATGCGATTTCTGTGTTTCATTGTCAATGTGAAGGTCCAAGGAATACATTGATCCTGCAGTGGTGTATCGGAACCTAATACTGGTCTCACAGGGAATGCTCAAAGCACCGACAGTAAGAAGAGTCTCTATTCTTGTACTTAAGGCGGCATTGTGCCTTTTGTATTTAACTCCGATGCGATTTCTGTGTTTCATCGTCAATGTGAAGGTCCAAGGAATACATTGAACTTGCAGTGACGTTTCAGAATCTAATACTGGTCTCACAGGGAATGCTCAAAGCACCGACTGTAAGAAGAGTCTCTATTCTTGTACTTAAGGCGGCATTGGGCTTTTTATATTTAATTCCGATGCGATTTCTGTGTTTCATCGTCAATGTGAAGGTCCAAGGAATACATTGATCCTGCAGTGGTGTATTGGAAACTAATACTGGTCTCACAGGGAATGCTCATGGCACCGACTGTAAAAAGAGTCTCTATTCTTGTACTTAAGACAGCATTGTGCCTTTTGTATTTAATTCCGATGCGATTTCTGTGTTTCATCGTCAATGTGAAGGTCCAAGGAATACATTGAACCTGCAGTGGTGTATCGGAACCTAATACTGGTCTCACATGGAATGCTCAAAGCACCGACAGTAAGAAAAGTCTCAATTCTTTCACTTAAGGCGGCATTGTGCCTTTTGTATTTAACTCCGATGCGATTTCTGTGTTTCATCGTCAATGTTAAGGTCCAAGGAATACATTGAACCTACAGTGGTGTATCAGAAAGTAATACTGGTCTCACAGGGAATGCTCAAAGCACCGACTGTAAGAAGAGTCTCTATTCTTGTACTTAAGGCGGCATTGCGCCTTTTGTATTTAATTCCGACGCGATTTCTGTGTTTCATCGTCAATGTGAAAGTCCAAGGAATACCTTGAACCTGCAGTGGTGAATCGGAAACTAATACTGGTCTCACAGGGAATGCTAAAAGCACCGACAGTAAGAAGAGTCTCAATTCTTGTACTTATGTCGGCATTGTGCCTTTTGTATTTAACTCCGATGCGATTTCTGTGTTTCATCGTCAATGTGAAGGTCCAAGGAATACATTGAACCTGCAGTGGGCTATCGGAAACTAATCCTGGTCTCACAGGAAAGGATGAAAGCACAGACTGTAAGGAGAGTCTCTTTTCTTGAACTTAATGCGGCATTGTTCTTTTGAATTTAATTCCGATGCGATTTCTGTGTTTCGTCGTCCATGTGAAGGTCCAAGGAATTCATTGAACGTTCAGTGGTGTATCAGAAACTAATACTGGTCTCACAGAAAAGGATCATATCACAGACTCTAAGAAATCTCACTCTTCGTGCACTTAAGTCGGCTTTGTGCATTTTGTATTTAATTCCGATGCGATTTCTGTGTTTCATCGTCAATGTGAAGGTCCACGGAATACATTGAGCCTGCAGTGGTGAATCGGAAACTAATACTGGCCTCACAGGGAATGCTAAAAGCACCGACAGTAAGAAGAGTCTCAATTCTTGTACTTAAGTCGGCATTGTGCCTTTTGTATTTAACTCCGATGCGATTTCTGTGTTTCATCGTCAATGTGAAGGTCCAAGGAATACATTGAACCTGCAGTGGGCTATCGGAAACTAATCCTGGTCTCACAGGAAAGGATGAAAGCACAGACTGTAAGGAGAGTCTCTTTTCTTGAACTTAATGCGGCATTGTGCTTTTGAATTTAATTCCGATGCGATTTCTGTGTTTCATCTTCAATGTGTACGTCCAAGGAATACATTGAACCTGCAGTGGTGTATCAGAAAGTAATACTGGTCTCACAGGGAATGCTCAAAGCACCGACTGTAAGAAGAGTCTCTATTCTTGTACTTAAGGCGTCATTGCGCCTTTTGTATTTAATTCCGATGCGATTTCTGTGTTTCATTGTCAATGTGAAGGTCCAAGGAATACATTGAACCTGCAGTGGTGTATTGGAACCTAATACTGGTCTCACAGGGAATGCTCAAAGCACCGACTGTAAGAAGAGTCTCTATTCTTGTACTTAAGGCGGCATTGTGCCTTTTGTATTTAACTCCGATGCGATTTCTGTGTTTCATCGTCAATGTGAAGGTCCAAGGAATACATTGAACTTGCAGTGGCGTATCAGAATCTAATACTGGTCTCACAGGGAATGCTCAAAGCATCGACTGTAAGAAGAGTCTCTATTCTTGTACTTAAGGCGGCATTGGGCTTTTTATATTTAATTCCGATGCGATTTCTGTGTTTCATCGTCAATGTGAAGGTCCAAGGAATACATTGATCCTGCAGTGGTGTATTGGAAACTAATACTGGTCTCACAGGGAATGCTCATGGCACCGACTGTAAAAAAAGTCTCTATTCTTGTACTTAAGACAGCATTGTGCCTTTTGTATTTAATTCCGATGCGATTTCTGTGTTTCATCGTCAATGTGAAGGTCCAAGGAATACAATGAACCTGCAGTGGTGTATCAGAAACTAATACTGCTCTCACAGGGAATGCTGAAAGCACCGACTGAAAGAAGAGTCTCTATTCTTGCACTTAAGGCGGCATTGCGCCTTTTGTATTTAATTGCGATGCGATTTCTGTGTTTCATCGTCAATGTGAATGTCCAAGGAATAAATTGAACACGCAGTGGTGTATCGGAAACTAATACTGGTCTCACTGGAAATGCTCAATGCACCGACTGTAAGAAGAGTCCCTATTCTTTTACTGATGACGGCATTGTGCATTTTGGATTTAATTCCGATGCGGTTTCTGTGTTTCATCGTCAATGTGAAGGTCCAAGGAATACATTGAACCTGCAGTGGTGTATCAGAAAGTAATACTGTTCTCACAGGGAATGCTCAAAGCACCAACTGTAAGAAGAGTCTCTATTCCTGTACTTAAAGCGGCATTGCGCCTTTTGTATTTAATTTCGATGCGATTTCTGTGTTTCATCGTCAATGTGAAGGTCCAAGGAATACATTGAACCTGCAGTGGTGTATCGGACCCTAATACTGGTCCCACAGGGAATGCTCAAAGCACCGACAGTAAGAAAAGTCTCAATTCTTGTACTTAAGGCGGCATTGTGCCTTTTGTATTTAACTCCGACGCGATTTCTGTGATTCATCGTCAATGTGAAGGTCCAAGGAATACATTGAACCTGCAGTGGTGTATCGGAAAGTAATACTGGTCTCACAGGGAATGCTCAAAGCACCGACAGTATGAAGAGACTCTATTCTTGTACTTAAGGCGACATTTTGCTTTTGTATTTAACTCCGATACGATATCTGTGTTTCATCGTCAATGTTAAGGTCCAAGGAATACATTGAACCTGCAGCGGTGTATCAGAAGCTAATACTGGACTCACAGGGAATGCTCAAAGCCCCGACTGTAAGAAGAGTCTCTATTCTTGTACTTAAGGCGGCATTGGGCCTTTTATATTTAATTCCGATGCGATTTCTGTGTTTCATCGTCAATGTGAAGGTCCAAGGAATACATTGATCCTGCAGTGGTGTATCGGAAACTAATACTGGTCTCACAGGGAATGCTCATGGCACCGACTGTAAGAAGAGTCTCTATTCTTGTACTTAAGACAGCATTGTGCCTTTTGTATTTAATTCCGATGCGATTTCTGTGTTTCATCGTCAATGTGAAGGTCCAAGGAATACATTGAACCTGCAGTGGTGTATCAGAAACTAATACTGTTCTCACAGGAAATGCTCAAAGCACAGACTGAAAGAAGAGTCTCTATTCTTGTACTTAAGGCGGCATTGCGCCTTTTGTATTTAATTCCGATGCGATTTCTGTGTTTCATCGTCAATGTGAAGGTCCAAGAAATACATTGAACCTGCAGTGGTGTATCGGAAACTAATACTGGTCGCACAGGGTATGCTCAAAGCATCGACTGTAAGAAGAGTCTCTATTATTGAACTTAAGGCGGCATTGCGCCTTTTGTATTTAATTCAGATGCGATTTCTGTGTTTCATCGTCAATGTGAATGTCCAAGGAATAAATTGAACACACAGTGGTGTATCGGAAACTAATATAGGTCTCACTGGGAATGCTCAAATCACCGACTGTAAGAAGAGTCTCTATTCCCTTACTTATGACGGCATTGAGCCTTTTGGATTTAATTCCGATGCGATTTCTGTGTTTCATCGTCAATGTGAAGGTCCAAGGAATACATTGAAACTGCAGTGGTGTATCAGAAAGTAATACTGGTCTCACAGGGAATGCTCAAAGCACCGACTGTAAGAAGAGTCTCTATTCTTGTACTTAAGGCGGCATTGCGCCTTTTGTATTTAATTCCGATGCGATTTCTGTCTTTCATCGTCAATGAGAAAGTCCAAGGAATACCTTGAACCTGCAGTGGTGAATCGGAGACTAATACTGGTCTCACAGGGAATGCACAAAGCACCGACAGTAAGAAGAGTCTCAATTCTTGTACTTAAGTCGGCATTGTGCCGTTTGTTTTTTAACTCCGATGCGATTTCTGTGTTTCATCGTAAATGTGAAGGTCCAAGGAATACATTGAACCTGCAGTGGTGTATCAGAAACTAATACTGGTCTCACTGGGAATGCTCAAAGCACCGACTGCAAGAAGAGTCTCTATTCTTGTACTTAAGGCGGCATTGCGCCTTTTGTAATTAATTCCGATGCGATTTCATTCTACCATCGTCAATGTGAAGGTCCAAGGAATACATTGAACCTGCAGTGGTGTATCGGAAACTAATACTGGCCTCACAGGGAATGCTCAAAGCACCGACTGTAGGAAGAGTCTCTATTCTTGTACTTAAGACGGCATAGTGCCTTTTGAATTTAATTTCGATGCGATTTATGTGTTTCATCGTCAATGTGAAGGTCCAAGGAATACATTGAACATGTAGTGGTGTATCGGAAACTAATACTGGTCTCACAGGGAATGCTCAAAACACCGACTGTAAGAAGAGTTTCTATTCTTGTACTTAATGCGGCATTGTGTCTTTTGTATTTAATTCCGATGCGATTTCTGTGTTTCGTCGTCCATGTGAAGGTCCAAGGAATACATTGAACGTGCAGTGGTGTATCGGAAACTAATACTGGTCTCACAGAAATGGATCATATCACAGACTCTAAGAAATCTCACTCTTCGTGCACTTTAGGCGGCATTGTGCCTTTTGTATTTAATTCCGATGCGATTTCTCTGTTTAATCGTCAATGTGAAGGTCCACGGAATACATTGAACCTGCAGTGGTGTATCGGAAACTAATACTGGTCTCACAGGAAAGGATGAATGCACAGACCCTAAGTAGTCTCACTCTTCTTGCACTTAAGGCGTCATTGTGCCTTTTGCATTTAATTCCGATGAGACTTTTGTGTTTCATCGTCAATGTGTCTGTCCAAGGAATACATTGAACCAGTAGTGGTGTATCGGAAACTAATACTGGTCTCACAGGGACTGCTCAAAACACCGACTGTAAGAAGTGTCTCTATTCTTGTACTAAAATCGGCATTGTGCGTTTTGTATTTAATTCCGATTGGATTTCTGTGTTTTATCGTCAATCTGTATGTCCAAGCAATACATTGAACCTGCAGTGGTGTATCGGAAACTAATACTGGTATCACAGCGAATGCTCAAAGCACCGACTGTAAGAAGAGTCTCTATTCTTGTACTTAAGGCGGCTTGTGCCTTTGTGTTTAATTCCGATGCGATTTCTGTGTTTCATCGTCAATGTCAAGGTCCAAGGAATACATTGAACCAGCAGTGGTGTATCGGAAACTAATACTGGTCCCACAGGGAATGCTCAAAGCACCGACTGTAAGAAGAGTCTCTATTCTTGTACTTATGACGGCATAGTGCCTTTGAATTTAATTACGATGCGATTTCTGTGTTTCATCGTCAATGTGAAGGTCCAAGGAATTCATTGAACGTTCAGTGGTGTATCGGAAACTAATACTGGTCTCACAGAAAAGGATCATATTACAGACTCTAAGAAATCTCACTCTTCGTGCACTTAAGCCGGCATTGTGTCTTTTGTATTTAATTCCGATGCGATTTCTGTGTTTCATCGTCAATGCGAAGGTCCACGGAATACATTGAGCCTGCAGTGGTGTATCTGAAATTAATACTGGTCTCACAGGAAAGGATCAAAGCACAGACTCTAAGTAGTCTCACTCTTCTTGCATTTAAGGCGTCATTGTGCCTTTTGCATTTAATTCCGATGCGATTTCTGTGTTTCATCGTCAATGTGTATGTCCAAGGAATACATTGAACCTGCAGTGGTGTATCGGAAACTAATACTGGTCTCACAGGGTATGCGCAAAACACCGACTGTAAGAAGAGTCTCTATTCTTGTACTTAAGGCGGCATTGTGCCCTTTGTATTTAATTCCGACGCGATTTCTGTGTTCCATCGCCAATGTGTACGTCCAAGGAATACATTGAACCTGCAGTGGTGTATCGGAAACTAATACAGGTCTCACAGGAAAGGATCAAAGCACAGACTCTAAGACGTCTCACTCTTCTTGCACTGAAAGTTGCAATGAGCCTTTTTCATTTAATTCCGATGCTATTTCTGTGTTTCATCGTCAATGTGTATGCCCAAGGAATACATTGAACCTGCAGTGGTGTATCGGAAACTAATACTGGTCTCACAGGGAATGCCCGAAGCACCGACTGTAAGAAGAGTCTCTATTCTAGTACTTAAGGCGGCATTGTGCCTTTTATACTTAATTCCGATGCGATTTCTGTGTTTCATCGTCATTGTGTATGTCCAAGGAATACATTGAACCTGCAGTGGTGCATCGGAAACTATTACTGGTCTCACAGGGATTGCTCAAAGCACCGAATGTAAGAAGAGGCACTATTCTTGTACTTAAGGCGGTATTGTTCCTTTTGTATTTAATTCCGATGCGATTTCAGTGTTTCATCGTCAATGTGTATGTCCGAGGAATACATTGAACCTGCAGAGGTTAATCGGAAAATAATACTGGTCTCACAGGGAATGCTCAAAGCACCGACTGTAAGAAGAGTCTCTATTCTTGTACTTAAGGCGGCATTGTGCCTTTTGTATTTAATTCAGATGCGATTTCTGTGTTTCATCGTCAATGTCAAGGTCCAAAGATTACATTGAACCTGCAGTGGTGTATCGGAAACTAATACTGGTCTCACAGGGAATGCTCAAAACACCGACTGTAAGAAGAGTTACTGTTCTTGTACTTAAGGCGGCATTGTGCCTTTTGTATTTAATTCCGATACGATTTCTATGTATCATCGTCAATGTGAAGTTCCAAGGAATACATTGAACCTGCAGTGGTGTATCGGAATCTAATACTGGTTTCACAGGGAATGCTCAAAGCACCGACTGTAAGAAGAGTCTCTATTCTTGTACTTAAGGCGGCATTGTGCCTTTTGTATTTAATTCCGATGCGATTTCTGTGTATCATCGTCAATGTGTATGTCCAAGGAATACATTGAACCTGCAGTGGTGTATCGGAAACTAATACTGTTCTCACAGGAAATGCTCAAAGCACAGACTGAAAGAAGAGTCTCTATTCTTGTACTTAAGGCGGCATTGCGCCTTTTGTATTTAATTCCGATGCGATTTCTGTGTTTCATCGTCAATGTGAAGGTCCAAGAAATACATTGAACCTGCAGTGGTGTATCGGAAACTAATACTGGTCGCACAGGGTATGCTCAAAGCATCGACTGTAAGAAGAGTCTCTATTATTGAACTTAAGGCGGCATTGCGCCTTTTGTATTTAATTCAGTTGCGATTTCTGTGTTTCATCGTCAATGTGAATGTCCAAGGAATAAATTGAACACACAGTGGTGTATCGGAAACTAATATAGGTCTCACTGGGAATGCTCAAATCACCGACTGTTAGAAGAGTCTCTATTCCCTTACTTATGACGGCATTGAGCCTTTTGGATTTAATTCCGATGCGATTTCTGTGTTTCATCGTCAATGTGAAGGTCCAAGGAATACATTGAAACTGCAGTGGTGTATCAGAAAGTAATACTGGTCTCACAGGGAATGCTCAAAGCACCGACTGTAAGAAGAGTCTCTATTCTTGTACTTAAGGCGGCATTGCGCCTTTTGTATTTAATTCCGATGCGATTTCTGTCTTTCATCGTCAATGAGAAAGTCCAAGGAATACCTTGAACCTGCAGTGGTGAATCGGAGACTAATACTGGTCTCACAGGGAATGCACAAAGCACCGACAGTAAGAAGAGTCTCAATTCTTGTACTTAAGTCGGCATTGTGCCGTTTGTATTTAACTCCGATGCGATTTCTGTGTTTCATCGTAAATGTGAAGGTCCAAGGAATACATTGAACCTGCAGTGGTGTATCAGAAACTAATACTGGTCTCACTGGGAATGCTCAAAGCACCGACTGCAAGAAGAGTCTCTATTCTTGTACTTAAGGCGGCATTGCGCCTTTTGTAATTAATTCCGATGCGATTTCTTTCTACCATCGTCAATGTGAAGGTCCAAGGAATACATTGAACCTGCAGTGGTGTATCGGAAACTAATACTGGCCTCACAGGGAATGCTCAAAGCACCGACTGTAGGAAGAGTTTCTATTCTTGTACTTAATGCGGCATTGTGTCTTTTGTATTTAATTCCGATGCGATTTCTGTGTTTCGTCGCCCATGTGAAGGTCCAAGGAATACATTGAACGTGCAGTGGTGTGTCGGAAACTAATACTGGTCTCACAGAAATGGATCATATCACAGACTCTAAGAAATCTCACTCTTCGTGCACTTTAGGCGGCATTGTGCCTTTTGTATTTAATTCCGATGCGATTTCTCTGTTTAATCGTCAATGTGAAGGTCCACGGAATACATTGAACCTGCAGTGGTGTATCGGAAACTAATACTGGTCTCACAGGAAAGGATGAATGCACAGACCCTAAGTAGTCTCACTCTTCTTGCACTTAAGGCGTCATTGTGCCTTTTGCATTTAATTCCGATGAGACTTTTGTGTTTCATCGTCAATGTGTCTGTCCAAGGAATACATTGAACCAGTAGTGGTGTATCGGAAACTAATACTGGTCTCACAGGGACTGCTCAAAACACCGACTGTAAGAAGTGTCTCTATTCTTGTACTAAAATCGGCATTGTGCGTTTTGTATTTAATTCCGATTGGATTTCTGTGTTTTATCGTCAATCTGTATGTCCAAGCAATACATTGAACCTGCAGTGGTGTATCGGAAACTAATACTGGTATCACAGCGAATGCTCAAAGCACCGACTGTAAGAAGAGTCTCTATTCTTGTACATAAGGCGGCTTGTGCCTTTGTGTTTAATTCCGATGCGATTTCTGTGTTTCATCGTCAATGTCAAGGTCCAAGGAATACATGAACCAGCAGTGGTGTATCGGAAACTAATACTGGTCCCACAGGGAATGCTCAAAGCACCGACTGTAAGAAGAGTCTCTATTCTTGTACTTATGACGGCATAGTGCCTTTGAATTTAATTACGATGCGATTTCTGTGTTTCATCGTCAATGTGAAGGTCCAAGGAATTCATTGAACGTTCAGTGGTGTATCGGAAACTAATACTGGTCTCACAGAAAAGGATCATATTACAGACTCTAAGAAATCTCACTCTTCGTGCACTTAAGTCGGCATTGTGTCTTTTGTATTTAATTCCGATGCGATTTCTGTGTTTCATCGTCAATGCGAAGGTCCACGGAATACATTGAGCCTGCAGTGGTGTATCTGAAATTAATACTGGTCTCACAGGAAAGGATCAAAGCACAGACTCTAAGTAGTCTCACTCTTCTTGCATTTAAGGCGTCATTGTGCCTTTTGCATTTAATTCCGATGCGATTTCTGTGTTTCATCGTCAATGTGTATGTCCAAGGAATACATTGAACCTGCAGTGGTGTATCGGAAACTAATACTGGTCTCACAGGGTATGCGCAAAACACCGACTGTAAGAAGAGTCTCTATTCTTGTACTTAAGGCGGCATTGTGCCCTTTGTATTTAATTCCGACGCGATTTCTGTGTTCCATCGCCAATGTGTACGTCCAAGGAATACATTGAACCTGCAGTGGTGTATCGGAAACTAATACAGGTCTCACAGGAAAGGATCAAAGCACAGACTCTAAGACGTCTCACTCTTCTTGCACTGAAAGTTGCAATGAGCCTTTTTCATTTAATTCCGATGCTATTTCTGTGTTTCATCGTCAATGTGTATGTCCAAGGAATACATTGAACCTGCAGTGGTGTATCGGAAACTAATACTGGTCTCACAGGGAATGCCCGAAGCACCGACTGTAAGAAGAGTCTCTATTCTAGTACTTAAGGCGGCATTGTGCCTTTTATACTTAATTCCGATGCGATTTCTGTGTTTCATCGTCATTGTGTATGTCCAAGGAATACATTGAACCTGCAGTGGTGCATCGGAAACTATTACT
Organism: Schistocerca americana; assembly: GCF_021461395.2. Taxonomy (NCBI): domain Eukaryota; kingdom Metazoa; phylum Arthropoda; class Insecta; order Orthoptera; family Acrididae; genus Schistocerca; species Schistocerca americana. The sequence continues at coordinate 22,673,327 of NW_025725371.1, forward strand.
GGTCTCACAGGGATTGCTCAAAGCACCGACTGTAAGAAGAGGCACTATTCTTGTACTTACGGCGGTATTGTTCCTTTTGTATTTAATTCCGATGCGATTTCAGTGTTTCATCGTCAATGTGTATGTCCGAGGAATACATTGAACCTGCAGAGGTTAATCGGAAAATAATACTGGTCTCACAGGGAATGCTCAAAGCACCGACTGTAAGAAGAGTCTCTATTCTTGTACTTAAGGCGGCATTGTGCCTTTTGTATTTAATTCAGATGCGATTTCTGTGTTTCATCGTCAATGTCAAGGTCCAAAGATTACATTGAACCTGCAGTGGTGTATCGGAAACTAATACTGGTCTCACAGGGAATGCTCAAAACACCGACTGTAAGAAGAGTTACTGTTCTTGTACTTAAGGCGGCATTGTGCCTTTTGTATTTAATTCCGATACGATTTCTATGTATCATCGTCAATGTGAAGTTCCAAGGAATACATTGAACCTGCAGTGGTGTATCGGAATCTAATACTGGTTTCACAGGGAATGCTCAAAGCACCGACTGTAAGAAGAGTCTCTATTCTTGTACTTAAGGCGGCATTGTGCCTTTTGTATTTAATTCCGATGCGATTTCTGTGTATCATCGTCAATGTGTATGTCCAAGGAATACATTGAACCTGCAGTGGTGTATCGGAAACTAATACTGGTCTCACAGGGAATACTCATAGCACCGACTGTAAGAAGAGTCTCTATTCTTGTACTTAAGGCGATATTGTGCCTTTTGTATTTATTTCCGATGCGATTTCAGTGTTTCATCGTCAATGTGTATGTCCGAGGAATACATTGAACCTGCAGAGGTGTATCGAAACTAATACTGGTCTCACAGGGAATGCTCAAAGCATCGACTGTAAGAAGAGTCTCTATTCTTGTACTTAAGGCGGCATTATGCATTTTGTATTTAATTCCGATGCGATTTCTGTGTTTCATCGTCAATGTGTATGTGCAAGGAATACATTGAACATGCAGTGGTGTATCGGAAACTAATACTGGTCTCACAGGGAACGATCAAAGCACCGACTGTAAGAAGAGTATCTATTCTTGTCCTTAAGGCGGCATCGTGCATTTCGTATTTAATACCGATGCGATTTCTGTGTATCATCGTCAATCTGAAGGTCCAAGGAATACATTGAAGCTGCAGTGGTGTATCGGAAACTAATACTGGTCTCACAGGGAATGCTCAAAGCACCGACCGTAAGAAGAGTCTCTATTCTTGTACATAAGGCGGCATTGTGCCTTTTGTATTTAATTCCGATGCGATTTCTGTGTTTCATCGTCAATGTGTATGTCCAAGGAATACATTGAAGCTGCAGTGGGGTATCGGAAACTAATACTGGTCTCACAGGGAATGCTCAAAGCACCGACTGTAAGAAGAGGCACTATTCTTGTACTTATGGCGGTATTGTTCCTTTTGTATTTAATTCCGATGCGATTTCAGTGTTTCATCGTCAATGTGTATGTCCGTGGAATACATTGAACCTGCAGAGGTTAATCGGAAACTAATACTGGTCTCACAGGGAATGCTCAAAGCACCGACTGTAAGAAGAGTCTCTATTCTTGTACTTAAGGCGGCATTGTGCCTTTTGTACTTAATTCCGATGCGATATCTGTGTTTCATCGTCAATGTGTATGTCCAAGGAGTACATTGAACCTGCAGTGGTGCATCGGAAACTAATACTGGTCTCACAGGGAATGCTCAAAACACCGACTGTAAGAAGAGTCTCTGTTTTTGTACTTAAGGCGGCATTGTGCCTTTCGTATTTAATTCCGATACGATTTCTATGTTTCGTCGTCCATGTGAAGGTCCAAGGAATACATTGAACTTGCGGTAGTGTATCGGAAACTAATACAGGTCTCACAGAAATGGATCATATCACAGACTCTATGAAATCTCAGTCTTCGTGCACTTTAGGCGGCATTGTGCCTTTTGTATTTAATTCCGATGCGATTTCTGTGTTTAATCGTCAATGTGAAGGTCCACGGAATACATTGAACCTGCAGTGGTGTATCGGAAACTAATACTGGCCTCACAGGGAATGCTCAAAGCACCGACTGTAAGAAGAGTCTCTATTCTTGTACTTAAGACGGCATAGTGCCTTTTGAATTTAATTTCGATGCGATTTATGTGTTTCATCGTCAATGTGAAGGTCCAAGGAATACATTGAACCTGCAGTGGTGTATCGGAAACTAATACTGGTCTCACAGGGAATGCTCAAAACACCGACTATAAGAAGAGTTTCTATTCTTGTACTTAAGGCGGCATTGTGCCTTTTGTATTTAATTCCCACGCGATTTCTGTGTTTCGTCGTCCATGTGAAGGTCCAAGCAATACATTGAACGTGCAATGGTGTATCGGAAACTAATACTGGTCTCACAGAAATGGATCATATCACAGACTCTAAGAAATCTCACTCTTCGTGCACTTTAGGCGGCATTGTGCCTTTTGTATTTAATTCCGATGCGATTTCTGTGTTTAATCGTCAATGTGAAAGTCCACGGAATACATTGAATCTGCAGTGGTGTATCGGAAACTAATACTGGTCTCACAGGAAAGGATCAATGCACAGACTCTAAGTAGTCTCACTCTTCTTGCACTTAAGGCGTCACTGTGCCTTTTGCATTTATTTCCGATGAGATTTTTGTGTTTCATCGTCAATGTGTCTGTCCAAGGAATACATTGAACCAGTAGTGGCGTATCGGAAACTAATACAGGTCTCACAGGGAATGCTCAAAACAACGACTGTAAGAAGTGTCTATATTCTTGTACTTAAGGCGGCAGTGTGTGTTTTGTATTTAATTCCCATTGGATTTCTGTGTTTTATCGTCAATGTGTATGTCCAAGCAATACATTGAACCTGCAGTGGTGTATCGGAAACTAATACTGGTATCACAGGGAATGCTCAAAGCACCGACTGTAAGAAGAGTCTCTATTCTTGTACTTAAGGCGGCATAGTGCCTTTTGTATTTAATTCCAATGCGATTTCTGTGTTTCATCGTCAATGTCAAGGTCCAAGGAATACATTGAACCAGCAGTGGTGTATCGGAAACTAATACTGGTCTCACAGGGAATGCTCAAAGCACCGACTGTAAGAAGAGTCTCTATTCTTGTACTTAAGACGGCATAGTGCCTTTTGAATTTAATTCCGATGCGATTTCTGTGTTTCATCGTCAATGTGAAGGTCCAAGGAATACATTGAACCTGCAGTGGGCTATCGGAAACTAATCCTGGTCTCACAGGAATGGATGAAGGCACTGACTGTAAGAAGAGTCTCTTTTCTTGAACTTAATGCGGCATTGTGCCTTTTGTATTTAATTCCGATGCGAATTCTGTGTTTCGTCGTCTATGTGAAGGTCCAAGGAATTCATTGAACGTTCAGTGGTGTATCGGAAACTTATACTGGTCTCACAGAAACGGATCATATCACAGACTCTAAGATATCTCACTCTTCGTGCACTTAAGTCGGCATTGTGCCTTTTGTATTTTATTCCGATGCGATTTCTGTGTTTCATCGTCAATGTGAAGGTCCACGGAATACATTGAGCCCGCAGTGGTGTATCGGAAACTAATACTGGTCTCACAGGAAAGGATCAAAGCACAGACTATAAGTAGTCTCACTCTTCTTGCACTTAAGGCGTCATTGTGCCTTTTGCATTTAATTCCGATGCGATTTCTGTGTTTCATCGTCAATGTGACTGTCCAAGGAATACATTGAACCAGCAGTGGTGTATCGGAAACTAATACTGGTCTCACAGGGAATGCGCAAAACACCGACTGTAAGAAGAGTCTCTATTCTTGTACTTAAGGCGGCATTGTGTCCTTTGTATTTAATTCCGATGCGATTTCTGTGTTCCATCGTCAATGTGTATGTCCAAGGAATACATTGAACCTGCAGTGGTGTATCGGAAACTAATACTGGTCTCACAGGAAAGGATCAATGCACAGACTCTAAGTAGTCTCACTCTTCTTGCACTTAAGGTGTCACTGTGCCTTTTGCATTTAATTCCGATGAGATTTTTGTGTTTCATCTTCAATATGTCTGTCCAAGGAATACATTGAACCAGTAGTGGTGTATCGGAAACTAATACTGGTCTCACAGGGAATGCTCAAAACACCGACTGTAAGAAGTGTCTCTATTCTTGTACTTAAGGCGGCATTGTGCTTTTTGTATTTAATTCCCATTGTATTTCTGTGTTTTATCGTCAATGTGTATGTCCCAGCAATACATTGAACCTGCTGTGGTGTATCGTAGACTAATACTGGTATCACAGGGAATGCTCAAAGCACCGACTGTAAGAAGAGTCTCTATTCTTGTACTTAAGGCGGCATTGTGCCTTTTGTATTTAATTCCGATGCAATTTCTGTGTTTCATCGTCAATGTCAAGGTCCAAGGCATACATTGAACCTGCAGTGGTGTATCGGAAACTAATACTGGTCTCACAGGGAATGCCCAAAGCACCGACTGTAAGAGGAGTCTCTATTCTTGTACTTAAGACGGCATAGTGCCTTTTGAATTTAATTCCGATGCGATTTCTGTGTTTCATCGTCAATGTGAAGGTCCAAGGAATACATTGAACCTGCAGTGGGCTATCGGAAACTAATCCTGGTCACACAGGAAAGGATCAAAGCACAGACTGTAAGAAGAGTCTCTTTTCTTGAACTTAAGGCGGCATTGTGCCTTTTGTATTTAATTCCGATGCGATTTCTGTGTTTCGTCGTCCATGTGAAGGTCCAAGGAATTCATTGAACGTTCAGTGGTGTATCGGAAACTAATACTGGTCTCACAGAAAAGGATCATATCACAGACTCTACGAAATCTCAATCTTCGTGCACTTAAGGTGGCATTGTGCCTTTTGTATTTAATGCCGATGCGATTTCTGTGTTTCATCGTCAATGTCAAGCTCCTCGGAATACATTGAACCTGCAGTGGTGTATCGGAAACTAATACTGGTCTCACAGGAAAGGATCAAAGCACAGACTCTAAGTAGTCTCTCTCTTCTTGCACTTAAAGTTGCAATGAGCCTTTTTTATTTAATCCCGATGCGATTTCTGTGTTTCGTCGTCAATGTGTATGTCCAAGGAATACATTGAACCTGCAGAGGTTAATCGGAAATTAATACTGGTCTCACAGGGAGTGCTCAAAGCACCGACTGTAAGAAGAGTCTCTATTCTTGTACTTAAGGCGGCATTGTGCCTTTTGTACTTAATTCCAATGCGATATCTGTGTTACATCGTCAATGTGTATGTCCAAGGAATACACCGAACCTGCAGTGGTGCGTCGGAAACTAATACTGGTCTCACAGGGAATGCTCAAAACACCGACTGTAAGTAGAGTCTCTGTTTTTGTACTTAAGGCGGCATTGTGCCTTTCGTATTTAATTCCGATACGATTTCTATCTATCATCGTCAATGTGAAGTTCCAAGGAATACATTGAATCTGCAGTGGTGTATCGGAAACTAATACTGGTCTCACAGGGAATGCTCAAAGCACCGACTGTAAGTAGAGTCTCTATTCTAGTACTTAAGGCGGCATTGTGCCTTTTGTACTTAATTCCGATGCGATTTCTGTGTTTCATCGTCAATGTCAAGCTCCAAGGATTACATTGAACCTGCAGTGGTGTATCGGAAACTAATACTGGTCTCACAGGCAATGCTCAAAACACCGACTGTAAGAAGAGTTTCTATTCTTGTACTTAAGGCGGCATTGTGCCTTTTGTATTTAATTCCGATACGATTTCTGTGTTTCATCGTCAATGTCAAGGTCCAAAGATGACATTGAACCTGCAGTGGTGTATCGGACACTAATACTGGGCTCACAGGGAATGCTCAAAGCACCGACTGTAAGAAGAGTCTCTATTCTTGTACTTAAGACGGCATAGTGCCTTTTGATTTTAATTAGGATGCGATTTCTTGGTATCATCGTCAATGTGAAGGTCCAAGGAATACATTGAACCTGCAGTGGTGTGTCGGAAACTAATACTGGTCTCACAGGCAATGCTCAAAACACCGACTGTAAGAAGAGTTTCTATTCTTGTACTTAAGGCGGCATTGTGCATTTTGTATTTAATTCCGATGCGATTTCTGTGTTTCATCGTCAATGTGAAGGCCCAAGGAATACATTGAACCTGCAGTGGGCTATCGGAAACTAATCCTGGTCTCACAGGAAAGGATCAAAGCACAGACTGTAAGAAGAGTCTCTTTTCTTGAACTTAAGGCGGCATTGTGCCTTTTGTATTTAATTCCGATGCGATTTCTGTGTTTCGTCGTCCATGTGAAGGTCCAAGGAATTCATTGAACGTTCAGTGGTGTATCGGAAACTAATACTGGTCTCACAGAAAAGGATCATATCACAGACTCTAAGAAATCTCAATCTTCGTGCACTTAAGGCGGCATTGTGCCTTTTGTATTTAATGCCGATGCGATTTCTGTGTTTCATCGTCAATGTGAAGGTCCACGGAATACATTGAACCTGCAGTGGTGTATCGGAACCTAATACTGGTCTCACAGGAAAGGATCAAGTCACAGACTATAAGTAGTCTCACTCTTCTTGCACTTAAAGTTGCAATGAGCCTTTTTTATTTAATTCCGATGCGATTTCTGTGTTTCATCGTCAATGTGTATGTCGAAGGAATACATTAAACCTGCAGTGGTGTATCGGAAAGTAATACTGGTCTCACAGGGAATGCCCAAAGCACCGACTGTAAGAAGAGTCTCTATTCTTGTACTAAGGCGGCATTGTGCCTTTTGTATTTAATTCCGCTGCGATTTCTGTGTTTCTTCGTCAATGTGTATGTCCAAGGAATACATTGAACCTGCAGTGGTGCATCGGAAACTAATACTGGTCTCACAGGGAATGCTCAAAACACCGACTGTAAGAAGAGTCACTGCTCTTGTACTTAAGGCGCCATTGTGCCTTTTGTATTTAATTCCGATTCGATTTCTATGTATCATCGTCAATGTGAAGTTCCAAGGAATACATTGAACATGCAGTGGTGTATCGGAAACTAATACTGGTTTCACAGGGAATGCTCAAAGCACCGACTGTAAGAAGAGTCTCTATTCTTGTACTTAAGGCTTCATTGTGCCTTTTGTATTTAATTCCGATGCGATTTCTGTGTTTCGTCGTCAATGTGTATGTCCAAGGAATACATTGAATCTGCAGTGGTCTATCGGAAACTAATACTGGTCTCACAGGGAATGCTCAAAGCGCCGACTGTGAGAAGGGTCTCTATTCTTGTACTAAGGCGGCATTGTGCTTTTTGTATTTAATTCCGATGCGATTTCTGTGTTTCATCGTCAATGTGTATGTCCAAGGAATACATTGAACCTGCAGTGGTGTATCGGAAACTAATACTGGTCTCACAGGGAATGATCAAAGCGCCGACTGTAAGAAGAGTCTCTGTTTTTGTACTTAAGGCGGCATTGTGCCTTTCGTATTTAATTCCGATTCGATTTCTATCTATCATCGTCAATGTGAAGTTCCAAGGAATACATTGAACCTGCAGTGGTGTATCGGAAACTAATACTGGTCTCACAGGGAATGCTCAAAGCGCCGACTGTGAGAAGGGTCTCTATTCTTGTACTAAGGCGGCATTGTGCCTTTTGTATTTACTTCCGATGCGATTTCTGTGTTTCATCGTCAATGTGTATGTCCAAGGAATACATTGAACCTGCAGTGGGGTATCGGAAACTAATACTGGTCTCACAGGGAATGCTCAAAGCACCGACTGTAAGAAGAGGCACTATTCTTGTACTTAAGACGGCATTGTGGCTTTTGTATTTAATTCCGATGCGATTTCTGTGTTTCATCGTCAATGTGTATGTCCAAGGAATACATTGAACCTGCAGTGGTGCATCGGAAACTAGTACTGGTCTCACAGGGAATGCTCAAAACACCGACTGTAAGAAGAGTCACTGTTCTTGTACTTAAGGCGGCATTGTGCCTTTTGTATTTAATTCCGATACGATTTCTATGTATCATCGTCAATGTGAAGTTCCAAGGAATACATTGAACCTGCAGTGGTGTATCGGAAACTAATACTGGTTTCACAGGGAATGCTCAAAGCACCGACTCTAAGAAGAGTCTCAATTCTTGTACTTAAGGCGGCATTGTGCCTTTTGTATTTAATTACGATGCGATTTCTGTGTTTCGTCGTCAATGTATATGTCCAAGGAATACATTGAACCTGCAGTGGTCTATCGGAAACTAATACTGGTCTCACAGGGAATGCTCATAGCACCGACTGTAAGAAGAGTCTCTATTCTTGTACTTAAGGCGATATTGTGCCTTTTGTATTTAATTCCGATGCGATTTCAGTGTTTCATCGTCAATGTGTATGTCCGGGGAATACATTGAACCTGCAGTGGTGTATCGGAAACTAATACTGGTTTCACAGGGAATGCTCAATGCACCGACTGTAAGAAGAGTATCTATTCTTGTTCTTGAGGCGGGATCGTGCATTTTGTATTTAATTCCGATGCGATTTCTGTGTATCATCGTCAATATGAAGGTCCAAGGAATACATTGAAGCTGCAGTGGTGTATCGGAAACTAATACTGGTCTCACAGGGAATGCTCAAAGCACCGACCGTAAGAAGAGTCTCTATTCTTGTACATAAGGCGGCATTGTGCCATTTGTATTTAATTCCGATGCGATTTCTGTGTTTCATCGTCAATGTGTATGTCCAAGGAATACATTGAAGCTGCAGTGGGGTATCGGAAACTAATACTGGTCTCACAGGAAATGCTCAAAGCACCGACTGTAAGAAGAGGCACTATTCTTGTATTTAAGGCGGTATTGTTCCTTTTGTATTTAATTCCGATGCGATTTCAGTGTTTCATCGTCAATGTGTATGTCCGAGGAATACATTGAACCTGCAGAGGTAAATCGGAAACTAATACTGGTCTTACAGGGAATGCTCAAAGCACCGACTGTAAGAAGAGTCTCTATTCTTGTACTTAAGGCGGCATTGTGCCTTTTGTACTTAATTCCGATGCGATATCTGTGTTTGATCGTCTTTGTGTATGTCCAAGGAATACATTGAACCTGCAGTGGTGCATCGGAAACTAATACTGGTATCACAGGGAATGCTCAAAACACCGACTGTAAGAAGAGTCTCTGTTTTTGTACTTAAGGCGGCATTGTGCCTTTCGTATTTAATTCCGATACGATTTCTATCTATCATTGTCAATGTGAAGTTCCAAGGAATACATTGAACCTGCAGTGGTGTATCGGAAACTAATACTGGTCTCACAGGGAATGATCAAAGCACCGACTGTAAGAAGAGTATCTATTCTTGTACTTAAGGCGGCATCGTGCATTTTGTATTTAACTCCGATGCGATTTCTGTGTATCATCGTCAATCTGAAGGTCGAAGGAATACATTGAAGCTGCAGTGGTGTATCGGAAACGAATACTGGTCTCACAGGGAATGCTCAAAGCATCGACCGTAGGAAGAGTCTCTATTCTTGTACATAAGGCGGCATTGTGCCTTTTGTATTTAATTCCGATGCGATTTCTGTGTTTCATCGTCAATGTGTATGTCCAAGGAATACATTGAACCTGCAGTGGGGTATCGGAAACTAATACTGGTCTCACAGGGAATGCTCAATGCACCGACTGTAAGAAGAGGCACTATTCTTGTACTTAAGGCGGTATTGTTCCTTTTGTATTTTATTCCAATGCGATTTCAGTGTTTCATCGTCAATGTGTATGTCCGAGGAATACATTGAACCTGCAGAGGTTAATCGGAAACTAATACTGGTCTCACAGGGAATGCTCAAAGCACCGACTGTAAGAAGAGTCTCTATTCTTGTACTTAAGACGGCATAGTGCCTTTTGAATTTAATTCCGATGCGATTTCTGTGTTTCATCGTCAATGTGAAGGTCCAAGGAATACATTGAACCTGCAGTGGTGTATCGGAAACTAATACTGGTCTCACAGGCATTGCTCAAAACACCGACTGTAAGAAGAGTTTCTATTCTTGTACTTAAGGCGGCATTGTGGCTTTTGTATTTAATTCCGATGCGATTTCTGTGTTTCATCGTCAATGTGAAGATCCAAGGAATACACTGAACCTGCAGTGGGCTATCGGAAACAAATCCTGGTCTCACAGGAAAGGATCAAAGCACAGACTGTAGGAAGAGTCTCTTTTCTTGAACTTAAGGCGGCATTGTGCCTTTTGTATTTAATTCCGATGCGATTTCTGTGTTTCGTCGTCCATGTGAAGGTCCAAGGAATTCATTGAACGTTCAGTGGTGTATCGGAAACTAATACTGGTCTCACAAAAAGGATCATATCACAGACTCTAAGAAATCTCACTCTTCGTGCACTTAAGGCGGCATTGTGCCTTTTGTATTTAATTCCGATGCGATTTCTGTGTTTCATCGTCAATGTGTATGTCCAAGCAATACATTGAACCTGCAGTGGTGTATCGGAAACTAATACTGGTCTCACAGGGAATGCCCAAAGCACCGACTGTAAGAAGAGTCCCCATTCTTGTACTTAAGGTGGCATTGTGCCTTTTGTATTTAATTCCGATGCGATTTCTGTGTTTCATCGTCAAAGTGTATGTCCAAGGAATACATTGAACCTGCAGTGGTGCATTGGAAACTAATACTGGTCTCACAGGGAATGCTCAAAACACCGACTGTAAGAAGAGTCACTGTTCTTGTACTTAAGGCGGCATTGTGCCTTTTGTATTTAATTCCGATACGATTTCTATGTATCATCGTCAGTGTGAAGTTCCAAGGAATACATTGAACCTGCAGTGGTGTATCGGAAACTAATACTGGTTTCACAGGGAATGCTCAAAGCACCGACTGTAAGAAGAGGCTCTATTCTTGTACTTAAGGCGGCATTGTGCCTTTTGTATTTAATTGCGATGCGATTTCTGTGTTTCGCCGTCAATGTGTATGTCCAAGGAATACATTGAACTAGCAGTGGTGTATTGGAAACTAATACTGATCTCGCAGGGAACGCTCAAAGCACCGACTGTAAGAAGAGTATCTATTCTTGTCCTTAAGGCGGCATCGTGCATTTTGTATTTAATTCCGATGCGATTTCTGTGTATCATCGTCAATCTGAAGGTCCAAGGAATACATTGAAGCTGCAGTGGTGTATCGGAAAGTAATACTGGTCTCACAGGGAATGCTCAAAGCACCGATCGTAAGAAGAGTCTCTATTGTTGTACATAAAGCGGCATTGTGCCTTTTGTATTTAATTCCGATGCGATTTCTGTGTTTCGTCGTCAATGTGTATGTCCAAGGAATACATTGAACCTGCAGTGGTCTATCGGAAACTAATACTTGTCTCACAGGGAATGCTCAAAGCACCGACTGTGAGAAGAGTCTCTATTCTTGTACTAAGGCGGCATTGTGCCTTTTGTATTTAATTCCGATGCGATTTCTGTGTTTCATCGTCAATGTGTATGTCCAAGGAATACATTGATGCTGCAGTGGGGTATCGGAAACTAATAGTGGTCTCACAGGAAAAGATCAAAGCACAGACTCGAAGGAGTGTCACTTTTCCTGCACTTAAGGCGGCATTGTGCATTTTGTATTTAATTCCAATGTAATTTCAGTGGTTCATCGTCAATGTGTATGTCCTAGGAACACATTGAACCTGCAGTGGAGTATCGGAAAGTAATACTGGTCTCACAGGAAAGGATCAAAGCACAGACTCTAAGAAGTCACACTCTTCTTGCACTTAAGGCGGCATTGTGCCTTTTGTATTTAATTCCGTTGCGATATCTGTGTTTCATCGTCTATGTGAAGGTCCAAGGAATACATTGAACCCGCTGTGGTGTATCGGAAACTAATTCTGGTCTCACAGGAAAGGATCAAAACACAGATTCTAAGAAGTCTCACTCTTCTTGCACTTAAGTGGGCATTGTGCCTTTTGTATTTAATTTCGATGTAATTTCAGTGAGTCATCGTCAATGTGTATGTCCAAGGAATACATTGAACCTGCAGTGGTGTATCGGAAATTAATACTGGTTTCACAGGGAATGCTCAAAGCACCGACTGTAAAAAGAGTCTCTATACTTGTATTTAAGGCGGCATTGTGCCTTTTGTATTTAATTGCGATGCGATTTCTGTGTTTCGCCGTCAATGTGTATGTCCAAGGAATACATTGAACCTGCAGTGGTCTATCGGAAACTAATACTGGTCTTACAGGGAATGCTCAAAGCACCGACTGTGAGAAGAGTCTCTATTCTTGTACTTAGGCGGCATTGTGCCTTTTGTATTTAATTCCGATGCGATTTCTGTGTATCAGCGTCAATGTGTATGTCCAAGGGATACATTGAACCTGCAGTGGTGTATCGGAAACTAATACTGGTCTCACAGGGAATGCTCATATCACCGACTGTAAGAAGAGTCTCTATTCTTGTACTTAAGGCGATATTGAGTCTTTTGTATTTAATTTCGATGTAACTTCATTGCTTGATCGACAATGTGTATGTCCAAGGATTACATTGAACCTGCAGTTGTGTATCGGAATCTAATACTCGTCTCACAGGAATGGATTAAAGGACAGACTCTAAGAAATCTCACTCTTCTTAAACTTAAGGCGACATTGTGGCTTTTATATTTAATTCCGATGTAATTTCAGTGTTTCATCGTCAATGTGTATGTCCAAGGAATACATTGAACTAGCAGTGATGTATTGGAAACTAATACTGATCTCGCAGGGAACGCTCAAAGCACCGACTGTAAGAAGGGTCTCTATTCTTGTACTTAAAGCGGCATTGTGCCTTTTGTATTTAATTCCGATGTGATATCTGTGTTTCATCCTCAGTGTGAAGGTCCAAGGAACACATTGAACCTCCAGTGGTGTATTGGAAACTAATACTGGTCTCACAGGAAAAGATCAAAGCACAGACTCGAAGAAGTCTCACTTTTCCTGCACTTAAGGCGGCATTGTGCCTTTTGTATTTAATTCCAATGTAATTTCAGTGGTTCTTCGTCAATGTGTATGTCCTAGGAACACATTGAACCTGCAGTGGTGTATCGGAAACTAATTCTGGTCTCACAGGGAATGCTCAAAGCACCGACTCTAAGAAGAGTCTCTAATCTTGTACTTAAGGCGGCATTGTGCCATTTATATTTAATTCCGATGCGATATCTGTGTTTCATCGTCAATGTGAAGGTCCAAGGAATACATTGAACCTGCAGTGGTGTATCGGAAACTAATACTGGTCTCACAGGGAAAGCTCAAAGCACCGCCTGTAAGAAGAGTCTCTATTCTTGTACTTAAGGCGGCATTGTGCCCATTTGTATTTAATTCCGATGTGATTTCTGTGTTTCATCGTCAATGTGAAGGTCCAAGGAATACATTGAACCTGCAGTGGTGTATCGGAAAGTAATACTGGTCTCACAGGAAAGGATCAAAGCTCAGACTCTAAGAAGTCACACTCTTCTTGCACTTAAGGCGGCATTGTGCCTTTTGTATTTAATTCCGTTGCGATATCTGTGTTTCATCGTCAATTTGAATGTCCAAGGAATACATTGAACCTGCAGTGGTGTATCGGAAACCAATACCGGTCTCACAGGAAAGGATCAAAGCACAGAGTCTAAGAAGTCTCACTCTCCTTGCACTTAAGGAGGCATTGTGTCTTTTGTATTTAATTCCCTTGCGATTTCTGTGTTTCATCGTCTATGTGAAGGTCCAAGGAATACATTGAACCCGCTGTGGTGTATCGGAAACTAATACTGGTCTCACAGGAAAGGATCAAAACACAAACTCTAAGAAGTCTCACTCTTCTTGCACTTAAGTCGGCATTGTGCCTTTTGTATTGAATTTCGATGTAATTTCAGTGTGTCATCGTCAATGTGTATGTCGAAGGAATACATTGAACCTGCAGTGGTGTATCGGAAACTAATACTGGTCTCACAGGAAAGGATCAAAAAACAGACTCAAAGAAGTCTCACTCTTCTTGCCCTTAAGGCGGCATTGTGCCTTTTGTATTTAATGCCGATCCGATTTCTGTGTTTCATCGTCAATGTGAAGGTCCACGGAATACATTGAACCTGCAGTGGTGTATCGGAAACTAATACTGGTCTCACAGGAAAGGATCAAAGCACAGACTCTAAGTAGTCTCACTCTTGTTGCACTTAAGGCGTCATTGTGCCTTTTGCATTTAATGCCGATGCGATTTCTATGTTTCATCGTCAATGTGTCTGTCCAAGGAATACATTGAACCAGCAGTGGTGTATCGGAAACTAATACTGGTCTCACAGGGAATGCGCAAAACACCGACTGTAAGAAGTGTCTATATTCTTGTACTTAAGACGGCATTGTGCCTTTTGTATTTAATTCCGATGCGATTTCTGTGTTTCATCGACAATGTGTATATCCAAGGAATACATTGAACCTGCAGTGGTGTATCGGAAACTAATACTTGCCTAACAGGAAAGGATCAAAGCACAGACTCTAAGACGTCTCACTCTTCTTGCACTTAAAGTTGCAATGAGCCTTTTTTATTTAATTCCGATGCGATTTCTGTGTTTCATCGTCAATGTGTATGTCAAAGGAATACATTGAACCTGCAGTGATTTATCGGAAAATAATACTGGTCTCACAGCAAATGCCCAAAGCGCCGACTGTAAGAAGAGTCTCTCTTCTTGTACTTAAGGCGGCATTGTGCCTTTTGTATTTAATTCCGATACGATTTCTATGTATCATCGTCAATGTGAAGTTCCAAGGAATACATTGAACCTGCGGTGGTGTATCGGAAACTAATTCTGGTTTCACAGGGAATGCTCAAAGCACCGACTGTAAGAAGAGTCTCTATTCTTGTACTTAAGGCGATATTGAGTCTTTTGTATTTAATTTCGATGTAACTTCATTGCTTGATCGACAATGTGTATGTCCAAGGATTACATTGAAGCTGCAGTGGTGTATCGGAATCTAATACTCGTCTCACAGGAATGGATTAAAGGACAGACTCTAAGAAATCTCACTCTTCTTAAACTTAAGGCGACATTGTGGCTTTTGTATTTAATTCCGATGTAATTTCAGTGTTTCATCGTCAATGTGTATGTCCAAGGAATACATTGAACTAGCAGTGGTGTATTGGAAACTAATACTGATCTCGCAGGGAACGCTCAAAGCACCGACTGTAAGAAGAGTCTCTATTCTTGTACTTAAAGCGGCATTGTGCCTTTTGTATTTAATTCCGATGTGATATCTGTGTTTCATCGTCAGTGTGAAGGTCCAAGGAACACATTGAACCTCCAGTGGTGTATTGGAAACTAATACGGGTCTCACAGGAAAAGATCAAAGCACAGACTCGAAGATGTCTCACTTTTCCTGCACTTAAGGCGGCATTGTGCCTTTTGTATTTAATTCCAATGTAATTTCAGTGGTTCTTCGTCAATGTGTATGTCCTAGGAACACATTGAACCTGCAGTGGTGTATCGGAAACTAATTCTGGTCTCACAGGGAATGCTCAAAGCACCGACTCTAAGAAGAGTCTCTAATCTTGTACTTAAGGCGGCATTGTGCCATTTATATTTAATTCCGATGCGATATCTGTGTTTCATCGTCAATGTGAAGGTCCAAGGAATACATTGAACCTGCAGTGGTGTATCGGAAACTAATACTGGTCTCACAGGGAAAGCTCAAAGCACCGCCTGTAAGAAGAGTCTCTATTCTTGTACTTAAGGCGGCATTGTGCCTTTTGTATTTAATTCCGATGTGATTTCTGTGTTTCATCGTCAATGTGAAGGTCCGAGGAATACATTGAACCTGCAGTGGTGTATCGGAAAGTAATACTGGTCTCACAGGAAAGGATCAAAACACAAACTCTAAGAAGTCTCACTCTTCTTGCACTTAAGTCGGCATTGTGCCTTTTGTATTTAATTTCGATGTAATTTCAGTGTGTCATCGTCAATGTGTATGTCGAAGGAATACATTGAACCTGCAGTGGTGTATCGGAAACTAATACTGGTCTCACAGGAAAGGATCAAAAGACAGACTCTAAGAAGTCTCACTCTTCTTGCCCTTAAGGCGGCATTGTGCCTTTTGTATTTAATGCCGGTGCGATTTCTGTGTTTCATCGTCAATGTGAAGGTCCACGGAATACATTGAACCTGCAGTGGTGTATCGGAAACTAATACTGGTCTCACAGGAAAGGATCAAAGCACAGACTCTAAGTAGTCTCACTCTTCTTGCACTTAAGGCGTCATTGTGCCTTTTGCATTTAATGCCGATGCGATTTCTATGTTTCATCGTCAATGTGTCTGTCCGAGGAATACATTGAACCAGCAGTGGTGTATCGGAAACTAATACTGGTCTCACAGGGAATGCGCAAAACACCGACTGTAAGAAGTGTCTATATTCTTGTACTTAAGACGGCATTGTGCCTTTTGTATTTAATTCCGATGCGATTTCTGTGTTTCATCGTCAATGTGTATGTCCAAGGAATATATTGAACCTTGTAATATTAGTAATTTTCGCCTCACAAACATTAATATACGCTCAATAGTAAACGCCTGATGGCCTAAAGTTATCGAAAAATTGTAAAGTAAAAGAAATGAATCATCGCATAGCAGCGACAGAATCTATTATTCTTTATCTTTGCCCTTCTTGCGCGGTGCCAGTAAATCTCTATGTACATGTATCGATTAATGGTATAAAAAAAAGAATTCTGTTGTTTCAAGACAAATGAGGTTTTTCGCGCCTCACCTTTTACTGATTGTATTCCATGAGAGGCGGACGCGGACTTGCTGCGTTCCGCAACTGTATTTTATATTTTATGTGAAAATATTTAGTGAATATGCTAATTGTTATTTTTTCCAATCAGAAAACATGTAGTTTCTTGTAACTGATATCGAACAGACAGCGTCAAGAGGACATTTTGACTGTTATGTATAAAGTATTTAACCACAATGGTCATCTATTGTAATTTAATATGAAAAGGTACGTAGCATTAAAAAAAACGTGTGTTAAAGATAAGTGTGCTTATTTTCGTAAATTAACCTTGATGAGTCCATCTCCTTATTTACTTAACTGTTAATTATTTTGTGTTACTTCATCATCAGAAATTACGATCACGCTGATGGGCCGAACGCAGCATGAGGCAGAAGGAACATTATCGTTTTCCTATTATTTCTGAACCAACTTTTTTTTAATTGTGTAGTGTTGCATTTCTTTTAAAGTCTATAAATCTTCTGGTCCCTTAGTGTTGATCCGGGTATGACTACATCGCGACTATAAAAATGCACAGAAATGATAATGTTTCTTCCGAGCGATCTCAAATATATATATCAATATGCTGCTCTTATTCAGGTATTTAATGGTCAACGTATGTTATTATAATAGCGTAATAAATCCCTGATTCTGTTGCCAAGTGGCCCACCAAAATATTCACTTTTTCGACATTAAAAAAAAAAAGTAACAATTCTTTTTATTTTTTGTCCCCCAAGAGCAACGCTACACTTGGCGCCCGAACAGGGACTTGATCAAAAAATCATTTCATGTATGTGTTTAAAAAAATTTCTTTGCTTGTTCTAATAACTGTTTCATTTTTTCATGTGGATGCAATTCAACCGAGAAAGAGAAGTGGGAAAACCTTTTAATTAATTCAGAAGAACGATTGATGAAATTACCAAAAAACGCGAGTATCCAGCTGTATCAAGACAGCCATAGTAAGTCAAATTTTTATACGCAGTAGCCAAGCTTTCGTAGTGACGTAGCATCTTTCGAGTTGATCAGAACGTAAACCTGTCTTTCCTTGCCTTGAAACAGCTTTATTTCAATTTGTCCATAGTCCATTCTTACGTAGTTAAATTCAGTGAAAGTGTAACATTGTTGTCAGTGCATAAAAAAATTACGATATGGCGGATAACTACGCTCAAAACCGGTAAAACGTGTGATATTTCATTTGTTTGTAATTAGTAGGAACCATCTTGTCTTCTTGGCGTAAATGAACGTCAGTTGTTACACAGAGATAAAATTTTATCTTAGGTCCCAGTAAGCCATAGCACTACGTCACAGACAAACGACTGACGGCAGTGACAAACAATATCTGTAGCATTTTGACGTTTGACAAATAATTCATGAACATGGCTGACGGTAAACAGCGGACACAAACAAAACCAGACGACAGCGGTGATGCGAATGGACCTCACTATCCATTACGATCACGCGCGATAGGTACACGAGCGGAGGCAGAAGCAGCCTCGACCGAAGTTTTAGAAGCTGGTCCTAGTGTGCAAACTATTCCCGCTTTTGAAAAAAATGACTTGGCTGCAATGATCGAAGCAATAATGGAACGCAAGTTCGAAAGTCAAAGACAGAGAGAGGCGCAAAGACAGGAACGTGAAAAGCAGGAAAAATTAGATGAAAAGGCCCGCGAAGAAAAAGAGAAGGCCGAAAGACGGCATAATAAAAATCAGGTCCTTACAAATCTGTGCAACTCAGTAAAAGAAGACATAAATTCAGTAAAAACAGAAATAAATTCGGTAAAAACAGACATAAATTCAGTAAAAACAGATCTGCAAACGGAGATAAATGACCTAAATACACGGTTAAATTCGGTAAAGGCCGAACTAAAGGCAGACATAACAGCTGATTTAAATACCCTGTTGGGTAATGTCCAAAGCCAAATCAGCAGTCAGATCACGATCATGAGGCTAGAAATTGACACACAAGTAGAGTCAAAAATAGAAGATATTTCAAAACGGTTAGATGAAAAAATCGAAGCAGCCAAGGGGGAGATAAATTCAAAAGTGATAGAATATCAAAAACAAGCTGCGACCTTAAAAGAAGATTATACTGCAATCTCTGATGAGGTCAAAGGAGTTAAAACCGCAGTAGACACGATCGAGAATGTTGTTGATGATCTTTCGAAACAGATTGAGACTCTTAATGTAGAGGACCAAATAAAGAATACTGTTAAGGCACATGCTGAAGCATTGTCTGATCACTACCAAGAGTGGATTAAAAACAAAGACGGATTCATAGAAAACAAGGTCAAGAACGAACTCAGGGAAACTGTCAAAAACATGACCTTTGAAATATTGGCAGCCCCTGGAAAAACAGGAGACACGGTGATGTCAGAATTAGGCCAGATAAGACGAGCGTTAGCTCAAGATTTACCTGAATGGCGTCAACAGATAGTTGATGAAGTTCGTACACTAAAATGTCAAGTTGAAAATTCCCCACCTCCCGTGTCAGGAAACTGGAATAATTCACCACGAAGTAATGAACAACAGCAGGTACATTACCGTTCACCATTTGATAACGCTCAAACTCATAGTTCTATAGAAGCACAAGTTAACCAGACTACCAGCACATCCACTTTTGTCAGTTTGATGCAGGAGGAAAGCGTGATCAAACATCGTATTTTTCCGACCTTTCACCCACAGAAAAGAGAAATTCATCCTATAGTGTTCCTCCGAAATTTTTCAGGAATTTTCCCGAGTAGCTGGAGTGACCGCCAGCGAATTCAATTCGTTAGTGGCTTTATCGTAGGCGATGCTGCCTTATGGGGAACCGAAATGGTCGACTCTTGTAAAAGTTACAAAGAGTTTGAACAGATGTTTTTAGCTAAATTCTGGAGTTCTGGTGTGCAGCAGCGCCTGAGAAAAGAGGTTTACAACGCCGAAGTGTTTAACAGTAAGCGCGGTAGTTTGAGAAGATATTTTGAAAAGTATTTAGCGAAAATCAAGTTCTGGGATTCGCCGATCACCGCCAAAGACGTTATTATGATTCTAAAAACTAAGCTACCGATTGCGATCAGAGAAAAGTTAGTAAACGTGTCTGAGGACGATACGGACACTTTCCTATCTGTGTTAGACTCGTTAGATCTGATTTACGAGGACGCTAGAGTTGATGTTGGCAACGCCCACTTCAGTGCAGGCGGCCAGCACAATACAGAATACGCAGGCAACAATGGTGGCCGAGCGAAAGCGCGTCACAGCGACACCCAGTACCAACCCCACAACGGTTTCAAAAATAAACACACTACGTACTCCAACAGCAAATACAAAAATAAGTACAATAACGGCCAGAGATACAATCCAATATATAATTCGTCACCACCTCAGTACGAAAATACACATTATAGCACACAGCCCCAGCAATATGGAAACACGCAACCGATCAACGGTAATTATCAAAACGATCAGTCTTACGATTCAAATCGTCAGTGGAAAAGAAATAAATGGCATAATCAAGGTGGAGGCCAATGTACACCTTTCAGTAACGGTTACAATCAACACAAGCCACAGCAAAATACCTTTCAGCCACAAAATATACACTTCACGCAACAAGCGAACGGACCTTCGGGAACTCTGAAGCCTAAACGCCCGCATAATACGCAAATTTATTATGCGCAAGCGAATACGCCAGGACAACAAGATCCGTTTCCAACCGAGTTCGTACCACAAAACCAACACCAGTTCCAGACGGAAGAAACATTATGAAATATAAATCAGCAGGAAAGTAAGCGTCGAGCGGAAAATTAAAAGCAGCACCTTTGAGCCTCCTAGAGGATGCTGCAAGTTTGAATGGGGGCACCCTGTCCCTTAGTCCACACGAAATTAAAGCAATCAGGTATGACAAAGAGACAAACTTACGGGATGATCTAGTAGCAGACACTGAGACGAAAGACAATGATGACGTATGGGACGAACAAGTTCAAGCTTCCATAAGGGTATCAATTGCCAACTTACCTGTAACAGCTATTGTAGATACAGGAGCTAATATAAATGTCTTATCTTTATGTTTATTTAAGCAAATATCCTCTGTATGCAAAGTTTTATCACTTCCAATTCAAGGTTGCACCATATCGGGAGCAATTGGTCCACTAACACAACGTGTAAATCTTCAGACTCAGCTTCAAATCCAGGTAGAGTCTATTTCAGTAACGTGCATTTTTCTTATTGTTAAAAACCTATCAGTGCCATGTATCCTGAGTATGGAATTCTTGAGGCAGATGAAAGCTAAAATTGACATCGAGTGTGGAATCTGTACTCTAGTAGCGAGCCAGCAACAAGTAACTGTAAATTTGTTAAGAAGTAAGGTGAAGACAAACTTTGGGGTGCTTCAAACATCAGTACGGCCATGGACTAAAAGACAACAGTACAGTCAGACAGAAGACATGACAGATCTTGAAAGTGTTAATGACGATGAGTATAAAGACCTAATTCCCGGTCAGAATGAATTATACGGTAAAGCTAGTGAGTCCATTGAATTATCCAAACAACAGAAGAATGAGCTTTACAATTTGTTAACAGATTACGTTCAAGTATTTTCTAAGAAACCTGGACTAATAAAAGGCTTTGAATATCGAATGGATGTCCTGCCCCATTCAACCTACTGTAGAGCAAGCTATTCCATTCCATATGCGAGACGCGAAGCTGTCAAGTGCGAGATCAAGAAAATGTTACGCTGGAATGTGATAGAAGTATCTCATTCACCTTATTCGAGTCCTTTATTGTCTGTGCTAAAATCAGATGGTAGCGTAAGGCTAGTCCTAGATGCAACATTAATCAATAAAATTATAGTACCCATAAGAACGAGACCAGAGGCTCTTGAAGAGCATCTGCAGAAGTTTCTTGGAGTTAGTTATTAGTCAGGACTCACTTTAAACCATCCCTGTTGTTAAAGAAGAATCGTAAGTGGCAACACATTTATGAAGGTCCCTTTGTGATAATGAGGAAACCACACATTGGTAGCTATTTGTTATCTGACCCTGCCACGAATAAAATCAAAGGATTGTTCCACCATCAAGATTTAAGAAAATTTTATAACGCCAGGAATTAAGTTAATTTAAGCTGTAAGAAAATTCTAAGGTATTGGAGATCAGGATTAACCAATGAGTAACAAGAACGGATCTGAACTGACTACGGACGTTAGCCGGTGCTAAAAGGAAACCTTATGTATCAAAACAACGTGTCTGGAAAATAAAATACAGAATAAGTTGCAGACAAGTATTTACATGAATAATCTTTATGCAAACAGGAGGACATGTCCTAGAGGCGATTTTCAATTCTAGTTATAAGTTAGTATGTAAGGAAAATGATGTACTCGAGAGGTATTAATTAGCCCCGAGGTACTAAAATGAGGAAAGAGGAAGGAGCGAATAATGCACTTCTCTCGCTAAATAGTAATTTGAGAATGAGCAGGAAGGAGCGAATAATGCACTTCTCTCCCTAAATAGTAATATGAAAATGATGATTATATGTGCTTAGTATTAGTAAGTGAAATTTAATCGAGGACAAATTAATGGCCTGTTTTAAAAGGAAATACTTAAACGTCCAGACAAAAGAGGTGACATAAATAAGGCACCACCTGTTAGCGTAAAACAGTCGGTAGATTTAACTTGTAAATTCCAGCACAGTGCTGTGCCAGCGATAAAATAACATCTCTTTGAAGTGAACAGATACCTAGGATTAAGCAGGAACAGATTGATAACGCAGTGCAATTGTTCTAAAAAGGCCTGACGTTAACCTTAAGTAAAAGCGTGATGGAATAAAAAGGAAGTTTATTATATAACGCAAAATAAGATGAGTCCAGACTATAAACAAGCTGAGTAAAAGAACATATGAGTAACATGGTTTATTATGCCAACTTCACGGTACTATTGAGCATTAGCGATACTGCAAATTCACAAGCTAGCAGCACATATAATAAGGATCTCGCCCAAGCTTCACAGGTAGCGACAGCAGCAAAAAACAACACTCTAGTGAGAGGCTTATATATACAAATGATAATTAATACCCAAATGCGTAATGCATAAACTTGACTTAGTCTAAGAAATGAGCAAAGAGTAGTAAGCAAGCTGCAGCAAGATACATATTAGATATACATGCTTGAATTGATAGATTTTATTTTAAGTGTGCACTGCAATATTTATTGTTTTCTCTGTGATTATGTGATTATTGAATCCCTTTCCTAAGTGCAAATCCTTTAAGATCCTTGATCCTATCCACTCCTCAGGATCAACTTGTAAAGATGCACGTGTGCTTAGGAAGTGAGGCACTACATATAAAAATGAGTAGGTTCGCGACGCGCATATTGCTTTTGTAATGCGCAAGGTAAATTAAATTTTCGACCTGGTTGAGGAGTAATTTAGATTCTGTCGACGATCCGCGAGTGGACCCGCTTTTCCCACCTTTCTTTTTTCGACTGTTTGTATTTCTACACGAAACTCAGAGGCGGAATTGCTATTTTCAAATCTGTCCTCGAACTTTCTTTAAGTACAAGCACATACGAGAAAAACTTTTGACATAAATGAAGCTCCCCTCACAAGTCACTAAATAAGACGAACACTAAAAAAAAATGTATTGGTCCTACAAAATGAATAAGCAAGCGTGATAAAGATTACTATGAATGAAATTAATTTGTAAAGGAGATTGGAATGGAGTTGGTCAAAGAAAAAGTACTTAAATAAAAAAAAGACTAATTAAGAAACAATTGTTTTGATTCAAAGTGGTCAATTACATTATTTCTCGATTTAAATGAACTCTTGTAAATATTAGTATGTAAATCAACTTGTAAACACCGTGTGATGTTATGACGCGAGAATTTCTGTTAATACACCGTTCACGCAGACGCTCACCACAGTGCAAGTGAAGTTTTAAAGTTCGACGATTGTCAGTGGCAGTATTCTACTGCACCATATGTGTGAACAATTTCGTTGATGCGTGCAGTGTGTAATAATCAGTGTCATTCCACACATGCAGTTGCAGCGGTAGCTACCACTTACCTGTGAATCCGTAACTGGATAGTGGACAGGAAGTGATGTGAGGCAGTTTCGGTGGCAGAAGCTCCCTCCAGCAATCTAAAAAGCACAAAGCCACGATCCGCCGAACAAAAGCGACGCACGGCACCTCAAGCGCGAAATCAACGCTCTGCAAGAAAGCTCCGGTCACGTGCGCGCGCACAGACTGAATTTCAAGATTGCTCGCAACAGTGGAGGCGGACAGCCACCACGTGACGAAATAATGTAAACGTTCAACCGACAACACAGTTGCTGTGCGCTACATTCTGTAGCAAAAATATTCACACCCAGTACTGAAAACATTTAGTATGTATCATAAACCTTCCGAGAGACTCTAAAATAGAGAAGTTAACGTAATTATTATAATGACTGATTGTACACAGAGACAAGTCACAAGGTCACCTCTGAACACTGTTGAAATGTAAACTTTGACGAGAGGTCACGATACGAATGAAAATAAGCACACGAAAATACGTCAAAGGATCCGATCCTTCCTATATCCCATCCCACATGTATATAAAATTAGTTTTGTAAGCTATTCTAATATAAGACATTTTATCTGTTTCATATGTGAAATAATTCGGAGAGCCACACTCGAGCCCTGAAAGTGAAAGATATGGACTTCCTTTTCGAAGCCATCACCAGTGGCCGCTCTACAATCCAAGTCTATCATAAATAGTGTATGTGCGACGAAAATAAATGTATAATTAAATGCGACGACGGACAAGGCAATCAATCGACAAGACGATGACAATATAATGAATACTGTCAAAACTGAAAGTTGTGTACCAGTTGTGATAGTCAAATTACTTTTGCAACGATGAAAAATGAAGTGTGACTCTATTTCCTTATAAATCTTGTAAATATGTGTACTTATAGCCTTAATTTTAAGAATCATCAAGATAGACTGAATCCATACAAACACTGATAGACATACAGAACAAATTCACAATGATCCACCGTCAGTAATTACAAATTGAAACGTTAATTCTTTTATTATGGAATGAATATAAAATGAAACTTTTAATAACCTGTATGTTACACTCGAAAATTACAAATATTCCAATGTGCATGAGGATGAAAGTAATACCTTCGGTATTCCTTCCCTCCTCATGGGAGGCAGTGTAATATTAGTAATTTTCGCCTCACAAACATTAATATACGCTCAATAGTAAACGCCTGATGGCCTAAAGTTATCGAAAAATTGTAAAGTAAAAGAAATGAATCATCGCATAGCAGCGACAGAATCTATTATTCTTTATCTTTGCCCTTCTTGCGCGGTGCCAGTAAATCTCTATGTACATGTATCGATTAATGGTATAAAAAAAAGAATTCTGTTGTTTCAAGACAAATGAGGCTTTTCGCGCCTCACCTTTTACTGATTGTATTCCATGAGAGGCGGACGCGGACTTGCTGCGTTCCGCAACTGTATTTTATATTTTATGTGAAAATATTTAGTGAATATGCTAATTGTTATTTTTTCCAATCAGAAAACATGTAGTTTCTTGTAACTGATATCGAACAGACAGCGTCAAGAGGACATTTTGACTGTTATGTATAAAGTATTTAACCACAATGGTCATCTATTGTAATTTAATATGAAAAGGTACGTAGCATTAAAAAAAACGTGTGTTAAAGATAAGTGTGCTTATTTTCGTAAATTAACCTTGATGAGTCCATCTCCTTATTTACTTAACTGTTAATTATTTTGTGTTACTTCATCATCAGAAATTACGATCACGCTGATGGGCCGAACGCAGCATGAGGCAGAAGGAACATTATCGTTTTCCTATTATTTCTGCACCAACTTTTTTTTAATTGTGTAGTGTTGCATTTCTTTTAAAGTCTATAAATCTTCTGGTCCCTTAGTGTTGATCCGGGTATGACTACATCGCGACTATAAAAATGCACAGAAATGATAATGTTTCTTCCGAGCGATCTCAAATATATATATCAATATGCTGCTCTTATTCAGGTATTTAATGGTCAACGTATGTTATTATAATAGCGTAATAAATCCCTGATTCTGTTGCCAAGTGGCCCACCAAAATATTCACTTTTTCGACATTAAAAAAAAAAAGTAACAATTCTTTTTATTTTTTGTCCCCCAAGAGCAACGCTACAACCTGCAGTGGTTCATCGGAAACTAATACTGGTCTCACAGGGAATACTCAAAACACCGACTGTAAGAAGAGTCACTGTTCTTGCACTTAAGGAGGCATTGTGCCTTTTGTATTTAATTCCGATACGATTTCTATGTATCATCGTCAATGTGAAGTTCCAAGGAATACATTGAACCAGCGGTGGTGTATCGGAAACTAATTCTGGTTTCACAGGGAATGCTCAAAGCACCGACTGTAAGAAGAGTCTCTATTCTTGTACTTAAGGCGGCATTGTGCCTTTTGTATTTCATTCCGATGCGATTTCTGTGTTTCGCCGTCAATGTGTAAGTCCAAGGAATACATTGAAACTGCAGTCGTCTATCGGAAACTAATACTGGTCTCACAGGGAATGCTCAAAGCACCGACTGTGAGAAGAGTCTCTATTCTTGTACTAAGGCGGCATTGTGCTTTTTGTATTTAATTCCGATGCGATTTCTGTGTATCATCGTTAATGTGTATGTCCAAAGAATACATTGAACCTGCAGTGGTGTATCGGAAACTAATACTGGTCTCACAGGGAATGCTCATAGCACCGACTGTAAGAAGAGTCTCTATTCTTGTACTTAAGGCGATATTGTGCCTTTTGTATTTATTTCCGATGCGATTTCAGTGTTTCATCGTCAATGTGTACGCCCGAGGAATACATTGAACCTGCAGAGGTGTATCGGAAACTAATACTTGTCTCACAGGGAATGCTCAAAGCACCGACTGTGAGAAGAGTCTCTATTCTTGTACTTAGGCGGCATTGTGCCTTTTGTATTTAATTCCGATGCGATTTCTGTGTATCATCGTCAATGTGTATGTCCAAGGAATACATTGAACTAACAGTGGTGTATTGGAAACTAATACTGATCTCGCAGGGAACGTTCAAAGCACCGACTGTAAGAAGAGTCTCTATTCTTGTACTTAAAGCGGCATTGTGCCTTTTGTATTTAATTCCGATGTGATATCTCTGTTTCATCGTCAGTGTGAAGGTCCAAGGAACACATTGAACCTGCAGTGGTGTATTGGAAACTAATACTGGTCTCACAGGAAAAGATCAAAGCACAGACTCGAAGAAGTCTCACTCTTCCTGCACTTAAGGCGGCATTGTGACTTTTGTATTTAATTCCAATGTAATTTCAGTGGTTCATCGTCAATGTGTATGTCCTAGGAATACATTGAACCTGCAGTGGTGTATCGGAAACTAATTCTGGTCTCACAGGGAATGCTCAAAGCACCGACTGTAAGAAGAGTCTCTAATCTTGTACTTAAGGCGGCATTGTGCCATTTGTATTTAATTCCGATGCGATATCTGTGTTTCATCGTCAATGTGAAGGTCCAAGGAATACATTGAACCTGCAGTGGTGTATCGGAAACTAATACTGGTCTCACAGGGAAAGCTCAAAGCACCGCCTGTAAGAAGAGTCTCTATTCTTGTACTTAAGGCGGCATTGTGCCTTTTGTATTTAATTCCGACGCGATTTCTGTGTTTCATCGTCAATGTGAAGGTCCAAGGAATACATTGAGCCAGCAGTGGTGTATCTGAAACTAATACTGGTCTCACAGGAAAGGATCAAAGCACAGACTCTAAGAAGTCACACTCTTCTTGCACTTAAGGCGGCATTGTGCCTTTTGTATTTAATTCCGTTGCGATATCTGTGTTTCATCGTCAATGTGAATGTCCAAGGAATACATTGAACCTGCAGTGGTGTATCGGAAACCAATACCGGTCTCACAGGAAAGGATCAAAGCACAGACTCTAAGAAGTCTCACTCTCCTTGCACTTAAGGAGGCATTGTGTCTTTTGTATTTAATTCCCTTGCGATTTCTGTGTTTCATCGACTATGTGAAGGTCCAAGGAATACATTGAACCCGCTGTGGTGTATCGGAAACTAATCCTGGTCTCACAGGAAAGGATCAAAACACAGACTCTAAGAAGTCTCACTCTTCTTGCACTTAAGTCGGCATTGTGCCTTTTGTATTTAATTTCGATGTAATTTCAGTGTGTCATCGTCAATGTGTATGTCCAAGGAATACATTGAACCTGCAGTGGTGTATCGGAAACTAATACTGGTCTCACAGGAAAGGATCAAAAGACAGACTCTAAGAAGTCCCACTCTTCTTGCCCTTAATTCGGCATTGTGCCTTTTGTATTTAATTCCGATGTGATAAATGTGTTTCATCGTCAATGTGAGTTCCAAGGAACACATTGAACCTGCAGTGGTGTATCGGAAACAAATACTGGTCTCACAGGAAAAGATCAAAGCACAGACTCGAAGAAGTCTCACTCTTCCTGCACTTAAGGCGGCATTGTGCCTTTGGTATTTAATTCCGATGCGATTTCTGTGTTTTATCGTCAATGTGAAGGTCCAAGGAATACACTGAACCTGTAGTGGTGTATCTGAAACTAATACTGGTCTCACAGGCAATGCTCAAAACACCTACTGTAAGACGAGTTTCTATTCTTGTACTTAAGGCGGCATTGTGCCTTTTGTATTTAATTCCAAAGCGATTTCTGTGTTTCATTGTCAATGTGAAGGTCCAAGGAATATATTGAATCTGCAGTGGGCTATCGGAAACTAATCCTGGTCTCACAGGAAAGGATCAAAGCACAGACTGTAAGAGGAGTCTCTTTTCTTGAACTTAAGGCGGCATTGTGCCTTTTCTATTTAATTCCGATGCGATTTCTGTGTTTCATCGTCAATGTGTCTGTCCAAGGAATACATTGAACCAGCAGTGGTGTATCGGAAACTAATACTGGTCTCACAGGGAATGCGCAAAACACCGACTGTAAGAAGTGTCTATATTCTTGTACTTATGACGGCATTGTGCCTTTTGTATGTAATTCCGATGAGATTTCTGTGTTTCATCGTCAATGTGTATATCCAAGGAATACATTGAACATGCAGTGGTGTATCGGAAACTAATACTGGTCTCACAGGAATGGTTCGAAGCACAGACTCTAAGACGTCTCACTCTTCTTGCAATTAAGGTCACATTGAGCCTTTTGTATTTAATTCCGATGCGATTTCTGTGTTTCATCGTCATTGTGAAGATCCAAGGAATACATTGAACCTGGAGTGGTGTATCAGAAACTAATACTGGTGTCACAGGAAAGGATCAAAGCACAGACTCTAAGACGTCTGACTCTTCTTGCACCTAAAAATGCAATGAGCCTTTTTTATTTAATTCCGATGCGATTTCTGTGTTTCATCGTCAATGTGTATATCCAAGGAATACATTGAACCTGTAGTGGTGTATCGGAAACTAATACTGGTCTCACAGGGAATGCCCAAAGCACCGACTGTAAGAAGAGTCTATCTTCTTGTACTTAAGGCGGCATTGTGCCGTTTGTATTTAATTCCGATGCGATTTCTGTGTTTCATCGTCAATGTGTATGTCCAAGGAATACATTGAACCTGCAGTGGTTCATCGGAAACTAATACTGGTCTCACAGGGAATACTCAAAACACCGACTGTAAGAAGAGTCACTGTTCTTGTACTTAAGGCGGCATTGTGCCTTTTGTATTCAATTCCGATACGTTTTCTATGTATCATCGTCAATGTGAAGTTCCAAGGAATACATTGAAACTGTAGTGGTGTATCGGAAACTAATACTGGTTTCACAGGGAATGCTCAAAGCACCGACTGTAAGAAGAGTCTCAAGTCTTGTACTTAAGGCGGCATTGTGCCTTTTGTATTTAATTCCGATGCGATTTCTGTGTTTCGCCGTCAATATGTATGTCCAAGGAATACATTGAACCTGCAGTCGTCTATCGGAAACTAATACTGGTCTCACAGGGAATGCTCAAAGCACCGACTGTGAGAAGAGTCTCTATTCTTGTACTAAGGCGGCATTGTGCCTTTTGTATTTAATTCCGATGCGATTTCTGTGTATCATCATCAATCTGAAGGTCCAAGGAATACATTGAAGCTGCAGTTGTGTATCGGAAACTAATACTGGTCTCACAGGGAATGCTCATAGCACCGACTGTAAGAAGAGTCTCTATTCTTGTAGTTAAGGCGATAATGTGCCTTTTGTATTTATTTCTGATGCGGTTTCAGTGTGTCATCGTCAATGTGTATGTCCGAGGAATACATTGAACCTGCAGAGGTGTATCGGAAACTAATACTGGTCTCCCAGGGAATGTTCAAAGCACCGACTGTAAGAAGAGTCTTTATTTTTGTACTTATAGCGGCATTGTGCCTTTTGTATTTAATTCCGATTCGATTTCTGTGTCTGATCGTCAATGTGTATGTCCAAGGAATACATTGAACCTGCAGTGAAGTATCGGAAAGTAATACTGGTCTGACAGGAAAGGATCAAAGCACAGACTCTAAGAAGTCTCACTCTTCTTGCACGTAAGTCGGCATTGTGCCTTTTGTATTTAATTTCGATGTAACTTCATTGTTTGATCGACAATGTGTATGTCCAAGGAATACATTGAACCTGCAGTGGTGTATCGGAATCTAATACTCGTCTCACAGGAATGGATCAAAGGACAGACTCTAAGAAGTCTCACTCTTCTTGTACTTAAGGCGGCATTGTGGCTTTTGTATTTAATTCCAATGTAATTTCAGTGTTTCATCGTCAATATGTATGTCCAAGGAATACATTGAACCAGCAGTTGTGTATCGGAAACTAATTCTGGTCTCACAGGCAATGCTCAAAGACCGACTCTAAGAAGAGTCTCTAATCTTGTACTTAAGGCGGCATTGTGCCTTTTGTGTTTAATTCCGATGCGATATCTGTGTTTCATCGTCAATGTGAAGGTCCAAGGAATACATTGAACCTGCAGTGGAGTATCGGAAAGTAATACTGGTCTGACAGGAAAGGATCAAAGCACAGACTCTAAGAAGTCTCACTCTTCTTGCACGTAAGTCGGCATTGTGCCTTTTGTATTTAATTTCGATGTAACTTCATTGTTTGATCGACAATGTGTATGTCCAAGGAATACATTGAACCTGCAGTGGTGTATCGGAATCTAATACTCGTCTCACAGGAATGGATCAAAGGACAGACTCTAAGAAGTCTCACTCTTCTTGTACATAAGGCGGCATTGTGCCTTTTGTATTTAATTTCGATGTAATTTCAGTGTTTCATCGTCAATGTGTATGTCCAAGGAATACATTGAACCTGCAGTGGTGTATCGGAAACTAATACTGGTCCCACAGGAAAGGATCAAAAGACAGACTCTAAGAAGTCTCACTCTCCTTGCCCTTAAAACGGCATTGTGGTTTTTGTATTTAATTCCGATGTAATTTAGTGTTTCATCGTCAATGTGTTTGTCCTAGGAATACATTGAACCTGCACTGGTGTATCGGAAACTAATACTGGTCTCACAGGGAATGCTCAAAGCACCGACTGTAAGAAGAGTTTCTATTTTTGTACGTAAGGCGGTATTGTGCCTTCTGTATTTAATTCCGATGCGATTTCAGTATTTCATCGTCAATGTGTATGTCCAAGGAATACACTGAACCTGCAGAGGTGTATCGGAAACTAATACAGGTCTCACAGGGAATGCTCAAAGCACCGACTGTAAGAAGAGTCTCTATTCTTGTACTTAAGGCGGCATTGTGCCTTTGGTATTGAATTCCGATGCGATTTCTGTGTTTCATCGTCAATGTGTATGTCCAAGGAATACATTGAACCTGCAGTGGTGTATCGGAAACTAATACTGGTCTCACAGGGAATGCTCAATGCACCGACTGTAAGAAGAGTCTCTATTCTTGTACTTAAGGCGGTATTGTGCCTTTAGTATTTAATTCCGATGCGATTTCTGTGTATCATCGTCAATCTGAAGGTCCAAGGAATAAATTGAACCTGCAGTGGTGTATCGGAAACAAATACTGGTCTCGCAGGGAATGCTCAAAGCACCGACTGTAAGAAGAGTCCCTATTCTTGTTCTTAAGGCGGCATTGTGCCTTTTGTATTTAATTCCGATGCGATTTCTGTGTTTCATCGTCAATGTGTATGTCAAAGGAATACATTGAACCTGCAGTGGTTTATCGGAAACTAATACTGGTCTCACAGGAAAGGATCAAAGCACAGACTCTAAGAAGTCTCACTCTTCTTGCACTTAAGGCGGCATTGTTCCTTTTCTATTTAATTCCGTTGCGATATCTGTGTTTAATCGTCAATGTGAATGTCCAAGGAATACATTGAACCTGCAGTGGTGTATCGGAAACTAGTACTGGCCTCACAGGAAAATAACAAAGCACAGACTCTAAGAAATCTCACTCTTTTTGCACTCAAGGCGGCATTGTGGCTTTTGTATTTAATTCCGATGCGATTTCTGTGTTTCATCGTCAATGTGAAGGTCCAAGGAATACATTGAACCTGCAGTGATGTATCGGAAACTAATACTGGTCTCACAGGGAGTGCTCAAAGCACCGACTGTAAGAAGAGTCTCTATTCTTTTACTTAAGGCGGCATTGTGCCTTTTGTATTTAATTCCGATGCTACTTCTGTGTTTCATCGTCAATGTGTATGTCCAAGGAATACATTGAACCTGCAGTGGTGTATCGGAAACTAATACTGGTCTCACAGGGAGTGCTCAAAGCACCGACTGTAAGAAGAGTCTCTATTCTTTTACTTAAGGCGGCATCGTGCATTTTGTATTTAATTCCAATGCGATTTCTGTGTATCATCGTCAATCTGAAGGTCCAAGGAATACATTGAAGCTGCAGTTGTGTATCGGAAACTAATACTGGTCTCACAGGTAATGCTCAAAGCACCGACCGTAAGGAGAGTCTCTATTCTTGTACATAAGGCGGCATTGTGCCATTTGTATTTAATTCCGATGCGATTTCTGTGTTTCATCGTCAATGTGAAGGTCCAAGGAATACATTGAACCTGCAGTGGTGTATCGGAAACTAATACTGGTCTCACAGGAAAGGATCAAAGCACAGACACTAAGAAGTCACACTCTTCTTGCACTTAAGGCGGCATTGTGCCTTTTGTATTTAAATCCGTTGCGATATCTGTGTTTCATCGTCAATGTGAATGTCCAAGGAACACATTGAACCTGCAGTGGTGTATTGGAAGCTAATACTGGTCTCACAGGGAATGCTCTAAGCACCGACTGTAGGAAGAGTCTCTATTCTTGTACTTAAGGCGGCATTGTGTCTTTTGTATTTAATTCCGATGCGATTTCTGTGTTTCATCGTCAATGTGTATGTCCAAGGAATACATTGAACATGCAGTGGTGCATCGGAAACTAATACTGGTCTCACAGGAAAGGATCAAAGACCAGACTCTAAGACGTCTCACTCTTCTTGCATTTAAGTTTGCAATGAGCCTTTTGTATTTAATTCCGATGCGATTTCTGTGTTTCATCGTCAATGTGAAGGTCCAAGGAATACATTGAACTTGCAGTGGTGTATCGGAAACTAATACTGGTCTCACAGGAAAGGATCAAAGCACAGACTCTAAGAAGTCTCACTCTCCTTACACTTAATGCGGCATTGAGCGTTTTGTATTTAATTCCGATGCGATTTCTGTGTTTCATCGTCAATGTGTATGTCCAAGGAAAACATTGAACCTGCAGTGGTGTATCGGAAGCTAATACTGGTCTCACAGGGAATGCTCTAAGCACCGACTGTAGGAAGAGTCTCTATTCCTGTACTTAAGGCGGCATTGTGCCTTTTGTATTTAATTCCGTTGCGATTTCTGTGTTTCATCGTCAATGCGTATGTCCTAGGAATACATTGAACCTGCAGTGGTGCATCGGAAACTAATACTGGTCTCACAGGAAAGGATCATAGCCCAGATTCTAAGACGTCTCACTCTTCTTGCACTTCAGGTTGCATTGAGCCTTTTGTATTTAATTCCGATGCGACTTCTGTGTTCCATCGTCAATGTCAAGGTCCAAGGAATACATTGAACCTGCAGTGGTGTATCGGAAACTAATACTGGTCTCACAGGGAATGGTCAAAGCACCGACTGTAAGAAGAGTCTCCATTCTTGTACTTAAGGCGGCATTGTGCCTTTTGTATTTAATTCCGATGCGATTTCTGTGTTCATCGTCAATGTGTATATCCAGGGAATACATTGAACCTGCAGTGGTGTATCGGAAACTAGTACTGGTCTCACAGGGAATGCTCAAAGCACCGACTGTAACAAGAGTCTCTATTCTTGTACTTACGGCGGCATTGTGCTTTTTGTATTTAATTCCGATGCAATTTCTGTGTTTCATCGTCAATGTGTATGTCCAAGGAATACATTGAACCTGCAGTGGTGCATCGGAACCCAATACTGGTCTCAGAGGGTATGCTCAAAACACCGACTGTAAGAAAAGTCTCTATTCTTGTACTTAAGGCGGCATTGTACCTTTTGTATTTAATTCCGATGCGGTTTCTATGTATCATCGTCATTGTGAATTTGCAAGGAATACATTGAACTTGCAGGGGTGTATCGGAAACTAATACAGGTCTCACAGGGAATGCTCAAAGCTTCGACTGTAAGAAGAGTCTCTATTCTTGTACTTAAGGCGGCATTGTACCTTTGGTATTTAATTCCGATGCGATTTCTGTGTTTCATCCTCAATGTGAAGGTCCAAGGAATACATTGAACCTGCAGTGGTGTATCGGAAACTAATACATGTCTCACAGGAAAGGATCAAAGCACAGTCTCTAAGAAGTCTCACTCTTCTCTCACTTAAGGCGGCATTGTGCCTTTTGTATTTAATTCCGATGCGATTTCTGTGTTTCATCGTCAATGTGAAGGTCCATGGAATACATTGAACCTGCAGTGATGTATCGGAAACTAATACTGGTCTCACAGGAAAGGATCAAAGCACTGACTCTAAGAAGTCACACTCTTCTTGCACTTAAGGCGGCATTGTGCCTTTTGTTTTTAATTCCGTTGCGATATCTGTTTTTCATCGTCAATGTGAATGTCCAAGGAATACATTGAACCTGCAGTGGTGTATCGGAAACTTATACTGGTCTCACAGGAAAGGATCAAATCACAGACTCTAAGAAATCTCACTCTTCTTGCACTCAAGGCGGCATTGTGCCTTTTGTACTTAATTACGATTCGATTACTGTGTTTCATCGTCAATGTGAAGGTCCAAGGAGTACATTGAAATAGCAGTGGTGTATCGGAAACTAATACTGGTCTCACAGGAAAGGATCAAAGCACAGACTCTAAGAAGTCTCACCCTTCTTGCACTTAAGTCGGCATCGTGCCTTTTGTATTTAATTTCGATGTAATTTCAGTGTTTCATCGTCAATGTGTATGTCCAAGAAATACAATGAACCTGCAGTGGTGTATCGGAAACTAATACTGGTCTCACTGGAAAGGATCAAAGGACAGACTATAAGAAGTCTCACTCTTCTTGCACTTAAGGCGGAATTGTGGCTTTTGTATTTAATTCCGATGTAATTTGAGTATTTCATCGTCAATGTGTATGTCCAAGGAATACATTGAACCAGCTGTGGTGTATCGGAAACTAATACTGGTCTCACAGGGAACGCTCAAAGCACAGACTCGAAGAAGTGTCACTCTTCCTGCACTTAAGGCGGCATTGCGCCTTTTGTATTTAATTCCAATGTAATTTCAGTGGTTCATCGACAATGTGTAAGTCCTAGGAATACATTGAACCTGCAGTGGTGCATCGGAAACTTATACTGGTCTCACACGAAAGGATCAAAGCACAGACTCTAAGACGTCTCACTCTTCTTGCACTTAAGGTTGCTATGAGCATTTTGTATTTAATTCCGATGCGATTTCTATGTTTCATCGTCAATGTGTATGTCCAAGGAACACATTGAACCTGCAGTGGTGTATCGGAAGCTAATACAGGTCTCACAGGGAATGCTCTAAGCACCGACTGTAGGAAGAGTCTCTATTCTTGTACTTAAGGCGGCATTGTGCCTCTTGTATTTAATTCCGTTGCGATTTCTGTGTTTCATCGTCAATATGTATGTCGAAGGAATACATTGAACCTGCAGTGGTGCATCGGAAACTAATACTGGTCTCACAGGAAAGGATCAACGCCCAGACTCTAAGACGTCTCACTCTTCCTGCACTTCAGGTTGCATTGAACCTTTTGTATTTAATTCCGATGCGCTTTCTGTGTTTCATTGTCAATGTGAAGGTCCAAGGAATACATTGAACCTGCAGTGGTGTATCGGAAACTAATACTGGTCTCACTGGGATTGCTGAAAGCACGGACTGTAAAAAGAGTCTCAAATCGTGTACTTAAGGCGGCATTGTGCCTATTGTATTTAAATGCGATGCGACTTCTGTGTTTCATTGTCAATGTGTATGTCCAAGGAATACATAGAGCCTGCAGTGGTGTATCGGAAACTAATACTGGTCTCACAGGGAATGCTCAAAGCACCGACTGTAAGAAGAGTCTCTATTCTTGTACTTAAGGCGGTAGTGTGCCTTCTGTATTTAAATCCGATGCGATTTCTCTGTTTCATCGTCAATGTGAAGGTCCAACATTGAACCAGCAGTGGTGGATCGGAAACTTATACTGGTCTTACAGGAAAGGATCAAAGCATAGACTCTAAGAAGTCTCACTCTTCTTGCACTTAAGGCGGCATTGTTCCTTTTGTATTTAATTCCGTTGCGATATCTGTGTCTCATCGTCAATGTGAATGTCCAAGGAATACATTGAACCTGCAGTGGTGTATCGGAAGCTAATACTGGTCTCACAGGAAAGGATCAAAGCACAGACTCTAAGAAGTCTGACTCTTCTTGCACTTAAGGCGGCATTGTGCCTTTTGTATTTAATTCCGATCTAATTTCAGTTTTTCATCACCAACGTGTACGTCCAGGGAATACATTGAACCTGCAGTGGTGTATCGGAAACTAATACTGGTCTCACAGTGAATGCTCAAAACACCGACTGTAAGAAGAGTCTCTATTCTTATACTTAAGGCGGCATTCTGCCTTTTGCATTTAATTCCGATGCGATTTCTGTATTTCATCGTCAATGTGTATGTCCAATGAATACATTGAATCTGTAGTGGTGCATCGGAAACTAATACTGGTCTCACAGGAAAGGATCAAAGCACAGACTCTAAGACGTCTCACTCTTCTTGCACTTAAGGTTGCAATGAGCCTTTTGTATTTAATTCCGATTCGATTTCTGTGTTTCTTCGTCAATGTGAATGTCCAAGGAATACATTGAAACTGCAGTGGTGTATCGGAAACTAATACTGGTCTCACAGGGAATGCTCTAAGCACCGTCTGTAGGAAGAGTCTCTATTCTTGTACTTAAGGCGGCATTGTGCCTTTTGTATTTAATTCCGTTGCGATTTCTGTGTTTCATCATCAATGTGTATGTCCAAGGAATACATTGAACCTGCAGTGGGGCATCGGAAACTAATACTGGTCTCACAGGAAAGGATCAAAACCCAGACTCTAAGACGTCTCACCCTTCTTGCTTTTCAGGTTGCATTGAGCCTTTTGTATTTAACTCCGATGCGATTTCTGTGTTTCATCGTCAATGTGAAGGTGCAGGGAATACATTGAACCGGCAGTGGTGTATCGGAAACTAATACTGGTCTCACAGGGAATGCTCAAAGCACCGACTGTAAGAAGAGTCTCTATTCTTGTACTTAAGGCGGTATTGTGCCTTTTGTATTTAATTCCGATGCGATTTCTGTGTTTCATCGTCAATGTGTATGTCCAAGGAATACATTGAACCTGCAGTGGTGTATCGGAAAGTAATACTGGTCTCACAGGGAATGCTTAAAGCACCGACTGTAAGAAGAGTCTCTATTCTTGTACTTAGGGCTGCATTGTGCCTTTTTTATTTTATTCCGATGCGATTTCTGTGTTTCATCGTCAATGTGTATGTCCAAGGAATACATTGAACCAGCAGTGGTGCATCGGAACTTAATAGTGGTCTCACAGCGAATGCTCAAAACACCGACTGTAAGAAGAGTCTCTATTCTTGTACTTAAGGCAGCATTGTGCCTTTTGTATTTAATTCCGATGCGTTTTCTATGTATCATCGTCAATGTGAAGGTCCAAGGAATCCATTGAGCCTGCAGTGGTGTATCGGAAACTAATACAGGTCTCACAGGGATTGGTCAAACACCGACTGTAAGAAGCGTCTCTATTCTTGTACTTAAGGCGGCATTGTGCCTTTGGTATTTAATTCCGATGCGATTTCTGTGTTTCATCGGCAATGTGAAGGTCCATGGAATACATTGAACCTGCGGTGGTGTATCGGAAACTAATACTGGTCTCACAGGAAAGGATCAAAGCACAGACTCTAAGAAGTCACACTCTTCTTGCACTTAAGGCGGCATTGTGCCTTTTGTATTTAATTCCGTTGCGATATCTGTGTTTCATCGTCAATGTGAATGACCAAGGAATACATTGAACATGCAGTGGTGTATCGGAAACTAATACTGGTCTCACAGGAAAGGAACAAAGCACAGACTCTAAGAAGTCTCAATCTTCTTGCACTAAAGGCAGCATTGTGCCTTTTATATTATTAATTACGATGCGATTTCTGTGTTTCATCGTCAATGTGAAGGTCCAAGGAATACATTGAACCTGCAGTGGTGTATCGGAAACTAATACTGGTCTCACAGGAAAGGATCAAAGCACAGACACTAAGAAGTCACACTCTTATTGCACTTAAGGCGGCATTGTGCCCTTTGTATTTAATTCCGTTGCGATATCTGTACTTCATCGTCAATGTGAAGGTCCTAGGAATACATTGAACCTGCAATGGTGTATCGGAAACTAATACTGGTCTCACAGGAAAGGATCAACTCACAGACTCTAAGAAGTCTCACTCTTCTTGCACTTAAGGCGGCATTGTGCCTTTTGTATTTAATTCCGATGCGATTTCTGTGTTTCATCGTCAATGTGAAGGTCTAAGGAATACATTGAACTTTCAGTGGTGTATCGGAAACTAATACTGGTCTCACAGGGAAAGCTCAAAGCGCCGACTGTAAGAAGAGTCTATATTCTTGTACTTAAGGCGGCATTGTGCCTTTTGTATTTATTTCCGATGCGATTTCTGTGTTTCATCGTCATTGTGAAGGTCCAAGAAATACATTGAACCTGCAGTGGTGTATCGGAAACTAATACTGGTCTCCCACTAAAGGATCAAAGCACAGACTCTAAGAAGTCACACTCTTATTGCACTTAAGGCGGCATTGTGCCTTTTGTATTTAATTCCGTTGCGATATCTGTATTTCATCGTCAATGTGAAGGTCCTAGGAATACATTGAACCTGCAGTGGTGTATCGGAAACTAATACTGGTCTCACAGGAAAGGATTAAATCACAGACTCTAAGAAGTCTCACTCTTCTTGCACTTAAGGCGGCATTGTGCCTTTTGTATTTAATTACGATGCGATTTCTGTGTTTCATCGTCAATGTGAAGGTCCAAGGAATACATTGAACCTGCAGTGGTGTATCGGAAGCTAATACTGGTCTCACAGGGAATGCTCTAAGCACCGACTGTGGGAAGAGTCTCTATTCTTGTACGAAAGGCGGCATTGTGCCCTTTGTATTTAATTCCGATGCGATTTCTGCGTTTCAGCGTCAATGTGAAGGTCCAAGGAATACATTGAACCTGCAGTGGTGTATTGGAAACTAATACAGGTCTCACAGGGAATGCTCTAAGCACCGACTATAGGACGAGTCTCTATTCTTGTACGAAAGGCGGCATTGTGCCTTTTGTATTTAATTCCGATGCGATTTCTGTGTATCATCGTCAATGTGTATGTCCAAGTAATACATTGAACCTGCAGTGGTGTATCGGAAACTGATACTTGTCTCACAGGGAATGCTCAAACCACCGACTGTAATAAGAGTGTCTATTGTTGTACTTAGGGCGGCATTGTGACTTTTGTATTTAATTCCGATGCGTTTTCTGTGTTTGATCGTCAACGTGTATGTCCAAAGAATACATTGAACCTGCAGTGGCGCATCGGAACCTAATACTGGTCTCACAGGGAATGCTCAAAACACCGACTGCAAGAAGAGTCTCTATTCTTGTACATAAGGCGGCATTGTG
The DNA here is from genome assembly GCF_021461395.2 of Schistocerca americana. Lineage (NCBI taxonomy): Eukaryota > Metazoa > Arthropoda > Insecta > Orthoptera > Acrididae > Schistocerca > Schistocerca americana. Next base: position 22,713,247 of record NW_025725371.1, read on the forward strand.
CCTTTTGTATTTAATTCCGATGCGATTTCTATGTATCATCGTCAATGTTATGGTTCAAGGAATACATTGAACCTGCAGTGGTGTATCGGAAACTATTACAGGTCTCACAGGGAAATCTCAAAGCACCGACTGTAAGAAGAGTCTCTATTCTTGTAGTTAAGGCGGCATTGTGCCTTTGGTATTTAATTCCGATGCGATTTCTGTGTTTCATCGTCAGTGTGTATGTCCAAGAAATACATTGAACCTGCAGTGGTGTATCGGAAACTAATACCGGTCTCACAGGGAATGCTCAAAGCACCGACTGTAGGAAGAGTCTCTATTCTTGTACTTAAGGCGGCATTGTGCCTTTTGAATTTAATTCCGATGCGATTTCTATGTATCATCGTCAATGTGAAGGTATAAGGAATACATTGAACCTGCAGTGGTGTATCGGAAACTAATACTGGTCTCACAGGGAACGCTCAAAGCACCGACTGTAAGATGAGTCTCTAGTCTTGTACTTAAAGCGGCATTGTGCCTTTGGTATTTAATTCCGATGCGATTTCTGTGTTTCAGCGTCAATGTGAAGGTCCAAGGAATACATTGAACCTGCAGTCGTGTATCGGAAACTAATACTGGTCTCACAGGAAAGAATCAAAGCACAGACTCTAATAAGTCTCACTCTTCTTGCACATAAGGCGGCATTGTGCCTTTTGTACTTAATTCCGATCTAATTTCAGTTTTCCATCACCAACGTGTACGTCCAAGGAATACATTGAACCTGCAGTGGTGTAACGGAAACTAATACTGGTCTCACAAGAAAGGATTAAAACACAGACTCTAGGAAGTCTCACTCTTCTTGCACTTACGGCGGCATTGTGTCTTTTATATTTAATTCCGATGCGATTTCTCTGTTTAATCGACAATGTGAAGGTCCAAGGAATACATTGAACCTGCTGAGGTGTATCGGAAACTAATACTGGTCTCACAGGAAAGAATCAAAACACAGACTCTAAGAAGTCTCTCTCTTCTTGCACTTAATTCGGCATTGTGCCTTTCGTATTTAATTTCGATGTAATTTCAGTGCTTCATCGTCAATGTGTATGTAAAAGGAATACATTGAACCTGCAGTGGTGTATCGGAAACTAATACTGGTCGCACAGGAAAGGATCAAATGACAGACTCTAAGAAGTCTCACTCATCTTCCACTGATGGCGGCATTGTGGCTTTTGTATTTAATTCCGATGTGATTTCAGTGTTTCATCGTCAATGTGTATGTCCAAGGAATACATTGAATGAGCTGTGGTGTATCGGAAACTAATACTGGTCTCACAGGAAAGGATCAAAGCACAGACTCTTAGAAGTCTCACTCGTCTTGCACTTAAGGCGGCATTGTGCCATTTGTGTTTAATACCGATGCGATTTATGTGTTTCATCGTCAATGTGAAGGTCCAAGGAATACATTGAACTTTCAGTGGTGTATCGGAAACTAATACTGGTCTCACAGGGAAAGCTCAAAGCACCGATTGTAAGAAGAGTCTCTATTCTTGTACTTAAGGCGGCATTGTGGCTTTTGTATTTAATTCCGATGCGATTTCTGTGTTTCATCGTCATTGTGAAGGTCCAAGGAATACATTGAACCTGCAGTGGTGTATCGGAAACTAATACCGGTCTCAAAGGAAAGGATCAAAGCACAGACTCTAAGAAGTCTCACTCTTCTTGCACTTAAGGCGGCACTGTGCCTTTTGTATTTAATTCCGATGCGATTTCTGTGTTTCATCGTCAATGTGAAGGTCCAAGGAATACATTAAACCTGCAGTGGTGTATCGGAAACTAATACTGGTCTCACAGGGAAAGCTCAAAGCACTGCCTGTAAGAAGAGTCTCTATTCTTGTACTTAATGCGGCATTGTGACTTTTTATTTAATTCCGATGCGATTTCTGTGTTTCATCGTCAATGTGAAGGTTCAAGGAATACATTGAACCTGCAGTGGTGTATCGGAAACTAATACTGGTCTCCCACTAAAGGATCAAAGCACAGACTCTAAGAAGTCACACTCGTATTGCACTTAAGGCGGCATTGTGCCTTTTCTATTTAATTCCGTTGCGATATCTGTACTTCATCGTCAATGTGAAGGTCCTAGGAATACATTGAACCTGCAATGGTGTATCGGAAACTAATACTGGTCTCACTGGAAAGGATCAAATCACAGACTCTAAAAAGTCTCACTCTTCTTGGACTTAAGGCGGCATTGTGCCTTTTGTATTTAATTACGATGCGATTTCTGTGCTTCATCGTCCATGTGAAGGTCCAAGGAATACATTGGCCATGCAGTGGTGTATCGGAAACTAATACTGGTCTCACAGGAAAGGATCAAAGCACAGACTCTAAGAAGTCACACTCTTATTGCACTTAAGGCGGCATTGTGCCTTTTGTATTTGATTCCGTTGCGATATCTGTATTTCATCGTCAATGTGAGGGTCCTAGGAATACATTGAACCTGCAGTGGTGTATCGGAAACTAATACTGGTCTCACAGGAAAGGATTAAATCACAGACTCTAAGAAGTCTCACCCTTCTTGCACTTCAGGCGGCATTGTGCCTTTTGTATTTAATTACGATGCGATTTCTGTGTTTCATCGTCAATGTGAAGGTCCAAGGAATACATTGAACCTGCACCGGTGTATCGGACGCTAATACTGGTCTCACAGGGAATGCTCTAAGCACCGACTGTAGGAAGAGTCTCTATTCTTGTACTAAAGGCGGCATTGTGCCTTTTGTATTTAATTCCGATGCGATTTCTGTGTATCATCGTCAATGTGTATGTCCAAGTAATACATTGAACCTGCAGTGGTGTATCGGAAACTAATACTTGTCTCACATGGAATGCTCAAACCACCGACTGTAAGAAGAGTGTCTATGGTTGTACTTAGGGCGGCATTGTGCCTTTTGTATTTAATTCCGATGCGTTTTCTGTGGTTCATCGTCAACGTTTATGTCCAAAGAATACATTGAACCTGCAGTGGTGCATCGTAACCTAATACTGGTCTCACAGGGGATGCTCAAAACACCGACTGCAAGAAGAGTCTCTGTTCTTGTACTTAAGGCGGCATTGTGCCTTTTGTATTTAATTCCGATGCGATTTCTATGTATCATCGTCAATGTTAAGGTTCAAGGAATACATTGAACCTGCAGTGGTTTATCGAAAACTAATACAGGTCTCACAGGGAAATCTCAAAGCACCGACTGTAAGAAGAGTCTCTATTCTTGTAGTTAAGGCGGCATTGTGCCTTTGGTATTTAATTCCGATGCGATTTCTGTGTTTCATCGTCAGTGTGTATGTCCAAGAAATACATTGAACCTGCAGTGGTGTATCGGAAACTAATACTGGTCTCACAGGGAATGCTCAAAGCACCGACTGTAGGAAGAGTCTCTATTCTTGTACTTAAGGCGGCATTGTGCCTTTTGTATTTAATTCCGTAGCGATTTCTGTGTTTCATCGTCAATGTGTATGTCCAAGGAATACATAGAACCTGCAGTGGTGCATCGGAAACTAATACTGGTCTCACAGGAATGGATCAACGCCCAGACTCTAAGACGTCTCACTCTTCCTGCACTTCAGGTTGCATTGAGCCTTTTGTATTTAATTCCGATGCGATTTCAATGTTTCATCGTCAATGTGAAGGTCCAAGGAATACATTGAACCTGCAGTGGTGTATCGGAAACTAATACTGGTCTCACAGGGAATGCTCAAAGCACCGACTGTTAGAAGAGTCTCTAATCTTGTACTTAAGGCGGCATTGTGCCTTTTGTATTTAATTCCGATGCGACTTCTGTGTTTCATCGTCAATGTGTATGTCCAAGGAATACATAGAACCTGCAGTGGTGTATCGGAAACTAAGACTGGTCTCACAGAGAATGCTCAAAACACCGACTGTAAGAAGAGTCTCTATTCATGTACTTAAGGCGGCTTTGTGCCTTTTGTATTTAATTCCGATGCGATTTCTGTGTTTCATCGTCAATGTGTACGTACAAGGAATACATTGAAACTGCAGTGGTGCATCGGAAACTAATACTGGCCTCACAGGAAAGGATCAAAGCAAAGACTCAAAGACGTCTCACTCTTCTTGCACTTAAGGTTGCAATGAGCCTTTTGTATTTAATTCCGATGTTATTTCTGTGTTTCATCTTCAATGTGAAGGTCCAAGGAATACATTGAACCTGCAGAGGTGTATCGGAAACTAATACTGGTCTCACAGGAAAGGATCAAAGCACAGGCTCTAAGAAGTCTCACTCTACTTGCACTTAATGCGGCATTGAGCCCTTTTTATTTAATTCCGATGCGATTTCTGTGTTTCATCGTCAATGTGAAGGTCCAAGGAATACATTAAACCTGCAGTGGTGTATCGGATACTAATACAGGTCTCATAGGAAAGGATCAAAGGACTGTCTCTAAAAAGTCTCACTCTTCTTGCACTTAAGGCGGCATTGTGGCTTTTGTATTTAATTCCGATGTAATTTCAGTGTTTTATCAACAATGTGTATGTCCAAGGAATACATTGAACCAGCAGTGGTGTATCGGAAACTAATACTGGTCTCACAAGGAACGCTCAAATCACCGACTGTAAGATGAGTCTCTATTCTTGTACTTAAGGCGGCATTGTGCCTTTGTTATTTAATTCCGATGCGATTTCTGTGTTTCAGCGTCAATGTGAATGTCCAAGGAATACATTGAACCTGCAGTGGTGTATCGGAAACTAATACTGGTCTCACAGGAAAGGATCAAAGCACAGACTCTAAGAAGTCTCAAACTTCTTGCACTTAAGGCGGCATTGTGCGTTTTGTATTTAATTCCGATGCGATTTCTGTGTTTCATCGTCAATGTGAATGTCCAAGAAATACATTGAACCTGCAGTGGTGTATCGGAAACTAATACTGGTCTCACAGGAAAGGATCAAAGCACAGACTCTAAGAAATCTCACTCTTCTTGCACTCAAGGCGGCATTGTGCCTTTTGTATTTAATTACGATGCGATTACTGTGTTTCATCGTCAATGTGAAGGTCCAAGGAATACATTGAACCTGCAGTGGTGTATCGGAAACTAATACTGGTCTCACAGGAAAGGATCAAAGCACAGACTCTAAGAAGTGTCACTCTTCTTGCCCTTAAGGCGGCATTGTGCCTGTTGTATTTTTTTCCGATCTAATTTCAGTTTTTCATCACCAACGTGTACGTCCAAGGAATACATTGAACCTGCAGTGGTGTATCGGAAACTAGTACTGGTCTCACAGGAAAGGATCAAAGCACAGACTCTAAGAAGTCTCACTCTTCTTGCACTTAAGGCGGCATTGTGTCTTTTGTATTTAATTGCGATGCGATTTCTGTGTTTCATTGTTAAGGTGAAGGTCCAAGGAATACATTGAACCTGCTGAGGTGTATCGGAAACTAATACCGGTCTCACAGGAAAGGATCAAAACACAGACTCTAAGAAGTCTCACTCTTCTTGCACTTAAGTCGGGATTGTGCCTTTTGTATTTAATTTCGATGTAATTTCAGTGTTTCATCGTCAATGTGTATGTAAAAGGAATACTTTGAACCTGCAGTGGTGTATCGGAAACTAATACTGGTCTCATAGGAAAGGATCAAAGGACAGACTCTAAGAAGTTTCACTCATTTTGCACTTAAGGCGGCATTGTGGCTTTTGTATTTAATTCCGATATAATTTCAGTGTTTCATCGTCAATGTGTATGTCCAAGGAATACATTGAATGAGCAGTGGTGTATCGGAAACTAATACTGGTCTCACAGGGAACGCTCAAAGCACCGACTGGAAGAAGAGTCTCTATAGTTGTACTTAAGGCGGCATTGTGCCTTTTGTATTTAATTCCGTTGCGATTTCTGTGTTTCATCGTCAATGTGTATGTCCAAGGAATACATTGAACCTGCAGTGGTGCATCGGAAACTAATACTGGTCTCACAGGAAATGATCAACGCCCAGACTCTAAGACGTCTCACTCTTCCTGCACTTCAGGTTGCATTGAGCCTTTTGTATTTAATTCCGATGCGATTTCTGTGTTTCATCGTCAATGTGAAGGTCCAAGGAATACATTGAACCTGCAGTGGTGTATCGGAAACTAATACTGGTCTCACAGGGAATGCTCAAAGCACCGACTGTAAGAAGAGTCTCTAATCTTGTACTTAGGGCCGCATTGTGCCTTTTGTATTTAATTCCGATGCCACTTCTGTGTCTCATCGTCAATGTGTATGTCAAAGGAATACATAGAACTGCAGTGGTGTATCGGAAACTAATACTGGTCTGACAGAGAATGCTCAAAACACCGACTGTAAGAAGAGTCTCTATTCATGTACTTAAGGCGGCTTTGTGCCTTTTGTATTTAATTCCGATGCGATTTCTGTGTTTCATCGTCAATGTGTATGTACAAGGAATACATTGAACCTGCAGTGGTGCATCGGAAACTAAAACTGGTCTCACAGGAAAGGATCACAGCACAGACTATAAGAAGTCTCACTCTACTTGCACTTAATGCGGCATTAAGCCCTACTCATTTAATTCCGATGCGATTTCTGTGTTTCATCGTCAATGTGAAGGTCCAAGGAATACATTAAACCTGCAGTGGTGTATCGGAAACTAATACTGGTCTCACAGGAAAGGATCAATGGACAGACTCTAAAAAGTCTCACTCTTCTTGCACTTAAGGCGGCATTGTGGCTTTTGTATTTAATTCCGATGTAATTTCAGTGTTTTATCAACAATGTGTATGTCCAAGGAATACATTGAACCAGCAGTGGTGAATCGGAAACTAATACTTGTCTCAGAGGGAACGCTCAAAGCACCGACTGTAAGATGAGTCTCTATTCTTGTACTTAAGGCGGCATTGTGCCTTTGGTATTTAATTCCGATGCGATTTCTGTGTTTCAGCGTCAATATGAAGGTCTATGGAATACAGTGAACCTGCCGTGATTAATCGGAAACTAATACTGGTCTCACAGGAAAGGATCAAATCACAGACTCTAAGAAGTCTCACTGTTCTTGCACTTAAGGCGGCATTGTGCCTTTTGTATTTAATTACGATGCGATTTCTGTGTTTCATCGTCAATGTGACGGTCCAAGTAATACATTGAACCTGCAGTGGTGTATCGGAAACTAATACTGGTCTCACAGGAAAGGATCAAAGCACAGACTCTAAGAAGTCTCACTCTTCTTGCACTTAAGGCGGCATTGTGTCTTTTGTATTTAATTCCGATGCGATTTCTGTGTTTCATCGTCAATGTGAATGTCCAAGGAACACATTGAACCTGCAGTGGTGTATGGGAAACTAATACTGGTCTCACAGGAAAGGATCAAAGCACAGACTCTAAGAAATCTCACTCTTCTTACACTCAAGGCGTCATTGTGGCTTTCGAATTTAATTCCGATGTAATTTCAGTGTTTCATCGTCAATGTGTATGTCCACGGAATACATTGAATGAGCTGTGGTGTATCGGAAACTAATACTGGTCTCACAGGGAACGCTAAAAGCACCGACTGGAAGAAGAGTCTCTATTCTTCTACTTAAAGCGGCATTGTGCTTTTTGTATTTAATTCCGATGCGATATCTGTGTTTCATCGTCAATGTGAGGTGCAAGGAACACATTGAACCTGCAGTGGTGTATCGGAAACTAATACTGGTCTCACAGGAAAAGATCAAAGCACAGACTCGAAGAAGTGTCACTCTTCCTGCACTTAAGGCGGCATTGCGCCTTCTGTATTTAATTCCAATGCAATTTCAGTGGTTCATCGTCAATGTGTAAGTCCTAGGAATACATTGAACCTTCAATGGTGCATCGGAAACTAATACTGGTCTCACAGGAAAGGATCAAAGCACAGACTCTAAGAAATCTCACTCTTCTTGCACTCAAGGCGGCATTGTGCCTTTTGTATTTAATTACGATGCGATTACTGTGTTTCATCGTCAATGTGAAGGTCCAAGGAATACATTGAACCTGCAGTGGTGTATCGGAAACTAATACTGGTCTCACAGGAAAGGATCAAAGCACAGACTCTAAGAAGTGTCACTCTTCTTGCCCTTAAGGCGGCATTGTGCCTGTTGTATTTTTTTCCGATCTAATTTCAGTTTTTCATCACCAACGTGTACGTCCAAGGAATACATTGAACCTGCAGTGGTGTATCGGAAACTAGTACTGGTCTCACAGGAAAGGATCAAAGCACAGACTCTAAGAAGTCTCACTCTTCTTGCACTTAAGGCGGCATTGTGTCTTTTGTATTTAATTGCGATGCGATTTCTGTGTTTCATTGTTAAGGTGAAGGTCCAAGGAATACATTGAACCTGCTGAGGTGTATCGGAAACTAATACCGGTCTCACAGGAAAGGATCAAAACACAGACTCTAAGAAGTCTCACTCTTCTTGCACTTAAGTCGGGATTGTGCCTTTTGTATTTAATTTCGATGTAATTTCAGTGTTTCATCGTCAATGTGTATGTAAAAGGAATACTTTGAACCTGCAGTGGTGTATCGGAAACTAATACTGGTCTCATAGGAAAGGATCAAAGGACAGACTCTAAGAAGTTTCACTCATTTTGCACTTAAGGCGGCATTGTGGCTTTTGTATTTAATTCCGATATAATTTCAGTGTTTCATCGTCAATGTGTATGTCCAAGGAATACATTGAATGAGCAGTGGTGTATCGGAAACTAATACTGGTCTCACAGGGAACGCTCAAAGCACCGACTGGAAGAAGAGTCTCTATAGTTGTACTTAAGGCGGCATTGTGCCTTTTGTATTTAATTCCGTTGCGATTTCTGTGTTTCATCGTCAATGTGTATGTCCAAGGAATACATTGAACCTGCAGTGGTGCATCGGAAACTAATACTGGTCTCACAGGAAATGATCAACGCCCAGACTCTAAGACGTCTCACTCTTCCTGCACTTCAGGTTGCATTGAGCCTTTTGTATTTAATTCCGATGCGATTTCTGTGTTTCATCGTCAATGTGAAGGTCCAAGGAATACATTGAACCTGCAGTGGTGTATCGGAAACTAATACTGGTCTCACAGGGAATGCTCAAAGCACCGACTGTAAGAAGAGTCTCTAATCTTGTACTTAGGGCCGCATTGTGCCTTTTGTATTTAATTCCGATGCCACTTCTGTGTCTCATCGTCAATGTGTATGTCAAAGGAATACATAGAACTGCAGTGGTGTATCGGAAACTAATACTGGTCTGACAGAGAATGCTCAAAACACCGACTGTAAGAAGAGTCTCTATTCATGTACTTAAGGCGGCTTTGTGCCTTTTGTATTTAATTCCGATGCGATTTCTGTGTTTCATCGTCAATGTGTATGTACAAGGAATACATTGAACCTGCAGTGGTGCATCGGAAACTAAAACTGGTCTCACAGGAAAGGATCACAGCACAGACTATAAGAAGTCTCACTCTACTTGCACTTAATGCGGCATTAAGCCCTACTCATTTAATTCCGATGCGATTTCTGTGTTTCATCGTCAATGTGAAGGTCCAAGGAATACATTAAACCTGCAGTGGTGTATCGGAAACTAATACTGGTCTCACAGGAAAGGATCAATGGACAGACTCTAAAAAGTCTCACTCTTCTTGCACTTAAGGCGGCATTGTGGCTTTTGTATTTAATTCCGATGTAATTTCAGTGTTTTATCAACAATGTGTATGTCCAAGGAATACATTGAACCAGCAGTGGTGAATCGGAAACTAATACTTGTCTCAGAGGGAACGCTCAAAGCACCGACTGTAAGATGAGTCTCTATTCTTGTACTTAAGGCGGCATTGTGCCTTTGGTATTTAATTCCGATGCGATTTCTGTGTTTCAGCGTCAATATGAAGGTCTATGGAATACAGTGAACCTGCCGTGATTAATCGGAAACTAATACTGGTCTCACAGGAAAGGATCAAATCACAGACTCTAAGAAGTCTCACTGTTCTTGCACTTAAGGCGGCATTGTGCCTTTTGTATTTAATTACGATGCGATTTCTGTGTTTCATCGTCAATGTGACGGTCCAAGTAATACATTGAACCTGCAGTGGTGTATCGGAAACTAATACTGGTCTCACAGGAAAGGATCAAAGCACAGACTCTAAGAAGTCTCACTCTTCTTGCACTTAAGGCGGCATTGTGTCTTTTGTATTTAATTCCGATGCGATTTCTGTGTTTCATCGTCAATGTGAATGTCCAAGGAACACATTGAACCTGCAGTGGTGTATGGGAAACTAATACTGGTCTCACAGGAAAGGATCAAAGCACAGACTCTAAGAAATCTCACTCTTCTTACACTCAAGGCGTCATTGTGGCTTTCGAATTTAATTCCGATGTAATTTCAGTGTTTCATCGTCAATGTGTATGTCCACGGAATACATTGAATGAGCTGTGGTGTATCGGAAACTAATACTGGTCTCACAGGGAACGCTAAAAGCACCGACTGGAAGAAGAGTCTCTATTCTTCTACTTAAAGCGGCATTGTGCTTTTTGTATTTAATTCCGATGCGATATCTGTGTTTCATCGTCAATGTGAGGTGCAAGGAACACATTGAACCTGCAGTGGTGTATCGGAAACTAATACTGGTCTCACAGGAAAAGATCAAAGCACAGACTCGAAGAAGTGTCACTCTTCCTGCACTTAAGGCGGCATTGCGCCTTCTGTATTTAATTCCAATGCAATTTCAGTGGTTCATCGTCAATGTGTAAGTCCTAGGAATACATTGAACCTTCAATGGTGCATCGGAAACTAATACTGGTCTCACAGGAAAGGATCAAAGCACAGACTCTAAGAAATCTCACTCTTCTTACACTCAAGGCGTCATTGTGGCTTTCGTATTTAATTCCGATGTAATTTCAGTGTTTCATCGTCAATGTGTATGTCCACGGAATACATTGAATGAGCTGTGGTGTATCGGAAACTAATACTGGTCTCACAGGGAACGCTAAAAGCACCGACTGGAAGAAGAGTCTCTATTCTTCTACTTAAAGCGGCATTGTGCTTTTTGTATTTAATTCCGATGCGATATCTGTGTTTCATCGTCAATGTGAGGTCCAAGGAACACATTGAACCTGCAGTGGTGTATCGGAAACTAATACTGGTCTCACAGGAAAAGATCAAAGCACAGACTCGAAGAAGTGTCACTCTTCCTGCACTTAAGGCGGCATTGCGCCTTCTGTATTTAATTCCAATGCAATTTCAGTGGTTCATCGTCAATGTGTAAGTCCTAGGAATACATTGAACCTTCAGTGGTGCATCGGAAAATAATACTGGTCTCACAGGAAAGGATCAAAGCACAGACTCTAAGAAGTCTCACTCTTCTTGCACTTAAGGCGGCATTGTGTCTTTTGTGTTTAATTCCGATGCGATTTCTGTGTTTCATCGTCAATGTGAATGTCCAAGGAACACATTGAACCTGCAGTGGTGTATCGGAAACTAATACTGGTCTCACAGGAAAGGATCAAAGCACAGACTCTAAGAAATCTCACTCTTCTTACACTCAAGGCGTCATTGTGGCTTTCGTATTTAATTCCGATGTAATTTCAGTGTTTCATCGTCAATGTGTATGTCCACGGAATACATTGAATGAGCTGTGGTGTATCGGAAACTAATACTGGTCTCACAGGGAACGCTAAAAGCACCGACTGGAAGAAGAGTCTCTATTCTTATACTTAAAGCGGCATTGTGCTTTTTGTATTTAATTCCGATGCGATATCTGTGTTTCATCGTCAATGTGAGGTCCAAGGAACACATTGAACCTGCAGTGGTGTATCGGAAACTAATACTGGTCTCACAGGAAAAGATCAAAGCACAGACTCGAAGAAGTGTCACTCTTCCTGCACTTAAGGCGGCATTGCGCCTTCTGTATTTAATTCCAATGCAATTTCAGTGGTTCATCGTCAATGTGTAAGTCTTAGGAATACATTGAACCTTCAGTGGTGCATCGGAAACTAATACTGGTCTCACAGGAAAGGATCAAAGCACAGACTCTAAGAAATCTCACTCTTCTTACACTCAAGGCGTCATTGTGGCTTTCGTATTTAATTCCGATGCGATTTCTGTGTTTCATCGTCAATGTGAAGGTCCAAGGAATACATTAAACATGCAGTGGTGTATCGGAAACTAATACTGAACTCACAGGAAACGATCAAAGCTCAGACTCTAAGAAGTCACACTCTTCTTGCACTTACGGCGGCATTGTGCCTTTTGTATTTAATTCCGATGCGATTTCTATGTATCATCGTCAATGTGAAGGTCCAAGGAATACATTGAACCTGCAGTGGTGTATCGGAAACTAATACTGGTCTCACAGGGAACGCTCAAAGCACCGACTGTAAGATGAGTCTCTAGTCTTGTACTTAAAGCGGCATTGTGCCTTTGGTATTTAATTCCGATGCGATTTCTGTGTTTCAGCGTCAATGTGAAGGTCCAAGGAATACATTGAACCTGCAGTCGTGTATCGGAAACTAATACTGGTCTCACAGGAAAGAATCAAAGCACAGACTCTAATAAGTCTCACTCTTCTTGCACATAAGGCGGCATTGTGCCTTTTGTACTTAATTCCGATCTAATTTCAGTTTTCCATCACCAACGTGTACGTCCAAGGAATACATTGAACCTGCAGTGGTGTAACGGAAACTAATACTGGTCTCACAAGAAAGGATTAAAACACAGACTCTAGGAAGTCTCACTCTTCTTGCACTTACGGCGGCATTGTGTCTTTTATATTTAATTCCGATGCGATTTCTCTGTTTAATCGTCAATGTGAAGGTCCAAGGAATACATTGAACCTGCTGAGGTGTATCGGAAACTAATACTGGTCTCACAGGAAAGAATCAAAACACAGACTCTAAGAAGTCTCTCTCTTCTTGCACTTAATTCGGCATTGTGCCTTTCGTATTTAATTTCGATGTAATTTCAGTGCTTCATCGTCAATGTGTATGTAAAAGGAATACATTGAACCTGCAGTGGTGTATCGGAAACTAATACTGGTCGCACAGGAAAGGATCAAATGACAGACTCTAAGAAGTCTCACTCATCTTCCACTGATGGCGGCATTGTGGCTTTTGTATTTAATTCCGATGTGATTTCAGTGTTTCATCGTCAATGTGTATGTCCAAGGAATACATTGAATGAGCTGTGGTGTATCGGAAACTAATACTGGTCTCACAGGGAAGGATCAAAGCACAGACTCTTAGAAGTCTCACTCGTCTTGCACTTAAGGCGGCATTGTGCCATTTGTGTTTAATACCGATGCGATTTATATGTTTCATCATCAATGTGAAGGTCCAAGGAATACATTGAACTTTCAGTGGTGTATCGGAAACTAATACTGGTCTCACAGGGAAAGCTCAAAGCACCGATTGTAAGAAGAGTCTCTATTCTTGTACTTAAGGCGGCATTGTATCTTTTGTATTTAATTCCGATGCGATTTCTGTGTTTCATCGTCATTGTGAAGGTCCAAGGAATACATTGAACCTGCAGTGGTGTATCGGAAACTAATACCGGTCTCAAAGGAAAGGATCAAAGCACAGACTCTAAGAAGTCTCACTCTTCTTGCACTTAAGGCGGCACTGTGCCTTTTGTATTTAATTCCGATGCGATTTCTGTGTTTCATCGTCAATGTGAAGGTCCAAGGAATACATTAAACCTGCAGTGGTGTATCGGAAACTAATACTGGTCTCACAGGGAAAGCTCAAAGCACTGCCTGTAAGAAGAGTCTCTATTCTTGTACTTAATGCGGCATTGTGACTTTTTATTTAATTCCGATGCGATTTCTGTGTTTCATCGTCAATGTGAAGGTTCAAGGAATACATTGAACCTGCAGTGGTGTATCGGAAACTAATACTGGTCTCCCACTAAAGGATCAAAGCACAGACTCTAAGAAGTCACACTCGTATTGCACTTAAGGCGGCATTGTGCCTTTTCTATTTAATTCCGTTGCGATATCTGTACTTCATCGTCAATGTGAAGGTCCTAGGAATACATTGAACCTGCAATGGTGTATCGGAAACTAATACTGGTCTCACAGGAAAGGATCAAATCACAGACTCTAAAAAGTCTCACTCTTCTTGGACTTAAGGCGGCATTGTGCCTTTTGAATTTAATTACGATGCGATTTCTGTGCTTCATCGTCCATGTGAAGGTCCAAGGAATACATTGGCCATGCAGTGGTGTATCGGAAACTAATACTGGTCTCACAGGAAAGGATCAAAGCACAGACTCTAAGAAGTCACACTCTTATTGCACTTAAGGCGGCATTGTGCCTTTTGTATTTGATTCCGTTGCGATATCTGTATTTCATCGTCAATGTGAGGGTCCTAGGAATACATTGAACCTGCAGTGGTGTATCGGAAACTAATACTGGTCTCACAGGAAAGGATTAAATCACAGACTCTAAGAAGTCTCACCCTTCTTGCACTTAAGGCGGCATTGTGCCTTTTGTATTTAATTACGATGCGATTTCTGTGTTTCATCGTCAATGTGAAGGTCCAAGGAATACATTGAACCTGCACCGGTGTATCGGACGCTAATACTGGTCTCACAGGGAATGCTCTAAGCACCGACTGTAGGAAGAGTCTCTATTCTTGTACTAAAGGCGGCATTGTGCCTTTTGTATTTAATTCCGATGCGATTTCTGTGTATCATCGTCAATGTGTATGTCCAAGTAATACATTGAACCTGCAGTGGTGTATCGGAAACTAATACTTGTCTCACATGGAATGCTCAAACCACCGACTGTAAGAAGAGTGTCTATGGTTGTACTTAGGGCGGCATTGTGCCTTTTGTATTTAATTCCGATGCGTTTTCTGTGGTTCATCGTCAACGTTTATGTCCAAAGAATACATTGAACCTGCAGTGGTGCATCGTAACCTAATACTGGTCTCACAGGGGATGCTCAAAACACCGACTGCAAGAAGAGTCTCTGTTCTTGTACTTAAGGCGGCATTGTGCCTTTTGTATTTAATTCCGATGCGATTTCTATGTATCATCGTCAATGTTAAGGTTCAAGGAATACATTGAACCTGCAGTGGTTTATCGAAAACTAATACAGGTCTCACAGGGAAATCTCAAAGCACCGACTGTAAGAAGAGTCTCTATTCTTGTAGTTAAGGCGGCATTGTGCCTTTGGTATTTAATTCCGATGCGATTTCTGTGTTTCATCGTCAGTGTGTATGTCCAAGAAATACATTGAACCTGCAGTGGTGTATCGGAAACTAATACTGGTCTCACAGGGAATGCTCAAAGCACCGACTGTAGGAAGAGTCTCTATTCTTGTACTTAAGGCGGCATTGTGCCTTTTGTATTTAATTCCGTAGCGATTTCTGTGTTTCATCGTCAATGTGTATGTCCAAGGAATACATAGAACCTGCAGTGGTGCATCGGAAACTAATACTGGTCTCACAGGAATGGATCAACGCCCAGACTCTAAGACGTCTCACTCTTCCTGCACTTCAGGTTGCATTGAGCCTTTTGTATTTAATTCCGATGCGATTTCAATGTTTCATCGTCAATGTGAAGGTCCAAGGAATACATTGAACCTGCAGTGGTGTATCGGAAACTAATACTGGTCTCACAGGGAATGCTCAAAGCACCGACTGTTAGAAGAGTCTCTAATCTTGTACTTAAGGCGGCATTGTGCCTTTTGTATTTAATTCCGATGCGACTTCTGTGTTTCATCGTCAATGTGTATGTCCAAGGAATACATAGAACCTGCAGTGGTGTATCGGAAACTAAGACTGGTCTCACAGAGAATGCTCAAGACACCGACTGTAAGAAGAGTCTCTATTCATGTACTTAAGGCGGCTTTGTGCCTTTTGTATTTAATTCCGATGCGATTTCTGTGTTTCATCGTCAATGTGTACGTACAAGGAATACATTGAAACTGCAGTGGTGCATCGGAAACTAATACTGGCCTCACAGGAAAGGATCAAAGCAAAGACTCGAAGACGTCTCACTCTTCTTGCACTTAAGGTTGCAATGAGCCTTTTGTATTTAATTCCGATGTTATTTCTGTGTTTCATCTTCAATGTGAAGGTCCAAGGAATACATTGAACCTGCAGAGGTGTATCGGAAACTAATACTGGTCTCACAGGAAAGGATCAAAGCACAGGCTCTAAGAAGTCTCACTCTACTTGCACTTAATGCGGCATTGAGCCCTTTTTATTTAATTCCGATGCGATTTCTGTGTTTGATCGTCAATGTGAAGGTCCAAGGAATACATTAAACCTGCAGTGGTGTATCGGATACTAATACAGGTCTCATAGGAAAGGATCAAAGGACTGTCTCTAAAAAGTCTCACTCTTCTTGCACTTAAGGCGGCATTGTGGCTTTTGTATTTAATTCCGATGTAATTTCAGTGTTTTATCAACAATGTGTATGTCCAAGGAATACATTGAACCAGCAGTGGTGTATCGGAAACTAATACTGGTCTCACAAGGAACGCTCAAATCACCGACTGTAAGATGAGTCTCTATTCTTGTACTTAAGGCGGCATTGTGCCTTTGTTATTTAATTCCGATGCGATTTCTGTGTTTCAGCGTCAATGTGAATGTCCAAGGAATACATTGAACCTGCAGTGGTGTATCGGAAACTAATACTGGTCTCACAGGAAAGGATCAAAGCACAGACTCTAAGAAGTCTCAAACTTCTTGCACTTAAGGCGGCATTGTGCGTTTTGTATTTAATTCCGATGCGATTTCTGTGTTTCATCGTCAATGTGAATGTCCAAGAAATACATTGAACCTGCAGTGGTGTATCGGAAACTAATACTGGTCTCACAGGAAAGGATCAAAGCACAGACTCTAAGAAATCTCACTCTTCTTGCACTCAAGGCGGCATTGTGCCTTTTGTATTTAATTACGATGCGATTACTGTGTTTCATCGTCAATGTGAAGGTCCAAGGAATACATTGAACCTGCAGTGGTGTATCGGAAACTAATACTGGTCTCACAGGAAAGGATCAAAGCACAGACTCTAAGAAGTGTCACTCTTCTTGCCCTTAAGGCGGCATTGTGCCTGTTGTATTTTTTTCCGATCTAATTTCAGTTTTTCATCACCAACGTGTACGTCCAAGGAATACATTGAACCTGCAGTGGTGTATCGGAAACTAGTACTGGTCTCACAGGAAAGGATCAAAGCACAGACTCTAAGAAGTCTCACTCTTCTTGCACTTAAGGCGGCATTGTGTCTTTTGTATTTAATTGCGATGCGATTTCTGTGTTTCATTGTTAAGGTGAAGGTCCAAGGAATACATTGAACCTGCTGAGGTGTATCGGAAACTAATACCGGTCTCACAGGAAAGGATCAAAACACAGACTCTAAGAAGTCTCACTCTTCTTGCACTTAAGTCGGGATTGTGCCTTTTGTATTTAATTTCGATGTAATTTCAGTGTTTCATCGTCAATGTGTATGTAAAAGGAATACTTTGAACCTGCAGTGGTGTATCGGAAACTAATACTGGTCTCACAGGAAAGGATCAAAGGACAGACTCTAAGAAGTTTCACTCATTTTGCACTTAAGGCGGCATTGTGGCTTTTGTATTTAATTCCGATATAATTTCAGTGTTTCATCGTCAATGTGTATGTCCAAGGAATACATTGAATGAGCAGTGGTGTATCGGAAACTAATACTGGTCTCACAGGGAACGCTCAAAGCACCGACTGGAAGAAGAGTCTCTATAGTTGTACTTAAGGCGGCATTGTGCCTTTTGTATTTAATTCCGTTGCGATTTCTGTGTTTCATCGTCAATGTGTATGTCCAAGGAATACATTGAACCTGCAGTGGTGCATCGGAAACTAATACTGGTCTCACAGGAAATGATCAACGCCCAGACTCTAAGACGTCTCACTCTTCCTGCACTTCAGGTTGCATTGAGCCTTTTGTATTTAATTCCGATGCGATTTCTGTGTTTCATCGTCAATGTGAAGGTCCAAGGAATACATTGAACCTGCAGTGGTGTATCGGAAACTAATACTGGTCTCACAGGGAATGCTCAAAGCACCGACTGTCAGAAGAGTCTCTAATCTTGTACTTAGGGCCGCATTGTGCCTTTTGTATTTAATTCCGATGCCACTTCTGTGTCTCATCGTCAATGTGTATGTCAAAGGAATACATAGAACTGCAGTGGTGTATCGGAAACTAATACTGGTCTGACAGAGAATGCTCAAAACACCGACTGTAAGAAGAGTCTCTATTCATGTACTTAAGGCGGCTTTGTGCCTTTTGTACTTAATTCCGATGCGATTTCTGTGTTTCATCGTCAATGTGTATGTACAAGGAATACATTGAACCTGCAGTGGTGCATCGGAAACTAAAACTGGTCTCACAGGAAAGGATCACAGCACAGACTATAAGAAGTCTCACTCTACTTGCACTTAATGCGGCATTAAGCCCTACTCATTTAATTCCGATGCGATTTCTGTGTTTCATCGTCAATGTGAAGGTCCAAGGAATACATTAAACCTGCAGTGGTGTATCGGAAACTAATACTGGTCTCACAGGAAAGGATCAATGGACAGACTCTAAAAAGTCTCACTCTTCTTGCACTTAAGGCGGCATTGTGGCTTTTGTATTTAATTCCGATGTAATTTCAGTGTTTTATCAACAATGTGTATGTCCAAGGAATACATTGAACCAGCAGTGGTGAATCGGAAACTAATACTTGTCTCAGAGGGAACGCTCAAAGCACCGACTGTAAGATGAGTCTCTATTCTTGTACTTAAGGCGGCATTGTGCCTTTGGTATTTAATTCCGATGCGATTTCTGTGTTTCAGCGTCAATATGAAGGTCTATGGAATACAGTGAACCTGCCGTGATTAATCGGAAACTAATACTGGTCTCACAGGAAAGGATCAAATCACAGACTCTAAGAAGTCTCACTGTTCTTGCACTTAAGGCGGCATTGTGCCTTTTGTATTTAATTACGATGCGATTTCTGTGTTTCATCGTCAATGTGAAGGTCCAAGGAATACATTGAACCTGCAGTGGTGTATCGGAAACTAATACTGGTCTCACAGGAAAGGATCAAAGCACAGACTCTAAGAAGTCTCACTCTTCTTGCACTTAAGGCGGCATTGTGTCTTTTGTATTTAATTCCGATGCGATTTCTGTGTTTCATCGTCAATGTGAATGTCCAAGGAACACATTGAACCTGCAGTGGTGTATCGGAAACTAATACTGGTCTCACAGGAAAGGATCAAAGCACAGACTCTAAGAAATCTCACTCTTCTTACACTCAAGGCGTCATTGTGGCTTTCGAATTTAATTCCGATGTAATTTCAGTGTTTCATCGTCAATGTGTATGTCCACGGAATACATTGAATGAGCTGTGGTGTATCGGAAACTAATACTGGTCTCACAGGGAACGCTAAAAGCACCGACTGGAAGAAGAGTCTCTATTCTTCTACTTAAAGCGGCATTGTGCTTTTTGTATTTAATTCCGATGCGATATCTGTGTTTCATCGTCAATGTGAGGTGCAAGGAACACATTGAACCTGCAGTGGTGTATCGGAAACTAATACTGGTCTCACAGGAAAAGATCAAAGCACAGACTCGAAGAAGTGTCACTCTTCCTGCACTTAAGGCGGCATTGCGCCTTCTGTATTTAATTCCAATGCAATTTCAGTGGTTCATCGTCAATGTGTAAGTCCTAGGAATACAATGAACCTTCAATGGTGCATCGGAAACTAATACTGGTCTCACAGGAAAGGATCAAAGCACAGACTCTAAGAAATCTCACTCTTCTTACACTCAAGGCGTCATTGTGGCTTTCGTATTTAATTCCGATGTAATTTCAGTGTTTCATCGTCAATGTGTATGTCCACGGAATACATTGAATGAGCTGTGGTGTATCGGAAACTAATACTGGTCTCACAGGGAACGCTAAAAGCACCGACTGGAAGAAGAGTCTCTATTCTTCTACTTAAAGCGGCATTGTGCTTTTTGTATTTAATTCCGATGCGATATCTGTGTTTCATCGTCAATGTGAGGTCCAAGGAACACATTGAACCTGCAGTGGTGTATCGGAAACTAATACTGGTCTCACAGGAAAAGATCAAAGCACAGACTCGAAGAAGTGTCACTCTTCCTGCACTTAAGGCGGCATTGCGCCTTCTGTATTTAATTCCAATGCAATTTCAGTGGTTCATCGTCAATGTGTAAGTCCTAGGAATACATTGAACCTTCAGTGGTGCATCGGAAACTAATACTTTTCTCACAGGAAAGGATCAAAGCACAGACTCTAAGAAGTCTCACTCTTCTTGCATTTAAGGCGGCATTGTGTCTTTTGTATTTAATTCCGATGCGATTTCTGTGTTTCATCGTCAATGTGAATGTCCAAGGAACACATTGAACCTGCAGTGGTGTATCGGAAACTAATACTGGTCTCACAGGAAAGGATCAAAGCACAGACTCTAAGAAATC
The DNA here is from genome assembly GCF_021461395.2 of Schistocerca americana. Lineage (NCBI taxonomy): Eukaryota > Metazoa > Arthropoda > Insecta > Orthoptera > Acrididae > Schistocerca > Schistocerca americana. Next base: position 22,733,673 of record NW_025725371.1, read on the forward strand.
TCACTCTTCTTACACTCAAGGCGTCATTGTGGCTTTCGTATTTAATTCCGATGTAATTTCAGTGTTTCATCGTCAATGTGTATGTCCACGGAATACATTGAATGAGCTGTGGTGTATCGGAAACTAATACTGGTCTCACAGGGAACGCTAAAAGCACCAACTGGAAGAAGAGTCTCTATTCTTATACTTAAAGCGGCATTGTGCTTTTTGTATTTAATTCCGATGCGATATCTGTGTTTCATCGTCAATGTGAGGTCCAAGGAACACATTGAACCTGCAGTGGTGTATCGGAAACTAATACTGGTCTCACAGGAAAAGATCAAAGCACAGACTCGAAGAAGTGTCACTCTTCCTGCACTTAAGGCGGCATTGCGCCTTCTGTATTTAATTCCAATGCAATTTCAGTGGTTCATCGTCAATGTGTAAGTCCTAGGAATACATTGAACCTTCAGTGGTGCATCGGAAACTAATACTGGTCTCACAGGAAAGGATCAAAGCACAGACTCTAAGAAATCTCACTCTTCTTACACTCAAGGCGTCATTGAGGCTTTCGTATTTAATTCCGATGCGATTTCTGTGTTTCATCGTCAATGTGAAGGTCCAAGGAATACATTAAACATGCAGTGGTGTATCGGAAACTAATACTGAACTCACAGGAAACGATCAAAGCTCAGACTCTAAGAAGTCACACTCTTCTTGCACTTACGGCGGCATTGTGCCTTTTGTATTTAATTCCGTTGCGATATCTGTGTTTCATCGTCAATGTGGATGTCCAAGGAATACATTGAACCTGCAGTGGTGTATCGGAAACTAATACTGGTCTCACAGGTAAAGCTCAAAGCATCGACTGTAAGAAGGGTCTCTATTCTTGTACTTAAGGCGGCATTGTGCCTCTTGTATTTAATTCCGATGCGATTTCTGTGTTTCATCGTCAATGTGTATGTCCAAGGAATACATTGAACCTGCAGTGGTGCATCGGAACCTAATACTAGTCTCACAGCGAATGCTCAAAACACCGACTGTAAGAAGAGTCTCTATTCTTGTACTTAAGGCGGCATTGTGCCTTTTGTATTTTATTCCGATGTGATTTCTATGTGTCATCGTCAATGTGAAGGTCCAAGGAATACATTGAACCTGCTAAGGTGTATCGGAAACTAATACTGGCCTCACAGTAAAGGATCAATGCACTGTCTCTAAGAAGTCTCACTCTTCTTGCACTTAAGGCGGCATTGTGCATTTTGTATTTAATTCCGATGCGATCTCTGTGTTTCATCGTCAATGTGAAGGTCCAAGGAATACATTGAACCTGCAGTGGTGTATCGGAAACTAATACTGGTCTCACAGGAAAGGATCAAAGCACAGACTCTAAGAAGTCTCAACCTTCTTGCACTTAAGGCGGCATTGTGCCTTTTGTATTGACTTACGATGCGATTTCTGTGTTTCATCGTCAATGTGAAGGTCCGACGAATACATTGAACCTGCAGAGGTGCATCGGAAACTAATACTGGTCTCACAGGAAAGGATCAAAGCACAGACTCTAATAAGTCTCACTCTTCTTGCACTTAAGGCGGCATTGTGCCTTTTGTATTTAATTCCGATCTAATTTCAGTTTTTCATCACCAACGTGTACGTCCAGGGAATACATTGAACCTGCAGTGGTGTATCGGAAACTAATACTGGGCTCACAGAGAATGCTCAAAACACCGACTGTAAGAAGAGTCTCTATTCTTGTACTTAAGGCGGCATTGTGCCCTTTGTATTTAATTACGATGCGATTTCTGTGTTTCATCGTCAATGTGTATGTCCAAGGAATACATTGAACCTGCAGTGGTGCATCGGAAACTAATACTGGTCTCACAGGAAAGGATCAAAGCACAAACTCTAAGACGTGTCACTCTTCTTGCACTTAAAGATGCAATGAGCCTTTTGTGTTTTATTCCGATGCGATTTTTGTGTTTCATCGTCAATGTGAAGCTCCAAGGAATACATTGAACCTGCAGTGGTGTATCGGATAGTAATACTGGTCTCACACGAAAGGACCAAACCCAGACTCTAAGAAATCTCACTCTTCTTGCACTTAAGGCGGCATTGTGCCTTTTGTATTTAATTCCGACCTAATTTCAGTTTTTTATCACCAACGTATACGTCCAAGGAATACTTTGAACCTGCAGTTGTGTATCGGAGACTAATACTGGTCTCACAGAGAATGCTCAAAACACCGACTGTAAGAAGAGTCTCTATTCTTGTACTTAAGGCGGCATTGTGCCCTTTGTATTTAATTCCGATGCGATTTCTGTGTTTCATCGTCAATGTGTATGTCCAAGGTATACATTGAACCTGCAGTGGTGCATCGGAAACTAATACTGGTCTCACAGGAAAGGATCAAAGCACAGACTCTAAGACGTCTCACTCTTCTTGCACTTAAAGATGCAATGAGCCTTTTGTATTTTATTCCGATGCGATTTCTGTGTTTCATCGTCAATGTGAAGGTCCAAGGAATACATTAAACCTGCAGTGGTGTATCGGAAACTAATACTGGTCTCACAGGACAGGATCAAAGCAAAGACTCTAAGAAGTCTCACTCTACTTGCACTGAAGGCGGCATTGAGCCTTTTTTATTTAATTCCGATGCGATTTCTGTGTTTAATGGTCAATGTGTATGTCCAAGGAAAACATTGAACCTTGCAGTGGTGTATCAGAAGCTATTACTGGTCTCACAGGGAATGCTCTAAGCACCGACCGTAGCAAGAGTCTCTATTCTTGTACTAAAGGCGGCATTGTGCCTTTTGTATTTAATTCCGATGCGATTTCTGTGTTTCATCGTCAACGTGCATGTCCAAAGAATACATTGAACCTGCAGTGGTGCATCGGAACCTAATACTGGTCTCACAGGGAATGTTCAAAACACCGACTGTAAGAAGGGTCTCTATTCTTCTACTTAAGGCGGCATTGTGCCGTTTTTATTTAATTCCGATGCGATTTCTGTGTGTCATTGACAATGTTAAGGTTCAAGGAATACATTGAACCTGCAGTGGTGTATCAGAAGCTAATACTGGTCTCACAGGGAAAGCTCAAAGCACCGACTGTAAGAAGAGTCTCTATTCTTGTACTTAAGGCGGCATTGTGCCTTTGGTATTTAATTCCGATGCGATTTCTGTGTTTCATCGTCAGTGTGTATGTCCAAGGAATACATTGAACCTGCAGTGGTGTATCGGAAACTAATACTGGTCTCACAGGGAATGCTCAAAGCACCGACTGTAGGAAGAGCCTCTATTCTTGTACTTAAGGCGTCATTGTGCCTTTTGTATTTACTTCCGATGCGATTTCTGTGTATCATCGTCAATGTGAACGTCCAAGGAATACATTGAACCTGCAGTGGTGTATCGGAAACTAATACTGGTCTCACAGGAAAAGATCAAAGCACAGACTCTAAGAAGTCTCACTCTTCTTGCACTTAAGGCGGCATTGTTCCTTTTGTATTTAATTCCGTTGCGATATCTGTGTTTCATCGTCAATGTGAATGTCCAAGGAATACATTGAACCTGCAGTGGTGTATCGGAAACTAATACTGGCCTCAGAGGAAAGGATCAAAGCACAGACTCTAAGAAGTCTCACTCTTCTTGCACTTAGAGCAGCATTGTGCCTTTTGTATTTAATTACGAAGCGATTTCTGTGTTTCATCGTCATGGTGAAGTTCCAAGGAATACATTGAACCTGCAGTGGTGTATCGGATAGTAATACTGGTCTCACACGAAAGGACCAAACCCAGACTCTAAGAAATCTCACTCTTCTTGCACTTAAGGCGGCATTGTGCCTTTTGTATTTTATTCCGACCTAATTTCAGTTTTTTATCACCAACGTGTACGTCCAAGGGATACTTTGAACCTGCAGTTGTGTATCGGAGACTAATACTGGTCTCACAGTGAATGCTCAAAACACCGACTGTAAAAAGAGTCTCTATTCTTGTACTTAAGGCGGCATTGTGCCTTTTGTATTTAATTCCGATGCGATTTCTGTAATTCATCGTCAATGTGTATGTCCAAGGAATACATTGAACCTGCAGTGGTGTATCGGAAACTAATGCTGGTCTCACAGGGAAGGATCAAAGCACAGACTCTAAGAAGTCTCACTCTTCTTGCACTTAAGGCAGCATTGTGCCTTTTGTATTTAATTCCGTTGCGATATCTGTACTTCATCGTCAATGTGAAGGTCCTAGGAATACATTGAACCTGCAATGGTGTATCGGAAACTAATACTGGTCTCACAGGAAAGGATCAACTCACAGACTCTCAGAAGTCTCGTTCTTCTTGCACTTAAGGCGGCATTGTGCCTTTTGTATTTAATTCCGATGCGATTTCTGTGTTTCATCGTCAATGTGAAGGTCTAAGGAATACATTGAACTTTCAGCGGTGTATCGGAAACTAATACTGGTCTCACAGGGAAAGCTCAAAGCACCGACTGTAAGAAGAGTCTCTATTCTTGTACTCAAGGCGGCATTGTGCCTTTTGTATTTAATTCTGATGCGATTTCTGTATTTCATCGTCAATGTGCATGTCCAAGGAATACATTGAACCTGCAGTGGTGCATCGGAAACTAATACTGGTCTCACAGGAAAGGATCGAAGCACAGACTCTAAGCCGTCTCACTCTTCTTGCACATAAGGTTGCAATGATCCATTTATATTTAATTGCGATGCGATTTCTGTGTTTCATCGTCAATGTGAATGTCCAAGGAATACATTGAAACTGCAGTGGTGTATCGGAAACTGATACTGGTCTCACAGGAAAGGATCAAAGCACAGACTCTAAGAATTCTCACTCTACTTGCATTTAAGGCGGCATTGAGCCTTTTTTATTTAATTCCGATGCGATTTCTGTGTTTCATCTTCATTGTGTATGTCCAAGGAATACATTGAACCTGCAGTGGTGTATCGGAAGCTAATACTGTTCTCACAGGGAATGCTCTAAGCACCGACTGTAGGAAGAGTCTCTATTCTTGTACTTAAGGCGGCATTGTGCCTTTTGTACTTAATTCCGTTGCGATTTCTGTGTTTCATCGTCAATGTGAAGGTCCAAGGAATCCATTGAACCTGCAGTGGTGTATCGGAAACTAATACAGGTCTCACAGGGAATGCTCAAAGCACCGACTTTAAGAAGAGACTCTATTCTTGTACTTAAGGCGGCTTTGTGCCTTTGGTATTTAATTCCGATGCGATTTCTGTGTTTCATCGTCAATGTGAAGGTCCAAGGAATACATTGAACCTACAGTGGTGTATCGGAAACTAATACTGGTCTCACAGTAAAGAATCAATGCACAGACTCTAAGAAGTCTCACTCTTCTTGCACTTAAGGCGGCATTGTGCATTTTGTATTTAAATCCGATGCGATTTCTGTGTTTCATCGTCAATGTGAAGGTCCAAGGAATACATTGAACCTGCAGTGGTGTATCGGAAACTAATACTTGTCTCGCAGGGAAAGCTCAAAGCACCGACTGTTAGAAGAGTCTCCATTCTTGTACTTAAGGCGGCATTGTGCCTTTTGTATTTAATTCCGATGCGATTTCTTTGTTTCATCGTCACTGTGAAGGTCCAAGGAATACATTAAAAAACTGCAGTGGTGTATCGGAAACTAATACCGGTCTGAAAGGAAAGGATCAAAGCACAGACTCTAAGAAGTCTCACTCTTCTTGCACTTAAGGCGGCATTGTGCCTTTTGTATTTAATTCCGATGCGATTTCTGTGTTTCATCGTCAATGTGAAGGTCCAAGGAATACATTGAACGTGCAGTGGTGTATCGGAAACTAATACTGGTCTCACAGGAAAGGATCAAAGCACAGACTCTAAGAGGTTTCACTCTTCTTGTACTTAAGGCGGCATTGTGCTTTTTGTATTTAATTCCGATGCGATTTCTGTGTTTCATCGTCAATGTGAAGGTCCAAGGAATACATTGAACCTGCAGTGGTGTATCGGAAACTAATACTGGTCTCCCAGGAAAGGATCAAAGCACAGACCCTAAGAAGTCACACTCTTATTGCACTTAAGCCGGCATTGTGCCTTTTGTATTTAATTCCGTTGCGATAACTGTGTTTCATTGTCAATGTGAAGGTCCTAGGAATACATTGAACCTGCAGTGGTGTATTGGAAACTAATACTGGTCTCACAGGAAAGGATCAAATCACAGACTCTAAGAAGTCTCACCCTTCTTGCACTTAAGGCGGCATTGTGCTTTTTGTATTTAATTACGATGCGACTTCTGTGTTTCATCGTCAATGTGAAGGTCCAAGGAATACATTGAACCGGCAGTTGTGTATCGGAAACTAATACTGGTCTCACAGGAAAGGATCAAAGCACAGACTCTAAGAAGTCTCACTCTTCTTGCACTTAAGGCGGCATTGTGCCTTTTGTATTTCATTCCGATCTAATTTCAGTTTTTCATCACCAACGTGTACGTCCAAGGAATACATTGAACCTGCAGTGGTGTATCGGAAACTAATACTGGTCTCACAGAGAATGCTCAAAACACCGACTGTAAGAAGAGTCTCTATTGTTGTACTTAAGGCGGCATTGTGCCTTTGTATTTAATTCCGATGCGATTTCTGTGTTTCATCGTCAATGTGTATGTCGAGGGAATACATTGAACCTGCAGTGGTGCATCGGAATCTAATACTGGTCTCACAGGAAAAGATCAAAGCACAGACTCTAAGACGTCTCACTCTTCTTGCACTTAAGGATGCAATGAGCCTTTTGTATTTTATTCCGATGAGATTTCTGTGTTTCATCGTCAATGTGAAGGTCCAAGGAATACACTGAACCTGCAGTGGTGTATCGGAAACTAGTACTGGTCTCACAGTACAGGATCAAAGCACAGACTCTAAGAAGTCTCACTCTACTTGCACTTAAGACGGCATTGAGCGTTTTTTATTTAATTCCGATGCGATTTCTGTGTTTAATCGTCAATGTGTATGTCCAAGGAAAACTTTGAACCTTGCAGTGGTGTATCAGAAGCTAATACTGGTCTCACAGGGAATGCTCTAAGCACCGACTGTAGGAAGAGTCTCTATTCTTGTACTAAAAGCGGCATTGTGCCTTTTGTATTTAATTCCGATGCGATTTCTGTGTGCCATCGTCAATGTGTATGTCCAAGTAATACATTGAACCTGCAGTGGTGTATCGGAAACTAATACTTGTCTCACAGGGAATGCTCAAACCACCGACTGAAAGAAGACTCTCTATTCTTGTACTTAGGGTAGCATTGTGCTTTATTTATTTAATTCCGATGCGATTTCTGTGTTTCATCGTCAACGTGTATGTCCAAAAAATACATTGAACCTGCAGTGGTGCATCGGAACCTAATACTGGTCTCACAGGGAATGTTCAAAACACCGACTGTAAGAAGAGTCTCTATTCCTGTACTTAAGGCGGCATTGTGCCTTTTGTATTTAATTCCGATGCGATTTCTGTGTTTCATCGTCAATGTGTATGTCCAATGAATACATTGAACCTGCAGTGGTGCATCGGAAACTAATACTGGTCTCACAAGAAAAGATCAAAGCCCAGACTCTAAGACGTCTCACTCTTCTTGCACTTCAGGTTGCATTGAGCCTTTTGTATTTAATTCCGATGCGATTTCTGTGTTTCATCGTCAATGTGAAGGTCCAAGGAATACATTGAACCTGCAGTGGTGTATCGGAAACTAATACTGGTCTCACAGGGAATGCTCAAATCACCGACTGTAAGAAGAGTCTCTATTCTTGTATTTAAGGCGGCATTGTGCCTTTTGTATTTAATTCCGATGCGATTTCGTTGTTTCATCGTCAATGTGTATGTCCAAGGAATACATTGAACCTGCAGTGGTGTATCGGAAACTAATACTGGTCCCACAGGGAATGCTCAAAGCACCGACTGTATGAAGAGTCTCTATTCTTGTACTTAAGGCGGCATTGAGCCTTTTGTATTTAATTCCGATGCGATTTCTCTGTTTCATCCTCAATGTGAAGGTCCAAGGAATACATTGAACCTGCAGTGGTGGATCGGAAACTAATACTGGTCTTACAGGAAAGGATCAAAGCAAAGACTCTAAGAAGTCTCACTCTTTTTGCACTTAAGGCGGCATTGTGCCTTTTGTATTTAATTCCTTTGCGATTTCTGTGTTTCATCGTCAATGTGAAGGTCCAAGGAATACATTAAACATGCAGTGGTGTATCGGAAACTAATACTGGTCTCACAGGAAAGGATCAAAGCTCAGACTCTAAGAAGTCACACTCTTATTGCACTTACGGCGCCATTGTGCCTTTTGTATTTAATTCCGTTGCGATATCTGTGTTTCATCGTCAATGTGAATGTCCAAGGAATACATTGAACCTGCAGTGGTGTATCGGAAACTAATACTGGCCTCACAGGAAAGGATCAAATCACAGACTCTAAGAAGTCTCACTCTTCTTGCACTTAAGGCAGCATTGTGCATTTTGTATTTAATTACGATGCGATTTCTGTGTTTCATCGTCAATGTGAAGTTCCAAGGAATACATTGAACCTGCAGTAGTGTATCGGAAAGTAATACTGGTCTCACACGAAAGGATCAAAGCCCAGACTCTAAGAAATCTCACTCTTCTTGCACTTAAGGCGGCATTGTGCCTTTCGTATTTAATTCCGACCTAATTTCAGTTTTTTATCACCAACGTGTATGTCCAAGGAATACATTGAACCTGCAGTTGTGTATCGGAGACTAATACTGGTCTCACAGTGAATGCTCAAAACACCGACTGTAAGAAGAGTCTCTATTCTTGTACTTAAGGCGGCATTGTGCCTTTTGTATTTAACTCCGATGCGATTTCAATGTATCATCGTCAATGTGAAGGTCCAAGGAATCCATTGAACCTGCAGTGGTGTATCGGAAACTAATACAGGTATCACAGGGAATGCTCAAAGCACCGACTGTAAGAAGAGTCTCTATTCTTGTACTTAAGGCGGCATTGTGCCTTTGGTATTTAATTCCGATGCGATTTCTGTGTTTCATCGTCAATGTGTATGTCCAAGGAAAACATTGAACCTTGCAGTGGTGTATCAGAAGCTAATACTGGTCTCACAGGGAATGCTCTAAGCACCGACTGTAGGAAGAGTCTCTATTCTTGTACTAAAAGCGGCATTGTGCCTTTTGTATTTAATTCCGATGCGATTTCTGTGTGCCATCGTCAATGTGTATGTCCAAGTAATACATTGAACCTGCAGTGGTGTATCGGAAACTAATACTTGTCTCACAGGGAATGCTCAAACCACCGACTGAAAGAAGACTCTCTATTCTTGTACTTAGGGTAGCATTGTGCCTTATTTATTTAATTCCGATGCGATTTCTGTGTTTCATCGTCAACGTGTATGTCCAAAGAATACATTGAACCTGCAGTGGTGCATCGAAACCTAATACTGGTCTCACAGGGAATGTTCAAAACACCGACTGTAAGAAGAGTCTCTATTCCTGTACTTAAGGCGGCATTGTGCCTTTTGTATTTAATTCCGATGCGATTTCTGTGTTTCATCGTCAATGTGTATGTCCAATGAATACATTGAACCTGCAGTGGTGCATCGGAAACTAATACTGGTCTCACAGGAAAAGATCAAAGCCCAGACTCTAAGACGTCTCACTCTTCTTGCACTTCAGGTTGCATTGAGCCTTTTGTATTTAATTACGATGCGATTTCTGTGTTTCATCGTCAATGTGAAGGTCCAAGGAATACATTGAACCTGCAGTGGTGTATCGGAAACTAATACTGGTCTCACAGGGAATGCTCAAATCACCGACTGTAAGAAGAGTCTCTATTCTTGTATTTAAGGCGGCATTGTGCCTTTTGTATTTAATTCCGATGCGATTTCTCTGTTTCATCCTCAATGTGAAGGTCCAAGGAATACATTGAACCTGCAGTGGTGGATCGGAAACTAATACTGGTCTTACAGGAAAGGATCAAAGCAAAGACTCTAAGAAGTCTCACTCTTCTTGCACTTAAGGCGGCATTGTGCCTTTTGTATTTAATTCCTTTGCGATTTCTGTGTTTCATCGTCAATGTGAAGGTCCAAGGAATACATTAAACATGCAGTGGTGTATCGGAAACTAATACTGGTCTCACAGGAGAGGATCAAAGCTCAGACTCTAAGAAGTCACACTCTTACTGCACTTACGGCGGCATTGTGCCTTTTGTATTTAATTCCGTTGCGATATCTGTGTTTCATCGTCAATGTGAATGTCCAAGGAATACATTGAACCTGCAGTGGTGTATCGGAAACTAATACAGGCCTCACAGGAAAGGATCAAATCACAGACTCTAAGAAGTCTCACTCTTCTTGCACTTAAGGCGGCATTGTGCATTTTGTATTTAATTCCGATGCGATCTCTGTGTTTCATCGTCAATGTGAAGGTCCAAGGAATACATTGAACCTGCAGTGGTGTATCGGAAACTAATACTGGTCTCACAGGAAAGGATCAAAGCACAGACTCTAAGAAATCACACTCTTCTTGCACTTAAGGCGGCATTGTGCCTTTTGTATTTAATTCCGTTGCGATATCTGTGTTTCATCGTCAATGTGAAGGTCCAAGGAATACATTGAACCTGCAGTGGTGTATCGGAAACTAATATTGGTCTCGCAGGGAAAGCTCAAAGCACCGACTGTAAGAAGAGTCTCTATTCTTGTACTTAAGGCGGCATTGTGCCTTTTGTGTTTAATTCCAATGCGATTTCTGTGTTTCATCGTCATTGTGAAGGTCCAAGGAATACATTGAACCTGCAGTGGTGTATCGGAAACTAATACCGGTCTCAAAGGAAAGGATCAAAGCACAGACTCTAAGAAGTCTCCCTCTTCTTGCACTTAAGGTGGCATTGTGCCTTTTGTATTTATTTCCGATGCGATTTCTGTGTTTCATCGTCAATGTGAAGGTCCAAGGAATACATTGAACGTGCAGTGGTGTATCGGAAACTAATACTGGTCTCACAGGAAAGGATCAAAGCACAGACTCTAAGAAGTCTCACTTTTCTTGTACTTAAGGCGGCATTGTGCATTTTGTATTTAATTCCGATGCGATTGCTGTGTTTCATCGTCAATGTGAAGGTCCAAGGAATACATTGAACCTGCAGTGGTGTATCGGAAACTAATACTGGTCTCCCAGGAAAGGATCAAAGCACAGACTCTGAGAAGTCACACTGTTATTGCACTTATGCCGGCATTGTGCCTTTTGTATTTAATTCCGTTGCAATATCTGTAATTCATCGTCAATGTGAAGGTCCTAGGAATACATTGAACCTGCAGTGGTGTATCGGAAACTAATACTGGTCTCACAGGAAAGGATCAAAGCACAGACTCTAAGAAGTCTCAATCTTCTTGCACTTAAAGCGGCATTGTGCCTTTTGTATTTAATTACGATGCGATTTCTGTGTTTCATCGTCAATGTGAAGGTCCAAGGAATACATTGAACCTGCAGTGGTGTATCGGAAACTAATACCGGTCTCAAAGGAAAGGATCAAAGCACAGACTCTAAGAAGTCTCACTCTTCTTGCACTTAAGGCGGCATAGTGCCTTTTGTATTTAATTCCGATCTAATTTCAGTTTTTCATCACCAACGTGTACGTCCAAGGAATACATTGGACCTGCAGTTGTGTATCGGAAACTAATACTGGTCTCACAGAGAATGCTCAAAACACCGACTGTAAGAAGAGTCTCTATTCTTGTACTTAAGGCGGCATTGTGCATTTTGTATTTAATTCCGATGCGATTTCTGTGTTTCATCGTCACTGTGTATGTCCACGGAATACATTGAACCTGCAGTGGTTTACCGGAAACTAATACTGGTCTCACAGGGAATGCTCAAAGCACCGACTGTAAGGAGAGTCTCTACTCTTGTACTTAAGGCGGCATTGTGCCTTTTGTATTTAATTCCGATGCGATTTCTGTGTGTCATCGTCAATGTGTATGTCCAAGGAATACATTGAACCTGCAATGGGCTATCGGAAACTAATACTGGTCTCAGAGGGAATGCTCAAAGCACCGACTGCAAGAAGAGTCTCTATTCTTGTACTTAAGGCGGCATTGTGCCTTTGTATTTAAATCCGATGCGATTTCTGTGTTTCATCGTCAATGTGTATGTCCAAGGAATACATTGAACCTGAAATGGCCTATCGGAAACTAATACTGGTCTCACAGGGAATGCTCAAAGCACCGACTGTAAGAAGAGTCTCTATCCTTGTACTTAAGGCGGCATTGTGTCTTTTGTATTTAATTCCGATGCGATTTCTGTGTTTCATCGTCAATGTGTATGTATAAGGAATACATTGCACCGGCAGTGGTGTATCGGAAACTAATACTGGTCTCACAGGAAAGGATCAAATGACAGATTCTAAGAAGTCTCACTCTTCTTGCACTTAAGGCGGCATTGTGGGTTTTGTATTAAATTCCGATGTAATTTCAGTGTTTCATCGTCAATGTGTATGTCCAAGGAATACATTGAACCAGCAGTGGTGTATCGGAAGCTAATACTGGTCTCACAGGGAACGGTCAAAGCACCGACTGTAAGAAGAGTCTCTATTCTTGTACTTAAAGCGGCATTGTACCTTTTTGTATTTAATTCCGATGTGATATCTGTGTTTCATCGTCAATGTGAAGGTCCAAGGAACACATTGAACCTGCAGTTGTGTATCGGAAACTAATACCGGTCTCACAGGAAAGGATCAAAGCACAGACTCTATGAAAACTCACTCTTCTTGCACTTAAGGCGGCATTGTGCCTTTTGTATTTAATTGCGATGCGATTTCAGTGTTTCATCGTCAATGTGAAGGTCCAAGGAATACATTAAACCTGCAGTGGTGTATCGGAAACTAATACTGGTCTCACAGGAAAGGATCAAAGCACAGACTCTAAGAAGTCACACTCTTCTTGCACTTAAGTCGGCATTGTGCCTTTAGTATTTAATTCCGTTGCGATATCTGTGTTTCATCGTCAATGAGTATGTCCAAGGAATACATTGAACCTGCAGTGGTCTATCGGAAACTAATACTGGTTCACAGGAAAGGACAAAGTACAACCTCTAAGAAGTCATGCTCTTCTTGCATTTAAGTTGCATTGTGCCTTTTGCATTTAATTCCGATCCAATGTCAGTGTTTCATCGTCAACTTTTGTGTCCAAGGAATACATTAAACCTGCAGTGGTGTATCGGAAACTAATACTGGTTTCACAGGGAATGCTCAAAGCACCGACTGTAAGAAGAGTCTCTATTCTTGTACTTAGGGCGGCATTGTGCCTTTTGTATTTAATTCCGATGCGATTTCTGTGTTTCATCGTCATTGTGAAGGTCCAAGGAATACATTAAACCTGCAGTGGTGTATCGGAAACTGATACCGGTCTCACAGGAAAGGATCAAAGCACAGACTCTAAGAAGTCTCACTTTTCTTGCACTTAAGGCGGCATTGTGACTTTTGTATTTAATTCCGATGCGATTTCTGTGTTTCATCGTCAATGTGAAGGTCCAAGGAATACATTAAACATGCAGAGGTGTATCGGAAACTAATACTGGTCTCACAGGAAAGGATCAAAGCTCAGACTCTAAGAAGTCACACTCTTATTGCACTTACGGCGGCATTGTGCCTTTTGTATTTAATTCCGTTGCGATATCTGTGTTTCATCGTCAATGTGAATGTCCAAGGAATACATTGAACCTGCAGTGGTGTATCGGAAACTAATACTGGCCTCACAGGAAAGGATCAAATCACAGACTCTAAGAAGTCTCACTCTTCTTGCACTTAAGGCAGCATTGTGCATTTTGTATTTAATTACGATGCGATTTCTGTGTTTCATCGTCAATGTGAAGTTCCAAGGAATACATTGAACCTGCAGTAGTGTATCGGAAAGTAATACTGGTCTCACACGAAAGGATCAAAGCCCAGACTCTAAGAAATCTCACTCTTCTTGCACTTAAGGCGGCATTGTGCCTTTCGTATTTAATTCCGACCTAATTTCAGTTTTTTATCACCAACGTGTACGTCCAAGGAATACATTGAACCTGCAGTTGTGTATCGGAGACTAATACTGGTCTCACAGTGAATGCTCAAAACACCGACTGTAAGAAGAGTCTCTATTCTTGTACTTAAGGCGGCATTGTGCCTTTTGTATTTAACTCCGATGCGATTTCAATGTATCATCGTCAATGTGAAGGTCCAAGGAATCCATTGAACCTGCAGTGGTGTATCGGAAACTAATACAGGTATCACAGGGAATGCTCAAAGCACCGACTGTAAGAAGAGTCTCTATTCTTGTACTTAAGGCGGCATTGTGCCTTTGGTATTTAATTCCGATGCGATTTCTGTGTTTCTTTGCAATGTGAAGGTCCAAGGAATACGTTGAACCTGCAGTGGTGTATCGGAAACTAATACTGGTCTCACAGTAAAGGATCAAAGCACTGACTCTAAGAAGTCTCACTCTTCTTGCACTTAAGGCGGCATTGTGCATTTTGTATTTAATTCCGATGCGATCTCTGTGTTTCATCGTCAATGTGAAGGTCCAAGGAATACATTGAATCTGCAGTGGTGTATCGGAAACTAATACTGGTCTCACAGGAAAGGATCAAAGCACAGACTCTAAGAAATCACACTCTTCTTGCACTTAAGGCGGCATTGTGAGTTTTGTATTTAATTCCGTTGCGATATCTGTGTTTCATCGTCAATGTGAAGGTCCAAGGAATACATTGAACCTGCAGTGGTGTATCGGAAACTAATATTGGTCTCGCAGGGAAAGCTCAAAGCACCGACTGTAAGAAGAGTATCTATTCTTGTACTTAAGGCGGCATTGTGCCTTTTGTGTTTAATTCCGATGCGATTTCTGTGTTTCATCGTCATTGTGAAGGTCCAAGGAATACATTGAACCTGCAGTGGTGTATCGGAAACTAATACCGGTCTCAAAGGAAAGGATCAAAGCACAGACTCTAAGAAGTCTCCCTCTTCTTGCACTTAAGGTGGCATTGTGCCTTTTGTATTTATTTCCGATGCGATTTCTGTGTTTCATCGTCAATGTGAAGGTCCAAGGAATACATTGAACGTGCAGTGGTGTATCGGAAACTAATACTGGTCTCACAGGAAAGGATCAAAGCACAGACTCTAAGAAGTCTCACTTTTCTTGTACTTAAGGCGGCATTGTGCATTTTGTATTTAATTCCGATGCGATTGCTGTGTTTCATCGTCAATGTGAAGGTCCAAGGAATACATTGAACATGCAGTGGTGTATCGGAAACTAATACTGGTCTCCCAGGAAAGGATCAAAGCACAGACTCTGAGAAGTCACACTGTTATTGCACTTATGCCGGCATTGTGCCTTTTGAATTTAATTCCGTTGCGATATCTGTGTTTCATCGTCAATGTGAAGGTCCTAGGAATACATTGAACCTGCAGTGGTGTATCGGAAACTAATACTGGTCTCACAGGAAAGGATCAAAGCACAGACTCTAAGAAGTCTCAATCTTCTTGCACTTAAAGCGGCATTGTGCCTTTTGTATTTAATTACGATGCGATTTCTGTGTTTCATCGTCAATGTGAAGGTCCAAGGAATACATTGAACCTGCAGTGGTGTATCGGAAACTAATAGCGGTCTCAAAGGAAAGGATCAAAGCACAGACTCTAAGAAGTCTCACTCTTCTTGCACTTAAGGCGGCATAGTGCCTTTTGTATTTAATTCCGATCTAATTTCAGTTTTTCATCACCAACGTGTACGTCCAAGGAATACATTGGACCTGCAGTGGTGTATCGGAAACTAATACTGGTCTCAGAGGGAATGCTCAAAGCACCGACTGCAAGAAGAGTCTCTATTCTTGTACTTAAGGCGGCATTGTGCCTTTGTACTTAAATCCGATGCGATTTCTGTGTTTCATCGTCAATGTGTATGTCCAAGGAATACATTGAACCTGAAATGGCCTATCGGAAACTAATACTGGTCTCACAGGGAATGCTCAAAGCACCGACTGTAAGAAGAGTCTCTATCCTTGTACTTAAGGCGGCATTGTGTATTTTGTATTTAATTCCGATGCGATTTCTGTGTTTCATCGTCAATGTGTATGTCCAAGGAATACATTGCACCGGCAGTGGTGTATCGGAAACTAATACTGGTCTCACAGGAAAGGATCAAATGACAGATTCTAAGAAGTCTCACTCTTCTTGCACTTAAGGCGGCATTGTGGGTTTTGTATTAAATTCCGATGTAATTTCAGTGTTTCATCGTCAATGTGTATGTCCAAGGAATACATTGAACCAGCAGTGGTGTATCGGAAGCTAATACTGGTCTCACAGGGAACGGTCAAAGCACCGACTGTAAGAAGAGTCTCTATTCTTGTACTTAAAGCGGCATTGTACCTTTTTGTATTTAATTCCGATGTGCTATCTGTGTTTCATCGTCAATGTGAAGGTCCAAGGAACACATTGAACCTGCAGTGGTGTATCGGAAACTAATACCGGTCTCACAGGAAAGGATCAAAGCACAGACTCTATGAAAACTCACTCTTCTTGCACTTAAGGCGGCATTGTGCCTTTTGTATTTAATTGCGATGCGATTTCAGTGTTTCATCGTCAATGTGAAGGTCCAAGGAATACATTAAACCTGCAGTGGTGTATCGGAAACTAATACTGGTCTCACAGGAAAGGATCAAAGCACAGACTCTAAGAAGTCACACTCTTCTTGCACTTAAGTCGGCATTGTGCCTTTAGTATTTAATTCCGTTGCGATATCTGTGTTTCATCGTCAATGAGTATGTCCAAGGAATACATTGAACGTGCAGTGGTCTATCGGAAACTAATACTGGTTCACAGGAAAGGACAAAGCACAACCTCTAAGAAGTCATGCTCTTCTTGCATTTAAGTTGCATTGTGCCTTTTGCATTTAATTCCGATCCAATTTCAGTGTTTCATCGTCAACTTTTGTGTCCAAGGAATACATTAAACCTGCAGTGGTGTATCGGAAACTAATACTGGTTTCACAGGGAATGCTCAAAGCACCGACTGTAAGAAGAGTCTCTATTCTTGTACTTAGGGCGGCATTGTGCCTTTTGTATTTAATTCCGATGCGATTTCTGTGTTTCATCGTCATTGTGAAGGTCCAAGGAATACATTAAACCTGCAGTGGTGTATCGGAAACTGATACCGGTCTCACAGGAAAGGATCAAAGCACAGACTCTAAGAAGTCTCACTTTTCTTGCACTTAAGGCGGCATTGTGACTTTTGTATTTAATTCCGATGCGATTTCTGTGTTTCATCGCCAATGTGAAGGTCCAAGGAATACATAAAACCTGCAGTGGTGTATCCGAAACTAATACTGGTCTCACAGGGAATGCTCAAAGCACCGACTGTAAGAAGAGTCTCTATTCTTGTACTTAAGTCGGCATTGTGCCTTTTGTATTTAATTCCGATGCGATTTCTGTGTTTCATCGTCAATGTGTATGTTTGTGGAATACATTGAACCTGCAATGGGCTATCGGAAACCAATACTGGTCTCACAGGGAATGCTCAAAGCACCGACTGTAAGAAGAGTCTCTATTCTTGTACTTAAGGCGGCATTGTGTCTTTTGTATTTAATTCCGATGCGATTTCTGTGTTTCATCGTCAATGTGTATGTCCAAGGAATACATTGAACCGGCAGTGGTGTATCGGAAGCTAATACTGGTCTCACAGGAAAGGATCAAATGACAGACTCTAAGAAGTCTCACTCTTCTTGCACTTAAGGCGGCATTGTGGCTTTTGTATTAAATTCCGATGTAATTTCAGTGTTTCATCGTCAATGTGTATGTCCGAGGAATACATTAAACCAGCAGTGGTGTATCGGAAACTAATACTGGACTCACAGGGAACGGTCAAAGCACCGACTGTAAGAAGAGTTCGTATTCTTGTACTTAAAGCGGCATTGTGCCTTTTTGTATTTAATTCCGATGTGATATCTGTGTTTCATCGTCAATGTGAAGGTCCAAGGAACACATTGAACCTTCAGTGGTGAATCGGAAACTAATACCGGTCTCACAGGAAAGGATCAAAGCACAGACTCTAAGAAGTCTCACTCATCTTGCACTTAAGGAGGCATTGTGCCTTTTGTATTTAATTGCGAAGCGATTTCTGTGTTTCATCGTCATTGTGAATGTCCAAGGAATACATTAAACCTGCAGTGGTGTATCGGAAACTAATACTGGTCTCACAGGAAAGGATCAAAGCACAGACTCTAAGAAGTCACACTCTTCTTGCACTTAAGTCGGCATTGTGCATTTAGTTTTTAAATCCGTTGCGATATCAGTGTTTCATCGTCAATGTGAATGTCCAAGGAATACATTGAACCTGCAGTGGTGTATCGGAAACTAATACTGGTCTCACAGGGAAAGCTCAAATCACCGACTGTAAGAAGAGTCTCTATTCTTGTTCTTAGGGTGGCATTGTGCCTTTTGTATTTACTTCCGATGCGATTTCTGTGTTTCATCGTCATTGTGAAGGTCCAAGGAATACATTGAACCTGCAGTGGTGTATCGGAAACTAATACCGGTCTCACAGGAAAGGATCAAAGCACAGACTCTAAGAAGTCTCACTTTCCTTGCACTTAAGGCGGCATTGTGCCTTTTGTATTTAATTCCGATGCGATTTCTGTGTTTGATCGTCAATGGGAAGGTCCAAGGAATACATTAAACCTGCAGTGGTGTATCCGAAACTAATACAGGTCCCACAGGAAAGGATCAAGTCACAGACTCTAAGAAGTCACACTCTTCTTGCACTTAAGGCGGCATTGTGCCTCTTGTATTTAATACCGTTGCGATAACTGTGTTTCATCGTCAATGTGAATGTCCATGGAATACATTGAATTTGCAGTGGTGTATCGGAAAAGTAATACTGGTCTCACAGGAAAGGATCAAAACACAGACTCTAAGGAGTCTCACTCTTCTTGCACTTAAGGCGGCATTGTGCCTTTTGTATTTAATTACGATGCGATTTCTGTGTTTCATCGTCAATGTGAAGGTCCAAGGAATACATTGAGCCTGCAGTGGTGTATCGGAAACTAATACTGGTCTCACAGGGAACGGTCAAAGCACCGACTGTTAGAAGAGTCTCTATTCTTGTACTTAAAGCGGCATTGTGCCTTTTTGTATTTAATTCCGATGTATTATATGTGTTTCATCGTCAATGTGAAGGTCCAAGGAACACATTGAACCTGCAGTGGTGTATCGGAAGCTAATACCGGTCTCACAGGAAAGGATCAAAGCACAGACACTAAGAAGTCTCACTCTTCTTGCACTTAAGGGGCCATTGTGCCTTTTGTATTTAATTCCGATGCGATTTCTGTGTTTAATCGTCAATTCGAATGTCCATGGAGCACATTGAATTTGCAGTGGTGTATCGGAAACTAATACTGGTCTCACAGGATAGGTCCAAAACACAGACTCTAAGGAGTCTCACTCTTCTTGCACTTAATACGGCATTGTGCCTTTTGTATTTAGGTCCGATCTACTTACAGTAGTTCATCGTCAGTGTGTTTGTCCAAGGAATACATTGAACCTGCAGTGGTATAACGGAAACTAATACTGGTCTGACAGGGAATGCTCAAAACACCGACTGTAAGAAGAGTCTCTATTTTTGTACTTAAGGCTGCATTGTGCCAATTGTATTTAATTCCGACGCGATTACTGTGCTTCATCGTCAATGTGAAGGTCCAAGGAATACATTGAACCTGCAGTGGTGTATCGGAAACTATTACTGGTCTCACAAGGAATGCTCAAAGCACCGACTGTAAGAAGAGTCTATATTCTTGTACTTAAGGCGGCATTGTGCCTTTTGTATTTAGTTGCGATGCGATTTCTGTGTTTCACTTCAATGTTAATATCCAATGAATACATTGAACCTGCAGTGGTGTATCCGAATCTAATACTGGTTCACAGGAAAGGATCTAAGCACAGACCCTAAGAAGTCTCACTCTTCTTGCACTTAAGTTGCATTGTGCCTTTTGTATTTAATTCTGATCTAATTTCAGTGTTTCATCGTCAACGTTTCTGTCCAAGGAATACACTGAACCTGCAGTGGTGTATCGGAAACTAATACTGGTCTCACAGGGAATGCTCAAAACATCGACTGTAAGAAGAGTCTCTCTTTTAGTACTTAAGGCTGCATTGTGCCTTTTGTATTTAATTCCGACGCGATTACTGTGTTTCATCATCAATGTGAAGGTCCAAGGAATACATTGAACCTGCAGTGGTGTATCGGAAAGTAATACTGGTCTCACAGGGAATGCTCAAAGCACCGACTGTAAGAAGAGTCTCTATTCTTGTACTTAAGGCGGCATTGTGCCTTTTGTATTTAATTGCGATGCGATTTGTGTGTTTCATCATCAATGTTAATATCCAATGAATACACTGAACCTGCAGTGGTGTATCCGAAACTAATACTGGTTCACAGGAAAGGATCAAAGCACAGACCCTAAGAAGTCTCACTCTTCTTGCACTTAAGTTGCATTGTGCCTTTTGTATTTAATTCTGATCTAATTTCAGTGTTTCATCGTCAACGTGTGTGTCCAAGGAATACATTGAACCTGCAGTGGTGTATCGGAAACTAATACTGGTCTCACAGGGAATGCTCAAGCCACCGACTGTAAGAAGAGTCTCTATTCTTGACCTTAAGGTGGCATTGTGACTTTTGTATTTAATTGCGATGCGATTTCTGTGTTTCATCATCAAGGTGAAGGTCCAAGGAATACATTGAACCTGCAGCGGTGTATCGGAAACTAATACTGGTCTCACAGAAAAGGATCAAAGCACAACTTTAAGAAGTCTCACTCTTCTAGCACTTAAGGCGGCATTGTGCCTTTGTATTTAATTCCGATGCGATTTCTGTGTTTCATCGTCAATGTGAAGGTCCAAGGAATACATTGAAATTGCAAATGAGTATCGGAAACTAATACTGGTCTCACAGGAAAGGATCAATGCACAGATTCTAAGAAGTCTCACCCTTCTTGCACTTAAGGCGGCATTGTGCCTTTTGTATTTAATTCCGATGCGATATCTGTGTTTCATCGTCAATGAGGAGGTCCAAGGAACACATTGAACCTGCAGTGGTTTATCGGAAACTAATACTGGTCTCACAGGAAAGGATCAAAGCACAGACTCTAAGAAGTCTCACTCTTCTTGCACTTAAGGCGGCATTGCGCCTTTTGTATTGAATTCCGATGTAATTTCAGTGGTTCATCGGCAACGTGTATGTCCTAGGAATAGATTGAACCTGCAGTGGTGTATCGGAAACTAATACTGGTCTCACAGGTAATGTTCAAAGCACCGACTTTAAGAAGAGTCTCAATTCTTGTACTTAGTGCGGCATTTTTCCTTTTGTATTTAATTCCGATGCGATTTCTGTGTTTCATCGTCAATGTGTATGTCCAAGGAATACATTGAACCTGCAGTGGTGTATCGGAAACTAATACTGGTCTCACATGAAAGGATCAAAGCACAGACTCTAAGAAGTCTCACTCTTCTTGCAGTTGAGGCGGCATTGTGCCTTTGGATTTTCCTCCGATGTGATTTCTGTGTTTCATCGTCAATGTGAAGGTCCAAGGAATACATTGAACCTGCAGTGGTTTATCGGAAACTAATACTGGTCTCACAGGAAAGGATCAAATCACAGACTCTAAGAAGTGTCACTCTTCTTGCACTTAATGCGGCATTGAGCCTTTTGTATTTAATTCCGATGCGATTTCTGTGTTTCATCGTCAATGTGAAGGTCCAAGGAATACATTGAACCTGCAGTGGTTTATCGGAAACTAATTCTGGTCTCACAGGAAAGGATCAAAGCACAGACTCTAAGAAGTGTCACTCCTCTTGCACTTAATGCGGCATTGCGCCTTTTGTATTTAATTCCGATGCGTTTTCTGTGTTTCATCGTCAATGTGAAGGTCCAAGGAATACAT
Source organism: Schistocerca americana (assembly GCF_021461395.2). Classification (NCBI taxonomy): domain Eukaryota; kingdom Metazoa; phylum Arthropoda; class Insecta; order Orthoptera; family Acrididae; genus Schistocerca; species Schistocerca americana. Next base: position 22,755,604 of record NW_025725371.1, read on the forward strand.
TGACCCTGCAGAGGAGTATCGGAAACCAATACTGGTCTCACAGGAAAGGATCAAAGCACAAACTCTAAGAAGTCTCACTCTTCTTGCACTTACGATGGCACTGCGCATTTTGTATTTAATTCCGATGTAATTTCAGGTGTTTATCGTCAATGTGTATTTCCAGGGAATACATTGAATCTGCAGAGGTGTGTCAGAAACTAATACTGGTCTCACAGGGAATGCTCAAAACACCGACTGTAAGACGAGTCTCTATTTTTATATTTAAGGCGGCATTGTGCCTTTCGTATTTAATTCCGACGCGATTTCTGTGTTTCATCGTCAATGTGAAGGTCCAAGGAGTACATTGAACCTGCAGTGGTGTGTCGGAAACTAATACTGGTCTTACAGGAAAGGACCAAAGCACAGACTCTAAGAAGTCACACTCTTCTTGCACTTAAAGCGGCATTGTGCCTTTTGAATTTAATACCGATGAGATATCTGTCTTTCATCGTCAATGTTAATGTCCAAGGAATACATTAAACCTGGAGTGGTGTATCGGAAACTGATACTGGTCTCACAGGAAAGGATCAAAGCACAGACTCTAAGAAGTCTCACTCTTCTTGCACTTAGGGTGGCACAGCGCATTTTGTATTTAATTCCGATGTAATTTCAGATGTTTATCGTCAATGTGCGTTTTGTATTTAATTCCGATGCGATTTCTATGTTTCTTCGTCAATGTGAAGTTCCAAGGAATACATTGAACCTGCAGTAGTGTATCGGAAACTAATACTGGTCTCACAGGAAAGGATCAAAGCACAGACTCTAAGAAGTCTCACTCTTCTTGCACTTAAGGCGGCATTGTGCCTTTTGTATTTAATTCCGATGCGATATCTGTGTTTCATCGTCAATGCGAAGGTCAGAGGAACACATTGAAACTGCAGTGGTGTATCTCAAACTAATACTGGTCTCACAGGAAAGGATCAAAGCACAGATTTTAAGAAGTTTCACTCTTCTTGCACTTAAGGCGGAACTGTTCCATTTGTATTTAATTCTGATGTAATTTCAGTGTTTCATTGTCATTGTGTATGTCCAAGGAATACATTGAACCTGCAGTGGTGTATCGGAAACTAATACTGGTCTCACACGGAATGCTCAAAGCACCGACCTTATGCGATTTCTGTGTTTCATCGTCAATGTGAAGATCGAAGGAATACAATGAGCCTGCAGTGATGTATCGGAAACTAATACTGGACTAATAGGAAAGGATCAAAGCACCGACTGTAAGAAGAGTCTCTATTCTAGTACTTAAGGCGGCATTGTGCCTTTTGTATATAATTGCGATGCGATTTCTGTGTTTCATCATCAATGTGAAGGTCCAATGAATACATTGAACCTGCAGTGGTGTATCGGAAACTAATACTGGTTCACAGGAAAGGATCAAAGCACAGACTCTAAAAAGTCTCACTCTTCTTGCAATTAAGTTGCATTTTGCCTTTTGTATTTAATTCCGATCCAATTTCAGTGTTTCATCGTCAAGGTGTATGTCCAAGGAATACATTGAACCTGCAGTGGTGTATAGGAAACTAATACTGGTCTCACAGGGAATGCTCAAAGCACCGATTGTAAGAAAAGTCTCTATTCTTGTACTTAAGGCGGCATTGTGCCTTTTGTATTTAATTCCGATGCGATTTCTGTGTTTCATCGTCAATGTGAAGGTCCAAGGAATACATTACCTGCAGTTGAGTATCAGAAACTAATACTGGTCTCAGAGGAAATGATTAATGCACAGACTCTAAGAAGTCTCACTCTTCTTGCACTTAAGGCGGCGTTGTGCCGTTCGTATTTAATTCCTATGCGATTTCTGTGTTTCATCGTCAATGTGAAGGTAAAAGGAATAGATTGAACCAGCAGTGGTGTATCGTAAACTAATACTGATGTCGAAGGAAAGGATCAAAGCACAGAATCTAAGAAGTCTCACTCTTCTTGCACTTAAGGCGGCATTGTGCCTTTGGATTTATCTCCGATGTGATTTCTGTGTTTCATCGTCAATGCGAAGGTCCAAGGAATACGTTGAACCTGCAGTGGTTTATCGGAAACTAATACTGGTCTCACAGGAAAGGATTAAAGCACAGACTCTATGAAGTGTCACTCTTCTTGCACTTAATGAGGCATTGTGCCTTTTGTATTTATTTCCGAAGCGATTTCTGTGTTTCATCGTCAATGTGAAGGTCCAAGGAATACATTGACCCTGCAGTGAGTATCGGAAACTAATACTGGTCTCACAGGAAAGGATCAAAGCACAGATTCTAAGAAGTCTCACTCTTCTTGCACTTAAGGTAGCACTGCGCCTTTTGTATTTAATTCCGAGGTAATTTCAGTGGTTTATCGTCAATGTGTATGTCCTAGGAATACATTGACCCTGCAGTGGTGTATCGGAAACTAATACTGGTCTCACGGGAAAGGATAAAAGCACAGACTCTAAGAAGTCTCACTCTTCTTGCACTTAAGGCGGCATTGTGAGTTTTGTATTCGATTCCGATTTAATTTCAGTGTTTCATCGTCAATGTGTATGTCCAAGGAATACATTGAACCTGCAGTGGGGTGTCAGAAACTAATACTGGTCTCACAGGGAATGCTCAAAACAGCGACTGTAAGAGGAGTCTCTATTCTTATATTTAAGGCGGCATTGTGCCTTTTGTATTTAATTCCGACGCGATTTCTGTGTTTCATCGTCAATGTGAGGGTCCAAGGATAACTTTGAACCTGCAGTGGTGTGTCGGAAACTAATACTGGTCTCACAGGAAAGGACCAAAGCACAGACTCTAAGAAGTCACACTCTTCTTGCACTTAAGTCGGCATTGTGCCTTTAGTATTTAATTCCGTTGCGATATCTGTGTTTTTGTTCGTCAATGTGAATGTCCAAGGAATACATTGAACCTGCAGTGTTGTATCGGAAACTAATACTGGTCTCACAGGGAAAGCTCAAATCACCGACTGTAAGAGGAGTCTCTATTCTTGTTCTTAGGGTGGCATTGTGCCATTTGAATTTACTTCCGATGCGATTTCTGTGTTTCATCGTCATTGTGAAGGTCCAAGGAATACATTGACCTGCAGTGGAGTATCGGAAACTAATACTGGTCTCAGAGGAAATGATCAATGCACAGACTCTAAGAAGTCTCACTCTTCTTGCACTTAAGGCGGCATTGTGCCGTTTGTATTTAATTCCTATGCGATTTCTGTGTTTCATCGTCAATGTGAAGGTAAAAGGAATAGATTGAACCAGCAGTGGTGTATCGTAAACTAATACTGATGTCAAAGGAAAGGATCAAAGCACAGACTCTAAGAAGTCTCACTCTTCTTGCACTTAAGGCGGCATTGTGCCTTTGGATTTATCACCGATGTGATTTCTGTGTTTCATCGTCAATGCGAAGGTCCAAGGAATACGTTGAACCTGCAGTGGTTTATCGGAAACTAATACTGGTCTCACAGGAAAGGATTAAAGCACAGACCCTATGAAGTGTCACTCTTCTTGCACTTAATGAGGCATTGTGCCTTTTATATTTAATTCCGAAGCGATTTCTGTGTTTCATCGTCAATGTGAAGGTCCAAGGAATACATTGACCCTGCAGTTAGTATCGGAAACTAATATTGGTCTCACAGGAAAGGATCAAAGCACAGATTCTAAGAAGTCTCACTCTTCTTGCACTTAAGGTGCACTGCGCCTTTTGTATTTAATTCCGAGGTAATTTCAGTGGTTTATCGTCAATGTGTATGTCCTAGGAATACATTGACCCTGCAGTGGTGTATCGGAAACTAATACTGGTCTCACAGGAAAGGACCAAAGCACAGACTCTAAGAAGTAATACTCTTCTTGCACTTAAGTCGGCATTGTGCCTTTAGTATTTAATTCCGTTGCGATATCTGTGTTTTTGGTCGTCAATGTGAATGTCCAAGGAATACATTGAACCTGCAGTGGTGTATCGGAAACTAATACTGGTCTCACAGGGAAAGCTCAAATCACCGACTGTAAGAAGAGTCTCTATTCTTGTACTTAGGGTGGCATTGTGCCTTTTGTATTTACTTCCGATGCGATTTCTGTGATTCATCGTCATTGTGAAGGTCCAAGGAATACATTGAACCTGCAGTGGTGTATCGGAAACTAATACCCGTCTCACAGGAAAGGCTCAAAGCACAGACTCTAAGAAGTCTCACTTTTCTTGCACTTAAGGCGGCATTGTGCCTTTTGTATTTAATTCCGATGCGATTTCTGTGTTTCATCGTCAATGGGAAGGTCCAAGGAATACATTAAACCTGCAGTGGTGTATCCGAAACTAATACTGGTCACACAGGAAAGGATCAACGCACAGACTCTAAGAAGTGTCACTCTTCTTGCACTTAAGTTGCATTGTGCCTTTTGTATTTAATTCTGATCTAATTTCAGTGTTTCATCGTCAACGTTTGTGTCCAAGGAATACATTGAACCTGCAGTGGTGTATCGGAAATTAATACTGGTCTCACAGGGAATACTCAAAACACCGACTGTAAGAAGAGTCTCTATTTTTGAACTTAAGGCTGCATTGTGCCTTTTGTATTTAATTGCGATGCGATTTCTGTGTTTCATCATCAATGTGAAGGTCCAAGGAATACATTGAAATTGCAAATGAGTATCGGAAACTAATACTGGTCTCACAGGGAAGGATCAATGCACAGACTCTAAGAAGTCTCACCCTTCTAGCACTTAAGGCGGCATTGTGCCTTTGTATTTAATTCCGATGCGATTTCTGTGCTTCATCGTCAATGTGAAGGTCCAAGGAATACATTGAAATTGCAAATGAGTATCGGAAACTAATACTGGTCTCACAGGAAAGGATCAAAGCACAGACTCTAAGAAGTCTCACTCTTCTTGCACTTATAGCGGCATGGCGCCTTTTGTATTTAATTCCGACGTAATTTCAGTGGTTCATCGGCAACGTGTATGTCCTAGGAATACATTGAACCTGCAGTGGTGTATCGGAAACTAATACTGGTCTCACAGGGAATGTTCAAAGCACCGACTTCAAGAAGAGTCTCGATTCTTGTACTTAGGGCGGCATTTTTCCTTTTGTATTTAATTCCGATGCGATTTCTGTGTTTCATCGTCAATGTGTATGTCCAAGGAATACATTGAACCTGCAGTGGTGTATCGAAAACTAATACTGGTCTCACAGGAAAGGATCAAAGCACAGACTCTAAGAAGTCTCACTCTTCTTGCACTTAAGGCGGCACTGTGCCTTTGGATTTACCTCCGATGTGATTTCTGTGTTTCATCGTCAGTGTGATGGTCCAAGGAATACATTGAACCTGCACTGGTTTATCGGTAACTAATTCTGGTCACACAGGAAAGGATCAACGCACAGACTCTAAGAATTGTCACTCTTCTTGCACTTAATGCGGCATTGCGCCTTTTGTTATTAATTCCGATGCGATTTCTGTGTTTCATCGTCAATGTGAATGTCCAAGGAATACATTGACCCTGCAGAGGAGTATCGGAAACTAATACTGGTCTCACAGAAAATGCAAAAAACACCGTCTGAAAGAAGAGTCTCCATTCTTGCACTTAAGGCGGCATTGTGCCTTTTGTATTTAATTCCGATGCGATATCTGTGTTTCATCGTCAATGCGAAGGTCCAAGGAACGCATTGAAACTGCAGTGGTGTATCTCAAACTAATACTCGTCTCACAGGAAAGGGTCAAAGCACAGATTTTAAGAAGTTTCACTCTTCTTGCACTTAAGGCGGAATTGTTCCATTTGTATTTAATTCTGATGTAATTTCAGTGTTTCATTGTCATTGTGTATGTCCAAGGAATACATTGAACCTGCAGTGGTGTATCGGAAACTTATACTGGTCTCACACGGAATGCTCAAAGCACCGACCTTAAGAAGAGTCTCTATTCTTGTACTTAAGGCGGCATTGTGCCTTTTGTATATAATTGCGATGCGATTTCTGTGTTTCATCATCAATGTGAAGGTCCAATGAATACATTGAACCTGCAGTGGTGTATCGGAAACTAATACTGGTTCACAGGAAAGGATCAAAGAACAGACTCTAAAAAGTCTCACTCTTCTTGCACTTAAGTTGCATTGTGCCTTTTGTTTTTAATTCGGATCCAATTTCAGTGTTTCAACGTCAACGTGTGTGTCCAAGGAATACATTGAACCTGCAGTGGTGTATAGGAAACTAATACTGGTCTCACAGAGAATGCTTAAAGCAACGACTGTAAGAAGAGTCTCTATTCTTGTACTTAAGGCGGAATTGTGCCTTTTGAATTTAATTCCGATGCGATTTCTGTGTTTCATCTTCAATGTGAGGGTCCAAGGAATACATTGACCTGCAGTGGAGTATCGGAAACAAATACTGGTCTCAGAGGAAATGAACAATGCACAGACTCTAAGAAGTCTCACTCTTCTTGCACTTAAGGCGGCATTGTGCCTTTTGTATTTAATTGCTATACGATTTCTGTGTTTCATCGTCAATGTGAAGGTAAAAGGAATAGATTGAACCAGCAGAGGTGTATCGGAAACTAATACTGGTGTCACAGAAAAGGATCAAAGCACAGACTCTAAGAAGTCTCACTCTTCTTGCACTTAAGGCGGCATTGTGCCTTTGGGTTTATCTCCGATGTGATTTCTGTGTTTCATCGTCAATGTGTATGTCCAAGGAAAACATTGAAGCTGCAGTGGTTTATCGGAAACTAATACTGGTCTCACGGGAAAGGATCAAAGCACAGACTCTATGAAGTGTCACTCTTCTTGCACTTAATGATGAATTGTGCCTTTTGTATTTAATTCCGAAGCGATTTCTGTGTTTCAACGTCAATGTGAAGGTCTGAGGAATACATTGACCCTGCAGTGGAGTATCGGAAACTAATACTGGTCTCACAGGAAAGGATCAGAGCACAGACTCTAAGAAGTCACACTCTTCTTGCACTTAAGGCGGCATTATGCCTTTTGTATTTAATTCCGTTGCGATATCTGTGTTTCATCTTCAATGTGAATGTCCATGGAATACAATGAATTTGTAGTTTTGTATCGGAAACTAATACTGGTCTCACAGGAAAGGATCAAAACACAGACTCTAAGGAGTCTCACTCTCCTTGCACTTAAGGCGGCATTGTGCCTTTTGTATTTAATTACGATGCGGTTTCTGTGTTTCATCGTCAATGTGAAGGTCCAAGGAATACATTGAACCTGCATTGGACTATCGGAAACTAATACTGGTTCACAGGAAAGGATCAAAGCACAGCCTCTAAGAAGTCTTACTCTTCTTGCACTTAAGTTGCATTGTGGCTTTTGTATTAAATTCCGATGTAATTTCAGTGTTTCATCGTCAATGTGTATGTCCGAGGAATACATTGAACCAGCAGTGGTGTATCGGAAACTAATACTGGTCTCACAGGGAACGGTCAAAGCACCGACTGTAAGAAGAGTTCCTATTCTTGTACTTAAAGCGGCATTGTGCCTTTTTGTATTTAATTCCGACGTGATATCTGTGTTTCATCGTCAATGTGAAGGTCCATGGAACAAATTGAACCTTCAGTGGTGTATCGGAAATTAATACCGGTCTCACAGGAAAGGATCAGAGCACAGACTCTAAGAAGTCTCACTCATTTTGCACTTAAGGCGGCATTGTGCCTTTTGTATTTAATTGCGATGCGATTTCTGTGTTTCATCGTCATTGTGAAGTTCCAACGAATACATTAAACCTGCAGTGGTGTATCGGAAACTAATACTGGTTCACAGGAAAGGATCATAGCACAGACTCTAAAAAGTCTCACTCTTCTTGCACTTAAGTTGCCTTGTGCCTTTTGTATTTAATTCCGATCCAATTTCAGTGTTTCATCGTCAACGTTTGTGTCCAAGGAATACATTGAACCTGCAGTGGTATATCGGAAACTAATACTGGTCTCACAGGGAATGCTCAAAACACCGACTGTAAGAAGAGTCTCTGTTTTTGTACTTAAGGCTGCATTGTGCTTTTTGTATTTAATTCCGACGCGATTACTGTGTTTCATCGTCAAGGTGGAGGTAAAAGGAATACATTGAACCTGCAGTGGTGTATCGGAAACTAATACTGGTCTCACAGGGAATGTTCAAAGCACCGACTGTAAGAAGAGTCTCTATTCTTGTACTTAAGGCGGCATTGTGCCTTTTGTATTTAATTGCGATGCGATTTCTGTGTTCCATCATCAATGTTAATATCCAATGAATACATTGAACCTGCAGTGGTGTATCCGAAACTAATACTGGTTCACAGGAAAGGATCATAGCACAGACTCTAAAAAGTCTCACTCTTCTTGCACTTAAGTTGCCTTGTGCCTTTTGTATTTAATTCTGATCTAATTTCAGTGTTTCATCGTCAACGTGTGGTTCCAAGGAATACACTGAACCTGCAGTGGTGTATCGGAAACTAATACTGGTCTCACAGGAAAGGATCAGAACACAGACTGAAAGAAGAGTCTCTATTCTAGTACTTAAGGCGGCATTGTGCCTTTTGTATTTTATTGCGATGCGATATCTGTGTTTCATCGTCAATGTGAAGGTCCAAGGAACACATTGAACCTGCAGTGGTGTATCGGAAACTAATACTGGTCTCACAGGAAACGATCAAAGCACAGACTCTAAGAAGTCTCACTCTTCTTGCACTTAAGGCGGCATTGCGAATTTTGTATTTAATTCCGATGTAATTTCAGTGGTTCATCGGCAACGTGTATGTCCTAGGAATAGATTGAACCTGCAGTGCTGTATCGGAAACTAAGACTGATCTCAGAGGGAATGTTCAAAGCACCGACTGTAAGAAGAGTCTCTATTTTTGTACTTAAGGCGGCATTGTGTCTTTTGTATTTAATTCCGATGCGATTTCTGAGTTTCATCGTCAATGTGTATGTCCAAGGAATACATTGAACCTGCAATGGGCTGTCGGAAACTAATACTGGTCTCACAGGGAATGCTCAAAGCACCGACTGTAAGAAGAGTCTCTATTTTTGTACTTAAGGCGGCATTGTGTCTTTTGTATTTAATTCCGATGCGATTTCTGAGTTTCATCGTCAATGTGTATGTCCAAGGAATACATTGAACCTGCAATGGGCTGTCGGAAACTAATACTGGTCTCACAGGGAATGCTCAAAGCACCGACTGTAAGAAGAGTCTCTATTTTTGTACTTAAGGCGGCATTGTGTCTTTTGTATTTAATTCCGATGCGATTTCTGAGTTTCATCGTCAATGTGAAGGTCGAAGGAATACATTGAACCTGCAGTGGTGTATCGGAGACTAATACTGGTCTCACAGGAATGGATCAAAGAACAGACTCTAAGAATTCTCACTCTTCTTGCACTTAAGCCGGCATTGTAGCTTTTGTATTTAATTTCGACGTAATTTCAGTATTTCATCGTCAATGTGTATGTCCAAGGAATACATTGAACCGGCAGTGGTGTATCGGAAGCTAATATTGGTCTCACAGGAAAGGATCAAATGACAGACTCTAAGAAGTCTCACTCTTCTTGCACTTAAGGCGGCATTGTGGCTATTGTATTAAATTCCGATGTATTTCCACTGTTTCATCGTCAATGTGTATGTCCGAGGAATACATTGAACCAGCTGTGGTGTATCGGAAACTAATACTGGTCTCACAGGGAACGGTCAAAGCACCGACTGTAAGAAGAGTTCCTATTCTTGTACTTAAAGCGGCATTGTGCCTTTTTGTATTTAATTCTGACGTGATATCTGTGTTTCATCGTCAATGTGAAGGTCCATGGAACACATTGAACCTTCAGTGGTGTATCGGAAACTAATACCGGTCTCACAGGAAAGGTCAAAGCACAGACTCTAAGAAGTCTCACTCATCTTGCACTTAAGGCGGCATTGTGCCTTTTGTATTTAATTGCTATACGATTTCTGTGTTTCATCGTCAATGTGAAGGTAAAGGGAATAGATTGAACCAGCAGTGGTGTATCGGAAACTAATACTGGTGTCACAGAAAAGGATCAAAGCACAGACTCTAAGAAGTCTCACTCTTCTTGCACTTAAGGCGGCATTGCGCCTTTGGGTTTATCTCCGATGTGATTTCTGTGTTTCATCGTCAGTGTGTATGTCCAAGGAAAACATTGAAGCTGCAGTGGTTTATCGGAAACTAATACTGGTCTCACGGGAAAGGATCAAAGCACAGACTCTATGAAGTGTCACTCTTCTTGCACTTAATGATGAATTGTGCCTTTTGTATTTAATTCCGAAGCGATTTCTGTGTTTCATCGTCAATGTGAAGGTCCGAGGAATACATTGACCCTGCAGTGGAGTATCGGAAACTAATACTGGTCTCACAGGAAAGGATCAGAGCACAGACTCTAAGAAGTCACACTCTTCTTGCACTTAAGGCGGCATTATGCCTTTTGTATTTAATTCCGTTGCGATATCTGTGTTTCATCGTCAATGTGAATGTCCATGGAATACAATGAATTTGTAGTTTTGTATCGGAAACTAATACTGGTCTCACAGGAAAGGATCAAAACACAGACTCTAAGGAGTCTCACTCTCCTTGCACTCAAGGCGGCATTGTGCCTTTTGTATTTAATTACGATGCGGTTTCTGTGTTTCATCGTCAATGTGAAGGTCCAAGGAATACATTGAACCTGCATTGGACTATCGGAAACTAATACTGGTTCACAGGAAAGGATCAAAGCACAGCCTCTAAGAAGTCTTACTCTTCTTGCACTTAAGTTGCATTGTGGCTTTTGTATTAAATTCCGATGTAATTTCAGTGTTTCATCGTCAATGTGTATGTCCGAGGAATACATTGAACCACCAGTGGTGTATCGGAAACTAATACTGGTCTCACAGGGAACGGTCAAAGCACCGACTGTAAGAAGAGTTCCTATTCTTGTACTTAAAGCGGCATTGTGCCTTTTTGTATTTAATTCCGACGTGATATCTGTGTTTCATCGTCAATGTGAAGGTCCATGGAACACATTGAACCTTCAGTGGTGTATCGGAAATTAATACCGGTCTCACAGGAAAGGATCAGAGCACAGACTCTAAGAAGTCTCACTCATTTTGCACTTAAGGCGGCATTGTGCCTTTTGTATTTAATTGCGATGCGATTTCTGTGTTTCATCGTCATTGTGAAGGTCCAACGAATACATTAAACCTGCAGTGGTGTATCGGAAACTAATACTGGTTCACAGGAAAGGATCATAGCACAGACTCTAAAAAGTCTCACTCTTCTTGCACTTAAGTTGCCTTGTGCCTTTTGTATTTAATTGCGATCCAATGTCAGTGTTTCATCGTCAACGTTTGTGTCCAAGGAATACATTGAACCTGCAGTGGTATATCGGAAACTAATACTGGTCTCACAGGGAATGCTCAAAACACCGACTGTAAGAAGAGTCTCTATTTTTGTACTTAAGGCTGCATTGTGCTTTTTGTATTTAATTCCGACGCGATTACTGTGTTTCATCGTCAAGGTGGAGGTAAAAGGAATACATTGAACCTGCAGTGGTGTATCGGAAACTAATACTGGTCTCACAGGGAATGTTCAAAGCACCGACTGTAAGAAGAGTCTCTATTCTTGTACTTAAGGCGGCATTGTGCCTTTTGTATTTAATTGCGATGCGATTTCTGTGTTCCATCATCAATGTTAATATCCAATGAATACATTGAACCTGCAGTGGTGTATCCGAAACTAATACTGGTTCACAGGAAAGGATCAAAGCACAGAACCTAAGAAGTCTCACTCTTCTTGCACTTAAGTTGCATTGTGCCTTTTGTATTTAATTCTGATCTAATTTCAGTGTTTCATCGTCAACGTGTGGGTCCAAGGAATACACTGAACCTGCAGTGGTGTATCGGAAACTAATACTGGTCTCACAGGAAAGGATCAAAACACAGACTGAAAGAAGAGTCTCTATTCTAGTACTTAAGGCGGCATTGTGCCTTTTGTATTTTATTGCGATGCGATATCTGTGTTTCATCGTCAATGTGAAGGTCCAAGGAACACATTGAACCTGCAGTGGTGTATCGGAAACTAATACTGGTCTCACAGGAAACGATCAAAGCACAGACTCTAAGAAGTCTCACTCTTCTTGCACTTAAGGCGGCATTGCGCCTTTTGTATTTAATTCCGATGTAATTTCAGTGGTTCATCGGCAACGTGTATGTCCTAGGAATAGATTGAACCTGCAGTGCTGTATCGGAAACTAAGACTGATCTCAGAGGGAATGTTCAAAGCACCGACTGTAAGAAGAGTCTCTATTTTTGTACTTAAGGCGGCATTGTGTCTTTTGTATTTAATTCCGATGCGATTTCTGAGTTTCATCGTCAATGTGTATGTCCAAGGAATACATTGAACCTGCAATGGGCTGTCGGAAACTAATACTGGTCTCACAGGGAATGCTCAAAGCACCGACTGTAAGAAGAGTCTCTATTTTTGTACTTAAGGCGGCATTGTGTCTTTTGTATTTAATTCCGATGCGATTTCTGAGTTTCATCGTCAATGTGAAAGTCCAAGGAATACATTGAACCTGCAGTGGTGTATCGGAGACTAATACTGGTCTCACAGGAATGGATCAAAGAACAGACTCTAAGAATTCTCACTCTTCTTGCACTTAAGTCGGCATTGTAGCTTTTGTATTTAATTTCGACGTAATTTCAGTGTTTCATCGTCAATGTGTATGTCCAATTAATACATTGAACCGGCAGTGGTATATCGGAAGCTAATATTGGTCTCACAGGAAAGGATCAAATGACAGACTCTAAGAAGTCTCACTCTTCTTGCACTTAAGGCGGCATTGTGGCTATTGTATTAAATTCCGATGTATTTTCACTGTTTCATCGTCAATGTGTATGTCCGAGGAATACATTGAACCAGCAGTGGTGTATCGGAAACTAATACTGGTCTCACAGGGAACGGTCAAAGCACCGACTGTAAGAAGAGTTCCTATTCTTGTACTTAAAGCGGCATTGTGCCTTTTTGTATTTAATTCTGACGTGATATCTGTGTTTCATCGTCAATGTGAAGGTCCATGGAACACATTGAACCTTCAGTGGTGTATCGGAAACTAATACCGGTCTCACAGGAAAGGTCAATGCACAGACTCTAAGAAGTCTCACTCATCTTGCACTTAAGGCGGCATTGTGTCTTTTGTATTTAATTGCGAAGCGATTTCTGTGTTTCATCGTCATTGTGAAGGTCCAAGGAATACATTAAACCTGCAGTGGTGTATCGGAAACTAATACTGGTTCACAGGAAAGGATCAAAGCACAGACTCTAAAAAGTCTTACTCTTCTTGCACTTAAGTTGCATTGTGCCTTTTGTATTAAATTCCGATCAAATTTCAGTGTTTCATCGTCAACGTGTGTGTCCAAGGAATACATTGAACCTGCAGTGGTGTATAGGAAACTAATACTGGTCTCACCGGGAATGCTCAAAGCACCGACTGTAAGAAGAGTCGCTATTTTTGTACTTAAGGCTGCATTGTGCCTTTTGTATTTAATTCCGATGCGATTACTGTGTTTCGTCGTCAATGTGAAGGTCCATGGAATACAATGAATTTGTAGTTTTGTATCGGAAACTAATACTGGTGTCACAGGAAAGGATCAAAACACAGACTCTAAGGAGTCTCACTCTCCTTGCACTTAAGGCGGCATTGAGCCTTTTGTATTTAATTACGATGCGGTTTCTGTGTTTCATCGTCAATGTGAAGGTCCAAGGAATACATTGAAGCTGCATTGGACTATCGGAAACTAATACTGGTTCACAGGAAAGGATCAAAGCACAGCCTCTAAGAAGTCTTACTCTTCTTGCACTTAAGTTGCATTGTGGCTTTTGTATTAAATTCCGATGTAATTTCAGTGTTTCATCGTCAATGTGTATGTCCGAGGAATACATTGAACCAGCAGTGGTGTATCGGAAACTAATACTGGTCTCACAGGGAACGGTCAAAGCACCGACTGTAAGAAGAGTTCCTATTCTTGTACTTAAAGCGGCATTGTGCCTTCTTGTATTTAATTCCGACGTGATATCTGTGTTTCATCGTCATTGTGATGGTCCAAGGAATACATTAAACCTGCAGTGGTGTATCGGAAACTGATACCGGTCTCACAGGAAAGGATCAAAGCACAGACTCTAAGAAGTCTCACTCATCTTGCACTTAAGGCGGCATTGTGCCTTTTGTATTTGATTCCGATGCGATTTCTGTGTTTCATCGACAATGTGAAGGTCCAAGGAATACATTAAACCTGCAGTGGTGTATCCGAAACTAATACTGGTCTCACAGGGAATGCTCAAAGCACCGACTGTAAGAAGAGTCTCTATTCTTGTACTTAAGTCGGCATTGTGCCTTTTGTATTTAATTCCGATGCGATTTCTGTGTTTCATCGTCAATGTGTATGTCCAAGGAATACATTGAATATGCAATGGGCTGTCGGAAATTAATACTGGTCTCACAGGGAATGCTCAAAGCACCGACTGTAAGAAGAGTCTCTATTTTTGTACTTAAGTCGGCATTGTGTCTTTTGTATTTAATTCCGATGCGATTTCTGAGTTTCATCGTCAATGTGAAGGTAAAAGGAATACATTGAACCTGCAGTGGTGTATCGGAGACTAATACTGGTCTCACAGGAATGGATCAAAGCACTGACTCTAAGAAGTCTCACTCTTCTTGCACTTAAGTCCGCATTGTACCTTTTGTATTTAATTTCGATGTAATTTCAGTGTTTCATCGTCAATGTGTATGTCCGAGGAATACATTGAACCAGCAGTGGTGTATCGGAAACTAATACTGGTCTCACAGGGAACGGTCAAAGCACCGACTGTAAGAAGAGTTCCTATTCTTGTACTTAAAGCGGCATTGTGCCTTTTTGTATTTAATTCCGACGTGATATCTGTGTTTCATCCTCAATGTGAAGGTCCATGGAACACATTGAACCTTCAGTGGTGTATCGGAAATTAATACCGGTCTCACAGGAAAGGATCAGAGCACAGACTCTAAGAAGTCTCACTCATTTTGCACTTAAGGCGGCATTGTGCCTTTTGTATTTAATTGCGATGCGATTTCTGTGTTTCATCGACATTGTGAAGGTCCAACGAATACATTAAACCTGCAGTGGTGTATCGGAAACTAATACTGGTTCACAGGAAAGGATCAAAGCACAGACTCTAAAAAGTCTCACTGTTCTTGCACTTAAGTTGCCTTGTGCCTTTTGTATTTAATTCCGATCCAATTTCAGTGTTTCATCGTCAACGTTTGTGTCCAAGGAATACATTGAACCTGCAGTGGTGTATCGGAAACTAATACTGGTCTCACAGGGAATGCTCTAAGCACCGACTGTAGGAAGAGTCTCTATTCCTGTACTTAAGGCGGCATTGTGCCTTTTGTATTTAATTCCGATGCGATTTCTGTGTTCATCGTCAATGTGTATATCCAGGGAATACATTGAACCTGCAGTGGTGTATCGGAAACTAGTACTGGTCTCACAGGGAATGCTCAAAGCACCGACTGTAACAAGAGTCTCTATTCTTGTACTTACGGCGGCATTGTGCTTTTTGTATTTAATTCCGATGCAATTTCTGTGTTTCATCGTCAATGTGTATGTCCAAGGAATACATTGAACCTGCAGTGGTGCATCGGAACCCAATACTGGTCTCAGAGGGAATGCTCAAAACACCGACTGTAAGAAAAGTCTCTATTCTTGTACTTAAGGCGGCATTGTGCTTTTTGTATTTAATTCCGACGCGATTACTGTGTTTCATCGTCAATGTGAAGGTCCAAGTAATACATTGAACCTGCAGTGGTGTATCGGAAACTAATACTGGTCTCACAGGGAATGTTCAAACCACCGACTGTAAGAAGAGTCTCTATTCTTGTACGTAAGGCGGCATTGTGCCTTTTGTAATTAATTGCGATGCGATTTCTGTGTTCCATCATCAATGTTAATATCCGACGTGATATCTGTGTTTCATCCTCAATGTGAAGGTCCATGGAACACATTGAACCTTCAGTGGTGTATCGGAAATTAATACCGGTCTCACAGGAAAGGATCAGAGCACAGACTCTAAGAAGTCTCACTCATTTTGCACTTAAGGCGGCATTGTGCCTTTTGTGTTTAATTCCGATCTAATTTCAGTGTTTCATCGTCAATGTGTATGTCCGTGGAATACATTGAACCTGCAGTGGTGTATCGGAAACTAATACTGGTCTCACAGGGAATAATCAAAACACCGACTGTAAGAAGAGTCTCTATTTTTGTACTTAAGGCTGCATTGTGCTTTTTGTATTTAATTCCGACGCGATTACTGTGTTTCATCGTCAAGGTGGAGGTAAAAGGAATACATTGAACCTGCAGTGGTGTATCGGAAACTAATACTGGTCTCACAGGGAATGTTCAAAGCACCGACTGTAAGAAGATTCTCTATTCTTGTACTTAAGGCGGCATTGTGCCTTTTGTATTTAATTGCGATGCGATTTCTGTGTTCCATCATCAATGTTAATATCCAATGAATACATTGAACCTGCAGTGGTGTATCCGAAACTAATACTGGTTCACAGGAAAGGATCAAAGCACAGACCCTAAGAAGTCTCACTCTTCTTGCATTTAAGTTGCATTGTGCCTTTTGTATTTAATTCTTATCTAATTTCAGTGTTTCATCGTCAACGTGTGGGTCCAAGGAATACACTGAACCTGCAGTGGTGTATCGGAAACTAATACTGGTCTCACAGGAAAGGATCAAAACACAGACTGAAAGAAGAGTCTCTATTCTAGTACTTAAGGCGGCATTGTGCCTTTTGTATTTTATTGCGATGCGATATCTGTGTTTCATCGACAATGTGAAGGTCCAAGGAACACATTGAACCTGCAGTGGTGTATCGGAAACTAATACTGGTCTCACAGGAAAGGATCAAAGCACAGACTCTAAGAAGTCTCACTCTTCTTGCACTTAAGGCGGCATTGCGCCTTTTGTATTTAATTCCGATGTAATTTCAGTGGTTCATCGGCAACGTGTATGTCCTAGGAATAGATTGAACCTGCAGTGCTGTATCGGAAACTAAGACTGATCTCAGAGGGAATGTTCAAAGCACCGACTGTAAGAAGAGTCTCTATTTTTGTACTTAAGGCGGCATTGTGTCTTTTGTATTTAATTCCGATGCGATTTCTGAGTTTCATCGTCAATGTGTATGTCCAAGGAATACATTGAACCTGCAATGGGCTGTCGGAAACTAATACTGGTCTCACAGGGAATGCTCAAAGCACCGACTGTAAGAAGAGTCTCTATTTTTGTACTTAAGGCGGCATTGTGTCTTTTGTATTTAATTCCAATGCGATTTCTGAGTTTCATCGTCAATGTGAAGGTCCAAGGAATACATTGAACCTGCAGTGGTGTATCGGAGACTAATACTGGTCTCACAGGAATGGATCAAAGAACAGACTCTAAGAAGTCTCACTCTTCTTGCACTTAAGTCGGCATTGTAGCTTTTGTATTTAATTTCGACGTAATTTCAGTGTTTCATCGTCAATGTGTATGTCCAAGGAATACATTGAACCGGCAGTGGTGTATCGGAAGCTAATATTGGTCTCACAGGAAAGGATCAAATGACAGACTCTAAGAAGTCTCACTTTTCTTGCACTTAAGGCGGCATTGTGGCTTTTGTATTAAATTCCGATGTATTTTCACTGTTTCATCGTCAATGTGTATGTCCGAGGAATACATTGAACCAGCAGTGGTGTATCGTAAACTAATACTGGCCTCACAGGGAACGGTCAAAGCACCGACTGTAAGAAGAGTTCCTATTCTTGTACTTAGAGCGGCATTGTGCCTTTTTGTATTTAATTCCGACGTGATATCTGTGTTTCATCGTCAATGTGAAGGTCCATGGAACACATTGAACCTTCACTGGTGTATCGGAAACTAATACCGGTCTCACAGGAAAGGTCAAAGCACAGAATCTAAGAAGTCTCACTCATCTTGCACTTAAGGCGGCATTGTGTCTTTTGTATTTAATTGCGATGCGATTTCTGTGTTTCATCGTCATTGTGAAGGTCCAAGGAATACATTAAACCTGCAGTGGTGTATCGGAAACTAATACTGGTTCACAGGAAAGGATCAAAGCACAGACTCTAAAAAGTCTCATTCTTCTTGCACTTAAGGCGGCATTGCGCCTTTTGTATTTAATTCCGATGTAATTTCAATGGTTCATCGGCAACGTGTATGTCCTAGGAATAGATTGAACCTGCAGTGCTGTATCGGAAACTAAGACTGATCTCAGAGGGAATGTTCAAAGCACCGACTGTAAGAAGAGTCTGTATTTTTGTACTTAAGGCGGCATTGTGCCTTTTGTATTTAATTCCGATGCGATTTCTGTGTTTCATCATCAATGTTAATATCCAATGAATACATTGAACCTGCAGTGGTGTATCCGAAACTAATACTGGTTGACAGGAAAGGATCAGAGCACAGACCCTAAGAAGTCTCACTCTTCTTGCACTTAAGGTACATTGTGCCTTTTGAATTTAATTCTGATCTAATTTCTGTGTTTCATCGTCAACGTTTGTGTCCAAGGAATACATTGAACCTGCAGTGGTGTATCGGAAACTAATACTGGTCTCACAGGGAATGCTCAAAACACCGACTGTAAGAAGTGTCTCTATTATTGTACTTAAGGCTGCATTGTGCTTTTTGTATTTAATTCCGACGCGATTACTGTGTTTCATCGTCAATGTGAAGGTCCAAGTAATACATTGAACCTGCAGTGGTGTATCGGAAACTAATACTGGTCTCACAGGGAATGTTCAAACCACCGACTGTAAGAAGAGTCTCTATTCTTGTACGTAAGGCGGCATTGTGCCTTTTGTAATTAATTGCGATGCGATTTCTGTGTTCCATCATCAATGTTAATATCCAATGAATACATTGAACCTGCAGTGGTGTATCCGAAACTAATACTGGTTCACAGGAAAGGATCAAAGCACAGACCCTAAGAAGTCTCACTCTTCATGCACTTAAGTTGCATTGTGCCTTTTGTATTTAATTCTAATCTAATTTCAGTGTTCCATCGTCAACGTGTGTGTCCAAGGAATACATTGAACCTGCAGTGGTGTATCGGAAACTAATACTGGTCTCACAGGGAATGCTCAAAGCACCGACTGTAAGAAGAGTCTCTATTCTTGTTCTTAAGGTGGCATTGTGCCTTTTGTATTTAATTGCGATGCGATTTCTGTGTTTCATCATCAATGTGAAGGTCCAAGGAATACATTGAACCTGTAGTGGTGTATCGGAAACTAATACTGGTCTCACAGGAAAGGATCAAAGCACAACATTAAGAAGTCTCACTCTTCTTGTACTTAAGGCGGCATTGTGCCTTTTGTATTTAATTCCGATGCGATTTCTGTGTTTCATCGCCAATGTGAAGGTCCAAGGAATACATTGAAATTGCAAATGAGTATCGGAAACTAATACTGGTCTCACAGGAAAGGATCAATGCACAGACTCTAAGAAGTCTCACCCTTCTTGCACTTTAGGCGCCATTGTGCCTTTTGTATTTAATTCCGATGCGATATCTGTGTTTCATCGTCAATGTGAAGGTCCAAGGAACACATTGAACCTGCAGTGGTGTATCGGAAACTAATACTGGTCTCACAGGAAAGAATCAAAGCACAGACTCTAAGAAGTCTCACTCTTCTTGCACTTAAGGCGGCATTGCGCCTTCTGTATTTAATTCCGATGTAATTTCAGTGGTTCATCGGCAACGTGTATGTCCTAGGAATAGATTGAACCTGCAGTGGTGTATCGGAAACTAAGACTGGTCTCACAGGGAATGTTCAAAGCACCGACATTAGGAAGAGTCTCGATTCTTGTACTTAGGGCGGCATTTTTCCTTTTGTATTTAATTCCGATGCGATTTCTGTGTTTCATCGTCAATGTGAAGGTCCAAGGAATACATTGAACCTGCAGTGGTGTATCGGAAACTAATACTGGTCTCACAGGGAATGCTCATAGCACGACAGTAAGAAGAGTCTCAATTCTTGTACTTAAGGCGGCATTGTGCCTTTTGTATTTAACTCCGATGCGATTTCTGTGTTTCATCGCCAATGTTATGGTCCAAGGAATACATTGAACCTGGAGTGGTGTATCAGAAACTAATACTGGTCTCACAGGGAATGCTCAAAGCACCGACTGTAAGAAGAGTCTCTATTCTTGTACTTAAGGCGGCATTGCGCGTTTTGTAATTAATTCAGATGCGATTTCTTTGTTTCATCGGCAATGTGAAGGTCCAAGGAATACATTGAACCTGCAGTGGTGTATCGGAAACTAATACTGGTCTCACAGGGAATGCTCAAAGCACCGACTGTAAGAAGAGACTCTATTCTTGTACTTAAGGCGGCATTGGGATTTTTATATTTAATTCCGATGCAATTTCTGTGTTTCATCGTCAATGTGAAGATCCAAGGAATACATTGAACCTGCAGTGGGCTATCGGAAACTAATCCTGGTCCCAAAGGAAAGGATCAATGCACAGACTCTAAGAAGTCTCACCCTTCTTGCACTTAATGCGGCATTGCGCCTTTTCTATTTAATTTCGATGCGATTTCTGTGTTTCATCGTCAATGTGAAGGTCGAAGGAATACATTGACCCTGCAGAGGAGTATCGGAAACTAATACTGGTCTCACAGGAAAGAATCAAAGCACAGACTCTAAGAAGTCTCACTGTTCTTGCACTTAAGGCGGCATTGCGCCTTCTGTATTTAATTCCGATGTAATTTCAGTGTTTCATCTTCAACGTGTACGTCCAAGGAATACATTGAACCTGCAGTGGTGTATCGGAAACTAATACTGGTCTCACAGAGAATGCTCAAAACAGCGACTGTAAGAGGAGTCTCTATTCTTATATTTAAGGCGGCATTGTGCCTTTTGTATTTAATTGCGATGCGATATCTGTGTTTCATCATCAATGTGAAGGTCCAAGACAAACATTGACCCTGCAGTGGTGTATCAGAAACTGACACTGGTCTCACAGGAAAGGATCATAGCACAGACTCTAAGAAGTCTCACTCTTCTTGCATTTAAGGCGGAATTGCGCCTTTTGTATTTAATTCCGATGTAATTTCAGTGGTTCATCGACAACGTGTATGTCCTAGGAATACATTGAACCTGCAGTGGTGTATCGGAAACTAAGACTTGTCTCACAGGGAATGCTCAAAGCACCGACTTTTAGAAGAGTCTCTATTCTTGTACTTAAGGCGGCATTTTGCTTTTGTATTTAATTCCAATGCGATTTCTGTGTTTCATCGCTAATGTGAAGGTCGAAGGAATACATTGAGCCTGCAGTGATGTATCGCAAACTAATACTGGTCTCACAGGAAAGGATCATGGCACCGACTGTGTGAAGAGTCTCTACTCTTGTACTTAAGGCGGCATTGTGCCTTTTGTATTTAATTCCGATGCGAGTTCTGTGTTTCATCGTCAATGTGTATGTCCAAGGAATACATTGAACCTGCAATGGGCTATCGGAAACTAATACTGGTCTCACAGGGAATGCTTAAAGCACCGACTGTAAGAAGAGTCTCTATTCTTGTACTTAGGGCGGCATTCTATCTTTTGTATTTACTTCCGATGCGATTTCTGTGTTTCATCGTCAATGTGTATGTCCAAGGAATACATTGAACCTGCAATGGGGTATCGGAAACTAATACTGGTCTCACAGTGAATGCTCAACTCACCGACTGTAAGAAGAGTCTCTATTCTTGTACTTAAGGCGGCATTGTGTCTTTTGTATTTAATTCCGATGCGATTTCTGTGTTTCATCGTCAATGTGTATGTCCAAGGAATACATTGACCCTGCAGTGGAGTATCGGAAACTAATACTGGTCTCACAAGAAAGGATCATAGCACAGACTCTAAGAAGTCTCACTCTTCTTGCATTTAAGGCGGCATTGATCCTTTTGTATTTAATTCCGATGTAATTTCAGTGGTTCATCGACAACGTGTATGTCCTAGGAATACATTGAACCTGCAGTGGTGTATCGGAAACTAAGACTTGTCTCACAGGGAATGCTGAAAGCACCGACTTTAAGAAGAGTCTCTATTCTTGTACTTAAGGCGGCATTTTGCTTTTGTATTTAATTCCAATGAGATTTCTGTGTTTCATCGCTAATGTGAAGGTCGAAGGAATACATTGAGACTGCAGTGATGTATCGGAAACTAATACTGGTCTCATAGGAAAGGATCAAAGCACCGACTGTAAGAAGAGTCTCTATTCTTGTAATTAAGGCGGCATTGTGCCTTTTGTATGTAATTGCGATGCGATTTCTGTGTTTCATCATCAATGTGAAGGTCAATGAATACATTGAACCTGCAGTGGTGTATCCGAAACTAATACTGGTTCACAGGAAAGGATCAAAGCACAGACTCTAAGAAGTCTCACCCTTCTTTCTCTTAAGTTTCATTGTTCCTTTTGTATTAAATTCCGATCTAATTTCAGTGTTTCATCGTCACGTGTGTGTCCAAGGAATACATTGAACCTGCAGTGGTGTATCGAAAACTAATACTGGTCTCACAGGGAATGCTCAAAGCACCGACTGTAAGAAGAGTCTCTATTCTTGTACTGAAGGCGGTATTGTGCATTTTGTATTTAATTCCGATGCGATTTCTGTGTTTCATCGTCAATGTGAAGGTCCAAGGAATACATTGAACCTGCAATGGGGTATCGGAAACTAATACTGGTCTCACAGGGAATGCTCAAAGCACCGACTGTAAGAAGAGTCTCTATTCTTGTACTTAAGGCGGCATTGTGTCTTTTGTATTTAATTCCGATGCGATTTCTGTGTTTCATCGTCAATGTGTATGTCCAAGGAATACATTGAACCGGCAGTGGTGTATCGGAAACTAATACTGGTTTCACAGGAAAGGATCAAATGACAGATTCTAAGAAGTCTCACGCTTCTTGCACTTAAGGCGGCATTGTGGCTTTTGTATTAAATTCCGATTTAATTTCAGTGTTTCATCGTCAATGTGTATGTCCAAGGAATACATTGAACCAGCAGTGGTGTATCGGAAACTAATACAGGTCTCACAGGAAACTGTCAAAGCACCGACTGTAAGAAGAGTCTCTATTCTTGTACTTAAAGCGGCATTGTGCCTTTTTGTATTTTATTCCGATGTGATATCTGTGATTCATCGTCAATATGAAGGTCCAAGGAACACATTGAACCTGCAGTGGTGTATCGGAAACTAATACCGGTCTCACAGGAAAGGATCAAAGCACAGACTCTAAGAAGTCTTACTCTTCTTGCACTTAAGGCGGCATTGTGCCTTTTGTATTTAATTCCAATGAGATTTCTGTGTTTCATCGTCAATGTGAAGGTATAAGGAATACATTGAACCTGCAGTGGTGTATCGGAAACTAATACTGGTCTCACAGGAAAGGATCAAAGCACCGACTGTAAGAAGAGTCTCTATTCTTGTACTTAAGGCGGCATTGTGCCTTTTGTATTTAATTCCGATGCGAGTTCTGTGTTTCATCGTCAATGTGTATGTCCAAGGAATACATTGAACCTGCAATGGGCTATCGGAAACTAATACTGGTCTCACAGGGAATGCTCAAAGCACCGACTGTAAGATGAGTCTCTATTCTTGTACTTAGGGCGGCATTGTGTCTTTTGTATTTACTGCCGATGCGATTTCTGTGTTTCATTGTCAATGTGTACGTCCAAGGAATACATTGAACCTGCAATGGGGTATCGGATACTGATACTGGTCTCACAGGGAATGCTCAAAGCACCGACTGTAAGAAGAGTCTCTATTCTTGTACTTAAGGCGGCATTGTGTCTTTTGTATTTAATTCCGATGCGATTTCTGTGTTTCATCGTCAATGTGTATGTCCAAGGAATACATTGAACCGGCAGTGGTGTATCGGAAACTAATACTGGTTTCACAGGAAAGGATCAAATGACAGATTCTAAGAAGTCTCACTCTTCTTGCACTTAAGGCGGCATTGTGGCTTTTGTATTAAATTCCGATTTAATTTCAGTGTTTCATCGTCAATGTGTATGTCCAATGAATACATTGAACCAGCAGTGGTGTATCGGAAACTAATACTGGTCTCACAGGAAACTGTCAAAGCACCGACTGTAAGAAGAGTCTCTATTCTTGTACTTAAAGCGGCATTGTGCCTTTTTGTATTTAATTCCGATAAGGTATCTGTGATTCATCGTCAATATGAAGGACCAAGGAACACATTGAAAATTGCAGTGGTGTATCGGAAACTAATACCGGTCTCACAGGAAAGGATCAAAGCACAGGCTCTAAGAAGTCTTACTCTTCTTGCACTTAAGGCGGCATTGTGCCTTTTGTATTTAATTGCGATGCGATTTCAGTGTTTCATCGTCAATGTGATGGTCCAAGGAATACATTACACTTGCAGTTGTGTATCGGAAACTAATACTGGTCTCACAGGAAAGGATCAAAGCACAGACTCTAAGAAGTCACACTCTTCTTGCACTTAAGTCGGCATTGTGCCTTTAGTATTTAATTCCGTTGCGATATCTGTGTTTCATCGTCAATGTGAATGTCCAAGGAATACATTGATCCTGCAGTGGTGTATCGGAAACTAATACTGGTCTCACAGGGAAAGCTCAAATCACCGACTGTAAGAAGAGTCTCTATTCTTGTACTTAGGGCGGCATTGTGCCTTTTGTATTTAATTCCGATGCAATTTCTGTGTTTCATCGTCATTGTGAAGGTCCAAGGAATACATTGAACCTGCAGTGGTGTATCGGAAACTAATACCGGTCTCAAAGGAAAGGTTCAAAGCACAGACTCTAAGAAGTCTCACTTTTCTTGCACTTAAGGCGGCATTGTGCCTTTTGTATTTAATTCCGATGCGATTTCTGTGTTTCATCGTCAATGTGAAGGTCCAAGGAATACATTAAACCTGCAGTGGTGTATCCGTAACTAATACTGGTCCCTAGGGAATGGATCAAACCACAGACTCTAAGAAGTCACACTCTTCTTGCACTTAAGGCGGCATTGTGCCTTTTGTATTTAATTCCGTTGGATATCTGTGTTTCATCGTCAATGTGAATGTCCATGGAATACATTGAATTTGCAGTGGTGTATCGGAAACTAATACTGATCTCACAGGAAAGGATCAAATAACAGACTCTAAGGAGTCTCACTCTTCTTGCACTTAAGGCGGCATTGTGCCATTTGTATTTAATTACGATGCGATTTCTGTGTTTCATCGTCAATGTGAAGGTCCAAGGAATACATTGAACCTGCAGTTGTCTATCAGAAACTAATACTGGTTCACAGGAAAGGATCAAAGCACAGCCACTAAGAAGTCTTTCTCGTCTCGCACTTAAGTTGCATTGTGCCTTTTGCATTTCATTTCGATCTAATTTCAGTTTTTCATCGTCAACTTTTGTGTCCAAGGAATACATTGAACCTGCAGTGGTGTATCGGAAACTAATACTGGTTTCACAGGGAATGCTCAAAGCACCGACTGTAAGAAGAGTCTCTATTCTTGTACTTAGGGCGGCATTGTGCCTTTTGTATTTAATTCCGATGCGATTATTGTGTTTCATCGTCAATGTAAAGGTCCAAGGAATACATTAAACCTGCAGTGGTGTATCGGAAACTAATACCGGTCTCATAGGAAAGGTTCAAAGCACAGACTCTAAGAAGTCTCACTTTTCTTGCACTTAAAGCGGCATTGTGCCTTTTGTATTTAATTCCGATGCGATTTCTGTGTTTCATCGTCAATGTGAAGGTCCAAGGAATACATTAAACCTGCAGTGGTGTATCCGAAACTAATACTGGTCCCACAGGAATGGATCAAACCACAGACTCTAAGAAGTCACACTCTTCTTGCACTTAAGGCGGCATTGTGCCTTTTGTATTTAATTCCGTTGGGATATCTGTGTTTCATCGTCAATGTGAATGTCCATGGAATACATTGAATTTGCAGTGGTGTATCGGAAACTAATACTGATCTCACAGGAAAGGTTCAAAGCACAGACTCTAAGAAGTCTCACTTTTCTTGCACTTAAAGCGGCATTGTGCCTTTTGTATTTAATTCCGATGCGATTTCTGTGTTTCATCGTCAATGTGAAGGTCCAAGGAATACATTAAACCTGCAGTGGTGTATCCGAAACTAATACTGGTCCCACAGGAATGGATCAAACCACAGACTCTAAGAAGTCACACTCTTCTTGCACTTAAGGCGGCATTGTGCCTTTTGTATTTAATTCCGTTGCGATATCTGTGTTTTTCGTCGTCAATGTGAATGTCCAAGGAATACATTGAACCTGCAGTGGTGTATCGGAAACTAATACTGGTCTCAAAGGGAAAGCTCAAATCACCGACTGTAAGAAGAGTCTCTATTCTTGTACTTAGGTTGGCATTGTGCCTTTTGTATTTACTTCCGATGCGATTTCTAAGTTTCATCGTCATTGTGAAGGTCCAAGGAATACATTGAACCTGCAGTGGTGTATCGGAAACTAATACCGGTCTCACAGGAGAGGATCAAAGCACAGACTCTAAGAGGTCTCACTTTTCTTGCACTTAAGGCGGCATTGTGCCTTTTGTATTTAATTCCGATGCGATTTCTATGTTTCATCGTCAGTGGGAAGGTCCAAGGAATACATTAAACCTGCAGTGGTGTATCCGAAACTAATACCGGTCCCACAGGAAAGGATCAAAGCACAGACTCTAAGAAGTCACACTCTTCTTGCACTTAAGTCGGCATTGTGCCTTTAGTATTTAATTCCGTTGCGATATCTGTGTTTTATCGTCAATGTGAATGTCCAAGGAATACTTTGAACTTGCAGTGGTGTATCGGAAACTAATACTGGTCTCACAGGGAAAGCTCAAATAACCGACTGTAAGAAGAGTCTCTATTCCTCTACTTAGGGCGGCATTGTGCCTTTTGTATTTAATTCCGATGCGATTTCTGTGTTTCATCGTCATTGTGAAGGTCCAAGGAATACATTGAACCTGCAGTGGTGTATCGGAAAGTAATACCGGTCTCACAGGAAAGGATCAAAGCACAGACTCTAAGAAGCCTCACTTATCTAGCACTTAAGGCGTCATTGTGCCTTTTGTATTTAATTCCGATGCGATTTCTGTGTTTCATAGTCAATGTGAATGTCCATGGAGTAATTAGAATTTGCAGTGGTGTATCGGAAACTAATACTGGTCTCTCAGGATAGGTCCAAAACACAGACTCTAAGGAGTCTCACTCTTCTTGCACTTAAGGCGGCATTGTGCCTTTTGTATTTAAGTCCGATCAACTTACAGTAGTTCATCGTCAGTGTGTTTGTCCAAGGAATACATTGAACCTGCAGTGGTGTAACGGAAACTAATACTGGTCTCACAGGGAATGCTCAAATCACCGACTGTAAGAAGAGTCTCTATTTTTGTACTTAAGGCTGCATTGTGTCTTTTGTATTTAATTCCGACGCGATTACTGTGTTTCATCGTCAATGTGAAGGTCCAAGGAATACATTGAAACTGCAGTGGTGTATCGGAAACTAATACTGGCCTCAAAGGGAATGCTCAAAGCACCAACTGTAAGAAGAGTCTCTATTCATGTACTTAAGGCGGCATTGTGCCTTTTGTATTTAACTGCGATGCGATTTCTGTGTTTCATCATCAATGTTAAAATCCAATGAATCCATTGAACCTGCAGTGGTGTATCCGAAACTAATACTGGTTCACAGGAAAGGATCAAAGCATAGACCCTAAGAAGTCTCACACTTCTTGCACGTAAGTTGCATTGTGCATTTTGTATTTAATTCGGATCTAATTTCAGTGTTTCATCGTCAACGTTTGTGTCCAAGAAATACATTGAACCTGCAGTGGTGTATCGGAAACTAATACTGGTTTCACAGGGAATGCTCAAAACACCGACTGTAAGAAGAGTCTCTATTCTTGTACTTAAGGCGGCATTGTGCCTTTTGTATTTAATTCCGATGCGAGTTCTGTGTTTCATCGTCAATGTGTATGTCCAAGGAATACATTGAACCGGCAGTGGTGTATCGGAAACTAATACTGGTCTCACAGGAAAGGATCAAAGCACCGACTGTAAGAAGAGTCTCTATTCTTGTACTTAAGGCGGCATTGTGCCTTTTGTATTTAATTTCGATGCGAGTTCTGTGTTTCATCGTCAATGTGTATGTCCAAGGAATACATTGAACCTGCAATGGGCTATCGGAAACTAATACTGGTCTCACAGGGAATGCTCAAAGCACCGACTGTAAGATGAGTCTCTATTCTTGTACTTAGGGCGGCATTGTGTCTTTTGTATTTACTGCCGATGCGATTTCTGTGTTTCATCGTCAATGTGTACGTCCAAGGAATACATTGAACCTGCAATGGGGTATCGGAAACTAATACTGGTCTCACAGGGAATGCTCAAAGCACCGACTCTAAGAAGAGTCTCTATTCTTGTACTTAAGGCGGCATTGTGTCTTTTGTATTTAATTCCGATGCGATTTCTGTGTTTCATCGTCAATGTGTATGTCCAAGGAATACATTGAACCGGCAGTGGTGTATCGGAAACTAATACTGGTTTCACAGGAAAGGATCAAATGACAGATTCTAAGAAGTCTCGCTCTTCTTGCACTTAAGGCGGCATTGTGGCTTTTGTATTAAATTCCGATTTAATTTCAGTGTTTCATCGTCAATGTGTATGACCAATGAATACATTGAACCAGCAGTGGTGTATCGGAAACTAATACTGGTCTCACAGGAAACTGTCAAAGCACCGACTGTAAGAAGAGTCTCTATTCTTGTACTTAAAGTGGCATTGTGCCTTTTTGTATTTAATTCCGATGTGATATCTGCGATTCATCATCAATATGAAGGTCCAAGGAACACATTGAACCTGCAGTGGTGTATCGGAAACTAATACCGGTCTCACAGGAAAGGATCAAAGCACAGGCTCTAAGAAGTCTTACTCTTCTTGCACTTAAGGCGGCATTGTGCCTTTTGTATTTAATTGCGATGCGATTTCAGTGTTTCATCGTCAATGTGATGGTCCAAGGAATACATTACACTTGCAGTTGTGTATCGGAAACTAATACTGGTCTCACAGGAAAGGATCAAAGCACAGACTCTAAGAAGTCACACTCTTCTTGCACTTAAGTCGGCATTGTGCCTTTAGTATTTAATTCCGTTGCGATATCTGTGTTTCATCGTCAATGTGAATGTCCAAGGAATACATTGAACCTGCAGTGGTGTATCGGAAACTAATACTGGTCTCACAGGAAAAGCTCAAATCACCGACTGTAAGAAGAGTCTCTATTCTTGTACTTAGGGCGGCATTGTGCCTTTTGTATTTAATTCCGATGCAATTTCTGTGTTTCATCGTCATTGTGAAGGTCCAAGGAATACATTGAACCTGCAGTGGTGTATCGGAAACTAATACCGGTCTCAAAGGAAAGGTTCAAAGCACAGACTCTAAGAAGTCTCACTTTTCTTGCACTTAAGGCGGCATTGTGCCTTTTGTATTTAATTCCGATGCGATTTCTGTGTTTCATCGTCAATGTGAAGGTCCAAGGAATACATTAAACCTGCAGTGGTGTATCCGAAACTAATACTGGTCCCTAGGGAATTTATCAAACCACAGACTCTAAGAAGTCACACTCTTCTTGCACTTAAGGCGGCATTGTGCCTTTTGTATTTAATTCCGTTGGATATCTGTGTTTCATCGTCAATGTGAATGTCCATGGAATACATTGAATTTGCAGTGGTGTATCGGAAACTAATACTGATCTCACAGGAAAGGATCAAATCACAGACTCTAAGGAGTCTCACTCTTCTTGCACTTAAGGCGGCATTGTGCCTTTTGTATTTAATTACGATGCGATTTCTGTGTTTCATCGTCAATGTGAAGGTCCAAGGAATACATTGAACCTGCAGTTGTCTATCAGAAACTAATACTGGTTCACAGGAATGGATCAAAGCACAGCCACTAAGAAGTCTTTCTCTTCTCGCACTTAAGTTGCATTGTGCCTTTTGCATTTAATTCCGATCTAATTTCAGTTTTTCATCGTCAACTTTTGTGTCCAAGGAATACATTGAACCTGCAGTGGTGTATCGGAAACTAATACTGGTTTCACAGGGAATGCTCAAAGCACCGACTGTAAGAAGAGTCTCTATTCTTGTACTTAGGGCGGCATTGTGCCTTTTGTATTTAATTCCGATGCGATTATTGTGTTTCATCGTCAATGTAAAGGTCCAATGAATACATTAAACCTGCAGTGGTGTATCGGAAACTGATACCGGTCTCATAGGAAAGGTTCAAAGCACAGACTCTAAGAAGTCTCACTTTTCTTGCACTTAAAGCGGCATTGTGCCTTTTGTATTTAATTCCGATGCGATTTCTGTGTTTCATCGTCAATGTGAAGGTCCAAGGAATACATTAAACCTGCAGTGGTGTATCCGAAACTAATACTGGTCCCACAGGAATGGATCAAACCACAGACTCTAAGAAGTCACACTCTTCTTGCACTTAAGGCGGCATTGTGCCTTTTGTATTTAATTCCGTTGCGATATCTGTGTTTCATCGTCAATGTGAATGTCCATGGAATACATTGAATTTGCAGTGGTGTATCGGAAACTAATACTGATCTCACAGGAAAGGTTCAAAGCACAGACTCTAAGAAGTCTCACTTTTCTTGCACTTAAAGCGGCATTGTGCCTTTTGTATTTAATTCCGATGCGATTTCTGTGTTTCATCGTCAATGTGAAGGTCCAAGGAATACATTAAACCTGCAGTGGTGTATCCGAAACTAATACTGGTCCCACAGGAATGGATCAAACCACAGACTCTAAGAAGTCACACTCTTCTTGCACTTAAGGCGGCATTGTGCCTTTTGTATTTAATTCCGTTGCGATATCTGTGTTTTTCGTCGTCAATGTGAATGTCCAAGGAATACATTGAACCTGCAGTGGTGTATCGGAAACTAATACTGGTCTCAAAGGGAAAGCTCAAATCACCGACTGTAAGAAGAGTCTCTATTCTTGTACTTAGGTTGGCATTGTGCCTTTTGTATTTACTTCCGATGCGATTTCTGTGTTTCATCGTCATTGTGAAGGTCCAAGGAATACATTGAACCTGCAGTGGTGTATCGGAAACTAAT
Organism: Schistocerca americana; assembly: GCF_021461395.2. Taxonomy (NCBI): domain Eukaryota; kingdom Metazoa; phylum Arthropoda; class Insecta; order Orthoptera; family Acrididae; genus Schistocerca; species Schistocerca americana. The sequence goes on from NW_025725371.1 coordinate 22,786,751, forward strand.
ACCGGTCTCACAGGAGAGGATCAAAGCACAGACTCTTAGAGGTCTCACTTTTCTTGCACTTAAGGCGGCATTGTGCCTTTTGTATTTAATTCCGATGCGATTTCTGTGTTTCATCGTCAATGGGAAGGTCCAAGGAATACATTAAACCTGCAGTGGTGTATCCGAAACTAATACTGGTCCCACAGGAAAGGATCAAAGCACAGACTCTAAGAAGTCACACTCTTCTTGCACTTAAGTCGGCATTGTGCCTTTAGTATTTAATTCCGTTGCGATATCTGTGTTTTATCGTCAATGTGAATGTCCAAGGAATACATTGAACTTGCAGTGGTGTATCGGAAACTAATACTGGTGTCACAGGGAAAGCTCAAATAACCGACTGTAAGAAGAGTCTCTATTCTTCTACTTAGGGCGGCATTGTGCCTTTTTTATTTAATTCCGATGCGATTTCTGTGTTTCATCGTCATTGTGAAGGTCCAAGGAATACATTGAACCTGCAGTGGTGTATCGGAAACTAATACCGGTCTCACAGGAAAGGATGAAAGCACAGACTCTAAGAAGTCTCACTTATCTAGCACTTAAGGCGTCATTGTGCCTTTTGTATTTAATTCCGATGCGATTTCTGTGTTTCATAGTCAATGTGAATGTCCATGGAGTACATAGAATTTGCAGTGGTGTATCGGAAACTAATACTGGTCTCACAGGATAGCTCCAAAACACAGACTCTAAGGAGTCTCACTCTTCTTGCACTTAAGGCGGCATTGTGCCTTTTGTATTTAAGTCCGATCAACTTACAGTAGTTCATCGTCAGTGTGTTTGTCCAAGGAATACATTGAACCTGCAGTAGTGTAACGGAAACTAATACTGGTCTCACAGGGAATGCTCAAATCACCGACTGTAAGAAGAGTCTCTATTTTTGTACTTAAGGCTGCATTGTGTCTTTTGTATTTAATTCCGACGCGATTACTGTGTTTCATCGTCAATGTGAAGGTCCAAGGAATACATTGAAACTGCAGTGGTGTATCGGAAACTAATACTGGCCTCATAGGGAATGCTCAAAGCACCGACTGTAAGAAGAGTCTCTATTCATGTACTTAAGGCGGCATTGTGCCTTTTGTATTTAACTGCGATGCGATTTCTGTGTTTCATTATCAATGTTAATATCCAATGAATCCATTGAACCTGCAGTGGTGTATCCGAAACTAATACTGGTTCACAGGAAAGGATCAAAGCACAGACCCTAAGAAGTCTCACACTTCTTGCACGTAAGTTGCATTGTGCATTTTATATTTAATTCGGATCTAATTTCAGTGTTTCATCGTCAACGTTTGTGTCCAAGAAATACATTGAACCTGCAGTGGTGTATCGGAAACTAATACTGGTTTCACAGGGAATGCTCAAAACACCGACTGTAAGAAGAGTCTCTATTTTTGTACTTAAGGCTGCATTGTGCCTTTTGTATTTAATTCCGACGCGATTACTGTGTTTCATCGTCAATGTGAAGGTCCAAGGAATACATTGAACCTGCAGTGGTGTATCTGAAACTAATACTGGTCTCACAGGGAATGCTCAAAGCACCGACTGTAAGAAGAGTCTCTATTCTTGTACTTAAGGCGGCATTTTGCCTTTTGGTATTTAATTGCGATGCGATTTCTGTGTTTCATCATCAATGTTAATATCCAATGAATTCATTAAACCTGCAGTGGTGTATCCGAAACTAATACTGGTTCACAGGAAAGGATCAAAGCACAGACCCTAAGAAGTCTCACTCCTCTTGCACTTAAGTTGCATTGTGCCCTATGTATTTAATTCTGATCTAAGTTCAGTGTTTCATCGTCAACGTGTGTGTCCAAGGAAAACATTGAACCTGCAGTGGTGTATCGGAAACTAATACTGGTCTCACAGGGAATGCTCAAAGCACCGACTGTAAGAAGAGTCTCTATTCTTGTTCTTAAGGTGGCATTGTGCCTTTTGTATTTAATTGCGATGCTATTTCTGTGTTTCATCATCAATGTGAAGGTCCAAGGAATACATTGAACCTGCAGTGGTGTATCGGAAACTAATACTGGTCTCACAGGAAAGGATCAAAGCACAACTTTAAGAAGTCTCACTCTTCTTGCAACAATTGCGGCATTGTGCCTTTTGTATTTAATTCCGATGCGATTTCTGTGTTTCATCGTCAATGTGAAGGTCCAAGGAATACATTGAAATTGCAAATGAGTATCGGAAACTTATACTGGTCTCACAGGAAAGGATCAATGCACAGACTCTAAGTAGTCTCACCCTTCTTGCACTTACGGCGGCATTGTGCTATTTGTATTTAATTCCGATGTAATATCAGTAGTTCATCGGCAACGTGTATGTCCTAGGAATACATTGAACCTGCAGTGGTGCATCGGAAACTAAGACTGGTTTCACAGGGAATGTTCAAAGCACCGACTTTAAGAAGAGTCTCGATTCTTGTACTTAGGGCGGCATTTTTCCTTTTGTATTTAATTCCGATGCGATTTCTGTGTTTCATCGTCAATGTGAAGGTCCAAGGAATACATTAAACCTGCAGTGGTGTATCCGAAAGTAATACTGGTCCCACAGGAATGGATCAAACCACAGACTCTAAGAAGTCACACTCTTCTTGCACTTAAGGCGGCATTGTGCCTTTTGTATTTAATTCCGTTGCGATATCTGTGTTTCATCGTCAATGTGAATGTCCATGGAATACATTGAATTTGCAGTGGTGTATCGGAAACTAATACTGATCTCACAGGAAAGGTTCACAGAACAGACTCTAAGAAATCTCACTTTTCTTGCACTTAAAGCGGCATTGTGCCTTTTGTATTTAATTTCGATGCGATTTCTGTGTTTCATCGTCAATGTGAAGGTCCAAGGAATATATTAAACCTGCAGTGGTGCATCCGAAACTAATACTGGTCCCACAGGAATGGATCAAACCACAGACTCTAAGAAGTCACACTCTTCTTGCACTTAAGGCGGCATTGTGCCTTTTGTATTTAATTCCGTTGCGATATCTGTGTTTTTCGTCGTCAATGTGAATGTCCAAGGAATACATTGAACCTGCAGTGGTGTATCGGAAACTAATACTGGTCTCAAAGGGAAAGCTCAAATCACCGACTGTAAGAAGAGTCTCTATTCTTGTACTTAGGTTGGCATTGTGCCTTTTGTATTTACTTCCGATGCGATTTCTGTGTTTCATCGTCATTGTGAAGGTCCAAGGAATACATTGAACCTGCAGTGGTGTATCGGAAACTAATACCGGTCTCACAGGAGAGGATCAAAGCACAGACTCTAAGAGGTCTCACTTTTTTTGCACTTAAGGCGGCATTGTGCCTTTTGTATTTAATTCCGATGCGATTTCTGTGTTTCATCGTCAATGGGAAGGTCCAAGGAATACATTAAACCTGCAGTGGTGTATCCGAAGTTAATACTGGTCCCACAGGAAAGGATCAAAGCACAGACGCTAAGAAGTCACACTCTTCTTGCACTTAAGTCGGCATTGTGCCTTTAGTATTTAATTCCGTTGCGATATCTGTGTTTAATCGTCAATGTGAATGTCCAAGGAATACATTGAACTTGCAGTGGTGTATCGGAAACTAATACTGGTCTCACAGGGAAAGCTCAAATAACCGACTGTAAGTAGAGTCTCTATTCTTCTACTTAGGGCGGCATTGTGCCTTTTGTATTTAATTCCGATGCGATTTCTGTGTTTCATCGTCATTGTGAAGGTCCAAGGAATACATTGAACCTGCAGTGGTGTATCGGAAACTAATACCGGTCTCACAGGAAAGGATCAAAGCACAGACTCGAAGAAGTCTCACTTATCTAGCACTTAAGGCGTCTTTGTGCCTTTTGTATTTAATTCCGATGCGATTTCTGTGTTTCATAGTCAATGTGAATGTCCATGGAGTACATAGAATTTGCAGTGGTGTATCGGAAACTAATACTGGTCTCACAGGATAGGTCCAAAACACAGACTCTAAGGAGTCTCACTCTTCTTGCACTTAAGGCGGCATTGTGCCTTTTGTATTTAAGTCCGATCAACTTACAGTAGTTCATCGTCAGTGTGTTTGTCCAAGGAATACATTGAACCTGCAGTGGTGTAACGGAAACTAATACTGGTCTCACAGGGAATGCTCAAATCACCGACTGTAAGAAGAGTCTCTATTTTTGTACTTAAGGCTGCATTGTGTCTTTTGTATTTAATTCCGACGCGATTACTGTGTTTCATCGTCAATGTGAAGGTCCAAGGAATACATTGAAACTGCAGTGGTGTATCGGAAACTAATACTGGCCTCATAGGGAATGCTCAAAGCACCGACTGTAAGAAGAGTCTCTATTCATGTACTTAAGGCGGCATTGTGCCTTTTGTATTTAACTGCGATGCGATTTCTGTGTTTCATCATCAATGTTAATATCCAATGAATCCATTGAACCTGCAGTGGTGTATCCGAAACTGATACTGGTTCACAGGAAAGAATCAAAGCACAGACCCTAAGAAGTCTCACACTTCTTGCACGTAAGTTGCATTGTGGATTTTGTATTTAATTCTGATCTAATTTCAGTGTTTCATCGTCAACGTTTGTGTCCAAGAAATACATTGAACCTGCAGTGGTGTATCGGAAACTAATACTGGTTTCACAGGGAATGCTCAAAACACCGACTGTAAGAAGAGTCTCTATTTTTGTACTTAAGGCTGCATTGTGCCTTTTGTATTTAATTCCGACGCGATTACTGTGTTTCATCGTCAATGTGAAGGTCCAAGGAATACATTGAACCTGCAGTGGTGTATCTGAAACTAATACTGGTCTCACAGGGAATGCTCAAAGCACCGACTGTAAGAAGAGTCTCTATTCTTGTACTTAAGGCGGCATTTTGCCTTTTGGTATTTAATTGCGATGCGATTTCTGTGTTTCATCATCAATGTTAATATCCAATGAATACATTAAACCTGCAGTGGTGTATCCGAAACTAATACTGGTTCACAGGAAAGGATCAAAGCACAGACCCTAAGAAGTCTCACTCCTCTTGCACTTAAGTTGCATTGTGCCTTTTGTATTTAATTCTGATCTAAGTTCAGTGTTTCATCGTCAACGTGTGTGTCCAAGGAATACATTGAACCTGCAGTGGTGTATCGGAAACTAATACTGGTCTCACAGGGAATGCTCAAAGCACCGACTGTAAGAAGAGTCTCTTTTCTTGTTCTTAAGGTGGCATTGTGCCTTTTGTATTTAATTGCGATGCTATTTCTGTGTTTCATCATCAATGTGAAGGTCCAAGGAATACATTGAACCTGCAGTGGTGTATCGGAAACTAATACTGGTCTCACAGGAAAGGATCAAAGCACAACTTTAAGAAGTCTCACTCTTCTTGCAACAATGGCGGCATTGTGCCTTTTGTATTTAATTCCGATGCGATTTCTGTGTTTCATCGTCAATGTGAAGGTCCAAGGAATACATTGAAATTGCAAATGAGTATCGGAAACTTATACTGGTCTCACAGGAAAGGATCAATGCACAGACTCTAAGTAGTCTCACCCTTCTTGCACTTACGGCGGCATTGTGCCTTTTGTATTTAATTCCGATGTAATATCAGTGGTTCATCGGCAACGTGTATGTCCTAGGAATACATTGAACCTGCAGTGGTGTATCGGAAACTAAGACTGGTTTCACAGGGAATGTTCAAAGCACCGACTTTAAGAAGAGTCTCGATTCTTGTACTTAGGGCGGCATTTTTCCTTTTGTATTTAATTCCGATGCGATTTCTGTGTTTCATCGTCAATGTGTATGTCCAAGGAATACATTTAACCTGCAGTGGTGTATCGGAAACTAATACTGGTCTCACAGGAAAGGATCAAAGCACAGACTCTAAGAAGTCTCACTCTTCTTGCACTTAAGGCGGCATTGTGCCTTTTGTATTTAATTCCGGTGCGATTTCTGTGTTTCATCGTCAATGTGAAGGTCCAAGGAATACATTGAACCTGCAGTGGTTTATCGGAAACTAATTCTGGTCTCACAGGAAAGGATCAAAGCACAGACTCTAAGAAGTGTCTTTCTTCTTGCACTTAACGCGGCATTGCGCCTTTTGTATTTAATTCCGATGCGATTTCTGTGTTTCATCGTCAATGTGAAGGTCCAAGGAATACATTGACCCTGCAGAGGAGTATCGGAAACTAATACTGGTCTCACAATAAGGAACAAAGCACAGACTCTAAGAAGTCTCACTCTTCATGCACTTAAGGTGGCACTGCGCATTTTGTATTTAATTCCGATGTAATTTCAGGGGTTTATCGTCAATGTGTATGTCCAGGGAATACATTGAACCTGCAGAGGTGTGTCAGAATTTAATACTGGTCTCACAGGGAATGCTTAAAACACCGACTGTAAGAGGAGTCTCTATTCTTATATTTAAGGCGGCATTGTGCCTTTTGTATTTAATTCCGACGCGATTTCTGTGTTTCATCGTCAATGTGAAGGTCCAAGGAGTACATTGAACCTGCAGTGGTGTGTCGGAAACTAATACTGGTCTTACAGGAAAGGACCAAAGCACAGACTCTAAGAAGTCACACTCTTCTTGCACTTAAAGCGGCATTGTGCCTTTTGAATTTAATACCGATGAGATATCTGTGTTTCATCGTCAATGTGAAGGTCCAAGGAATACATTAAACCTGGAGTGGTGTATGGGAAACTAATACTGGTCTCACAGGAAAGATTCAAAGCACAGACTCTAAGAAGTCTCACTCTTCTTGCACTTAAGTCGCATTGTGCCTTTTGTATTTAATTCCGATTCGATTTCTATGTTTCATCGTCAATGTGAAGGTCCAAGGAATACATTGAACCTGCAGTCGTGTATCGGAAACTAATACTGGTCTCACAGGAAAGGATCAAAGCACAGACTCTAAGAAGTCTCACTCTTCTTGCACTTAAGGCGGCATTGTGCCTTTTGTATTTAATTCCGATCTAATTTCAGTGTTTCATCATCAACTTATACGTCCAAGGAATACATTGAACCTGCAGTGGTGTATCGGAAAGTAATACTGGTCTCACAGAGAATGCTCAAAACACCGCCTGAAAGAAGAGTCTCTATTCTTGTACTTAAGGCGGCATTGTGCCTTTTGTATTTAATTACGATGCGATTTCTGTGATTCATCATCAATGTGAAGGTCCAAGGAATACATTGAACCTGCAGTAGTGTATCGGAAACTAATACTGGTCTCACAGGAGAGGATCAAAGCACAGACTCTAAGAAGTCTCACTCTTCTTGTACTTATGGCGGCATTGTGCCTTTTGTATTTAATTCCGATGCGATTTCTGTGTTTCATCGTAAATGTGAAGGTCCAAGGAATACATTGACCTGCAGTGGAGTATCGGAAACTAATACTGGTCTCAGAGGAAGTGATCAATGCACAGACTCTAAGAAGTCTCACTCTTCTTGCACTTAAGGCGGCATTGTTTTTTTTTGTATTTAATTCCTATGCGATTTCTGTGTTTTATCGTCAATGTGTAGGTAAAAGCAATAGATTGAACCAGCTGTGGTGTATCGGAAACTAATACTGGTGTCACAGGAAAGGATCAAAGCACAGACTCTATGAAGTGTCACTCTTCTTGCACTTAATGAGGCATTGTGCCTTTTGTATTTAATTCCGATGCGATTTCTGTGTTTCATCGTCAATGTGAAGGTCCAAGGAATACATTGACCCTGCAGTGGAGTATCGGAAACTAATACTGGTCTCACAGGAAAGGATCAAAGCACAGATTCTAAGAAGTCTCACTCTCCTTGCACTTAAGGTGGCACTGCGCCTTTTGTATTTAATTCCGATGTAATTTCAGTGGTTTATCGTCAATGTGTATGTCCTAGGAATACATTGACCCTGCAGTGGTGTATCGGAAACTAATACTGGTCTCACAGAGAATGCTCAGAACACCATCTGTAAGAAGAGTCTCTATTCTTGTACTTAAGGCGGCATTGTGCCTTTTGTATTTAATTGCGATGCGATATCTGTGTTTCATCGTCAATGTTAAGGTCCAAGACACACATTGACCCTTTAGTGGTGTATCGGAAACTAAAACTGGTCTCACAGGAAAGGATCATAGCACAGACTCTAAGAAGTCTCACTCTTCTTGCATTTAAGGCGGCATTGCGCCTTTTGTATTTAATTCCGATGTAATTTCAGTGGTTCATCGGCAACTTGTATGTCGTAAGACTACATTGAACCTGCAGTGGTGTATCGGAAACTAAGACTTGTCTCACAGGGAATGCTCAAAGCACCGACTTTAAGAAGAGTCTTTTTTTTTGTACTTAAGGCGGCATTTTGCCTTTTGTATTTAATTCCAATGCGATATCTGTGTTTCATCATCAATGTGAAGGTCCAAGGAATACATTGAACTTGCAGTGGTGCATCGGAAACTAATACTGGTCTCACAGGAGAGGATCAAAGCACAGACTCTAAGAAGTCTCACTCTTCTTGCACTCAAGGCGGCATTGTGCCTTTTGTATTTAATTCCGATGCGATTTCTGTATTTCAGCGTCAATTTGAAGGTCCAAGGAATACATTGAACCTGCAGTGGAGTATCGGCAACTAATACTGGTCTCATAGGAAAGGATCAATGCACAGCCTCTAAGAAGTCTCACTCTTCTGGCACTTAAGGCGGCATTGTGCCTTTTGTATTTAATTCCGATACGATTTCTGTGTTTCATCGTCAATGTGAAGTTATAAGGAATACATTGAACCTGCAGTGGTGTATCGGAAACTAATACTGGTCTCACAGGAAAGGATCAAAGCACAGACTCTAAGAAGTCTCACTCTTCTTGCACTTAAGGGGGCACTGCGCCCTTTGTATTTAATTCCGATGTAATTTCAGTGGTTTATCGTCAAATATGTATGTCCTAGGAATACATTGAACCTGCAGTGGAGTATCGGAAACAAATTCTGGTCTCACAGGAAAGGATCAAAGCACAGACTCTAAGAAGTCTCACTCTTCTTGCACTTAAGGCGGCATTGTGAGTTTTGTATTCAATTCCGATTTAATTTCAGTGTTTCATCGTCAATGTGTATGTCCAAGGAATACATTGAACCTGCAGTGGTGTATCGGAAACTAATACTGGTCAAACAGGAAAGGAATAAAGCACAGACTCTAAGAAGTCTCACTTTTCTAGCACTTAAGTCGTACTGTGCCTTTTGTATTTAATTCTGATCTAATTTCAGTGTTTCATCGTCAACGTGTATGTCCAAGGAATACATTGAACCTGCAGTGGTGTATTGGAAACTAATACAGCTCTCACAGGGAAAGCTCAAAACACCAACTGTAAGAAGAGTCTCCACTCTTGTACTTAAGGCGGCATTGTGCCTTTTGCATTTAATTCCGATGCGATTTCTGTGTTTCATCGTCAATGTGAAGGTCCAAGGAATACATTGAACCTGCAGTGGTGTATCGGAAACTGATACTGGCCTCACCGGAAAGGATCAAAGCACAGACTCTAAGAAGTCTCACTCTTCTCGCACTTAAAGCAGCATTGTGCCTTTTGTATTTAATTCCGATGCGCTTTCTGTGTTACACCGTCAATGTGAAGGTCCAAGGAATACATTGAATCTGCAGTGGTATATCGGAAACCGATACTGGTCTCACAGGAAAGGATCAAAGCACAGACTCTAAGAAATCACACGCTTCTTGCACTTAAGGCGGCATTGAGCCCTTTGTATTTAATTCCGAAGCGATTTCTGTGTTTCATCGTCAATGTGAATGTCCAACAAATATATTGAACCTGCAGTGGTGTGTCGGAAACTAATACTGTTATCGCAGGAGAGGATCAAAGCACGGACTCTAAGATGTCTCACTCTTCTTGCACTTAAGGCGGCATTGTGGATTTTGTATTTAATTCCGATGCGATTTCTGTGTTTCATCGAGATTGTGAACGTCGAAGGAATACATTGAACCTGCAGTGATGTATCAGAAACTAATACTGGTCTCATAGGAAAGGATCAAAGCACCGACTGTAAGAAGAGTCTCTATTCTTGTACTTAAGGGGGCATTGTGCCTTTTATATTTAATTGCGATGCGATTTCTCTGTTTCATCATCAATGTGAAGGTCCTATGAATACATTGAACCTGCAGTGGTGTATCGGAATCTAATACTTGTTCACAGGAAAGGATCGAAGCACAGACTCTAAGAAGTCGCACTCTTCTTTCACTTAAGTAACATTGTGCCATTTGTATTTAATTCCGATCTAATTTCAGTGTTTCATCGTCTATATGTATGTCCAAGGAATACATTGAACCTGCAGTGGTGTGTCAGAAACTAATACTGGTCTCACAGGGAATGCTCAAAACACTGACTGTAAGAAGAGTCTCTATTCTTATACTTAAGGCGGCATTGTGCGTTTTGTATATAATTCCGATGCGATTTCTGTGTTTTATCGTCAATGTGAAGGTCCAAGGAATACATTGAACCTGCAGTGGTGTATCAGAAACTAATACTGGTCTCACAGGAGAGGATCAAAGTACAGACTCTAAGATGTCTTACTCTTCTTGCACTTAAGGCGGCATTGTGGCTTTTGTATTTGATTCCGATGCGATTTCTGTGTTTCATCGTCAATGTGTATGTCCAAGAAATACTTTGAACCTGCAGTGGTGTATCGGAAACTAATACTGGTCTCACAAGAAAGGACAAAGCACAGACTCTAAGAAGTCTCACTCTTCTTGCACTTAAGGCGGCATCGTGCCTTTGGATTTATCTCCGATGTGATTTCTGTGTTTCATCGTCAATGTGAAGGTCCAAGGAATTCATTGAACATGCAGTGGTTTGCGGAAACTAATACTGGTCTCACAGGAAAGGATTAAGGCACAGACTCTAAGAAGTGTCACCCTTCTTGCACTTAATGCGGCATTGTGCTTTTTGTATTTTATTCCGATGCGATTTCTGTGTTTCATCGTCAATGTGAAGGTCCAAGGAATACATTGAACCTGCAGTGGAGTATCGGAAACTAATACTGGTCTCACAGGAAAGGATCAAAGCACAGAATCTAAGAAGTCTCACTCTTCTTGCACTTAAGGTGGCACTGCGCCTTTTGTATTTAATTCCGATGTAATTTCAGTGGTTTATCGTCAATGTGTATATCCTAGGAATACATTGAACCTGCAGTGGTGTATCGGAAACTAATACTGGTCTCACAGGAAGGGATCAAAGCACAGACTCTAAGAAGTCTCACTCTTCTTGCACTTAAGGCGGCATTGTGAGTTTTGTATTTAATTCCGATTTAATTTCAGTGTTTCATCGTCAATGTGTATGTCCTAGGAATACATTGAACCTGCAGTGGTGTGTCAGAAACTAATACTGGTCTCACAGGGAATGCTCAAAACACCGACTGTAAGAGGAGTCTCTATTCTTATATTTAAGGTGGCATTGTGCCTTTTGTATTTAATTCCGACGCGATTTCTGTGTTTCATCGTCAATGTGAAGGTCCAAGGAGTACATTGAACCTGCAGTGGTGTGTCGGAAACTAATACTGGTCTCACAGGAAAGGACCAAAGCAGAGAGTCTAAGAAGTCACACTCTTCTTGCACTTAAAGCGGCATTGTGCCTTTTGTATTTTATACCGATGAGATAACTGTGTTTCATCGTCAATGATAATGTCCAAGGAATACATTGAACCTGCAGTGGTGTATCGGAAACTAATACTGGTCTCACAGGAAAGGATCAAAACACAGACTCTAAGAAGTTTCACTCTTCTTGCACTTAAGGTGGCACTGCGCCCTTTGTATTTAATTCCGATGTAATTTCAGTGGTCTATCGTCAATGTGTATGTCCTAGGAATACATTGAACCTGCAGTGGTGTATCGGAAACAAATTCTGGTCTCACAGGAAAGGATCAAAGCACAGAGGGTATCAGTGATCATAAGTCAGTGGTTGCATCAATGACTACAAGTGTAATAAGTAATGCCAAGAAAGGAAGGAAAATATATTTGCTTAACAAGAGTGATAGGGCACAAATCGCAGAATATCTGAGTGACCACCATCAAACGTTCATTTCTGAGGAAGATGATGTGGAACAAAAATGGAAAAAATTCAGAAACATCGTCCAGTACCCCTTAGATAAGTTCGTACCGACTAAGGTCCAAAGCGAGGGGAAAGATCTACCGTGGTATAACAATCATGTACGAAAGGTACTACGGAAACAAAGAAAGCTACATCATAGGTTTAAGAGTTGTCGAATCATAGCTGATAAGGAAAAGCTGAACGAAGCGAAAAAGAGCGTAAAGAGAGCAATGAGAGAAGCATTCAACGAATTCGAACATAAAACATTGGCAAACAATCTAAACAAGAACCCTAAAAAGTTTTGGTCATATGTAAAATCGGTAAGCGGATCTAAATCCCCTATTCAGTCACTCGTTGACCACGATGGAACCGAAACAGAGGACGACCGAAGAAAGGCAGAAATACTGAATTCAGTGTTCCGAAACTGTTTCACTGCGGAAAATCGTAACACGGTCCCTGACTTCAGCCGTCGCACGGACGCCAAAATGGAAAATATTGAAATAAACGATATCGGAATTGAAAAACAACTGCTATCACTTGGTAGCGGAAAAGCATCCGGACCAGACGAGATACCCTTAAGATTCTACAGTGATTATGCTAAAGAACTTGCCCCCTTTCCATTAGCAATTTATCGTAGATCGCTGGAAGAACGTAAAGTACCTAGCGACTGGATGAAAGCGCAGGTCGTTCCCATTTTCAAGAAGGGTCATAAATCAGATGCGAATAATTATAGGCCTATTTCGCTTACGTCAATATGTTGTAGAATAATGGAACATGTTTTGTGTTCTCGTATTATGACGTTCTTAGATAATACAAATCTCCTTCATCATAACCAACATGGCCACTTAAGGTGGCACTGCGCCTTTTGTATTTAATTCCGATGTAATTTCAGTGGTTTATCGTCAATGTGTATATCCTAGGAATACATTGAACCTGCAGTGGTGTATCGGAAACTAATACTGGTCTCACAGGAAGGGATCAAAGCACAGACTCTAAGAAGTCTCACTCTTCTTGCACTTAAGGCGGCATTGTGAGTTTTGTATTTAATTCCGATTTAATTTTAGTGTTTCATCGTCAATGTGTATGTCCTAGGAATACATTGAACCTGCAGTGGTGTGTCAGAAACTAATACTGGTCTCACAGGGAATGCTCAAAACACCGACTGTAAGAGGAGTCTCTATTCTTATATTTAAGGCGCCATTGTGCCTTTTGTATTTAATTCCGACGCGATTTCTGTGTTTCATCGTCAATGTGAAGGTCCAAGGAGTACATTGAACCTGCAGTGGTGTGTCGGAAACTAATACTGGTCTCACAGGAAAGGACCAAAGCAGAGAGTCTAAGAAGTCACACTCTTCTTGCACTTAAAGCGGCATTGTGCCTTTTGTATTTTATACCGATGAGATAACTGTGTTCCATCGTCAATGATAATGTCCAAGGAATACATTGAACCTGCAGTGGTGTATCGGAAACTAATACTGGTCTCACAGGAAAGGATCAAAACACAGACTCTAAGAAGTTTCACTCTTCTTGCACTTAAGGTGGCACTGCGCCCTTTGTATTTAATTCCGATGTAATTTCAGTGGTCTATCGTCAATGTGTATGTCCTAGGAATACATTGAACCTGCAGTGGTGTATCGGAAACTAATACTGGTCAAACAGGAAAGGAATAAAGCACAGACTCTAAGAAGTCTCACTTTTCTAGCACTTGAGTCATATTGTGCCTTTTGTACTTAATTCTGATCTAATTTCAGTGTTTCATCGTCAACGTGTATGTCCAAGGAATACATTGAACCTGCAGTGGTGTATTGGAAACTAATACTGGTCTCACAGGGAAAGCACAAAGCACCGACTGTAAGAAGAGTCTCTACTCTTGTACTTAAGGCGGCATTGTGCCTTTTGCATTTAATTCCGATGCGATTTCTGTGTTTCATCGTCAATGTGAAGGTCCAAGGAATACATTGAACCTGCAGTGGTGTATCGGAAACTGATACTGGCCTCACAGGAAAGGATCAAAGCACAGTCTCTAAGAAGTCTCACTCTTCTCGCACTTAAAGCGGCATTGTGCCTTTTGTATTTAATTGCGATGCGATTTCTGTGTTTCATCATCAATGTGAAGGTCCAATGAATACATTGAAGCTGCAGTGGTGTATCGGAATCTAATACTGGTTCACAGGAAATAATCGAAGCACAGACCCTAAGAAGTCGCACTCTTCTTTCACTTACGTAACATTGTGCCATTTGTATTTAATTCCGATCTAATTTCAGTGTTTCATCATCAATGTGAAGGTCCAAGGAATACATTGAACTTGCAGTGGTGTATCGGAAACTAATACTGGTCTCACAGGAGAGGATCAAAGCACACACTCCAAGAAGTCTCACCCTTCTTGCACTTAAGGCGGCATTGTGCATTTTGTATTTAATTCCGATGTGATATCTGTGTTTCATCGTCAATGTGGAGGTCCAAGGAATACATTGAACCTGCAGTGGAGTATCGGAAACTAATACTGGTCTCACAGGAGAGGATCAAAGCACAGACTCTAAGATGTCTCACTCTTTTTGCACTTAAGGCGGCATTGTGGCTTTTGTATTTGATTCCGATGCGATTTCTGTGTTTCATCGTCAATGTGTATGTCCAAGGAATACATTGAACCTGCAGTGGTGTATCGGAAACTAATACTGGTCTCACAAGACAGGACAAAGCACAGACTCTAAGAAGTCTCACTCTTCTTGCACTTAAGGCGGCATCGTGCCTTTGGATTTATCTCCGATGTGATTTCTGTGTTACATCGTCAATGTGAAGGTCCAAGGAATTCATTGAACATGCAGTGGTTTGTCGGAAACTAATACTGGTCTCACAGGAAAGGTTTAAAGCACAGACTCTAAGAAGTGTCACTCTTCTTGCACTTAATGCGGCATTGTGCCTTTTGTATTTAATACCGATGAGATAACTGTGTTTCATCGTCAATGATAATGTCCAAGGAATACATTGAACCTGCAGTGGTGTATCGGAAACTAATACTGGTCTCACAGGAAAGGATCAAAACACAGACTCTAAGAAGTCTCACTCTTCTTGCACTTAAGTCGCATTGTGCCTTTTGTATTTAATTCCGATCTAATTTCAGTGTTTCATCGTCAACGTGTATGTCCAAGCAATACATTGAACCTGCAGTGGTGTATCGGAAACTATTACTGGTCAAACAGGAAAGGATCAAAGCACAGACTGTAAGAAGTCTCACTTTTCTTGCACTTAAGTCGTATTGTGCCTCTTGTATTTAATTCTGATCTAATTTCAGTGTTTCATCGACAACGTGTATGTCCAAGGAATACATTGAACCTGCAGTGGTGTGTCGAAAACTAATACTGGTCTCACAGGGAAAGCTCAAAGCACCGACTGTAAGAAGAGTCTCTATTCTTGTACTTAAGGCGGCATTGTGCCTTTTGCATTTAATTCCGATGCGATTTCTGTGTTTCATCGTCAATGTGAAGGTCCAAGGAATACATTGAACCTGCAGTGGTGTATTGGAAGCTGATACTGGCCTCGCGGGAAAGGATCAAAGCACAGACTCTAAGAAGTCTCACTATTCTCGCACTTAAGGCGGCATTGTGCCTTTTGTATTTAATTCCAAGGCGCTTTCTGTGTTTCATCGTCAATGTGAAGGTCCAAGGAATACATTGAATCTGCAGTGGTATATCGGAAACCGATACTGGTCTCACAGGAAAGGATCAAAGCACAGACTCTAAGAAGTCACACGCCTCTTGCACTTAAGGCGGCATTGAGCCTTTTGTATTTAATGCCGATGCGATTTCTGTGTTTCATCGTCAATGTGAATGTCTAACAAATATATTGAACCTGCAGTGGTGTATCGGAATTTAATACTGGTATCGCAGGAGAGGATCAAAGCACAGACTCTAAGATGTCTCACTCTTCTTGCACTTAAGGCGGCATTGTGGCTTTTGTATTTGATTCCGATGCGATATCTGTGTTTCATCGTGATTGTGAAGGTCGACGGAATACATTGAACCAGCAGTGACGTATCAGAAACTAACACTGGTCTGTTAGGAAAGGAGAGTCTCTATCCATGTACTTAAGGCGGCTTTGTGCCTTTTGTATTTAATTGCGATGCGATTTCTGTGTTTCATCATCAATGTGAAGGTCCAATGAATACATTGAACCTGCAGTGGTGTGTCAGAAACTAATACTGGTCTCACAGGGAATGCTCAAAACACTGACTGTAAGAAGAGTCTCTATTCTTATATTTAAGGTGGCATTGTGCCTTTTGTATGTAATTCCGACGCGATTTCTGTGTTTCATCGTCAATGTGAAGGTCCAAGGAGTACATTGAACCTGCAGTGGTCTGTCGGAAACTAATACTGGTCTCACAGGAAAGGACCAAAGCAGAGACTCTAAAAAGTCACACTCTTCTAGCACTTAAAGCGGCATTGTGCCTTTTGTATTTAATACCGATGGGATAACTGTGTTTCATCGTCAATGATAATGTCCAAGGAATACATTGAACCTGCAGTGGTGTATCGGAAACTAATAATGGTCTCACAGGAAAGGATCAAAGCACAGACTCTACGATGTCTCACTCTTCTCGCACTTAAGGCGCCATTTTGCCTTTTGTATTTAATTCCGAGGCGCTTTCTGTGTTTCATCATCAATGTGAAGGTCCAATGAATACATTGAACCTGCAGTGATGTATCGGAAACTAATACTGGTTCACAGGAAAGGATCGAAGCACAGACTCTAAGAAGTCTCACTCTTCTTTCCTTTAAGTTGCACTGTGCCTTTTGTATTTAATTCCGATCTAATTTCAGTGTTTCATCGTCACGTGTGTGTCCAAGGAATACATTGAACCTGCAGTGGTGTATCGGAAACTAATACTGGTCTCACAGGGAATGCTCAAAGCACCGACTGTAAGAAGAGTCTCTATTCTAGTACTTAATTCCGACGTAATTTCAGTGGTTCAGTGGTTCAGTGGTTCATCGGCAACGTGTATGTCCTAGGAATAGATTGAACCTGCAGTGGTGTATCGGAAACTAATACTGGTCTCACAGGAGAGGATCAAAGCACAGACTCTAAGAAGTCTCACTCTTCTTGCACTTAAGGCTGCATTGTGCCTTTTGTATTTAATTACGATGTGATTTCTGTGTTTCATCGTCAATGTGGAGGTCCAAGGAATACATTGAACCTGCAGTGGAGTTTCGGACACTAATACTGGTCTCACAGGAAAGGATCAATGCACACACTCTAAGAAGTCTCACTCTTCTGGCACTAAAGGCGGCATTGTGCCTTTTGTATTTAATTCCGATGCGATTTCTGTGTTTCATCGTCAATGTGAAGGTAAAAGGAATACATTGAACCTGCAGTGGTGTATCGGAAACTAATACTGGTCTCACAGGAAAGGATCAAAGCACAGACTCTAAGAAGTCTCACTCTTATTGCACTTAAGGCGGCATTGTGAGTTGTGTATTCAATTCCGATTTAATTTCAGTGTTTCATCGTCAATGTGTATGTCCAAGGAATACATTGAACCTGCAGTGGTGCGTCAGAAACTAATACTGGTCTCACAGGGAATGCTCAAAACACTGACTGTAAGAAGAGTCTCTATTCTTATACTTAAGGCGGCATTGTGCGTTTTGTATTTAATTCCGATGCGATTTCTGTGTTTTATCGTCAATGTGAAGGTCCAAGGAATACATTGAACCTGCAGTGGTGTATCGGAAACTAGTACTGGTCTCACAGGAGAGGATCAAAGCACAGACTCTAAGATGTCTCACTCTTCTTGCACTTAAGGCGGCATCGTGCCTTTGGATTTATCTCCGATGTGATTTCTGTGTTTCATCGTGTAAAGGCACATTTGCATGCCGAGCGTGAGTTTCCGCGGAAACGCGAAATTCTAATTAAATAAATGATCAGTGACAAATAAATAAAGCCTATGGCACACAACTGCAGCGCTGTGTCGCTGATAAAACAAAAGCACAATTACGTTTCTCTTATGTTTGGATTAAGAAAGAGAGAGCTCTGGTTGAAGTGGTGCGAGAAGCACGTATTTTATTTTATTGTCTGGCACACCGCCATATTTCATGTTATAGAAGAATACTGCGAGTTGCAACCACACTAGGCACTCGATTACGTAAAGAATTATATTTATAAAAGTAAGTAGGACTATGAACTGTAGGCTTATTCATTGAATATATCTGATTTAACTAACTGTGTAACTTTTTTATGTTTAGTAGGCAATCACCTCTGTACGACGTATTGGCATGGCTGGCAAATTATTGTAATATTGAGATTTAGATTATGAGTCCGCACCTACCGCAGCAGTCTTTGGAAACGATTTATTTACGAAGTCCGATTATTCAGTTTTATTTCACGGTCAACTACGAGTAACATTGCCTTTACGAAAAAGCCATTGTCAAGCGTCTGATACCGAATAATTAAACGTCCACGTTCCAGATAAGCAAACACAATTGCAATCACAATCACCATCATACAGATAGAATAATCAATATCTAAATAACAATATATTTTTTATTTTATTTATTTTATTTATTTTATATTGGCGACTGCGTGTCGGACTTGTTATTTTGTCATTTGTTACATTGTTCTCTTTGTTTCATGTAAGAAATCAACTTTCTGGACCTGGACGTCAATGTATGAGAGATAACAAAATCTGAAGATATTTTCCAATTCTGAAATTTTGCGGGAAGACGCAATGAAACTTCCAGCAAAATAAGGTAAGACGCAGCATCTTTGCATCAGCAGGCTTGACCAGACGTATAATTCAGTGTATTAGCTTTTCAGTAAATTTTGTAGTGTTTCTTTTCTGCATAACAGTTTCAGTGATAAATTTCATTCTCAGTACTTTTCCCTAAACAATAACGTATGCAACAATACCAATACACGAGTGTACAATATGGCTGACTTCTGTACGATATCATGTAACATGGCTAGCAGCCATTACCAATAATCTCAAATTCAGTTAAAATTTTTAAATTAACAGACAGCCATTGTTGCTACGAGCGATTTATGCTCAACTACATTTTATTTTAAAATCAGTGTCAAAAATTTTCTTCAAACATATATCACGTGTGGCATGGTAATAGCTAGAAAACAATACGCAAAAATGGAACAGCAAGGACGTACTATTCAGGCGCAATCCGACTCGGACGTGAGACAAGTGTTAGAAAATGACTTTGCGACAGCAACCGGTAGTGACGATTCATCAAACATTGACGCAAGTGTTGACGAAAATTTTGACAATAGGCCGTCCACTACAAAAATTTCAAAATCTCAATCAGAGCCCATGTTAATGCATGACGTCACGTCTAATGACGCGGCGGGGGCAGAGACCTTGCAAACGGTAAACATTGCCGACATGTTACAAATGCTAATGAAACAAAACGCAGAAAATATGGCAACCATAAGGAAACAGAACGCCGAAAACATGGCAACCTTAAAGGCACAATTAGAGACACAAAATGAACAGTTAAAAACACAAAATGACGAAATCAAATCTGATCTCATAGCAATCAAGATAGGTAATGACACTTTGTGTAAACGTGTGGAACTTATAGACGCCACACTGACCAAACAGATGACCGAACTCAGTACTAAATTTTCCCAGCTCAATACGAGACAAGAAAAGACTACAACTGACGTAGCACTTTTGCAGACACAAGTAAAAAACCTTAATGTCACGTGTGAAGTTCTTACTGAACAAATTCAAACATATCCTTCAGTACATGACAATCTTGAAAAACGAATTACTGACGTACAGAATAAATTTGACAATGTTGAACAACACCTGACTGACATCTTACAATCAGATGCCACAGCTCATTTTCAAAACATTAATAAAGAATTTCATGATTGGGTTGAGAACAAAGACAAACATTTTGATAGATGCTTACGTGAAAATTTACCAACAATTGTGCACGACTCCGTAGCGCAATACATTACTAATAACAAACAGCTGATCAGTGACGCAGTACAATCCGTCACTGCACCCATGAGACAATTCACCGATCAACTACAGTCTCAATGTAACGAAAATATCAGTCAAAATGTACAGTTCAGAAACCAATATACATTCGAGTATGATACACACATTCCGCACACGACAAATACACAAGAAAAAAACACACCACGGCTACAACACATACCACGATGTGGAAACACAAACACAAGCTATTATCATGGTAAACCACAGCAACATTATCGTAATTACTCGCCAGCTGAACATACCAGTAATTATAGTGGAATAAATCCATATCACAATGCGAAGGAAGATGAAAGCTTAATGAAACACAGGCAATTTCAGATTTTTATCCCAGAAAAACGAACCATTCATCCGGTGATTTTTCTTAAATCTTTTAGTAACGCATTTCCACGCACTTGGAGTGACCGGAAAAAGATTTCATATATTGTCGGTTACATCCAAGGCGATGCAGCTGTCTGGGCATACAGTCAAGCTGACGTATGTACCACGTACAATGAGTTTGAGCATGCTTTTCTGAACAAATTCTGGTCGCAATCAGTCCTGGAGCGACTCAGTAGACAAATTTTAGAACCTGAAACTTTTAACAGTAAAAATGGTAACTTACGCAGATATTTTGAAAAATACTTGAACATGGGACATTTTTTAGACGAACCAGTCGCAACGCGTGATATACTCCGAGCGTTGAAGGCCAAATTGCCTTACAACATTAAGGAAAAACTTCTACATATCCCGGATGACGATTCTGATTATTTTTTAACAGCCTTAGATTCGGTTGACATGTTACTTGAAGATCAGCGCTTCGCGCGGCAAAACAGCAGCCACAATGTTTACACTAGTGGTATGCAAAACATGCAGGCTTGCCAACTCAATTCTGGCGCGCCCACAGTTGGATACGCGGTACAGCAAAAACAGCAAACTCACATGCCGTCTCAATACGGAAATCAAAATCAACACGCGTATTCCAATACAAACAATAGTTACAACAGTAATAACATTTCATGCGGCAATCCATACAAAAGGCACCGCGGTAATAACTACAACGGTAACAACGGATACAAAGGTAATAACAAAAACACAAACAGAAATAGAAATAATAGTAACTACGAGCCAAGACAGCATCAAGGTTGGACTCGTAACGATCAGTACTTTCATTCAAACTCTGCTTTACCACAGCAGCCACCAGGTCAAAATTGGAGCATACCTTACGACCGACAGGTAAGTTATAATGCGCAACAGCAACAACAACCGCAAAAAGTTGGAGATCATAATAGGCAATATCCGAATGTGAATATAATAGAAATGACACCTGATGCACAACCTCAATCTGTGTCAGTACCTAGTACAAATGATAATCCAACAAACTAGAAACAGTCACTACCTTGCCCCAGGTCGTGGCTGAAGAATTCTTGGGGGGCGACTTCAATGTTAATCAGTTATTTGACACCACACTTGAACAACAGAATAATGATAAGCCGAGTAATTCTAAACAAAAACTACCTGTTTTATTTATAAGATACAACCACAATAACAATATATCAGATGAACTTTTACAAGACAGTACATAATGTCGTTTAAACACAAATGAAATTGTTTTAGCATCTACTACTGGTGTAGTAGGTGGGATTCCAACTACTATTATCCTAGATACAGGTGCAGCTGTGAGCGTTTTGTCTTTTAATTTCTATAAAAAGATGTGTGAATTGGAACCTGTGCCTGAGTTTCCTGCCCAAAACTGTAAAATAACTACTGCACTAGGTAATAAGTCATGTAGGGTTACGAAGCAAGTTTTTGTAAACGTTAAAATAGGTAATGGAACCGTACAATGGCCATTCCTGGTTGTACAAAACCTTGTGACAAATTGCATATTAGGAATAGATATTATGAGCGAGAAGGACTGCATTATAGACTTCTCCAAAGGTAAATGTATTTTAAATGATAAAAGCAGTGTAATTATTATTGATTTGGACAGGAGAACTCTAAAGCATGACAAACACTGTACAGGGTACAAGGTTCAGTTAGTACTTGACAAAGACATTCAAGACATGCAAACACACTCATCTGACACAGAGATAATGGACTTGAAAACATTGCTTGATCATAAGATAAGTGAAGCTACAGCTCTCAGTGTACATGAACGTATAAAACTACAGGAAGTGTTATCCAAATATTTACAAGTTTTTACCAAACGATTAGGTGTTATCAACACGTATGTGTACAAGATTGAAGTTAAGCCTCGCAAGATCTTCTACCATAAGACATATAACGTACCGTTATCTCAACGACCTGCTGTGTGGCAAGAATTAAAACAAATGTTAGACTGGAAGGTCATTGAACCATCCACCTCACCTTATTGTAGTCCTCTACTTGTTGTCAAAAAATCAAATGGAAGCATTAGGTTAGTGTTAGACGCACGAGCTATTAATGAAATAATTTTACCGGTTCACACAAAACCTGAAAATTTAGAAGAGCAATTACAGAAATTTCTAGATGCAAAATATTTTTCCACAATAGATCTCGCTAATTCGTTTTGGCAGGCGGGTATCACTCCTGATTCTCGGAAATATACTGCATTTATGTTCGGGGGGCGAACCTATCAGTTTTGTGTTCTACCCTTCGGACTGAATGTCAGCTCTGGGGTATTCATTACAGCCGTGGATACCGTGCTTGGCGACGATTTAGTTGAGACAGTCACACACTATGTAGATGATATGCTGATAGCTACACAATCTTGGAATGAACACGTTGACACTCTTCAAAGAATTTTAGAAAAATTTGCACAAGCTGGAGTCACAGCCAACCTAAGAAAATCAAAATTTGGTTGCAGTGAGATAAAGTATTTAGGACATATCATTAATTCACAGGGCATACGTCCGGATCCCAGTAAATTAGATGCTATCAGAAACTTTCCTAGCCCTCGAACTAAAAAGCAGTTAAAATAATTCCTTGGGCTATGTTCATTTTTCAGACGTTTTTTGCCACAACCACTTTTGAACAGTAAACATCTGCTAAATCTACTCAGAAAGAATCAAGTTTGGATCTGGTCGGAACAGTGCCAGAATGACTTTAATACAATTAAACATGCTTTAGTGAATGCTAACATATTGAGCCATCCAGAATTCAATTTAGATTTTTGTATGACTTGTGATGCTTCACGTACTGGCTTGGGCTGTTGCTTATTTCAAGTTGTAAAGAATAAAGAGGAGGAACAGATAAGAATTATTGGGTTTGCGAGTCGCACTCTAACTGAATGTGAGCGTACATACTCCACTACTGAGTTAGAAACACTTTCCATAGTATGGGCATTCAAGAAATTCAATTATTATTTATTTGTTAACTTGTAAACTTGTACATCCTAGACTATCACACTTCAGAACTACTCTTTTGAAATTAAGTACATAAGAGGTAAGGACAACACCATTGCAGACACTTTGTCTAGACTTCCACAAGGTATGAATGATACCAACAGTGACTTAGAAAATATAAATGACTACAGGATTCTCTTAATGCAAGACAAGCAGTATCACCAATATTATATTGATATGTGCAGAAACATGGCTGAATTACAAAAATCTGATCCTCACTGGTATAAGATAATAACATTACTGGTAGAAAAACACAATCATCCTTTGACTAAGTATTACAAGTTAAACAATGATGTGTTATTTTACCGCCGACATCCAAATGCTACTAACTGGTGTGTATGCATTCCCAAAGAGTCTGAACGTAATCTAATTTGGCACACACACTTAGTTTGGGGTCATTCTGGGACGAAAAAGTGTTTGGCAAAGCTCCGTACATACTGTTATTT
This sequence comes from Schistocerca americana, assembly GCF_021461395.2. NCBI lineage: Eukaryota > Metazoa > Arthropoda > Insecta > Orthoptera > Acrididae > Schistocerca > Schistocerca americana. The sequence continues at coordinate 22,810,607 of NW_025725371.1, forward strand.
TAGCAATATGAGAAGAAAAATTTACAGGGAACTAAAAACATGTGTCATATGTCAAAAATCAAAACCTCATAATTTATCCACAAAAACCGATTTACATTCTATTTTACCCAGTAAACCCCTGGAAATTCTGTGTACTGACATCAGTGGACCGCATCCAGCAAGCTCTGGAGGCGTCAAATATATCTTAGCTTTTTACGATATATTTTCTAAACATGTAAAACTTTATGCTTTAAAATCCGCCACTGCAAATGCTATAATACGAAGATTCTCAAGTGATTACCTGACGCACGTGGAAAAACCTAAAGCAATTCTATCAGATAATGCAGCATACTACTCTGGGTACAAATGGAGAAATTTCTTGAAGGAGAATAACATTAAAAGTATATTTATCTCGAAGTTTAGTCCACAATGTAACGCGACTGAGAGACTTTTCCGAGAATTAAATCGATTCATGAGCACCTATATTTCATCAAAACATACTAATTGGGTGTCCTACCTAAGTCTTTTCGAAGACGTACACAATAACTTAAATATTTACGATACGAATTACACACCTAACGAGATCATGTTCAATTGCAAACAGAACGATCAGTGGATAGAACCATTACCTAAGTTGTCAGACAAGGAAATCACACCTGAACAGAAAATAAAAGAAGTATTGACTACATTGACACATCACGCACAAATACGAAACAAACATCACAGAAACATAATAAAAAGAAAACAAAAATTCGAGGTAGGAATGCTTGTACTACTTCGTACTCATCATAAATCTGTAGCACTCAAACGACGCAACGCTAAGTGGCGTCTGGTATATGAAGGACCTTACATAATTGTTAACATTCCGCATCCTGGTGCGTATCTGTTACAACATCCTAGAACTAAAAAAATTATTGGGCTATACGCACACCGAGATCTTAGAGCATTTCATGCTGAATAATGTCAAAGTCATACCCATCAAAATATTGCTAAGCAACTCGAAAAACTCTGTTGTTACAACACAGATAATAAGTAGTATAGAAATTTTCATTTCAGCGGTTCCAGTGACGCAGTTGAAGACAGAAGAACTCTTCTTTCAGCGCGCGCCTCCACCTGAAAGACGGAATATTAAAGTAAAATTTATGATTACGTAGCAGTGAATGACATATTAATTTTTCACGGAACATTTGTTACTGAAGGTACCACTGACTTGGTGTGACACCTGACGAACTGACAGACGTCATCTGTGAAGCGATCTTTTACTTTGAGAAATAGATTAGACGCACATCTCTCAACACGAAAAGCATCTATCAGTAGTCAAGGCCACACAGACACTCTACACACACGCACAAAACGCGAGGAATCGAACATTTTCTCTCTCTTACTATTTTGAATATTTATTGAGTAGTGAAAACGCCTGGTCTTGCCTGCTGATGTAATGAATGTTGTGTCTAACCTATCTTAATTTCAGATGACATCACAAAAAAAACGTCGATAATATCCCAGCAAAACCGCTAAAGAGGATGTAAATATCTGCAATTCATGAAATCAAATGTGACACACTGTAATAACCTATAGCGAGGTAATGATGATGTAAACATGTTTATGTGCAACTATATTATGTTTATGCTAAGAAAATATGTGACGTGTGTATGTATAATTACTTATTTTTTTAACTGATGTATAGTGTAACTGTTACTATGTAAAAATTTGAACAAAACGAGTGCCAAAAAGACATTGCATAGTGAACCACTGTTCACGGACATTAACGAACATTACTAACTCCACAACTACGCGGAAATCTATGTGAAAGAAACTGTTAATGCCATTCATTATGCAGCGTATCAATGTAAACGCGATGAACGATTTCCTTGATTAATAACTACGAACATTTAGGTGAGCTATATTCAGCAAAAAACTGAAAATGTGAGGTGCATAATTCGTGCATCGTCTAGTGACATTACTACAGTACCCAACTTCAAGATGTTAACTGGATTAAATGGACACAAAATGCCTGTCCAGAAAACAACACGACGGGTGGAAGAATTTTGGTTGGAACTTCAGGGAATGAAATGTTCTCGAAATGTGACGGACACTCTTACCTGGACTGTCCAAGGATCGACGCCAGCTATGTGCCGTCCGAGGTTCTGCAACCAAGCTTCCACGGAATGTAAAAAACGAACTGCACGTGGACCAATTACTCGACGGGTCACGTCTGATCTGTAATAAGCAATGCTTTTAGTCACAACGAACTGCATCACTACGACTATAACGGAAATGAGAAATGGACACGCTTATGTATTAATCACGTTGTTATACAACGATGTTACTGTGATCAAAAAACTTTACCACGACAATACTAACCTGTAAAAAATTATTGTGCAGCGGATGAATATGAACTGTAATAACGACACGATGTGTATAGGTCAACGCACCTGAAAAATACGGACATTTTTCTTGAAGTATTTCAAAACAATACTATGTAACTAAGAACATTCAACAATCTAAGTTGTATTGTGTTATAACAAATATTGTAAATTTAAAACTAAGTTACCTGTCATAGAATGTAGTCTTCATATGTAATCTTGGTTGAATATTTTCTTTGTGCAACGACTGAAAAACGCGCGCACACGAACAATATGAACTGCAATACTGTGCCGCGTGATCTAACTGTACGATATAACGGCAGTCCCGCAGTTACACAGACGCTTCTGCGCATGCGCGCACTCTATCTGCCAACATAAGAACTTTTACGGCGCACCCGCGTCAATCAAATTTTGTATATAATGTGTATAATGTGTAATGTAAGTCTTGTAAATAGTTGTAGATAACTTAGATTTTCTTGTGCCTTTAGGTGAATTGCTCGCCTGCAGGTGTGTCCTTTCGCCTCGCAATTCAGGGGGCAATATAAAGGCACATTTGCATGCCGAGCGTGAGTTTCCGCGGAAACGCGAAATACTAATTAAATAAATGATCAGTGACAAATAAATAAAGCCTATGGAACACACTGCAGCGCTGTGTCGCAGATAAAACAAAAGCACAATTACGTTACTCTTATGTTTGGATTAAGAAAGAGAGAGCTCTGGTTGAAGTGGTGCGAGAAGCACGTATTTTATTTTATTGTCTGGCACACCGCCATATTTCATGTTATAGAAAAATACTGCGAGTTGCAACCACACTAGGCACTCGATTATGTAAAGAATTATATTTATAAAAGTAAGTAGGATTATGAACTGTAGGCTTATTCATTGAATATATCTGATTTAAATAACTGTGTAACTTTTTTATGTTTAGTAGACAATCACCTCTGTACGACGTATTGGCATGGCTGACAAATTATTCTAATATTGAGATTTAGATTATGAGTCCGCACCTACCGCAGCAGTCTTTGGAAACGACTTATTTACGAAGTCTGATTATTCAGTTTTATTTCACGGTCAACTACGAGTAACATTGCCTTTACGAAAAAGCCATTGTCAAGCGTCTGATACCGAATAATTAAACGTCCACGTTCCAGATAAGCGAACACAATTGCAATCACAATCACCATCATACAGATAGAATAATCAACATATTTAAAATAATAACATTTTATTTATTTATATATTTATTTTATTTATTTTATAATCGTCAATGTGAAGGTCCAAGGAATACATTGACCCTGCAGTGGAGTATCGGAAACTAATACTGGTCTCTCAGGAAAGGATCATAGCACAGACTCTAAGAAGTCTCACCCTTCTTGCACTTAAGGTGGCACTGCGCCTATTGTATTTAATTCCGATGTAATTTCAGTGGTTTATCGTCAATGTGTATGTCCTAGGAATACATTGAACCTGCAGTGGTGTATCGGAAACTAATACTGGTCTCACAGGAAAGGATCAAAGCGCAGACTCTAAGAAGTCTCACTCTTCTTGCACCTAAGGCGGCATTGTGAGTTTTGTATTTAATTCCGATTTAATTTCAGTGTTTCATCGTCAATGTGTATGTCCAAGGAATACATTGAACCTGCAGTGGTGTGTCAGAAACTAATACTGGTCTCACAGGGAATGCTCAAAACACCGACTGTAAGAGAAGTCTCTATTCTTATATTTAAGGCGGCATTGTGCCTTTTGTATTTAATTCCGACGCGATTTCTGTGTTTCATCGTCAATATGAAGGTCCAAGTAGTACACTGAACCTGCAGTGGTGTGTCGGAAACTAATACTGGTCTCACAGGAAAGGACCAAAGCAGAGACTCTAAGAAGTCACACTCTTCTTGCACTTAAAGCGGCATTGAGCCTTTTGTATTTAATACCGATGAGATAACTGTGTTTCATCGACAATGATAATGTCCAAGGAATATATTGAACCTGCAGTGGTGTATCGGAAACTAATACTGGTCTCACAGGAAAGGATCAAAACACAGACTCTAAGAAGTCTCACTCTTCTTGCACTTAAGTCGCATTGTGCCTTTTGTATTTAATTCCGATCTAATTTCAGTGTTTCATCGTCAACGTGTATGTCCAAGGAATACATTGAACCTGCAGTGGTGTATCGGAAACTAATACTGGTCAAACAGGAAAGGATCAAAGCACAGACTCTAAGAAGTCTCACTTTTCTAGCACTTAAGTCGTATTGTGCCTTTTGTAATTAATTCTGATCTAATTTCAGTGTTTCATCGTCAACGTGTATGTCCAAGGAATACATTGAACCTGCAGTGGTGTATCGGAAACTAATACTGGTCTCACAGGGAAAGCTCAAAGCACCGATCGTAAGAAGAGTCTCTATTCTTGTACTTAAGGCGGCATTGTGCCTTTTGCATTTAATTCCGATGCGAATTCTGTGTTTCATCGTCAATGTGAAGGTCCAAGGAATACATTGAACCTCCAGTGGTGTATCGGAAACTGATACTGGCCTCACAGGAAAGGATCAAAGCACAGACTCTAAGAAGTCACACGCCTCTTGCACTTAAGGCGGCATTGAGCCTTTTGTATTTAATGTCGATGCGATTTCTGTGTTTCATCGTCAATGTGAAGGTCCAATGAATACATTGAACCTGCATTGGTGTATCGGAAACTAATACTGGTTCACAGGAAAGGATCGAAGCACAGCCTCTAGAAGTCTCACTCTTCTTCCCTTTAAGTTGGATTGTGCCTTTTGTATTTAATTCCGATCTAATTTCAGTGTTTCATCGTCACGTGTGTGTCCAAGGAATACATTGAACCTGCAGTGGCGTATCGGAAACTAATACTGGTCTCACAGGGAATGCTCAAAGCACCGACTGTATGAAGAGTCTCTATTCTAGTACTTAAGGCGGCATTGTGCCTTTTGTATTTAATTGCGATGCGATTTCTGTGTTTCATCATCAATGTGAAGGTCCAAGGAATACATTGAACTTGCAGTGGTGTATCGGAAACTAATACTGGTCTCACAGGATAGGATCAAAGCACAGACTCTAAGAAGTCTCACTCTTCTTGCACTTAAGGCGGCATTGTGCCTTTTGTATTTAATTCCGATGTGATTTCTGTGTTTCATCGTCAATGTGGAGGTCCAAGGAAAACATTCAACCTGCAGTGGAGTATCGGAAACTAATACTGGTATCACAGGAAAGGATCAATGCACAGACTCTAAGAAGTCTCACTCTTCTGGCACTTAAGGCGGCATTGTGCCTCTTGTATTTCATTCCGATGCGATTTCTGTGTTTCAACGTCAATGTGAAGGTAAAACAAATACATTGAACCTGCAGTGGTGTATCGGAAACTAATACTGGTCTCACAGGAAAGGATCAAAGCACAAACTCTAAGAAGTCTCACTCTTATTGCACTTAAGGCGGCATTGTGAGTTGTGTATTCAATTCCGATTTAATTTCAGTGTTTCATCGTCAATGTGTATGTCCAAGGAATACATTGAACCTGCAGTGGTGTGTCAGAAAATAATACTGGTCTCACAGGGAATGCTCAAAACACTGACTGTAAGAAGAGTCTCTATTCTTATACTTAAGGCAGCATTGTGCGTTTTGTATTTAATTCCGATGCGATTTCTGTGTTTTATCGTCAATGTGAAGGTCCAAGGAATACATTGAACCTGCAGTGGTGTATCGGAAAATAATACTGGTCTCACAGGAGAGGATCAAAGCGCAGACTCTAAGATGTCTCACTCTTCTTGCACTTAAGGCGGCATCGTGCCTTTGGATTTATCTCCGATGTGATTTCTGTGTTTCATCGTCAATGTGAAGGTCCAAGGAATACATTTAACATGCAGTGGTTTGTCGGAAACTAATACTGGTCTCACAGGGAAGGATCAAAGCACAGACTCTAAGAAGTGTCACTGTTCTTGCACTTAATGCGGCATTGTGCTTTTTGTATTTTCTTCCGATGCGATTTCTGTGTTTCATCGTCAATGTGAAGGTCCAAGGAATACATTGACCCTCCAGTGGAGTATCGGAAACTAATACTGGTCTCACAGGAAAGGATCAAAGCACTGACTCTAAGAAGTCTCACTCTTCTTGCACTTAAGGTGGCACTGCGCCTTTTGTATTTAATTCCGATGTAATTTCAGTGGTTTATCGTCAATGTGTATGTCCCAGGAATACATTGAACCTGCAGTGGTGTATCGGAAACTAATACTGGTCTCACAGGAAAGGATCAAAGCACAGACTCTAAGAAGTCTCACTCTTCTTGCACTTAAGGTGGCACTGCGCCTTTTGTATTTAATTCCGATGTAATTTCAGTGGTTTATCGTCAATGCGTATGTCCAAGGAATACATTGAGCCTGCAGTGGTGTGTCAGAAACTAATACTGGTCTCACAGGGAATGCTCAAAACACCGACTGTAAGAGGAGTCTCTATTCTTATATTTATGGCGGCATTGTGCCTTTTGTATTTAATTCCAACGCGATTTCTGTGTTTCATCGTCAATGTGAAGGTCCAAGGAGTACATTGAACCTGCAGTGGTGTGTCGGAAACTAATACTGGTCTCACAGGAAAGGACCAAAGCAGAGACTCTAAGAAGTCACACTCTTCTTGCACTTAAAGCGGCATTGCGTCTTTTGTATTTAATAGCGATGAGATATCTGTGTTTCATCGTCAATGATAATGTCCAAGGAATACATTGAACCTGCAGTGGTGTATCGGAAACTAATACTGGTCTCACAGGAAAGGAAGAAAACACAGACTTTAAGAAGTCCACTCTTCTTGCACTTAAGTCGCATTGTGCCTTTTGTATTTAATTCCGATCTAATTTCAGTGTTTCATCGTCAATGTGAAGGTCCAAGGAATACATTGAACCTGCAGTGGTGTATCGGAAACTAATACTGGCCTCACAGGAAAGGATCAAAGCAGAGACTCTAAGAAGTCACACGCCTCTTGCACTTAAGGCGGCATTGTGCCATTTGTATTTAAATCCGATGCGATTTCTGTGTTTCATCGTCAAAGTGAAGGTCCAAGGAATACATTGTACCTGAAGTGGAGTATCGGAAAGTTATACTGGTCTCAGAGGAAAGGATCAATGCACAGACTCTAAGAAGCCTCACTCTTCTTGCACTTAAGGCGGCATTGTGAGTTTTGTATTCAATTCCCATATAATTTCAGTGTTTCATCGTCAATGTGTATGTCCAAGGAGTACATTGTACCTGCAGTGGTGTATCGGAAACTAATACTGGTCTCACAGGAAAGGATCAAAGCACAGACTTTAAGAAGTCTCACTCTTCTTGCACTCAAGTCGTTTTGTGCCTTTTGTATTTAATTCTGATCTAATTTCAGTGTTTCATCGTCAACGTGTATGTCCAAGGAATACATTGAACCTGCAGTGGTGTATCGGAAATTAATGCTGGTCTCACAGGGAATGCTCAAAGCACCGGGTGTAAGAAGAGTCTCTGTTCTTGTACTTATGGCGGCATTGTGCCTTTGGTATTTAATTCCGATGCGATTTCTGTGTTTCATCGTCAATTTGAAGGTCCAAGGAATACATTGAACCTGCAGTGGTGTATCGGAAACTAATACTGGTCTCACAGGAGAGGATCAATGCACAGACTGTAAGATGTCTCACTCTTCTTGCACTTAAGCGGCATTGTGGCTTTTGTATTTAATTCCGATGCGATTCCTGTGTTTCATCGTCAATGTGTACGTCCAAGGAATACATTGAACCTGCAGTGGTGTATCGGAAACTAATATGTATCGGAAACTAATACTGGTCTCACAGGAAAGGATCAAAGCACAGACTCTAGGAAGTCTCACTCTTCTTGCACTTATGGCGGCATTGTGCATTTGGATTTATTTCCGATGTGATTTCTGAGTTTCTTCGTCAATGTGAAGGTCCAAGGAATACATTGAACCTGCAGTGGTTTATCGGAAACTAATGCTGGTCTCACAGGAAAGGATCAAAGCACAGACTCTAAGAAGTGTCACTCTTCTTGCACTTAATGCGGCAAAGTGCCTTTTGTATTTAATTCCGAAGCGATTTCTGTGTTTCATCGTCAATGTGGAGGTCCAAGGAATACATTGACCCTGCAGTGGAGAATCGGAATCTAATACGGGTCTCACAGGAAAGGATCAAAGCACAGAATGTAAGAAGTCTCACTCTTCTTGCAGTTAAGGCGGCATTGTGTGTTTGTATTCAATTCCCATTTCATTTCAGTGTTTCATCGACAATTAATATGTCCAAGGAATACATTGAACCTGCGGTGGTGTGTCAGAAACTAATACTGGTCTCACAGGGAATACTCAATAAACCGACTGTAAGAAGAGTCTCTATCCTTATATTTAAGGCGGCATTGTGCCTTTTGTATTTAATTCCGACGCGATCTCTGTGTTTCATCGTCAATGTGAAGGTCCAAGGAATACACTGAACCTGCAGTGGTGTATCGGAAACTAATACTGGTCTTACAGGAGACGATCAAAGCACAGACTCTAAGATGTCTCACTCTTCTTGCACTTAAGGCAACATTGTGGCTTTTGTATTTAATTCCGATGCGATTTCTGTGTTTCATCGTCAATGTGTATGTCCAAGGAATACATTGAACCTGCAGTGGTGTATCGGAAACTAATACTGGTCTCACAGGGAAAGTTCAGAGCACCGACTGTAGGAAGAGTCTCTATTCTTGTACTTAAGGCGACATTGTGCCTTTTGCATTTGATTCCGAATCGATTTCTGTGTTTCATCGTCAATGTGAAGGTCAAAGGAATACTTTAAACCTGCAGTGGGTTATCGGAAACTAATACTGGCCTCACAGGAAAGGATCAAAGCTCAGACTCTAAGAAGTCTCACTCTTCTCGCACTTAAGACGGCATTGTGCCTTTTGTATTTAATTCCGATGCGATTTCTGTGTTTCATCGTCAATGTGAAGGTCCAAGGAATACATTGAACCTGCAGTGATGTATCGGAAACTAATACTGGTCTCACAGGAAAGGATCAAAGCACAGACTCTAAGAAGTCTCACTCTTCATGCACTTAACGCGGCATTGTGCCTTTTGCATTTAATACCGATGCGATTTCTGTGTTTCATCGTCAATGTGAATGTCCAAGGAATACGTCGAACCTGCAGTGGTATATCGGAAACTAATACTGGTCTCACAGGAAAGGATCAAAGCACAGACTCTAAGAAGTCTCACTCTTCTTGCACTCAAATCGCATTGTGCCTTTTGTATTTAATTCCGATCTAATTTCAGTGTTTCATCGTCAACGTGTATGTCCAAGGAATACATTGAACCTCCAGTGGTGTATCGGAAACTAATACTGGTCTCAAAGGGAATGCTCAAAGCACCGGGTGTAAGAAGAGTCTCTGTTCTTGTACTTATGGCGGCAATGTGCCTTTTGTATTTAATTACGATGCGATTTCTGTGTTTCATCGTCAATGTGAAGGTCCAAGGAATATACTGAACCTGCAGTGGTGTATCGCAAACTAATACTGGTCTCACTGGAAAGGATCAAAGCACAGACTCTAAGAAGTCTCACTCTTCTTGCACTTAAGGTGGCACTGCGCCTTTTGTATTTAATTCCGATCTAATTTCAGTAGTTCATCGTCAATGTGTATGCCCAAGGAATACATTGAACCTGCAGTGGTGTATCGGAAACTAATACTGGTCTCACAGGGAATGCTCAAAGCACCGACTGCAAGAAGAGTCTCCTTTCTTGTACTTAAGGCGGCATTGTGCCTTTTGCAGTTAATTCCGATGCGATATTTGTTTTTCATCGTCAATGTGAAGGTCCAAGGAATACCTTGAACCTGCAGTGGTGTATCGGAAACTAATACTGGCCTCACAGGAAACGATCAAAGCACAGACTCTAAGAAGCCACACGCCTCTTGCACTTAAGGCGGCATTGAGCCTTTTGCATTTAATGTCGATGCGATTTCTGTGTTTCATCGTCAATGTGCAGGTCCAATGAATGCATTGAACCTGCATTGGTGTATCGGAAACTAATACTGGTTCACAGGACAGGATCGAAGCACAGACTCTAAGAAGTCTCACTCTTCTTTCCTTTAAGTTGCATTGTGCCTTTTGTATTTAATTCCGATCTAATTTCAGTGTTTCATCGTCACGTGTGTTTCCAAGGAATACATTGAACCTGCAGTGGCGTATCGGAAACTAATACTGGTCTCACAGGGAATGCTCAAAGCACCGACTGTATGAAGAGGCTCTATTCTAGTACTTAAGGCGGCATTGTGCCTTTTGTATTTAATTGCGATGCGATTTCTGTGTTTCATCATCAATGTGAAGGTCCAAGGAATACATTGAACTTGCAGTGGTGTATCGCAAACTAATACTGGTCTCACAGGATAGGATCAAAGCACAGACTCTAAGAAGTCTCACTCTTCTTGCACTTAAGGCGGCATTGTGCCTTTTGTATTTAATTCCGATGTGATTTCTGTGTTTCATCGTCAATGTGGAGGTCCAAGGAATACATTGAACCTGCAGTGGAGTATCGATAACTAATACTGGTATCACTGGAAAGGATCAATGCACAGACTCTAAGAAGTCTCACTCTTCTGGCACTTAAGGCGGCATTGTGCCTCTTGTATTTCATTCCGATGCGATTTCTGTGTTTCATCGTCAATCTGAAGGTAAAACAAATACATTGAACCTGCAGTGGTGTATCGGAAACTAATACTGGTCTCACAGGAAAGGATCAAAGCACAGACCCTAAGAAGTCTCACTCTTATTGCACTTAAGGCGGCATTGTGAGTTGTGTATTCAATTCCGATTTACTTTCAGTGTTTCATCGTCAATGTGTATGTCCAAGGAATACATTGAACCTGCAGTGGTGTGTCAGAAACTAATACTGGTCTCACAGGGAATGCTCAAAACACTGACTGTAAGAAGAGTCTCTTTTCTTATACTTAAGGCAGCATTGTGCGTTTTGTATTTAATTCCGATGCGATTTCTGTGTTTTATCGTCAATGTGAAGGTCCAAGGAATACATTGAACCTGCAGTGGTGTATCGGAAAATAATACTGGTCTCACAGGAGAGGATCAAAGCGCAGACTCTAAGATGTCTCACTCTTCTTGCACTTAAGGCGGCATCGTGCCTTTGGATTTATCTCCGATGTGATTTCTGTGTTTCATCGTCAATGTGAAGGTCCAAGGAATACATTTAACATGCAGTGGTTTGTCGGAAACTAATACTGGTCTCACAGGAAAGGATCAAAGCACAGACTCTAAGAAGTGTCACTCTTCTTGCACTTAATGCGGCATTGTGCTTTTTGTATTTTCTTCCGATGCGATTTCTGTGTTTCATCGTCAATGTGAAGGTCCAAGGAATACATTGACCCTCCAGTGGAGTATCGGAAACTAATACTGGTCTCACAGGAAAGGATCAAAGCACTGACTCTAAGAAGTCTCACTCTTCTTGCACTTAAGGTGGCACTGCGCCTTTTGTATTTAATTCCGATGTAATTTCAGTGGTTTATCATCAATGTGTAGGTCCTAGGAATACATTGAACCTGGAGTGGTGTATCGGAAACTAATACTGGTCTCACAGGAAAGGATCAAAGCACAGACTCTAAGAAGTCTCACTCTTCTTGCACTTAAGGTGGCACTGCGCCTTTTGTATTTAATTCCGATGTAATTTCAGTGGTTTATCGTCAATGCGTATGTCCAAGGAATACATTGAACCTGCAGTGGTGTGTCAGAAACTAATACTGGTCTCACAGGGAATGCTCAAAACACCGACTGTAAGAGGAGTCTCTATTCTTATATTTATGGCGGCATTTTGCCTTTTGTATTTAATTCAAACGCGATTTCTGTGTTTCATCGTCAATGTGAAGGTCCAAGGAGTCTATTGAACCTGCAGTGGTGTGTCGGAAACTAATACTGGTCTCACAGGAAAGGACCAAAGCAGAGACTCTAAGAAGTCACACTCTTCTTGCACTTAAAGCGGCATTGTGCCTTTTGTATTTAATAGCGATGAGATATCTGTGTTTCATCGTCAATGATAATGTCCAAGGAATACATTGAACCTCCAGTGGTGTATCGGAAACTAATACTGGTCTCACAGGAAAGGAACAAAACACAGACTTTAAGAAGTCTCACTCTTCTTGCACTTAAGTCGCATTGTGCCTTTTGTATTTAATTCCGATTAATTTCAGTGTTTCATCGTCAATGTGAAGGTCCAAGGAATACATTGAACCTGCAGTGGTGTATCGGAAACTAATACTGGCCTCACAGGAAAGGATCAAAGCAGAGACTTTAAGAAGTCACACGCCTCTTGCACTCAAGGCGGCATTGTGCCTTTTTTATTTAATTCCGATGCGATCTCTGTGTTTCATCGTCAATGTAATAGTCCAAGAAATACATTGAACCTGCAGTGGTGTATCGGAAACTAATACAGGTATCGCAAGAAAGGATCAAAGCACAGACTCTAAGAAGTCTCACTCTTGTTGCACTTAAGGCGGCATTGTGCCATTTGTATTTAAATCCGATGCGATTTCTGTGTTTCATCGTCAAAGTGAAGGTCCAAGGAATTCATTGTACCTGCAGTGGAGTATCGGAAAGTAATACTGGTCTCACAGGAAAGGATCAATGCACAGACTCTAAGAAGCCTCACTCTTCTTGCACTTAAGGCTTCATTGTGAGTTTTGTATTCAATTCCCATATAATTTCAGTGTTTCATCGTCAATGTGTATGTCCAAGGAGTACATTGTACCTGCAGTGGTGTGTCAGAAACTAATACTGGTCTCACAGGGAATCCTCAAAACACCGACTGTAAGAATAGTCTCTATTCTTATACTTAAGGCGGCATTGTGACTTTTGTATTTCATTCCGACGCGATTTCTGTGTTTTATCGTCAATGTGAAGGTCCAAGGGTACATTTAAAGTGCAGTGATGTATCGGAAACTAATACTGGTCTCACAGGAAAGGATCAAAGCACAGACTCTAAGAAGTCACACTCTTCTTGCACTTAAGGCGGCATTGCGCCTTTTGCATTTAATACCGATGCGATTTCTGTGTTTCATCGTCAATGTGAATGTCCAAGGAATACATTGAACCTGCAGTGGTGTATCGGAAACTAATACTGGTCTCACAGGAAAGGATCAAAGCACAGACTCTAAGAAGTCTCACTCTTCTTGCACTCAAGTCGCATTGTGCCTTTTGTACTTAATTCTGATCTACTTTCAGTGTTTCATCGTCAACGTGTATGTCCAAGGAATACATTGAACCTGCAGTGGTGTATCGGAAACTTATACTGGTCTCACAGGGAATGCTCAAAGCACCGGGTGTAAGAAGAGTCTCTGTTCTTGTACTTATGGCGGCATTGTGCCTTTTGTATTTAATTCCGATGCGATTTCTGTGTTTCAACGTCAATTTGTAGGTCCAAGGAATACATTGAACCTGCAGTGGTGTATCGGAAACTAATACTGGTCTCACAGGAGAGGATCAATGCACAGACTGTAAGATGTCTCACTCTTCTTGCACTTAAGCGGCATTGTGGCTTTTGTATTTAATTCCGATGCGATTCCTGTGTTTCATCGTCAATGTGTACGTCCAAGGAATACATTGATCCTGCAGTGGTGTATCGGAAACTAATATGTATCGGAAACTAATACTGGTCTCACAGGAAAGGATCAAAGCACAGACTCTAAGAAGTCTCACTCTTCTTGCACTTAAGGCGGCATTGTGCATTTGGATTTATCTCCGATGTGATTTCTGAGTTTCTTCGTCAATGTGAAGGTCCAAGGAATACATTGACCTGCAGTGGTTTATCGGAAACTAATGCTGGTCTCACAGGAAAGGATCAAAGCACAGACTCTAAGAAGTGTCACTCTTCTTGCACTTAATGCGGCATTGTGCCTTTTGTATTTAATTCCGATGCGATTTCTGTGTTTCATCGTCAATGTGGAGGTCCAAGGAATACATTGACCCTGCAGTGGAGAATCGGAATCTAATACGGGTCTCACAGGAAAGGATCAAAACACAGACTGTAAGAAGTCTCACTCTTCTTGCAGTTAAGGCGGCATTGTGTGTTTTGTATTCAATTCCCATTTCATTTCAGTGTTTCATCGACAATTAATATGTCCAAGGAATACATTGAACCTGCAGTGGTGTGTCAGAAACTAATACTGGTCTCACAGGGAATACTCAAAAAACCGACTGTAAGAAGAGTCTCTATTCTTGTACTTAAGGCGACATTGTGCCTTTTGCATTTGATTCCGAATCGATTTCTGTGTTTCATCGTCAATGTGAAGGTCCAAGGAATACATTGAATCTGCAGTGGTATATCGGAAACTGATACTGGTCTCACAGGAAAGGATCAAAGCACAGACTCTAAGAAGTCACAGGCCTCTTGCACTTAAGGCGGCATTGTGCCTTTTGTATTTAATTCCGATGCGATTTCTGTGTTTCATCGTCAATGTGAATGTCCAACAAATACATAGAACCTGCAGTGGTGTATCGGAAACTAATACTGGTATCGCAGGAAAGGATCAAAGCACAGACTCTAAGAAGTCTCACTCTTGTTGCATTTAAGGCGGCATTGTGCCTTTTGTATTTCATTCCGATGCGATTTCTGTGTTTCATCGTCAAAGTGAAGGTCCAAGGAATACATTGAACCTGCAGTGGAGTATCGGAAAGTAATACTGGTCTCACAGGAAAGGATCAATGCACAGACACTAAGAAGCCTCACTCTTCTTGCACATAAGGCGGCATTGTGAGTTTTGTATTCAATTCCCATATAATTTCAGTGTTTCATCGTCAATGTGTATGTCCAAGGAGTACATTGTACCTGCAGTGGTGTGTCAGAAACTAATACTGGTCTCACAGGGAATGCACAAAACACCGGGTGTAAGAAGATTCTCTGTTCTTGTACTTATGGCGGCATTGTGCCTTTTGTATTTAATTCCGATGCGATTTCTGTGTTTCATGGTCAATGTGAAGGTCCAAGGAATACATTGAACCTGCAGTGGTGTATCGGAAACTAATACTGGTCTTACAGGAGAGGATCAAAGCACAGACTCTTAGATGTCTGACTCTTCTTGCATTTAAGGCGGCATTGTGGCTTTTGTATTTAATTCCGATGCGATTTCTGTGTTTCATCGTCAATGTGTATGTCCAAGGAATACATTGAACCTGCAGTGATGTATCGGAAACTAATACTGGTATCGCAGGAAAGGATCAAAGCACAGACTCTAAGAAGTCTCACTCTTGTTGCACTTAAGGCGGCATTGGGCCTTTTGTATTTAATTCCGATGCGATTTCTGTGTTTCATCGTCAAAGTGAAGGTCCAAGGAGTACATTGAACCTGCAGTGGAGTATCGGAAAGTAATACTGGTCTCACAGGAAAGGATCAATGCACAGACTCTAAGAAGCCTCACTCTTCTTGCACTTAAGGCGGCATTGTGAGTTTTGTATTCAGTACCATATAATTTCAGTGTTTCATCGTCAATGTGTATGTCCAAGGAGTACATTGTACCTGCAGTGGTGTGTCAGAAACTAATACTGGTCTCACAGGGAATGCTCAAACACCGACTGTAAGAAGAGTCTCTATTCTTATACTTAAGACGGCATTGTGCCTTTTGTATTTAATTCCGACGCGATTTCTGTGTTTCATCGTCAGTGTGATGGTCCAGGGAGTACATTTCACCTGCAGTGATGTATCGGAAACTAATACTGGTCTCACAGGAAAGGATCAAAGCACAGACTCTAAGTAGTCTCACTCTTCTTGCACTTAAGGCGGCATTGTGTCTTTTGCATTTAATACCGATGCGATTTCTGTGTTTCATCGTCAATGTGAATGTCCAAGGAATACATTGAACCTGCAGTGGTATATCGGAAACTAATACTGGTCTCACAGGAAAGGATCAATGCACAGTCCCTAAGAAGTCTCACTCTTTTTGCACTCAAGTCGCATTGTGCCTTTTGTATTTAATTCCGGTCTAATTTCAGTGTTTCATCGTGAACGTGTATGTCCAAGGAATACATTGAACCTGCAGTGGTGTATCGGAAACTAATACTGGTCTCACAGGGAATGCACAAAACACCGGGTGTAAGAAGAGTCTCTGTTCTTGTACTTATGGCGGCATTGTGCCTTTTGTATTTAATTCCGATGCGATTTCTGTGTTTCATGGTCAATGTGAAGGTCCAAGGAATACATTGAACCTGCAGTGGTGTATCGGAAACTAATACTGGTCTTACAGGAGAGGATCAAAGCACAGACTCTTAGATGTCTCACTCTTCTTGCATTTAAGGCGGCATTGTGGCTTTTGTATTTAATTCCGATGCGATTTCTGTGTTTCATCGTCAATGTGTATGTCCAAGGAATACATTGAACCTGCAGTGATGTATCGGAAGCAATACTGGTCTCACAGGGGAGGATCAAAGCACAGACTCAAAGAAGTCACACTCTTCTTGCACTTAAAGCGGCATTGTGCCTTTCGTATTTAATATCGATGAGATATCTGTGTTTCATCGTCAATGATAATGTCGAAAGAATACATTGAATCTGCAGTGGTGTATCGGAAACTAATACTGGTCTCACTGGAAAGGACCAAAGCAGAGACTCTAAGAAGTCACACTCTTCTTGCACTTAAAGCGGCATTGTGCATTTTGTATTTAACACCAATGAGATATCTGTGTTTCATCGTCAATTATAATGTCGAAGGAATACATTGAACCTTCAGTGGTGTATCGGAAATTAATACTGGTCTCACAGGAGAGGATCAAAGTACAGACTCTAAGAAGTCTCACTCTTCTTGCACTTAAGACGCATTGTGCCTTTTGTATTTAATTCCGATCTAATTTCAGTGTTTCATCGTCAACGTGTATGTCCAAGGAATACATTGAACCTGCAGTGGTGTATCGGAATCTAATACTGGTCAAACAGGAAAGGATCAAAGCACAGACTCTAAGAAGTCTCACATTTCTTGCACTTAAGTCGTAATGTGCCTTTCGTATTTAATTCTGATCTAATTTCAGTGCTTCATCGTCAACGTGTATGTCCAAGGAGTACATTGAACCTGCAGTGGTGTATCGGAAATTAATACTGGTCTCACAGGGAATGCTCAAAACACCGACTGTAAGCAGAGTCTCTATTCCTGTACTTAAGGCCGCATTGTGAATTTTTTTATTTAATTGTGATGCGATTTCTGTGTTTCATCATCAATGTGAAGGTCCAAGGAATACATTGAACCTGCAGTGGTGCATCGGTAACTAATACTGGTTCACAGGAAAGGATCAAAGCACAGATAATAAGAAGTTCCACTCTTCTTGCATTTAAGGGGGTATTGTGCCTTTTGTATTTAATTCCGATCTAATTTCAGTAGTTCATCGTCAGTGTGTATGTCCAAGGAATACATTGAACCTGAAGTGGTGTATCGGAAACTAATACTGGTCTAGCAGGGAAAGCTCAAAGCACCGACTGTAAGAAGTGTCTCTATTCTTGTACTTAAGGCGACATTGTGCCTTTTGCATTTAATTCCGAATCGATTTCTGTGTTTCATCGTCAATGTGAAGGTCAAAGGAATACGTTGAACCGGCAGTGGTGTATCGGAAACTAATACTGGCCTCACAGGAAAGGACCAAAGCACAGACTCTAAGAAGTCTCACTCTTCTCGCACTTAAGGCGGCATTGTGCCTTTTGTGTTTCATTCCGATGCGATTTCTGTGTTTCATCGTCAATGTGAATGTCCAACAAATACATTGAACCTGCAGTGGTGTATCGGAAACTAATACTGGTATCGCAGGAAAGGATCAAAGCACAGACTCTAAGAAGTCTCACTCTTGTTGCACTTAAGGCGGCATTCTGCCTTTTGTATTTAATTCCGATGCGATTTCTGTGTTTCATCGTCAAAGTGAAGGTCCAAGGAATACATTGAACCTGCAGTGGAGTATCGGAAAGTAATACTGGTCTCACAGGAAAGGATCAATGCACAGACTCTAAGAAGCCTCACTCTTCTTGCACTTAAGGCGGAATTGTGAGTTTTGTATTCAGTACCATATAATTTCAGTGTTTCATCGTCAATGTGTATGTCCAAGGAGTACATTGTACCTGCAGTGGTGTGTCAGAAACTAATACTGGTCTCACAGGGAATGCTCAAACACCGACTGTAAGAAGAGTCTCTATTCTTATACTTAAGACGGCATTGTGCCTTTTGTATTTAATTCCGACGCGATTTCTGTGTTTCATCGTCAGTGTGATGGTCCAAGGAGTACATTTAACCTGCAGTGATGTATCGGAAACTAATACTGGTCTCACTGGAAAGGATCAAAGCACAGACTCTAAGAAGTCTCACTCTTCTTGCACTTAAGGTGGCACTGCGCCTTTTGTATTTAATTCCGATCTAATTTCAGTAGTTCATCGTCAATGTGTATGCCCAAGGAATACATTGAACCTGCAGTGGTGTATCGGAAACTAATACAGGTCTCACAGGGAATGCTCAAAGCACCGACTGCAAGAAGAGTCTCCATTCTTGTACTTAAGGCGGCATTGTGCCTTTTGCAGTTAATTCCGATGCGATATTTGTTTTTCATCGTCAATGTGAAGGTCCAAGGAATACATTGAACCTGCAGTGGTGTATCGGAAACTAATACTGGCCTCACAGGAAACGATCGAAGCACAGACTCTAAGAAGTCACACGCCTCTTGCACTTAAGGCGGCATTGAGCCTTTTGTATTTAATGTCGATGCGATTTCTGTGTTTCATCGTCAATGTGCAGGTCCAATGAATACATTGAACCTGCATTGGTGTATCGGAAACTAATACTGGTTCACAGGAAAGGATCGAAGCACAGACACTAAGAAGTCTCACTCTTCTTTCCTTTAAGTTGCATTGTGCCTTTTGTATTTAATTCCGATCTAATTTCAGTGTTTCATCGTCACGTGTGTGTCCAAGGAATACATTGAACCTGCAGTGGCGTATCGGAAACTAATACTGGTCTCACAGTGAATGCTCAAAGCACCGACTGTATGAAGAGTCTCTATTCTAGTACTTAAGGCGGCATTGTGCCTTTTGTATTTAATTGCGATGCGATTTCTGTGTTTCATCATCAATGTGAAGGTCCAAGGAATACATTGATCTTGCAGTGGTGTATCGGAAACTAATACTGGTCTCACAGGATGGGATCAAAGCACAGACTCTAAGAAGTCTCACACTTCTGGCACTTAAGGCGGCATTGTGAGTTGTGTATTCAATTCCGATTTAATTTCAGTGTTTCATCGTCAATGTGTATGTCCAAGGAATACATTGAACCTGCAGTGGTGTGTCAGAAACTAATACTGGTCTCACAGGGAATGCTCAAAATACTGACTGTAAGAAGAGTCTCTATTCTTATACTTAAGGCAGCATTGTGCGTATTGTATTTAATTCCGATTCGATTTCTGTGTTTTATCGTCAATGTGAAGGTCCAAGGAATACATTGAACCTGCAGTGGTGTATCGGAAAATAATACTGGTCTCACATGAGAGGATCAAAGCGCAGACTCTAAGATGTCTCACTCTTCTTGCACTTAAGGCGGCATCGTGCCTTTGGATTTATCTCCGATGTGATTTCTGTGTTTCATCGTCAATGTGAAGGTCCAAGGAATACATTTAACATGCAGTGGTTTGTCGGAAACTAATACTGGTCTCACAGGAAAGGATCAAAGCACAGTCTCTAAGAAGTGTCACTCTTCTTGCACTTAATGCGGCATTGTGCTTTTTGTATTTTCTTCCGATGCGATTTATGTGTTTCATCGTCAATGTGAAGGTCCAAGGGATACATTGACCCTCCAGTGGAGTATCGGAAACTAATACTGGTCTCACAGGAAAGGATCAAAGCACTGACTCTAAGATGTCTCACTCTTCTTGCACTTAAGGTGGCACTGCGCCTTTTGTATTAAATTCCGATGTAATTTCAGTGGTTTATCGTCAATGCGTATGTCCAAGGAATACATTGAACCTGCAGTGGTGTGTCAGAAACTAATACTGGTCTCACAGGGAATGCTCAAAACACCGACTGTAAGAGGAGTCTCTATTCTTATATTTATGGCGGCATTTTGACTTTTGTATTTCATTCCAACGCGATTTCTGTGTTTCATCGTCAATGTGAAGGTCCAAGGATTACATTGAACCTGCAGTGGTGTGTCGGAAACTAATACTGGTCTCACAGGAAAGGAACAAAGCAGAGACTCTAAGAAGTCATACTCTTCTTGCACTTAAAGCGGCATTGTGCCTTTTGTATTTAATAGCGATGAGATATCTGTGTTTCATCGTCAATGATAATGTCCAAGGAATACATTGAACCTGCAGTGGTGTATCGGAAACTAATACTGGCCTCACAGGAAAGGATCAAAGCAGAGACTTTAAGAAGTCACACGCCTCTTGCACTTAAGGCGTCATTGTGCCTTTTGTATTTAAATCCGATGCGATTTCTGTGTTTCATCGTCAAAGTGAAGGTCCAAGGAATTCATTGTACCTGCAGTGGAGTATCGGAAAGTAATACTGGTCTCACAGGAAAGGATCAATGCACAGACTCTAAGAAGCCTCACTCTTCTTGCACTTAAGGCGGCATTGTGAGTTTTGTATTCAATTCCCATATAATTTCAGTGTTTCATCGTCAATGTGTATGTCCAAGGAGTACATTGTACCTGCAGTGGTGTGTCAGAAACTAATACTGGTCTCACAGGGAATCCTCAAAACACCGACTGTAAGAATAGTCTCTATTCTTATACTTAAGGCGGCATTGTGACTTTTGTATTTCATTCCGACGCGATTTCTGTGTTTCATCGTCAATGTGAAGGTCCAAGGGTACATTTAACCTGCAGAGATGTATCGGAAACTAATACTGGTCTCACAGGAAAGGATCAAAGCACAGACTCAGAAGTCACACTCTTCTTGCACTTAAGGCGGCATTGTGCCTTTTGCATTTAATACCGATGCGATTTCTGTGTTTCATCGTCAATGTGAATGTCCAAGGAATACATTGAACCTGCAGTGGTGTATCGGAAACTAATACTGGTCTCACAGGAAAGGATTAAAGCACAGACTCTAAGAAGTCTCACTCTTCTTGCACTCAAGTCGCATTGTGCCTTTTGTATTTAATTCTGATCTAATTTCAGTGTTTCATTGTCAACGTGTATGTCCAAGGAATACATTGAACCTGCAGTGGTGTATCGGAAACTAATACTGGTCTCACAGGGAATGCTCAAAGCACCGGGTGTAAGAAGAGTCTCTGTTCTTGTACTTATGGCGGCATTGTGCCTTTTGTATTTAATTCCGATGCGATTTCTGTGTTTCATCGTCAATTTGAAGGTCCAAGGAATACATTGAACCTGCAGTGGTGTATCGGAAACTAATACTGGTCTCACAGGAGAGGATCAATGCACAGACTGTAAGATGTCTCACTCTTCTTGCACTTAAGCGGCATTGTGGCATTTGTATTTAATTCCGATGCGATTCCTGTGTTTCATCGTCAATGTGTATGTCCAAGGAATACATTGAACCTGCAGTGGTGTATCGGAAACTAATACTGGTCTCACAGGGAAAGTTCAGAGCACCGACTGTAAGAAGAGTCTCTATTCTTGTACTTAAGGCGACATTGTGCCTTTTGCATTTGATTCCGAATCGATTTCTGTGTTTCATCGTCAATGTGAAGGTCAAAGGAATACTTTGAACCTGCAGTGGGTTATCGGAAACTAATACTGGCCTCACAGGAAAGGATCAAAGCTCAGACTCTAAGAAGTCTCACTCTTCTTGCACATCAGGCGGCATTGTGAGTTTTGTATTCAATTCCCATATAATTTCAGTGTTTCATCGTCAATGTGTATGTCCAAGGAGTACATTGAACCTGCAGTGATGTATCGGAAGCAATACTGGTCTCACAGGGGAGGATCAAAGCACAGACTCTAAGAAGTCACACTCTTCTTGCACTTAAAGCGGCATTGTGCCTTTCGTATTTAATATCGATGAGATATCTGTGTTTCATCGTCAATGATAATGTCGAAAGAATACATTGAATCTGCAGTGGTGTATCGGGAACTAAAACTGGTCTCACAGGAAAGGATCGAAGCACAGACTCTAAGAAGTCTCACTCTTCTTGCACTTAAGGTGGCACTGCGCCTTTTGTATTTAATTCCAATGTAATTTCAGTGGTTTATCGTCAATGTGTAGGTCCTAGGAATACATTGAACCTGCAGTGGTGTATCGAAAACTAATACTGGTCTCACAGGAATGGATCAAAGCACAGACTCTAAGAAGTCTCACTCTTCTTGCACTTAAGGCGGCATTGTGAGTTTTGTATTCAATTCCGATTTAATTTCAGTGTTATCGTCAATGTGTATGTCCAAGGAATACATTGAACCTCCAGTGGTGTGTCAGAAACTAATACTGGTCTCACAGGGAATGCTCAAAACACCGACTGTAAGAGGAATCTCTATTCTTATATTTAAGCCGGCATTGTGCCTTTTGTATTTAATTCCGATGCGATTTCTGTGTTTCATCGTCAATGTGAAAGTCCAAGGAGTACATTGAACCTGCAGTGGTGTATCGGAAACTAATACTGGTCTCACTGGAAAGGACCAAAGCAGAGACTCTAAGAAGTCACACTCTTCTTGCACTTAAAGCGGCATTGTGCCTTTTGTATTTAATACCGATGAGATATCTGTGTTTCATCGTCAATTATAATGTCCAAGGAATACATTGAACCTTCAGTGGTGTATCGGAAATTAATACTGGTCTCACAGGAAAGGATCAAAGCACAGACTCTAAGAAGTCTCACTCTTCTTGCACTTAAGTCGCATTGTGCCTTTTGTATTTAATTCCGATCTAATTTCAGTGTTTCATCGTCAACGTGTATGTCCAAGGAATACATTGAACCTGCAGTGGTGTATCGGAATCTAATACTGGTCAAACAGAAAAGGATCAAAGCACAGACTCTAAGAAGTCTCACATTTCTTGCACTTAAGTCGTAATGTGTCTTTCGTATTTAATTCTGATCTAATTTCAGTGTTTCATCGTCAACGTGTATGTCCAAGGAGTACATTGAACCTGCAGTGGTGTATAGGAAATTAATACTGGTCTCACAGGGAATGCTCAAAACACCGACTGTAAGCAGAGTCTCTATTCCTGTACTTAAGGCCGCATTGTGCCTTTTTTTATTTAATTGTGATGCGATTTCTGTGTTTCATCATCAATGTGAAGGTCCAAGGAATACATTGAACCTGCAGTGGTGCATCGGTAACTAATACTGGTTCACAGGAAAGGATCAAAGCACAGATAATAAGAAGTTCCACTCTTCTTGCATTTAAGGGGGTATTGTGCCTTTTGTATTTAATTCCGATCTAATTTCAGTAGTTCATCGTCAGTGTGTATGTCCAAGGAATACATTGAACCTGAAGTGGTGTATCGGAAACTAATACTGGTCTAGCAGGGAAAGCTCAAAGCACCGACTGTAAGAAGAGTCTCTATTCTTGTACTTAAGGCGACATTATGCCTTTTGCATTTAATTCCGAATCGATTTCTATGTTTCATCGTCAATGTGAAGGTCAAAGGAATACGTTGAACCTGCAGTGGTGTATCGGAAACTAATACTGGCCTCACAGGAAAGGATCAAAGCACAGACTCTAAGAAGTCTCACTCTTCTCGCACTTAAGGCGGCATTGTGCCTTTTGTATTTAATTCCGATGCGATTTCTGTGTTTCATCGTCAATGTGAAGGTCCAAGGAATACATTGAATCTGCAGTGGTATATCGGAAACTGATACTGGTCTCATAGGAAAGGGTCACAGCACAGACTCTAAGAAGTCACACGCCTCTTGCACTTAAGGTGGCATTGTGCCTTTTGTATTTCATTCCGATGATATTTCTGTGTTTCATCGTCAATGTGAATGTCCAACAAATACATTGAACCTGCAGTGGTGTATCGGAAACTAATACTGGTATCGCAGGAAAGGATCAAAGCACAGACTCTAAGAAGTCTCACTCCTGTTGCACTTAAATCGGCATTGTGCCTTTTGTATTTAATTCCGATGCGATTTCTGTGTTTCATCGTCAAAGTGAAGGTCCAAGGAATACATTGAACCTGCAGTGGAGTATCGGAAAGTAATACTGGTCTCACAGGAAAGGATCAATGCACAGACTCTAAGAAGCCTCACTCTTCTTGCACTTAAGGCTTCATTGTGAGTTTTGTATTCAGTACCATATAATTTCAGTGTTTCATCGTCAATGTGTATGTCCAAGGAGTACATTGTACCTGCAGTGGTGTGTCAGAAACTAATACTGGTCTCACAGGGAATGCTCAAACACCGACTGTTAGAAGAGTCTCTATTCTTATACTTAAGACGGCATTGTGCCTTTTGTATTTAATTCCGACGCGATTTCTGTGTTTCATCGTCAATGTGAATGTCCAAGGAATACATTGAACCTGCAGTGGTATATCGGAACCTAATACTGGTCTCACAGGAAAGGATCAAAGCACAGACTCTAAGAAGTCTCACTCTTCTTGCACTCAAGTTGCATTGTGGCTTTTGTATTTAATTCCGATCCAATTTCAGTGTTTCATCGTCAACGTGTATGTCCAAGGAATACATTGAACCTGCAGTGGTGTATCGGAAACTAATACTGGTCTCACAGGGAATGCTCAAAGCACCGGGTGTAAGAAGAGTCTGTGTTCTTGTACTTATGGCATCATTGTGCCTTTTGTATTTAATTCCGATGCGATTTCTGTGTTTCATCGTCAATGTGAAGGTCCAAGGAATACATTGAACCTGCAGTGGTGTATCGGAAACTAATACTGGTCTCACAGGAGAGGATCAAAGCACAGACTCTAAAATGTCAAACTCTTCTTTTACTTAAGGCGGCATTGTGGCTTTTGTATTTAATTCCGATGTGATTTCTGTGTTTCATCGTCAATGTGTATGTCCAAGGAATACATTGAACCTGCAGTGGTGTATCGGAAACTAATACTGGTCTCACAGGGAAGGATCAAAGCACAGACTCTGAGAAGTGTCACTCTTCTTGCACTTAATGCGTCATTGTGCTTTTTGTATTTAATTCCGATGCGATTTCTGTGTATCATCGTCAATGTGGAGGTCCAAGGAATACATTGACTCTGCAGTGGAGTATCGGAAACTAATACTGGTCTCACAGGAAAGGATAAAAGCACAGACTCTAAGAAGTCTCACTCTTCTTGCACTTAAGGTGGCACTGCGCCTTTTGTATTTAATTCCGATGTAATTTCAGTGGTTTATCGTCAATGTGTATGTCCTAGGAATACATTGAACCTGCATTGGTGTATCGGAATCTAATACTGGTCTCACAGGAAAGGATCAAAGCACAGACTCTAAGAAGTCTCACTCTTCTTGCACTTAAGGCGGCATTGTGTGTTTTGTATTCAATTCCGATTTAATTTCAGTGTTTCAGCGTCAATTAATATGTCCATGGAATACATTGAACCTGCAGTGGTGTGTCAGAAACTAATACTGGTCTCACAGGGAATACTCAAAACACCGACTGTAAGAGGAGTCTCTATTCTTATATTTAAGGCGGCATTGTGCCTTTTGTATTTAATTCCGACGCGATCTCTGTGTTTCATCGTCAATGTGAAGGTCCAAGGAGTATATTGAACCTGCAGTGGTGTGTCGGAAACTAATACTGGTCTCACTGGAAAGGACCAAAGCACAGACTCTAAGAAGTCACACCCTTCTTGCACTTAAAGCGGCATTGTGCCTTTCGTATTGAATACCGATGAGATATCTGTGTTTCATCGTCAATGATAATGTCGAAGGAATACATTGAACCTGCAGTGGTGTATCGGGAACTAAAACTGGTCTCACAGGAAAGGATCAAAGCACAGACTCTAAGAAGTCTCACTCTTCTTGCACCTAAGTCGCATTGTGCCTTTTGTATTTAATTCCGATCTAATTTCGGTGTTTTATCGTCAACGTATATGTCCAAGGAATACACTGAACCTGCAGTGCGGTATCGGAAATTAATACTGGTCACACAGGAAAGGATCAAAACACAGACTCTAAGAAGTCTCACCTTTCTTGCACTTAAGTCGTATTGTGCCTTTTGTATTTAATTCTGATCTAATTTCAGTGTTTCATCGTCAACGTGTGTGTCCAAGGAATACTGTTGAGTGTTACTTAAGTAAATAAATTAGTGAAATCAAAGTGAACTAAAAATTAGAATATAAATGGAAAACTTGGTTTAGTTTAGAGAGTTACATACTGGCATTCAGCGGGCAGAACAGAAGAAACAATGACCGTGGAGTCAGCGAGTTCCACATAAGCGGGCGCTGTCGATTCAGCCGTCAGGGCATCGCCCGACCGGCTCACGTGTTTCTCAGTTGTCGCATGTGAGCAAAGGCCCTCGCCTACATTCCAAGAGCCAATGACCGACGTTAAGAAGATTCTTCGAGAAGCTTTTCAACGTGACGGAAGAGGCAATGACCTGCTCACGTGTTTCTCAGTCGTCACATGCGATCAGAGGCCCCCGCCTACATTCCAAGAGCCAATGACCGAGGTCAAGAAGATTCTTCGAGAAGCTTTTCAACGTGACAGAAGAGGCAATGGCCGTGAAGTCGTTCACCTCCAGTGAACTGAAGTGAATAAATACGCGAGACGCGGTGGGCCCGAGAGATGAAGACAGTTGAGGAGAGAGGAAGACAGATGAAGACAGAGGAAGACGGATGAAGACAGAGGAAGACGGATGAAGACGGGGACGAAGACGAAGACGGAGACGGGAACGGAGACGAAGACGAGAGACGAAGGAAGAAAAGAAGAGTAGCAGTAGTTTTCAGTCAGTTTCGGTGCTGAAGACCGTCATGCAAGAAGAGACTGCATCATGCACAGACGCACCAAGTCCGCCGCTGTAATGGAATAGCAAGCAGCAGCCGCGGCGCCAGAAGACAGAAGTTAAAAGGTATTTGAAGTCTGGTTTTTATATACCCGGGTGACTCGTGCGGACGGGAAGGAGACGGCCTCACATCAGTAGTCACCTGTGAGCTGGGATGAAGAGCTGACAGCCGAAGACTGGCAAGCTGGAGTCCGTGGTTCGAGTCCGCTACACTGGCCTTCTCCCGCCGCACCGCTCCGCTGGCCGACGCAGAATACACGCGGCCGCTTGGAGACGAGAAACACTGGGACGCCGCACCCAAGGTATCATCCGATGCACGATTTCGCTCGCAATAATTAAACGGGCCACCTCGCGCTGCGCGTCTCCCGTCAGCTGGGCGAGACGGCGACACGAGATTCACACCGCTACGCGTAATCAGACGCCGCCGCCGCCGCCGCCGCCGCCGCCGCCGCTGCCGCAGCAGAAGATTCACAAACGACACAGCTGCCGCTCTCCGAACCAGAACGTCCCAGTAAGATACAGTTGTACGAAACTTTCAATAAAAGTTATCTTATGTAAAAATGATGTTTCATTCGACCTCATACCCGAGCCAAGGGAGAACCCACCCTGCCCACATGTTGTTAAGAGAGAAAAGTTAATTTATTTAATATTTTCACCCTGACAGAATGCTTTAGAATGCTCATCCTGACAATTGACAGCATCAAAAGAGAAAACCCAGTTACATTGAGTGACAGAACTGTCACATTTAGTAACACAACTGTTACATTTGATGTCAGAAGCACGTTCAAGTTGTTACATTTGGTGTCAGAGAAAAAACCCTTGGCTCAATATGAGGTGTGAATGACAGTCACTAAAGGTCCACAGTTAGTATTTTTTTAATATGTGAAGGGATAGAGGTTTGCATAGCAGTCGTCATATTTTCTTTATTTAGAAGTGTATTTTCTCTCATGATTTTAAGAGTTTGTCGGAAATATTTAAACATCTTTTAAATTCAGTATAGGAAGATTGTGTAACTAACAGTTTGTAAAATGATGACACGAAATCGTACAAAGTCATAGTCAGCACCACAAGCGGTTTCTACTGATGAAGCTATTCAGATCTTAGTTAATCAGATAGAACAGCTTAAAAGTGATAATAATGCATTATTTAAACAGTTGAGTGAGGTTAGGCAAACCAGTTCAATCCCTCCCATCCTAGATTCCTCAGCAGCAGCCTTAGTAACTCCTTTTTCAGGTAAACCTGGCGAGCACATAACAGCCTTTTTTGATGATTTAGTAGCAGCTGCAAAGTTAGGATCATGGTCAGATGAACAGCTCTTACAAATGACAAAGTTAAGGTTGACAGGAGAGGCTAAAGCACACGTCTTATACCATGAAGAATTACGGAATGCTCCAACATTTGAGGAATTGAAGAAAGGATTACTTAAACGTTTTCAAAAACAGAACAGCTGTAGATTTTATAGGGAAAAATTACACACTATCACTCAGAGGCAAAACGAGTCGTTAGAAAGCTTTGTAGATAGGATTAGAAAAGTTAATATTAACACCTATCAGTTGACAACTAGTGATGAAGCAAATAAGGTTATTTTACAAGAGGCAGAAGATAGAGCCCTGGATACATTTTTACGTGGGTTACCTCCTGAAACGTCCCGTCGTGTCAGGGCAGAGTTTCCTAAAAATTTAGCAGAAGCTGTATCTGTGGCGACAGCTTTTGAAGAAATTGACATTGCCACCAGATACAAGGAGAAGCGAAATATATTTTCAGCTGGAGTACGATGTTTTAGGTGCGATCGACACGGACATATAGCAAAAAACTGCAGACAACCTCAATGCACTAATTGTCAAAGAATAGGTCACACATTCAAGGAATGCAGGTCTAAGAAAGTTTTTGGAAATAGAAATCAGTTAAACTCAAACGGGAATGTCGGAGCCGCCGCCAGACGTTCCCTATAAAATTTCATGCCATTAAGGCGAATGTGAAGGCGGAATGCTGGTTATCTGCTACCATACAGGATAAAGAGGCAAAGATACTGGTGGATACAGGCGCAAACGTATCAATAGTAAGTAATGAATGTATTGGAGAAAAGAAATATGACCCTCCAAGGTATAGATTGAGTGGAGTAGGAGGAGGTACAGTTAAGTCATTAGGATGTACATCATTGATTTTCTATATCCACGGTGTACAATTTCAGGAAGATGTAGAAGTGGGAACAAAGGTAACTGACGGGTACGACGCGATCCTAGGGTTGGATTTCCTGAATAAACATCACGCTAAAATCGACCTCAGACAGCAAACTGTAGAACTTAGCGGAATAGTGTTTCAGCTAGGTGACACCGCTGCAAAGGGCCCTCTGCCGCAAGATTTCCCTAACCGGAAGGCGAAATCAACTATACTGCGTGCAGCGTCCTTGAAGGTTGATTCGCGGGATCAGATACCATCTGGCTCAGGAAAACTTCTCTGGATGACCGTTGACCACGAAGTACCTACAGATACAGTGTGTCTAATAGAGCCTTTAGAGGAAAATGAGGAATTAGATGTATCACATTGTTTTGTACGTAGGAGTGTTGTACGGGTTCAAGACGTTGAGGGAGAAAGAAAAGTACCGGTACATATTGACAATTTCGGAGTGGAGGACAAAGAGTTGCATAAGGGAATATTAGTGGCTACAATCAGTACTTTTGAAGAAGAAGATTTCATTTGGTCAGATATTAATGATGGTCGGAAACCAGACGCCTATAAAACCGCATTGCGCCAGAAGATTGAGCATTTGAAAGGAAAGGATAGAGACACGACAGAAGCAGTTTTACTTGAGTTCCAAGATTTATTTAATGCAGAAGGTCCATTGCCAGCAACAGACATCACACAGCATAGGATCCCAACAGGAAGTAGCCCCCCAGTTTATAGGAAGCCTTATAGAGTTCCGCATCACTTACAGCCAGTACTGGATGAATTTTTGGAACAGCATCTAAAAGATGGAATTATAGAATATTCTGATTCGCCTTATAATTCAAATATTATAATTATTCCAAAGAAGTCTCCCGACGGTACGAAACGATATAGGTTTTGTTGTGACTACAGACACCTTAACAAACAAACTATCTCAGATGTTTATCCTCTTCCAAACATTACAGATATCATTGACAGTTTGGGTAACAGTAAATACTTTTCAACAATCGATTTACGTAGCGGATATCATCAATTGGAAGTTGCACCTGAAGATAGGCATAAAACAGCATTTTCTACCCCTGGAGGCCACTGGCAATTTAAAAGAATGCCTTTCGGTTTGAAAAATGCACCAGCAACTTTTCGAAGACTACTCGATGGAGTATTGCGAGGACTCAAAACTCAGCAATGTTGTGTATATCTAGACGATATTATTGTATTCTCCAGAGACATTAATGAACATGCTGTGCGTCTGCGTAATGTTTTTCAGAGACTTAGAAAGGCCAAATTAACATTAAATATGGAAAAATGTAGTTTTGCATTGACAGAGGTTACATACCTAGGGCATGTCATTAGTGAAAAAGGAATTAAAACAGATCCTCGATTAATTTCGGCAGTTAAGGACTTCCCAACACCACAACGCGTTAAGGAAGTACAAAGTTTCATTGGTCTCGCATCGTATTACCGAAAATATGTTCAAAATTTTGCTGAAATTGCCCGACCCTTAACCCAATTATTGAAAAAGGGTGCAAAATTTCATTGGTCTGAAGATTGTGAATCAGCATTTCAAACCCTTAAAGACAAGTTAACACACAGTCCAGTATTAGCCTACCCAGATTATAATAAAGAATTTATTTTATCCTGTGACGCAAGTGGTCATTCAGTAGGAGTTGTTTTGAGTCAGAATATTAATGGCGCGGAACACCCCATAGCCTATGCTTCGAGACAACTAACAACGGCAGAAAGAAATTATTCCACAACGGAGAAAGAATTGTTAAGTGTTATTTATGGTATCAAATACTTTCAATGCTACTTGTATGGTAGGAAATTCAAGGTCATTACAGACCACGCAGCTTTAAAATGGTTGCTTGGATTAAAGGATCCATCTAGTCGTCTTACCCGTTGGGCCCTATGTCTTTCCGAAATGGATTTCGAAGTTATCCATAAACCAAGCAAAAAACACACGAATGCAGATTGCCTAAGTCGGAAAATAGCACTTTTGGAAGCAACAGGCCGAGATACTGAGGATTGGAGAAAGGCACAAGATGAGGATACAGAATGTAAAAAATACGCAACTCAAAAACAATTTTGCTTTGAAGATGGTGTATTATGCCGTAAAACAAAACTTGGACCGCGAATTGTTGTTCCCCAACACCTTAGACAAGAAATAATGGCAGAGGCCCACGATCATATCCTTGCAGGACACGGTGGACAGCGAACAACCGAAAGACGAGTAGCAGAGCGATTTTGGTGGGAAACCAGAAAGCAGGATGTTGCGCAGTACGTTCGTAATTGCATTGCGTGCGCACAACGAGCTGAACTTTCTCGTTCAAAAATACCCTTACAGAGGCTCCCCGAGGCTTCATGTCCATTTCAAATCTTCGGAGTCGATCTCTACGGGCCATTTCATAAAACACCTGCTGGTAATAAGTATGTTCTTACAATTATCGATCACTTTTCACGCTATCTAGCTATGGTGAGTCTCCCAGATCAGCAAGCAAATACAGTTGCCCAGGCTTTAGTTAACAACTGGATACTTAAATTTGGAGTACCTGGAGTATCACAGATCAGGGATCTAATTTTATGTCTGAATTAATGAAACAGCTATGCCACTTATTAAAAATACGCAAATTACGCACAACTCCGTTACACCCTCAGTGCAACGGGCGCACACAAAAAGTTCATCGGACAATTGGCAAGATGCTTAGTTATTATATTAACGAACAACATTCTAATTGGGATACGTATTTACCAATAATCGTGTCGGTATACAACGCCAAAACGCATGAAGCAACTGGCATGTCACCTTATGAAGTGGTCTATGGGAGAAAAATGCCGTCCCCTTTTGATGTAATCAGGCAGAAAAACGGAAAAGTCGGAGAAACAGTAAGAGATTTCAGTCGAATGATGAAGGATGTATGGAAAAAGGTTCAAAAATCTAATACAAAGGCTTTGGAACGACAGGAAAGATTAGGTAATACCCAAGCTAAATATCCAAATTACAAAATCGGTCAGTGGGTTATGCTTTCAGCTCCTTACATAGCGAAAGGAAAAACGAAGAAATTTGTAACGAATTACAGAGGTCCTTACCAAATTATTGAGATCACGTCACCAGTCAACGTTAAATTGCAACTGCCCACCCGAACTACCATTGTCCATGCAAGTCGTTTAAAACCTTTTAAGGGCGCTCCAGATGTAATTCCTTCAACAATAGTGTCTGCTTTTCCGAAGGGTGGAGGAAGTTCCCGTAAAGGAAAAGGAGTGGCCACGCCAGCACAACATACAGACATGGCACCATACAATCTTCGACCAAGAGTGCGATTGTCCTAGTGGAATCTTAGTAGACTGTGGATAATATACAAATGTGAATAATTAATACATGATAATGGTTTATTTTTTAAGAAAGAAAACTTGAACGTAGAAACATGTAGATCTTGTGGTTAACAATGTATTCCTTCTTTTCTTTATTTTTGTTTTTACTAGGTTCGTAGGTCTATAACCATGTTTGCTTTTTTCAGAAAACGCCATGCAAGCGTTTCCTACACAAAACCTGTCCTACCTCAATTACTCCCTTGACAGTTCCCTTCTGAAGTCATTAGATATGTTTATAAACTCGCAGCAAGGCAAAATTGATGCCAATGTTATGATGCAACATGTCTTACAATTAAAAGGTGAACACACAACTAAAATTATAATGCTAGGAACGGGTATATCTGCAACCTTTGTGTTGGTGTTTCTGCTTTGTACCGTTTTCTTTTATTTAAGACGAAAAAATAAGCCAAATAATAATATACCACTTCATCAAATCCCTGTTAACTGGATACCACATGCTTAACTGATGTACTTCAGTAGTTACTTTTGAGCATTACTGTATTAATTTTGTTTATTGTACTTCATTCTTTATTAAACGGTCTCTTGTTAACATAAACAATACTGTAGAATATATAATCTTGCATTAGTATAGGGTACATTAAACAGCTGTTGCCCTGTAATTTTCTAAGTGCAAAACCTATTTTTTGTTTATTCATTGTCATCAAGATTTGTTACACTTATTACAACCATTTATGTAAGAACTATGTGATTCATGACCGTACAGTGCTTTTGTAAAGTGATAAAGTATTTTCCACATACTTAATGTGAAGCGTGTGTAATCTTCTAAGTCGAGAGTTTTCAGTGCTTGTGCTTTTTCCGTGTGAAGAGTGGAGGAATGTTGAGTGGTAAATTCGAGGGCGAATTTCTCCGAAGGGTGGAGGAATGTTGAGTGTTACTTAAGTAAATAAATTAGTGTAATCAAAGTGAACTAAAAATTAGAATATAAATGGAAAACTTGGTTTAGTTTAGAGAGTTACATACTGGCATTCAGCGGGCAGAACAGAAGAAACAATGACCGTGTAGTCAGCGAGTTCCACATAAGCGGGCGCTGTCGATTCAGCCGTCAGGGCATCGCCCGACCGGCTCACGTGTTTCTCAGTTGTCGCATGTGAGCAAAGGCCCTCGCCTACATTCCAAGAGCCAATGACCGACGTTAAGAAGATTCTTCGAGAAGCTTTTCAACGTGACGGAAGAGGCAATGACCTGCTCACGTGTTTCTCAGTCGTCACATGCGATCAGAGGCCCCCGCCTACATTCCAAGAGCCAATGACCGAGGTCAAGAAGATTCTTCGAGAAGCTTTTCAACGTGACAGAAGAGGCAATGGCCGTGAAGTCGTTCACCTCCAGTGAACTGAAGTGAATAAATACGCGAGACGCGGTGGGCCCGAGAGATGAAGACAGTTGAGGAGAGAGGAAGACAGATGAAGACAGAGGAAGACGGATGAAGACAGAGGAAGACGGATGAAGACGGGGACGAAGACGAAGACGGAGACGGGAACGGAGACGAAGACGAGAGACGAAGGAAGAAAAGAAGAGTAGCAGTAGTTTTCAGTCAGTTTCGGTGCTGAAGACCGTCATGCAAGAAGAGACTGCATCATGCACAGACGCACCAAGTCCGCCGCTGTAATGGAATAGCAAGCAGCAGCCGCGGCGCCAGAAGACAGAAGTTAAAAGGTATTTGAAGTCTGGTTTTTACATACCCGGGTGACTCGTGCGGACGGGAAGGAGACGGCCTCACATCAGTAGTCACCTGTGAGCTGGGATGAAGAGCTGACAGCCGAAGACTGGCAAGCTGGAGTCCGTGGTTCGAGTCCGCTACACTGGCCTTCTCCCGCCGCACCGCTCCGCTGGCCGACGCAGAATACACGCGGCCGCTTGGAGACGAGAAACACTGGGACGCCGCACCCAAGGTATCATCCGATGCACGATTTCGCTCGCAATAATTAAACGGGCCACCTCGCGCTGCGCGTCTCCCGTCAGCTGGGCGAGACGGCGACACGAGATTCACACCGCTACGCGTAATCAGACGCCGCCGCCGCCGCCGCCGCCGCCGCCGCCGCTGCCGCAGCAGAAGATTCACAAACGACACAGCTGCCGCTCTCCGAACCAGAACGTCCCAGTAAGATACAGTTGTACGAAACTTTCAATAAAAGTTATCTTATGTAAAAATGATGTTTCATTCGACCTCATACCCGAGCCAAGGGAGAACCCACCCTGCCCACATGTTGTTAAGAGAGAAAAGTTAATTTATTTAATATTTTCACCCTGACAGAATGCTTTAGAATGCTCATCCTGACAATTGACAGCATCAAAAGAGAAAACCCAGTTACATTGAGTGACAGAACTGTCACATTTAGTAACACAACTGTTACATTTGATGTCAGAAGCACGTTCAAGTTGTTACAATACATTGAACCTGCAGTGGTGTATCGGAAACTAATACTGGTCTCACAGGGAATGCTCAATGCACCGACAGTAGGAAGAGTCTCTATTCCTGTACTTAAGGCGGCATTGTGCCTTTTGTATTTAATTGTGATGCGATTTCTGTGTTGCATCATCAATGTGAAGGTCCAAGGAATACATTGAACCTGCAGTGGTGCATCGGAAACTAATACTGGTTCACAGGAAAGGATCAAAGCACAGACTATAAGAAGTCCCACTCTTCTTGCACTTAAGCCGGTATTGTGCCATTTGTATTTAATTCCGATCTAATTTCAGTAGTTCATCGTCAGTGTGTATGTCCAAGGAATACATTGAACCTGCAGTGGTGTATCGGAAACTAATACTGGTCTCACAGGGAATGCTCAAAGCACCGACTGTAAGAAGAGTCTCTATTCTTGTACTTAAGGCGGCATTATGCCTTTTGCATTTAATTCCGATGCAATATTTGTTTTTCATCGTCAATGTGAAGGTCCAAGGAATACCTTGAACCTGCAGTTGTGTATCGGAAACAAATACTGGCCTCACAGGAAAGGATCAAAGCACAGACTCTAAGAAGTCTCACACTTCTCGCACTTAAGGCGGCATTGTGCTTTTTGTATTTAATTCCGATGGGATTTCTGTGTTTCATCGTCAATGTGAAGGTCCAAGGAATACATGGAATCTGCAGTGGTATATCGGAAACTAATACTGGTCTCACAGGAAAGGATCAAAGCACAGACTCTAAGAAGTCTCACTCTTCTTGCACTCAAGTTGCATTGTGCCTTTTGTATTTAATTCCGATCTAATTTCAGTGTTTCATCGTCAACGTGTATGTCCAAGGAATACATTGAAACTGCAGTGGTGTATCGGAAACTAATACTGGTCTCACAGGGAATGCTCAAAGCACCGGGTGTAAGAAGAGTCTCTGTTCTTGTACTTATGGCGGCATTGTGCCTTTTGTATGTAATTCCGATGCGATATCTATGTTTCATCGTCAATGTGAAGGTCCTAGGAATACATTGAACCTGCAGTGGTGTATCGGAAACTAATACTGGTCTCACAGGAAAGGATAAAAGCACAGACTCTAAGAAGTCTCACTCTTCTTGCACTTAAGGTGGCACTGCGCCTTTTGTATTTAATTAAGATGTAATTTCAATGGTTTATCGTCAATGTGTATGTCCTAGGAATACATTGAACCTGCAGTGGTGTATCGGAAACTAATACTGGTCTCACAGGAAAGGATCAAAGCACAGACTCTAAGAAGTCTCACTCTTCTTGCACTTAAGGCGGCATTGTGTGTTTTGTATTCAATTCCGATTTAATTTCAGTGTTTCATCGTCTATTAATATGTCCATGGAATACATTGAACCTGCAGTAGTGTGTCAGAAACTAATACTGGTCTCACAGGAAATACTCAAAACACCGACTGTAAGAGGAGTCTCTATTCTTATATTTAAGGCGGCATTGTGCCTTTTGTATTTAATTCCGCCGCGATCTCTGTGTTTCATCGTCAATGTGAAGGTCCAAGTAGTATATTGAACCTGCAGTGGTGTGTCGTAAACTAATACTGGTCTCACTGGAAAGGACCAAAGCACAGACTCTAAGAAGTCACACTCTTCTTGCACTTAAAACGGCATTGTGCCTTTCGTATTGAATACCGATGAGATATCTGTGTTTTATC
This sequence comes from Schistocerca americana, assembly GCF_021461395.2. Classification (NCBI taxonomy): domain Eukaryota; kingdom Metazoa; phylum Arthropoda; class Insecta; order Orthoptera; family Acrididae; genus Schistocerca; species Schistocerca americana. Next base: position 22,847,460 of record NW_025725371.1, read on the forward strand.
GTCAATGATAATGTCGAAGGAATACATTGAACCTGCAGTGGTGTATCGGGAACTAAAACTGGTCTCACAGGAAAGGATCAAAGCATAGACTCTAAGAAGTCTCACTCTTCTTGCACTTAAGTCGCATTGTGCCTTTTGTATTTAATTCCGATCTAATTTCGGTGCTTTATCGTCAACGTATATGTCCAAGGGATACATTGAACCTGCAGTGGTGCATCGGAAACTAATACTGGTTCACAGGAAAGGATCAAAGCACAGACTATAAGAAGTCCCACTCTTCTTGCACTTAAGGCGGTATTGTGCCTTTTGTATTTAATTCCGATCTAATTTCAGTAGTACATCGTCAGTGTGTATGTCCAAGGAATACATTGAACCTGCATTGGTGTATCGGAAACTAATACTGGTCTCACAGGGAATGCTCAAAGCAACGACTGTAAGAAGAGTCTCTATTCTTGTACTTAAGGCGGTATTATGCCTTTTGCATTTAATTCCGATGCGATATTTGTTTTTCATCGTCAATGTGAAGGTCCAAGGAATACCTTGAACCTGCAGTGGTGTATCGGAAACTAATACTGGCCTCACAGGAAAGGATCAAAGCACAGACTCTAAGAAGTCTCACACTTCTCGCACTTAAGGCGGCATTGTGCTTTTTGTATTTAATTCCGATGTGATTTCTGTGTTTCATCGTCAATGTGAAGGTCCATGGAATACATTGAATCTGCAGTGGTATATCGGAAACTGATACTGGTCTCACAGGAAAGGATCAATGCACAGACTCTAAGAAGCCTCACTCTTCTTGCACTTAAGGCGGCATTGTGAGTTTTGTATTCATTTCCGATATAATTTCAGTGTTTCATCGTCAATGTGTATGTCCAAGGAGTACGTTGTACCTGCAGTGGTGTGTCAGAAACTAATACTGGTCTCACAGGGAATGCTCAAATCACCGACTGTAAGAAGAGTCTCTATTCTTATACTTAAGGCGGCATTGTGCCTTTTGTATTTAATTCCGACGCGATTTCTGTGTTTCATAGTCAATGCGAAGGTCCAAGGAGTACATTGAACCGGCAGTGGTGTATCGGAATCTAATACTGGTCTCACAGGAAAGGATCAAAGCACAGACTCTAAGAAGTCACACTCTTCTTGCACTCAGGTCGCATTGTGCCTTTTGTATTTAATTCCGATCTAATTTCAGTATTTCATCGTCAACGTGTATGTCCAAGGAATACATTTAACCTGCAGTGGTGTATCGGAAACTAATACTGGTCTCACAGGGAATGCCCAAAGCACCGGGTGTAAGAAGATTCTCTGTTCTTGTACTTAAGGCGGCATTGTGCCTTTTGTATTTAATTCAGATGCGATTTCTGTGTTTCATCGTCAATGTGTATGTCCAAGGAAAACATTGAACCTGCAGTGGTGTATCGGAAACTAATACTGGTCTCACAGGAAAGGATCAAAGCACAGACTCTAAGAAGTGTCACTCTTCTTGCACTTAATGCGGCATTGTGCCTTTTTTATTTAATTCCGATGCGATTTCTGTGTTTCATCGTCAATGTGAAGGTCCAAGGAATACATTGACCCTGCAGTGGAGTATCAGAAACTAATACTGGTCTCACAGGAACGGATCAAAGCACAGTCTCTAAGAAGTCTCACTCTTCCTGCACTTAAGGTAGCACTGCGCATTTTGTATTTAATTCCGATATAATTTCAGTGGTTTATCGTCAATGTGTATGTCCTAGGAAAACATTGAGCCTGCAGTGGTGTATCGGAAACTAATACAGGTCTCACAGGAAAGGATCAAAGCACAGACTCTAAGAAGTCTCACTCTTCTCGCACTTAAGGTGGCATTGTGCCTATGTATTAAATTCCGATGCGATTTCGGTGTTTCATCGTCAATGTGAAGGTCCAAGGAATACATTGAATCTGCAGTGGTATATCGCAAACTAATACTGGTCTCACAGGAAAACATCAATGCACACACTCTAAGAAGTCTCTCTCATCTTGCACTTAAGGCGGCATTGTACCTTTTGTATTTAATTCCGATGCGATTTCTGTGCTTCATCGTCAATGTGAAGGTCCAAGGAATACATTGAATCTGCAGTGGTATATCGCAAACTAATACTGGTCTCACAGGAAAGCATCAATGCACAGACTCTAAGAAGTCTCCCTCATCTTGCACTTAAGGCGGCATTGTACCTTTTGTATTCTATTCCGATTAAATTTCAGTGTTTCATCGTCAATGTGTATGTCCACGGAGTACATTGTACCTGCAGTGGTATGTCAGAAAGTAATACTGGTCTCACAGGCAATGCTCAAATCACCGACTGTAAGAAGTGTCTCTATTCTTATACTTAAGGCGGCTTTGTGCCTTTTCTATTTAATTCCGACGCGATTTCTGTGTTTCATCGTCAATGTGAAGCTCCAAGGAGTACATTGAACCTGCAGTGGTGTATTGGAAATTAATACTGGTCTTAAAGGAAAGGATCAAATTACAGACTCTAAAAAGTCACACTCTTCTTGCACTTAATGCGGCATTGTGCCTTTTGTATTTAATGCCGATGGGATATCTGTGTTTCGTCGTCAATGATAATGTCCAAGGAACACATTGAACCTGCAGTGGTGTATCGGAAACTAATACTGGTCTCACAGGAAAGGATCAATGCACAGTCTCTAAGAAATCTCACTCCTCTAGCACTTAAGTCGCATTGTGCCTTTTGTATTTAATTCCGATCTAATTTCAGTGTTTCATCGTCAACGTGTATGTCCAAGGAATACATGGAACCTGCAGTGGTGTATCGGAAACTAATACTGGTCACACAGGAAAGGATCAAAGCACAGACTCTAAGAAGTCTCACTTTTCTTGCACTTAAGTCGTATTGTGCCTATTGTATTTAATTCTGGTCTAATTTCAGTGTTTCATCGTCAACGTGTATGTCCAAGGAATACATTGAACCAGCAGTGGTGTATCGGAAAGTAATACTGGTGTCACAGGTATTGCTCAAAGCACCGACTGTAAGAAGAGTCTCTATTCCTGTACTTAAGGCGGCATTGTGCCTTTTGTATTTAATAGTGATGCGATTTCTGTGTTTCATCATCAATGTGAAGGTCCAAGGAATACATTGAACCAGCAGTGGTGCATCGGAAACTAATACTGGTTCACAGGAAAGGATCAAAGCACAGACTATAAGAAGTCCCACTCTTCTTGCACTTAAGGCGGCATTGTGCCTTTTGTATTTAATAGTGATGCGATTTCTGTGTTTCATCATCAATTTGAAGGTCCAAGGAATACATTGAACCTGCAGTGGTGTATCTTAAACTAATACTGGCCTTACAGGAAAGGATCAAAGCACAGACTCTAAGAAGTCTCACTCTTCTCGCACTTAAGGCGGCATTGTGCCTTTTGTATTTAATTCCAATGCGATTTCTGTGTTTCATCGTCAATGTGAAGGTCCAAGGAGTACATCGAACCTACAGTGGTGTATGGGAAACTAATACTGGTCTCACAGGAAAGGATCAATGCTCAGACTCTAAGAAGTCACACTCTTCTTGCACTTATGGCGGCATTGTGCCTTTTGTATTTAATACCGATGCGATTTCTGTGTTTCATCGTCAATGTGAAGGACCAAGGAATAAATTGAACCTGCAGTGGTGTGTCGGAAACTAATACTGGTCTCACAGGGAATGCTCAAAGCACCGACTGTAAGATGAGTCTCTGTTCTTGTACTTAAGGTAGCATTGTGCATTTTGTATATAATTCCGAAGCGATTTCTGTGTTTCATCGTCAATGTGTATGTCCAAGGCATACATTGAGCCTACAGTGGTTTATCGGAAACTAATACTGGTCTCACAGGAAAGGATCAAAGCACAGACCCTACGAAGTCTCACTCGTCTTTCACTTAAGGTGGCATTGTGCCTTCTGTATTTAATTCCCAAATTAATTTCAGTGTTTCATCGTCCGTGTGTATGTCCAAGGAATTCATTGAACCTGCAGTGGTGAATCGGAAACTATTACTGGTCTCACAGGAAAGGAACAAAGCACAGACTCTAAGAAGTCTCACTCTTCTTGCACTTAAGGCGGCGTTGTGCCATTTGTATTTAATTCCGATGCGATTTCTGTGTTTCATCGTCAATGTGAAGGTTCAAGGAATACATTGAACCTGCAGTGGTATATCGGAAACTAATACTGGTCTCACAGGAAAGGATCAATTCACAGACTCGAAGAAGTCACACTCTTCTTGCACTTAAGGCGGCATTCTGCCTTTTGTATTAAATTCCGATGCGATTTCTGTGTTTCATCAGCAATGTGAATGTCCAAGGAATACATTGAACCAGCAGTGGTGTATCGGAAACTAATACTGGTCTCGCAGGAAAGGATTAAAGCACAGACTCTAAGAAGTCTCACTCTTGTTGCTTTTAAGGCAGCATTGTGCCTTTTGTATTTAATTCCAATGCGATTTCTGGGTGTCATCGTCAATGTGAAGGTCCAAGGAATACTTTGAACCTGCAGTGGAGTATCGGAAACTAATACTGGTCTCACAGGAAAGGATCAATGCACTGACTCTAAGATGTCTCACTCTTCTTGCATTTAAGGCGGCATTGTGCCTTTTATATTTAATTCGGATGCGATTTCTGTGTTTCATCGTCAGTGTATAGGTCCATGGAATACATTGAACCTGCAGTGGTGTAACGGAAAGTAATACTGCTCTCACAGGAAAGGATCAAAGCACTGACTCTAAGAAGTCTCACTCTTCTTGCACTTAAGGCGGCATTGTGCCTTTTGTGTTTAATTCCGATCTAATTTCAGTGTTTCATCGTCAATGTGTATGTCCGTGGAATACATTGAACCTGCAGTGGTGTATCGGAAACTAATACTGGTCTCACAGGGAATAATCAAAACACCGACTGTAAGAAGAGTCTCTATTCTTGTACTTAAAGCTGCATTGTGCCTTTTGTACTTAATTCCGACGCGATTTCTGAGTTTCATCGTCAATGTGAAGATACAAGGAATACAATGAACCTGCAGTGGTGTGTCGGAAACTAATACTGGTCTCACAGGGAATGCTGAAAGCACCGACTGTAAGAAGAGTCTCTGTTCTTGTACTTAAGGTAGCATTGTGCCTTTTGTATTTAATTCCCATGCGATTTCTGTGTTTCATCGTCAATGTGTATGTCCAAGGAATACATTGAACCTGCAGTGGTGTATCGGAAACTAATACTGGTCTCACAGGAAAGGATCAAAGCACAGACTCTAAGAAGTCTCACTCTTCTTGCACATAAGGCGGCGTTGTGCCATTTGTATTTAATTCCGATGCGATTTCTGTGTTTCATCGTCAATGTGAAGGTTCAAGGAATACATTGAATCTGCAGTGGTATATCGGAAACCAATACTGGTCTCACAGGAAAGGATCAATTCACAGGCTCGAAGAAGTCACACTCTTCTTGCACTTAAGGCGGCATTCTGCCTTTTGTATTAAATTCCGATGCGATTTCTGTGTTTCATCAGCAATGTGAATGTCCAAGGAATACATTGAACCTGCAGTGGTGTATCGGAAACTAATACTGGTCTCACAGGAAAGGATCAAAACACAGACTCTAAGAAGTGTCACTCTTCTTGCACTTAATGCGGCACTGTGCCTGTTGTATTTAATTCCGATGCTATTTCTGTGTTTCATCGTCAATGTGAAGGTCCAAGGAATACATTGACTCTGCAGTGGAGTATCGGAAAATAATACTGGTCTCACAGAAAGGATCAAAGCACAGACTCTAAGAAGTCTCACTCTTCTTGCACTTAAGGTGGCACTGCACCTTTTGTATTTAATTCCGATGTAATTTCAGTGGTTTATCGTCAATGTGTATGTCCTAGGAATACATTGAAACTGCAGTGGTGTATCGGACACTAATAATGGTCTCCCAGGAAAGGATCAAAGCACAGACTCTAAGAAGTCTCACTCTTCCTGCACTTAAGGTGGCATTGTGAGTTTAGTATTCAATTCCGATTTAATTTCTGTGTTTCATCGTCAATGTGAAGATACAAGGAGTACATTGAACCTGCAGTGGTATGTCGGAAACTAATACTGGTCTCACATGAAAGGACCAAAGCATAGACTCTAAGAAGTCACACTCTTCTTGCACTTAAAGCGGCATTGTGCCTTTTGTATTTAATACCGATGAGATATCTGTGTTTCATCGCCAATGTTAATGTCCAAGGAATACATTGAACCTGCAGTGGTGTATCGGAAACTAATACTGGTCTCACAGGAAAGGATCAAAGCACAGACTCTAAGAAGTCTCACTCTTCTTGCACTCAAGTCGCATTGTGCCTTTTGTATTTAATTCTGATCTAATTTCAGTGTTTCATCGTCAACGTGTATGTCCAAGGAATACATTGAACCTGCAGTGGTGTATCGGAAACTAATACTGGTCTCACAGGGAATGCTCAAAGCACCGACCGTAAGAAGTGTCTGTATTCCTGTACTTAACGCGGCATTGTGCCTTTTGTATTAATTTGTGATGCGATTTCTGTGTTTCATCATCAATGTGAAGGTCCGAGGGATACATTGAACCTGCAGTGGTGCATCGGAAACTATTATTGGTTCACAGTAAAGGATCAAAGCACAGACTATAAGAGGTCCCACTCTTCTTGTACTTAAGGCTGCATTGTGCCTTTTGCATTTAATTCCGATGCGATTTCTTTGTTTCATCGTCAAAGTGAATGTCCAAGGAATACATTGAACCTGCAGAGGTGTATCGGAAACAAATACTGGTCTCGCAGGAAGGGATCAAAGCACAGACTCCAAGAAGTCTCACTCTTGTTGCACTTAAGGCGGCAATGTGCCTTTTGTGTTTAATTCCGATGCGATTTTAGTGTTTCATCGTCAATGTGTATGTCCAAGGAGTACATTGTAACTGCAGTGGTGTGTCAGAAACTAATACTGGTCTCGCAGGGTATGCTCAAAACACCGACTGTAAGAAGAGTCTCTATTCTTATACTTATGGCGGCATTGTGCCTTTTGTATTTAATTCCGACGCGATTTCTGTGTTTCATCGTAAATGTGAAGGTCCAAGGAGTATATTGAACGTGCAGTTTTGTTTATCGGAAACTAATGCTGGTCTCACAGGAAAGGATCAAAGCACAGACTCTAAGAAGTCACACTCTTCTTGCACTTAAGGCGGCATTGTGCCTTTTGTATTTAATACCGATGCGATTTCTGTGTTTTATCGTGAATGTGAAGGTCCAAGGAATACATTGAACCTGCAGTGGTGTATCGGAAACTAATACTGATCTCACAGGGAATGCTCAAAGCATCGGGTGTAAGAAGAGTCTCTGTTCTTGTACTTCAGGCGGCGTTGTGCCTTTCGTATTTAATTCCGATGCGATTTCTGTGTTTCATAGTCAATGTGAAGGTCCAAGGAATACATTGAACCTGCAGTGGTGTATCGGAAACTAATACTGGTCTCAAAGGAAAGGATCAAAGCACAGACTCTAAGAAGTCTCACTCTTCTTGCACTTAATGCGGCATTGTTAGTTTTGTATTCTATTCCGAGTTAATTTCAGTGTTTCATCAGCAATGTGTATGTCCAAGGAATACATTGAACCTGCAGTGGTGTGTCAGAAACTAATACTGGTCTCACAGGGAAAGCTCAAATCACCGACTGTAAGAAGAGTCTCTATTCTTGTACTTAAGGCGGCATTGTGACTTTTGTATTTAATTCCGATGCGATTTCTGTGTTTTATCGTGAATGTGAAGGTCCAAGGAATACATTGAACCTGCAGTGGTGTATCGGAAACTAATACTGGTCTCACAGGAGTAGATCAAAGGACAGACTCTAAGAAGTCTCATTCTTCTTGCACTTAAGGCGGCATTGTGGCTTTTGTATTTAATTCCGATGCGATATCTGTGTTTCATCGTCAATGTGAATGTCCAAGGAATACATTGAACCTGAGTGGTGTATCGGAAACTAATACTGGTCTCACAGTAAAGGATCAAAGCACAGACTCTAAGAAGTCTGACTCTTCTTGCACTTAAGTCGCATTGTGCCTTTCTTATTTAATTTCGATCTAATTTCAGTGGTTCATCGTCAACGTGTATGTCCAAGGAATACATTGACCCTGCAGTGGTGTATCGGAAACTAATACTGGTCTCACAGGAAAGGATCAAAGCACAGACTCTAAGAAGTCTCACACTTCTTGCACTTAAGTCGTATTGTGCCTTTGGTATTTAATTCCGATCTATTTTCAGTGTTTCATTGGCAACGTGTATGTCCAAGAAATACATTGAACCGGCAGTGGTGTATCGGAAACTAATACTGGTCTCACAGGGAATGCTCAAAGCACCGACTGTAAGAAGGGTCTCTATTCCTGTACTTAAGGCGGCATTGTGAATTTTGTATTTAATTGCGATGCTATTTCTGTGTTTCATCATCAATGTGAAGGTCCAAGGAATACATTGAACCTGCAGTGGTGTATCGGAAACTAATACTGGTCTCACAGGGAAAGCTCAAATCACCGACTGTAAAAAGAGTCTCTATTCTTGTACTTAAGGCGGCATTGTGCCTTTTGTGTTTAATTCCGACGCGATTTCTGTGTTTCATCGTCAATGTGAATGTCCAAGGAATACATTGAACCTGCAGTGGTGTATCGGAAACTAATACTGGTCTCACAGGAAAGGATCAAAGCACAGACTCTAAGAAGTCTCACTCTTCTTGCACTTAATGCGGCATTGTGAGTTTTGTATTCTATTCCGATTTAATTTCAGTGTTTCATCGTCAATGTGTATGTCCAAGGAATACATTGAACCTGCAGTGGTGTGTCAGAAACTAATACTGGTCTCACAGAGAATGCTCAAAACAGCGACTGTAAGAAGAGTCTCTATTCTTATACTTAAGGCGGCATTGTGCATTTTGAATTAAATTGCGATGCGATTTCTGTGTTTTATCGTCAATGTGAAGGTTCAAGGAATACATTGAACCTGTAGTGGTGTATCGGAAACTAATACTGGTCTCACAGGAGAGGATCAATGCACAGACTGTAAGAAGTCTCATTCTTCCTGCACTTAAGGCGGTATTGTGGCTCTTGTATTTAATTCCGATGCGATTTCTGTGTTTCATCGTCAATGTGAGGGTCCAAGGAATACATTGAACCGGCAGTTTTGTATCGCAAACTAATACTGGTCTCACAGGAAAGGATCAAATCACAGACTCTGAGAAGTTTCACTCTTCTTGCACTTAAGGCGGCATTGTGGGTTTTGTATTAAATTCCGATTTAATTTCAGTGTTTCATCGTCAATGTGTATGTCCAAGGAATACATCGAACCTGCAGTGGTGTGTCAGAAACTAATACTGGTCGCACAGGGAATGCTCAAAACACCGACTGTAAGAAGAGTCTCTATTCTTATACTTAAGGCGGCATTGTGCCTTTTGTATTTAATTCCGATGCGATTTCTGTTTTTTATCGTGAATGTGAAGGTCCAAGGAATACATTGAACCTGCAGTGGTGTATCGGAAACTAATACTGGTCTCCCAGGAGTAGATCAAAGCACAGACTCTAAGAAGTCTCATTCTTCTTGCACTTAAGGCGGCATTGTGGCTTTTGTATTTAATTGCGATGCGATATCTGTGTTTCATCGTCAATGTGTATGTCCAAGGAGTACATTGAACCTGAGTGGTGTATCGGAAACTAATACTGGTCTCACAGTAAAGGATCAAAGCACAGACTCTAAGAGGTCTGACTCTTCTTGCACTTAAGTCGCATTGTGCCTTTTTTATTTAATTCCGATCAAATTTCAATAGTTCATCGACAGTGTGTATGTCCATGGAATACTTTGAACCTGCAGTGGTGTATCGGAAACTAATACTGGTCTCACAGGGAAAGCTCAAATCACCGAAAGTATGAAGAGTCTCTATTTTTGTACTTAAGGCGGCATTGTGCCTTTTGTATTTAATTCCGATGCGATTTCTGTGTTTCATCGTCAATGTGAATGTCCAAGGAATACATTGAACCTGCAGTGGTGTATCGGAAACTAATACTGGTCTCACAGGAAAGGATCAAAGCACAGACCCTAAGAAGTATCACTCTTCTTGCAATTAAGGCGGCATTGTGCCATTTGTATTTCATTCCGATGCGATTTCTGTGTTTCATCGTCAATGTGAAGGTCCAAGGAATACATTGAACCTGCAGATGTGTATCGGAAACTAATACTGGTCTCACAGGAAAGGATCAAATCACAGACTCTGAGAAGTCTCACTCTTCTTGCACTTAAGGCGGCATTGTGAGTTTTGTATTAAATTCCGATTTAATTTCAGTGTTTCATCGTCAATGTGTATGTCCAAGGAATACATTGAACCTGCAGTGGTGTGTCAGAAACTAATACTGGTCTCACAGGGAATGCTCAAAACACCGACTGTAAGAAGAGTCCCTATTCTTATACTTAATTCGGCATTGTGCCATTTGTAATTAATTCCGATGCGATTTCTGTGTTTTATCGTGAATGTGAAGGTCCAAGGAATACATTGAACCTGCAGTGGTGTATCGGAAACTAATACTGGTCTCACAGGAGAGGATCAAAGCACAGACTCTAAGAAGTCTCATTCTTCTTGCACTTAAGGCGGCATTGTGGCTTTTGTATTTAATTCCGATGCGATATCTGTGTTTCATCGTCAATGTGAATGTTGTAACGTCTAGAGAAACAAAAACAATATATTATGTAGTAATTAGAGAATTAGATGTATCAAATTGTGTCATTGTATAAAATTATGTATTTTTTTTTATTATTTATTTCTGAAAACGTCTGCGTCGGCGAGTAATAAAACCGACACAGAAGATAAATGTTAAACAGAGATTAAAAAAGGAACTAGTATATAATACGTGTTGAATATGAATGTCTTTGTCGTCTTAATTTGGAAGTTGTGCGAGTAAGATCTCCTGTTGTTGTCGTAGAGATCGCCAATGTAGCATTCTTTTGTCGAGACTAAGCAATGTACGCCATTACGTGTGAATTCACAAAGGTCTGTAATCACTGAGATATTTAAAGTTTTTAATAGAGGTGTTTAAATGAAAACTTGTATTATTTATTGTTAAGCTTCCTTGCATATTATCCCATCCTGTTGAGACATTTTTCAGTTATATAAATATTATCTGTGGTGCTGAGCTGCGTGGAGAACGAAGAGCCGCTGCCGCGGCGTATTTAAACGACTTACAATATAGTCGAACATAACGCAAGGAAGCGGTAAAATAATAGTAAAATAATATTATTTCTTTTAGCTCCCAGACTGGCAGTGAGGATCAGCAGATTTTATGATGTGTTGCAGATTGACGCGGGCTGCTGATAGGATATAATTTACAGTGCAAATAATTTAATGTACCTTCAGAATCTGATAGGAATCTTGCTGTGCTCCGTTCTGATCTGGCAAACTTTATAGTGACAACGTATTTTTTAATGAGAGTCTCATGTTCTTGGGCTAGTCGTGGTATGAAATAGCATTTTAACGAGAAATAAAATCCACTGCGAACTTGTGTTTTTGAACGATCACACGAACTGTAACATCAGTGTTCATAACAAAGTAATTTTAAGTTTTACTCACTATGAAGTAGGGAAGATATATTGATTCTTAGCATGAGTTGCAGTTATGAAAAATCGTTCCTTAAATTGTAGGCCAGATACAGAATAATAAGACTTCCATATATACATTTTATTTCGCTAAAAGGTAATGATGATAAAGAAAAGCAAAGCACAGCATTGCTAAAAGTATTTCACGTAACTCTTTTCGTAAATGTGTTGTTACAAAGAGAATAAATAAACCAAAGAGCAACAATTTTACAATCCGCGAGAGAGTTGGACGTGAAACTGTCGCCCAAAAACGCGGGGCCCGAATTTGCAGTGGCCACAAATATAAAATTTTATGTATTTTTTCTTTCAGTGTTGATAGTTATGTATGTGTAGATATATATGTATCTAGTGATAAATGTATGTATGTATATCATGATCAATGCTATGTTTTAATGAATGTGTAAATACTCTTTCATGACAAACCGTACTACTGCAAACGAGTCTGAGAAGACGATCCTGATAGTACTGAGAAGCTGTAACGACTACGTAAACCGGGGGCAGCCGAACCCCGAGATAAGATAAACTAAAGGTAAGACTACAGTGTAGTTGTCCTGTTTGTAGAAGTCGAGCTCCAGTGAAGTGATCTCATTTCGTTAGTGGTGTGCATATTGTGCGTAGTTTGATGTTAGTGTTTGTGACAGGACAAAGTTGATGGTAGATAGTAATTTTTAGTGTGCAGTTAGTGTAGATAAATTAACGTATTTTGTGAGCAAGGGGCAAAACTGTCAGACTTTGTGTTTTAGTAAGCAATTTATGAATATGGTTAAGTTGCGTAGTCAACGTCCGAGCAATATGGATACTGAGGAACAACAATTAGTTAGTGCAGGAAATGTGGAACCGGGTACCTCAAGTAGTACTAGTACTCTCTTTGAGGACATAACATGTGAGAATGTGGGGGCAGGGGCACAGGAAGTGGTGCCACCGCCCATTAGTCCTCAAGGGGATGTAGAGAAAGAAGTTGTACCACCACTAGAAAAGCAGGAACCAGAGATTGGTAATCTGCCTGGTGGGTATTCGCTTCAGGCTATATTAGAGCGCGTGCTGAATTACCAGGCAGAATTTGCGCAACAGCAAGTCGAGCGAGACCGCCAGCAAGCTGAGCGAGATCGCCGGCAAGCTGAGCGGGACCAGCAACTTGTGCAATCGTTAGAAAACATGAAAAAAGAGATTGCAGATATGAAACAGAATTATGAGTCGATACCTAAGGCCGTGCAGGAGTTGACTGAACAGGTCAACAACCTGCAAGTAGCAAACACTAACAGGGTAGACGAAATAGGTGTATTAGCCAATCGAGTAGAAAAGCTAGAAATAGATTCCACGCAGCTTGTAGAGCAGAAGTGGAACGAACAAGCAACTAAAATTGAAACAGAATTCAACTCATGGCTAGAAGTGAAGGAGTGTGAGATTGACAAGAACATTAATTCCAAAGTACAAGCAGCCATAGCAAATAGAGGCTCCGAATCGTTCAGTACCGCAGTGAATAGTCAGGTACAGAACGACGTGCAAACCATCAAACAAATACTCAGTGAGGATATTCCGCAGTGGCAAGTGAATATGAACAAACGGATATCCGACCTGGAGAAGGGTTTAGCACAAAGCAGAAAACATTTGGAACAGGAACCTCTGTCGCCAACAGCCCATGGTTTTGGCAACGCACAAACTTATACGCGATACAACAATGGGGAATCTGTAGTCGATAATGCGAAGAGCTGTAGCTTCGGTTCGGAGCACACAGCATATGTCCAAGGAGCAAAACCATGTAGTTCAAAAATATTAGTGGAAGAAAGTTTAATCAAAAATAGACAATTTCAAACGTTTACTACTGAACGGAAATCAGTACACCCAGTAGTATTCATAAAAAGCTTTAAAAATAGCTTGCCCAGTATGTGGAACGAAACACAGAAAATTAAATACGTAATGTCGTACATTCAAGGTGATGCAGCGTTGTGGGCTACAGAAGTAGCAGACAGCTGCATGACATATGAACAGTTCGAAAGGGCATTTCTATCGAAATATTGGTCGCCTTGTATACAAGAGCGGCTAAGAAAAGAAGTATATAATCCCGAACCGTACTCACCTCGTCTGGGGAATTTGAGACGGTATTTTGAAAAATATATAAACAAAACACGCTACTGGGACGAGCCTATATCACCAAGAGACATAATAAGACTACTAAAATCACATTTACCCATTCATATCAAAGAGAAATTAATACACGTACCAGAAAGCGATATGGAAAACTTCCTGTCTGTTCTAGATTCTATAGACTTGATACAGGAAGACGCAAAATCAGCGTGTGATCACTCGCGGAATAATGGGTCAGGATGTAAACATGACAGAAATAGTAGTGCACAAAACCACAACCATGGAAATGGTGGGCAAGCGGCAAGCGGCAAGCGGCAAGAACATTCGCAAAATGGTAGTAATGGTAGAGGCCAGAACGGGTATGGACAAACAACCTATAACAAAAGGCGTCGATTTGACGACCGGTACGAATCTGGAATGTCAGGGACCAACCGCGGGAAAAATGCGCGAGGTCAGTGGCAGAGCAATTATAGTGATAGTAATCGAAATTGGCAGCAAAATCAGCGAAGAAGCCCAGAGCGACAGGGTAATGACCGGTATGACAACAATAGACCACCGCCGCAAAACGCGCCTATTGCGCAGCCGTGGCGGCCGACAAATCAGAGTGTACATACAGTGGAGGTCGCGGACAATAGCCTTCCAAGTACTTCACAAGTAACTAATTCAACAAACTAGAATCGGCCTCGATATGCTCTCCATCGATGGCCGAGGGATGGAGTGAGAGCAACACGAGTGATAATAATATACCTGGGATACGTATGCTGCGATACAACGATGGTGTCAGTATGGATAAAGATCTACTGAACGAACCACACGAATGTAAGAAAGATAATAACGAAAATGTGCAAGCTATTATCGAAGCGAAAATCAATGATGTTGCAGTGAATATAATCATCGACACAGGTGCCTCAGTAAGTGTAATGAGTATGGAGTTATTTAAGGCACTGGGAAAAGGACATAGCATTCCGACTTTCCCGGTTAATAATTGTAAGGTGTCTGGAGCCATTGGTGCACAGAGCCAATCAGTTAAGTACCAGGTGCAGGTGGAGATTTGTAAGGAGGGCGAAGCCATAGTGAGCTCGTTCCTCGTTGTTAAAGGATTGAAGGTGGCCTGCATTGTGGGAGTAGATTTTCTCCGTGAGTGGGACGCATTGATCGACCTCTCCTTGGGGAAATTAAGCATAGTTAATAGGGGTAGGAGGATTGAGTTATCTATGATGAAATCGAAGGAGGTACTTGTGCCGTGTTGTAATCGAATCAATATCAAGGGTAGGAACCCTTGGGTACTACACCTTGATGATTTGTCACATGCAGCAGACCTCTATCACCCGAATTTAGAGGATCGAAATTTTGAAACAAATGTTGAGGCATTTCAAACCAAAGTGCAGGAATCTGAAGGTTTAAGCGATAAACAAAAGCAACAGTTGACGCAGCTGCTATCGGAATACACTATGGTATTTACCGACCGACCAGGAATAGTCAAAGGGTACCACTATCACATAGAGGTGATGCCCCACAAAACATACAGTCGCGCAACTTACTCCATCCCTTGGTCGAGGAGGGAATTAGTAGCTAAAGAGATTCGGAAGATGTTAGATTGGGATATCATTGAGCCCTCCTTCTCTCCATACAGTAGTCCTCTTGTAGCAGTGGCGAAATCCAATGGAAAAATCAGGCTAGTGTTAGATGCGAGGGACATTAACAAAATTATCATACCTGTCCGGACTCGCCCTGAGAATTTAGATGAGCAGATACAATAATTTCATGGAGCACAGTACTTGACATCGGTCGATCTGAAAAGTTCATATTGGCAAATTCCCCTTACACCGGAATCCAGGAAGTACACAGCTTTCATATTCGGAGGGCGGAGTTACCAATTCAAGGTACTTCCCTTCGGATTGAATGTGAGTGCTGGAGCGTTTATTACTGCACTAGATACGGTACTGGGTCCAGACTTATTAGAAAAAATCACTGTACATGTTGATGATCTGGTAATCGCTACTGCTACTTGGGACGAACATATGGAATTGTTGCGTAGGGTACTAGAGAGATTTAAGCAAGCAGGTGTGACAGCAAACCTAGAAAAGTCAAAATTTGGACGAAATAAAATTAAATTTTTAGGCCATCTTATTACATCACTTGGTATACGCCCAGACAACAAAAAACTAGAGGCGATCCGAGAATTTCCAAGCCCCCACACTAAGAGGCAATTGAAAGCGTTTCTTGGGCTCACGTCTTTTTTCAGAAGGTTTGTGCCCAATCAGTTGTTAAATGACGCGTCGCTACTAAATCTGCTACGAAAAAGTGTGCAGTGGGTTTGGACTGACAAATGTCAACAAGCTTTTGAAGTGATTGAAACCGCCCTACTGAATGCAAATATTTTGCAGCACCCAGATCTGTCAAAAGATTTTTGTCTTGCGACGGATTCATGTTCCTATGGCCTGGGAGCGTGCTTATTTCAGTGGGAGGAAGGAAACGACCCGACAACAATAAAGATTATCGGCTTCGCCAGTAGGACTTTAACTAGCTGCGAGAGAGCCTACTCGGCAACCGAACTAGAAGCACTTGCAGTAGTCTGGGCTGTGAAAAAGTTTAATTATTATTTACAAGGGAAGGAGATTAAAGTGTATAGTGACCACCAGGCGTTAAGTTTTTTGATGTCATGCAAACTATTCCATACCAGACTGAGGAGATGGATGCTTGTCTTACAAGAATACCGGATAAAGATTATGTACATAAAAGGCCAAGATAACGTAATAGCGGATGCTCTGTCGCGACTGCCGGTAGGATTACCGGATTTAGCAGAAATGTTAGAGCAATCCGCGGAGTATAAAGTGCTGTTAGTGCGTGACAATACTTACATGAAGGATTTTTTATATATATGTAAAATCATGTGCGAACTACAAAGGGCAGATCCGATGTGGAAAAAAATCATTAATAATATTGAAGAGGGTGTTAACAATAGAGATGAGCAAAGTTTTAAAATAGTGAACCATATTTTGTATCATAAACTTAGTACGAAAGGAGACTGCTGGGCAGTATATATACCTAACCAGTCGGTAAAAGTTATGATATGGCACACGCACTTGGCATGGGGCCATGCAGGGATTGGAAAGTGTGCAGAGATCATGGCGAGATACTGCTACTTTCCCCGTATGAAACACCAGATTCAGGCAACAGTTAGAACTTGCGTGATATGTCAAAAAGCAAAACATTATAATAGATCCACTAAGTTTGAGCTACATCCCATAGTTCCACTCAGGCCGCTTCAAATAGTATCTGTGGATGTAGCCGGTCCTTATCCCATGGCCAGAGGAGGTATGAAATATATACTGGGCATGTACGATATTTTTTCCAAATACTTGGCACTTTATTGCATAAAATCAGCTACTGCCAAAACCATGGTCAGGCGGATCAGTCAAGAATACTTGCCTCGAGTGGGAAAACCCGAAGCCATAACGACTGATAATGCTTCTTATTTCACGGGTCGAACATGGAAAAATTACCTACGGGAACAAAATATACAGCATATTCTGGTATCCCGGTTCCATCCCGAAGTCAGTCTAGTTGAAAGAATATTCAGAGAATTGAATAAGTTCCTTAGAATCTACATAGGGAACCAACACACAAAATGGCCAGGGCTAATACCGAAATTTGTAGAAATACACAATTTAACACCCCATTCAAGTACAGGCTATCCACCAGTAGAGATATTGAAGGGATTTAATGAGACACCGAATGAATGGCTCACGCCTTTGCCGAGACTACCAGTCAAGGCAGAAACAAGGGAGGAAAAGGTGATAAAGATATGGAACAGACTAACCAGCTGTGCGGCAAAGAGGAAAAGGAAGTACGACCGAGGTGGAACTAACGAACAGAAATATAATGTAGGAGATCTAGTACTTATTCGTAACCACGCTAAATCCTCAGCCACCTTAAAACAGAATAGTAAGTGGCAATTGCTATATTCATTGCCTTTTGAAGTAATAAGCGTGCCACACGAATGTAGCTATTTGTTAGCACATCCCCATACGGGGAAGATCAAAGGATTGTATCCATGTAAAGATGTGAAGTTATTTATTCAGTGACATATCACATATAAAGAGTAATAGTTGTAAGAAGATTTTAATTGTGTTTTAGAATATGAGTATGTTAGTATTAAGAAAGAAATTTGTGTGTAATGAAACTTGGAGGAAGTGGATTCAGAAAGTAGGCAATAGCTTACACAGGAAAGATTTTGTTTACAGACAATTAGAGCCATTTAAAAATTATAGGCTCATTAAGCAACGAACAATCTTCTTGTTGATAAAGTGAGGAATAATTTCTTGAATCATGATACAAAGGATTAATTTCTTGAACCATTTTTTATGTGTAGTATGTAAGTGCAATTAATGATGCAATCTAATATAGTAAGGTAACTGTTGTAATTGTATTAGGATAAGGAACCCTGAGAGAGAGAGTCTTGGCTAGCCAAACATGGACTCTGTAATATGCAACAATGTTTGCTGCCAGTAGTGATATGAGAACGACACTGGAGCACAAGCTAATCAAAAAACAAGCCCGTTCCGTGGAAAATCCGCTTTGTATATAACAATGCTTCAATTGAAGCCTGTGTACTTGGTACACGCCCTTGAATATTCATTACGCGATACGCGAATTAAGTCAACCAATGTGGAACCTACACTGTAGTCATATAGGAAAAATTATCAAAAATAATGCTAGTATTAAATGAAGAATTTATTGATCAATATGCCCAAGTCAAGCTGTCATGCACATGGTAAAATCTGTTTGATAGATGGGTGATAACCAGGCAAGCTACACTGATAAGAAAATTAAAAATTTTTTACAAAAGGGCTGTATACGCCTAGTAACAATATGAAAAGTGGATTGTGATAAGGTAAAAACAAATAGACGCCATGTAGATGAGAGTGAGTATGCGAAGAACAGTTAAAAGGTATTAAAAAATAAACTGTGTGCATAAACAATGGAGGAAAGGACGGAATATTGTGTGTAGCAGGGACAGAAAATGACTGTTGTATCTGCACCAATATATACGTCGATAAGTCTAGTGTTGAGTGACAGACTGTGCTAGTGCAGTGCTCAACGAACAATAGACAGTGTATAAAAACAGTAGTTATTGATTCGTTCGGAGTCGAGTTAAACGAACATCAATCGACGGGGACATTTAGTATGTGTGTTACGAAACATTTTCACGTGTTGAAAGACGCTCTGGCAGTGTACCAACCGTGGAGTGAGTGAAAATGTGTAGTACAATGTGCGTGTGACGAACCTTGAATACCAGTGTCACAATGCCACAAGAAACCTGTTATCACGCCAAACCATCCTGTGCATACCAGTGAAGCGACGGCTTACTGAACAATAAACGCTTTTAACAAGTTGCATCTTCTTCCACAGCTAGTAATCTGTGTCCTTAAAGACAGTACACCGTTGTGGAATGTTTGTTTCATGCGCTACAACGGGGAGCCATGCGGAGAAGCCGAGACGAGTGCCGTGCCGCCAGCCAGCCGGTCGCGGTAAACCACTGCCACTCGCCGACATCGGCGAATGGTTCGCCGCGGTTCGCGACTGCTTGGGCGCCACGTCAGCACGACGTCGCTGTTACTCAGAGCCGGTCGTCGAACCCAGCGGCCGTCGGCACGCGGCGTTCCAGACGACGCTACTCAACAATTGCTTCGCGCCGCCAGCTCCGTACAACATTGTTGTCATTCAAATGAACTATCAAATATGTGTTTAATGCACTAACATGAATAGGGTTTAGTGGACACGAAATGACGTGACAAACATTTGTTTTTTTTTCTTGAGTTATTCAATACGGACTCAAAGTATTCATTGGTTCAGTGATATATAGATATAATATGTTTTCGTCATGTTAATGAAGTATACTCGCATGAATGCTGGACATTTTAAACCAATTGTCGCGAGTAAATACAAGGGCGATTCATGATACTACTGTAAAAATGTGTAACAAGTGACTTTCATTACAATCCAAAACACAAATATTATATGGGTAACAAAGAGACTAAAGGTTTAACATGCTCTCACTAATAGCCTTCGTTATATGTGAACATTGGATAGAATCTGAACTTTTTGTGATCAAACTGGGTATTAAAACAAACCAGACGAGATGACCATGGCTCTGGCGCAGTTTTCCCAGGTTTTCTGATAAGCACGTAGCCCGAATGGGGGAGCCAAATAAATGTAATGACCCTGGGACTAGGTTGACGGTCACCTCGCAAAGTGAAAGAACAGTATAAAAAGTGTAATTAAACCTACAGTGTAAAAGAACTAAAAAGTGTAAAGTGAATGATCCAACCAAGGTAACAGACAATAACCAAACAGACGTTAGTGGCAGCATATTGCCGAACATTTCCAACGTTAGGCAATTGCTGCCAGGGGGCATTGTAACGTCTAGAGAAACAAAAACAATATATTATGTAGTAATTAGAGAATTAGATGTATCATATTGTGTCATTGTATAAAATTATGTATTTTTTTTTATTATTTATTTCTGAAAACGTCTGCATCGGCGAGTAATAAAACCGACACAGAAGATAAATGTTAAACAGAGATTAAAAAAGGAACTAGTATATAATACGCGTTGAATATGAATGTCTTTGTCGTCTTAATTTGGGAGTTGTGCGAGTAAGATCTCCTGTTGTTGTCGTAGAGAACGCCAATGTAGCATTCTTTTGTCGAGACTAAGCAATGTACGCCATTACGTGTGAATTCACAAAGGTCTGTAATCACTGAGATATTTAAAGGTTTTAATAGAGGTGTTCAAATGAAAACTTGTATTATTTATTGTTAATCTTGCTTGCATATTATCCCATCCTGTTGAGACATTTTTCAGTTATATAAATATTATCTGTGGTGCTGAGCTGCGTGGAGAACGAAGAGCCGCTGCCGCGGCGTATTTAAACGAACATACCGCAAGGAAGCGGTAAAATAATAGTAAAATAATGTTATTTCTTTTAGCTCCCAGACTGGCAGTGAGGATCAGCATATTTTATGATGTGTTGCAGATTGACGCGGGCTGCTGATAGGATATAATTTACAGTGCAAATAATTTAATGTACCTTCAGAATCTGATAGGAATCTTGCTGTGCTCCGTTCTGATCTGGCAAACTTTATAGTGACAACGTATTTTTTAATGAGAGTCTCATGTTCTTGGGCTAGTCGTGGTATGAAATAGCATTTTAACGAGAAATAAAATCCACTGCGAACTTGTGTTTTTGAACGATCACACGAACTGTAACATCAGTGTTCATAACAAAGTAATTTTAAGTTTTACTCACTATGAAGTAGGGAAGATATATTGATTCTTAGCATGAGTTGCAGTTATGAAAAATCGTTCCTTAAATTGTAGGCCAGATACAGAACAACAAGACTTCCATATATACAATTTATTCCGCTAAAGGGTAATGATGATAAAGAAAAGCAAAGCACAGCATTGCTAAAAGTATTTCACGTAACTCTTTTCGTAAATGTGTTGTTACAAAGAAAATTAATAAACCAAAGAGCAACAATTTTACAATCCGCGAGAGAGTATGTACGTGAAAATGTCCAAGGAATACATTGAACCTGAGTGGTGTATCGGAAACTAATACTGGTCTCACAGTAAAGGATCAAAGCACAGACTCTAAGAAGTCTGACTATTCTTGCACTTAAGTCGCATTATGCCTTTTTTATTTAATTCCGATCTAATTTCAGTGTTTCATCGTCAACGTGTATGTCCAAGGAATACATTGACCCTGCAGTGGTGTATCGGAAACTAATACTGGTCTCACAGGAAAGGATCAAAGCACAGACTCTAAGAAGTCTCACACTTCTTGCACTTAAGTCGTATTGTGCCTTTTGTATTTAATTCCGATCTAATTTCAGTGTTTCATCGGCAACGTGTATGTCCTAGAAATACATTGAACCTGCAGTGGTGTATCGGAAACTAATACTGGTCTCACAGGGAATGCTCAAAGCACAGACTGTAAGAAGAGTCTCTATTCCTGTACTTAAGGCGGCATTGTGAATTTTGTATTTAATTGCGATGCGATTTCTGTGTTTCATCATCAATGTGAAGGTCCAAGGAATACATTGATCCTGTAGTGGTGCATCGGAATCTAATACTGGTAAACAGGAACGGATCAAAGCACAGACAATAAGAAGTCCCACTCTTCTTGCACTTAAGGGGGCATTGTGCCTTTTGTATTTAATTCCGATCTAATTTCAGTAGTTCATCATCAGTGTGTATGTCCAAGGAATACATTGAACCTGCAGTGGTGTATCGCAAACTAATACTGGTCTCACAGGGAAAGCTCAAATCACCGACTGTAAGAAGAGTCTCTATTCTTGTACTTAAGGCGGCATTGTGCCTTTTGTATTTATTTCCGATGCGATTTCTGTGTTTCATCGTGAAAGTGAATGTCCAAGGAATACATTGAAACTGCTGTGGTGTATCGGAAACTAATACTGGTCACACAGGAAAGGATCAAAGCACAGACCCTAAGAAGTGTCACTCTTCTTGCACTTAAGGCGGCATTGTGCCATTTGTATTTCATTCCGATGCGATTTCTGTGTTTCATCGTCAATGTGAAGGTTCAAGGAATACATTGAACCTGCAGTGGTATATCGGAAACTAATACTGGTCTCACAGGAAAGGATCAAAGCACACACTCGAAGAAGTCACACTCTTCTTGCACTTAACGCGGCATTCTGCCTGTTGTATTTCATTCCGATGCGATATCTGTGTTTCATCGTCAATGTGAATGTCCAAAGATTACATTGAACCTCAGTGGTGTATCGGAAACTAATACTAGTCTCACAGGAAAGGATCAATGCACAGACTCTAAGAAGTCTCACTCTTCTTGCACTTAAGGCGGCATTGTGCCTTTTGTATTTAATTCCGATGCGATCTCTGTGTTTCATCGTCAATGTGAAGGTCCAAGGAATACATGGAACCTGCAGCGGTGTATCAGAAACTAATACCGGTCTCACAGGAAAGGATCAAAGCACAGACTCTAAGAAGTCTCACTCTTCTTGCACTTAAGGCGGCATTGTGCCTTTTGTATTTAATTCCGATGCGATCTCTGTGTTTCATCGTCAATATGAAGGTCTAAGGAATAAATTGACCCTGCAGTGGAGTATCGGAAACTAATACTGGTCTCACAGGAATGGATCAAAGCACAGACTTTAAGAAGTCTCACTCTTCTTGCACTTAAGGCGGCACTGCGCCATTAGTATTTCATTCCGATGTAATTTCAGTGGTTTATCGTCAATGTGTGTGTCCTAGGAATACATTGAACCTGCAGTGGTGTATCGGAAACTAATACTAGGTCTCAGTGGAAATAATCAAAGCAGAGACTCTAAGATGTCTCAAACTTCTTACACTTAAGGCGGCATTGTGAGTTTTGTATTCAATTCCGATTTAATTTCAGTGTTTCATCGTCAATGTGTATGTCCAAGGAATACATTGAACCTGCAGTGGTGTGTCAGAAACTATTACTGGTCTCATAGGGAATGCTCAAAACACCGACTGTAAGAAGAGTCTCTATACTTATACTTAAGGCGGCATTGTGCTTTTTGTATTTAAATCCGACGCGATTTCTGTGTTTCATCGTCAATGTGAAGGTCCAAGGAGTACATTGCACCTGCAGTGGTGTGTCGGAAACTAATACTGGTCTCACAGGAAAGGATCAAAGCACAGCCTCTAAGAAGTCACACCCTTCTTGCACTTAAGGCGGCATTGTGCCTTTTGTATTTAATTCCGATCTAATTTCAGTGTTTCATCGTCAACGTGTATGTCCAAGGAATACATTGAACCTGTAGTTGTGTATCGGAAACTAATACTGGTCTCACAGGGAATGCTCAAAGCACCGACTGTAAGAAGAGTCTCTATTCCTGTACTTAAGGCGGCATTGTGCCTTTTGTATTAAATTCCGATGCGATTTCTGTGTTTCGTCGTGAATGTGATTGTCCAAGGAATACAATGAACCTGCAGTGGTGTATCGGAAACAAATACTGGTCTCGCAGGAAAGGATCAAAGCACAGACTCTAAGAAGTCTCACTCTTCTTGCACTTAAGGCGGTATTGTGCCTTTTGTATTTAATTCCGACGCGATTTCTGTGTTTCATCGTCAATGTGAAGCTCCAAGGAGTACATTGCACCTGCAGTGGTGTATCGGAAACTAATACTGCTCTCACAGGAAAGGATCAAAACACTGACTCTAAGAAGTCTCACTCTTGTTGCACTTAAGGCGGCATTGTGCCTTTTGTATTTAATTCCGATCTAATTTCTGTGTTTCATCGTCAAAGTGTATGTCCAAGGAATACATTGAACCTGCAGTGGTATATCGGAAACTAATACTGGCCTCACAGGAAAGGATCAAAGCACAGACTATAAGGAGTCAAACTCTTCTTGCACTTAAGGCCGCATTGTGCCTTTGATATTTAATTCCGATGCGATTTGTGTGTTTCATCGTCAATGTGAGTGTCCAAGGAATACGTTGAACCTGCAGTGGTGTATCGGAAACTAATACTGGTCTCACAGGAAAGGATCAAAGCACAGACTCTATGAAGTCTCACCCTTCTTGCACTTAAGGCGACATTGTGCCTTTTGTATTTAATTCCGATGCGATTTCTATGTTTCATCGTCAATGTGAAGGTCCAAGTAATACATTGAACCTGCAGTGGAGTATTTGAAACTAATACTGGTCTCACAGGCTCACAGGAAACGATCAATGCACAGACTCTAGGAAGTCTCACTCTTCTCGCATTTAAGGTGGCATGGAACCATTTGTATTTAATTCCAATGCGATTTCTGTGTTTCATCGTCAATGTGAAGGTTTAAGGAACACATTGTACCTGCAGTGGTGTATCGGAATCTAATACTGGTCTCACAGGGACGGATCAAAGCACAGACTCTAAGAATTCTCACCCTTCTTGCACTTAAGGCGGCATTGTGTCTTTTGTATTTAATTCCGGTCTAATTTCAGTGTTTCATCGTCAATGTGTATGACCAAGGAATACATTGAAACTGCAGTGGTGTATCGGAAACTAATACTGAACACACAGGGAATGCTCAAAACAGCGACTGTAAGAAGAGTCTCTATTCTTGTACTTAAGGCAGCATTGTGCCTTTTGTATTTAATTTCGAATCGATTTCTGAGTTTCATCGTCAATGTGAAGGTCCAAGGAATACATTGAACCTGCAGTGGTGTGTCGGAAACTAATACTGGTCTCACAGAAAAGGATCAAAGCACAGACTCTAAGAAGTCACACTCTTCTTGCACTTAAGGCGGCATTGTGCCTTTTGCATTTAATACCGATGC
Source organism: Schistocerca americana (assembly GCF_021461395.2). NCBI lineage: Eukaryota > Metazoa > Arthropoda > Insecta > Orthoptera > Acrididae > Schistocerca > Schistocerca americana. Next base: position 22,872,489 of record NW_025725371.1, read on the forward strand.
GATTTCTGTGTTTCATCCTCAATGTGAACGTCCAAGGAATACATTGAACCTGCAGTGGTGTATCGGAAACTGATATTGGTCTCACAGTCAAGGATCAAAGCACAGACTCTAAGAAGTCTCACTCTTCTTGCACTTAAGTCGCATTGTGCCTTTTGTATTTAATTCCGATCTAATTTCAGTGTTTCATCGTCAACATGTATGTCCGAGGAATACATTGAACCTGCAGTGGGGAATCGGAAACCAATACTGGTCTCACAGGAAAAGATCAAAGCCCAGACTCTAAGAAGTCTCACTCTTCTTGCACTTAAGTCGTATTGTGAGTTTTGAATTTAATTCCGATCTAATTTCAGTGTTTCATCGTCAACGTGTATGTCCAAGGAATACATTGAACCTGTAGTGGAGTATCGGAAACTAATACTGGTCTCACAGGGAATGCTCAAAGCACCGACTGTAAGAAGAGTCTCTATTCCTGTACTTAAGGCGGCATTGTGCCTTTTGTATTAAATTCCGATGCGATTTCTGTGTTTCGTAGTGAATGTGATTGTCCAAGGAATACAATGAACCTGCAGTGGTGTATCGGAAACAAATACTGGTCTCGCAGGAAAGGATCAAAGCACAGACTCTAAGAAGTCTCACTCTTGTTGCACTTAAGGCGGCATTGTGCCTTTTGTATTTAATTCCGATGCGATTTCTGTGTTTAATCGTCAATGTGAAGGTTCAAGGAATACATTGAACCTGTAGTGGAGTATCGGAAACTAATACTGGTCTCACAGGGAATGCTCAAAGCACCGACTGTAAGAAGAGTCTCTATTCCTGTACTTAAGGCGGCATTGTGAATTTTATATTTAATTGCGATGCGATTTCTGTGTTTCATCATCAATGTGAAGGTCCAAGGAATACATTGATCCTGTAGTGGTGCATCGGAATCTAATACTGGTAAACAGGAACGGATCAAAGCACAGACAATAAGAAGTCCAACTCTTCTTGCACTTAAGGGGGCATTGTGCCTTTCGTATTTAATTCCGATCTAATTTCAGTAGTTCATCATCAGTGTGTATGTCCAAGGAATACATTGAACCTGCAGTGGTGTATCGCAAACTAATACTGGTCTCACAGGGAAAGCTCAAATCACCGACTGTAAGAAGGGTCTCTATTCTTGTACTTAAGGCGGCATTGTGCCTTTTGTATTTATTTCCGATGCGATTTCTGTGTTTCATCGTGAAAGTGAATGTCCAAGGAATACATTGAACCTGCTGTGGTGTATCGGAAACTAATACTGGTCACACAGGAAAGGATCAAAGCACAGACCCTAAGAAGTGTCACTCTTCTTGCACTTAAGGCGGCATTGTGCCATTTGTATTTCATTCCGATGCGATTTCTGTGTTTCATCGTCAATGTGAAGGTTCAAGGAATACATTGAACCTGCAGTGGTATATCGGAAACTAATACTGGTCTCACAGGAAAGGATCAAAGCACACACTCGAAGAAGTCACACTCTTCTTGCACTTAACGCGGCATTCTGCCTTTTGTATTTCATTCCGATGCGATATCTGTGTTTCATCGTCAATGTGAATGTCCAAGGAATACATTGAACCTCAGTGGTGTATCGGAAACTAATACTAGTCTCACAGGAAAGGATCAATGCACAGACTCTAAGAAGTCTCACTCTTCTTGCAATTAAGGCGGCATTGTGCCTTTTGTATTTAATTCCGATGCGATCTCTGTGTTTCATCGTCAATGTGAAGGTCCAAGGAATACATGGAACCTGCAGCGGTGTATCAGAAACTAATACCGGTCTCACAGGAAAGGATCAAATCACAGACTCTAAGAAGTCTCACTCTTCTTGTACTTAAGGCGGCATTGAGCCTTTGGATTTATCTGCGATGTGATTTCTGTGTTTCATCGTCAATATGAAGGTCCAAGGAATACATTGAATTGGCAGTGGTTTATCGGAAACTAATACTGGTCTCACAGGAAAGGATCAAAGCACAGACTCTAAGAAGTGTCACTCTCCTTGCACTTAATGCGGCATTGTGCCTTCTGTATTTAATTCCGATGCGATTTCTGTGTTTCATCGTCAATGTGAAGGTCTAAGGAATAAATTGACCCTGCAGTGGAGTATCGGAAACTAATACTGGTCTCACAGGAATGGATCAAAGCACAGACTTTAAGAAGTCTCACTCTTCTTGCACTTAAGGCGGCACTGCGCCTTTAGTATTTCATTCCGATGTAATTTCAGTGGTTTATCGTCAATGTGTGTGTCCTAGGAATACATTGAACCTGCAGTGGTGTATCGGAAACTAATACTGGGTCTCAGTGGAAATAATCAAAGCAGAGACTCTAAGATGTCTCAAACTTCTTACACTTAAGGCGGCATTGTGAGTTTTGTATTCAATTCCGATTTAATTTCAGTGTTTCATCGTCAATGTGTATGTCCAAGGAATACATTGAACCTGCAGTGGTGTGTCAGAAACTATTACTGGTCTCATAGGGAATGCTCAAAACACCGACTGTAAGAAGAGTCTCTATTCTTATATTTAAGGCGGCATTGTGCTTTTTGTATTTAAATCCGACGCGATTTCTGTGTTTCATCGTCAATGTGAAGGTCCAAGGAGTACATTGCACCTGCAGTGGTGTGTCGGAAACTAATACTGGTCTCACAGGAAAGGATCAAAGCACAGCCTCTAAGAAGTCACACCCTTCTTGCACTTAAGGCGGCATTGTGCCTTTTGTATTTAATTCCGATGCGATTTCTGTGTTTCATCGTCAATGTGAGGGTCCAAGGAGAACATTGAACCTGCAGAGGTGTATCGGAAACTAATACTGGTCTCGCAGGAATGGATCAATGCACAGACTCTAAGAAGTCTCACTCTTCTTGCACTTAAGGTGGAATTGTGCCTTTTGTATTTAATTCCGATGCGATTTCTGTGTTTCATCGTCAATGTGAAGTTCCAAGGAATACATTGAACCTGCAGTGGTGTATCGGAAACTAATACTGCTCTCACAGGAAAGGATCAAAACACTGACTCTAAGAAGTCTCACTCTTGTTGCACTTAAGGCGGCATTGTGCCTTTTGTATTTAATTCCGATCTAATTTCTGTGTTTCATCGTCAAAGTGTATGTCCAAGGAATACATTGAACCTGCAGTGGTATATCGGAAACTAATACTGGCCTCACAGGAAAGGATCAAAGCACAGACTATAAGGAGTCAAACTCTTCTTGCACTTAAGGCCGCATTGTGCCTTTGATATTTAATTCCGATGCGATTTGTGTGTTTCATCGTCAATGTGAGTGTCCAAGGAATACGTTGAACCTGCAGTGGTGTATCGGAAACTAATACTGGTCTCACAGGAAAGGATCAAAGCACAGACTCTATGAAGTCTCACCCTTCTTGCACTTAAGGCGACATTGTGCCTTTTTTATTGAATTCCGATGCGATTTCTGTGTTTCATCGTCAATGTGAAGGTCCAAGGGATACATTGAACCTGCAGTGGAGTATTTGAAACTAATACTGGTCTCACAGGCTCACAGGAAACGATCAATGCACAGACTCTAGGAAGTCTCACTCTTCTCGCATTTAAGGTGGCATTGAACCATTTGTATTTAATTCCAATGCGATTTTGTGTTTCATCGTCAATGTGAAGGTTTAAGGAACACATTGTACCTGCAGTGGTGTATCGGAATCTAATACTGGTCTCACAGGGACGGATCAAAGCACAGACTCTAAGAATTCTCACCCTTCTTGCACTTAAGGCGGCATTGTGTCTTTTGTATTTAATTCCGGTCTAATTTCAGTGTTTCATCGTCAATGTGTATGACCAAGGAATACATTGAAACTGCAGTGGTGTATCGGAAACTAATACTGGTCACACAGGGAATGCTCAAAACACCGACTGTAAGAAGAGTCTCTATTCTTGTACTTAAGGCAGCATTGTGCCTTTTGTACTTAATTTCGAATCGATTTCTGAGTTTCATCGTCAATGTGAAGGTCCAAGGAATACATTGAACCTGCAGTGGTGTGTCGGAAACTAATACTGGTCTCACAGAAAAGGATCAAAGCACAGACTCTAAGAAGTCACACTCTTCTTGCACTTAAGGCGGCATTGTGCCTTTTGCATTTAATACCGATGCGATTTCTGTGTTTCATCCTCAATGTGAATGTCCAAGGAATACATTGAACCTGCAGTGGTGTATCGGAAACTGATATTGGTCTCGCAGTAAAGGATCAAAGCACAGACTCTAAGAAGTCTCACTCTTCTTGCACTTAAGTCGCATTGTGCCTTTTGTATTTAATTCCGATCTAATTTCAGTGTTTCATCGTCAACATGTATGTCCGAGGAATACATTGAACCTGCAGTGAAGAATCGGAAACTAATACTGGTCTCACAGGAAAAGATCAAAGCCCAGACTCTAAGAAGTCTCACTCTTCTTGCACTTAAGTCGTATTATGAGTTTTGAATTTAATTCCGATCTAATTTCAGTGTTTCATCGTCAACGTGTATGTCCAAGGAATACATTGAACCTGTAGTGGAGTATCGGAAACTAATACTGGTCTCACAGGGAATGCTCAAAGCACCGACTGTAAGAAGAGTCTCTATTCCTGTACTTAAGGCGGCATTGTGCCCTTTGTATTTAATTGCGAAGCGATTCTGTGTTTCATCATCAATGTGAAGGTCCAAGGAATACATTGAACCTGCAGTGGTGCATCGGAAAGTAGTACTGGTTCACAGGAAAGGTTCAAAGTACAGACTATAAGAAGTCCCACTCTTCTTGCACATAAGGCGGCATTGTGCCTTTTCTATTTATTTCCGACCTAATTTCAGTAGTTCAGCGTCAGTGTGTATGTCCAAGGAATACAGTGAACCTGCAGTGGTGTATCGGAAACTAATACTGGTCTCACACGGAAAGCTCAAAGCGCCGACTGTAAGCAGAGTCTGTATTCTTGTACTTAAGGCGGCATTGTGCCTTTTGTATTTAATTCCTATGCGATTTCTGTGTTTCATCGACAATGTGAAGGTCCAACGAATACATTGAACCTGCAGTGGTGTATTGCAAACTAATACTGGTCTCATAGGGAGTGCTCAAAACACCGACTATAAGGAGAGTCTCTATTCTTGTACTTATGGAGGCATTGTGCCTTTTGTATTTAATTCCGTTGCGATTTCTTTGTTTCATCGTCAATGTGAAGGTCCAAGGAATACATAGAACCCGCAGTGGTGTATCGGAAACTAATACTGGTCTAACAGGAATGGATCAATTCACAGACTCTAAGAAGTCTCACTCTTCTTGCTCTTATGGCGGCATTGTGCCTGTTGTATTTACCTCCGATGTCATTTCTTTGTTTCATCGTCAATGTGAAGGCCCAAGGAATTCATTGAACCTGCAGTGGTGTATCGGAAAATAATACTGGTCTCACAGGAAAGGATCAAAGCACAGACTCTAAGAAGTCTCACTCTTCTTGCACTTAAGGCGGCATTGAGCCTTTTTTATTTAAATCCGATCTAATTTCAGTGTTTCATCGTCAATGTGTATGTCCAAGGAATACATTGAACCTGCAGAGGTGTATCGGAAACTAATACTGCTCTCACAGGGAGTGCTCAAAACACCAACTGTAAAAAGAGTCACTATTCTTGTACTTATGGAGGCATTGTGCCTTTTGTATTTAATTCCGATGCGATTCCTGTGTTTCATCGTCAATGTGAAGGTCCAAGGAATAAATGGAACCTGCAGTGGTGTATCGGAAACTAATACTGGTCTCACAGGGAATGCTCAAAACACCGACTGTAAGAAGAGTCTCTATTCTTGTACTTAAGGCTGCATTCTGCCTTTTGTATTTAATTCCGACGGATTTCTGTGTCTTCGTAAATGCGAAGGTATAAGGAATACATTGAACCTGCAGTGGTGCATCGGAAAATAATACTGGTCTCTCAGGAAAGGATCAAATCACAGACTCTAAGAAGTGTCACTCTTCTTGCGCTTAAGGCGGCATTGTGCCTTTTGTACTTAATTCCGATGCGATTTCTGTGTTTCATCGTCAACGTGAAGGTCGAAGGAATACATAGAACCTGCAGTGGTGTATCGGAAACTAATACTGGTCTCACAGGAAAGGATCAAAGCACAGACTCTAAGAAGTCTCAGTCTTCTTGCACTTAAGGCATCATTGTGCCTTTTGTATTTAATTCCGATGCGATTTCAGTGTTTCATCGTCAATGTGAAGGTCCAAGCAATACATTGAACCTGCAGTGGTGTATCGGAAGCTAATACTGGTCTCACAGGAAAGGATCAAAGCACAGACTATAAGAAGTCTTACTCTTCTTGCACTTAAGTCGGCATTGAGCCTTTTGTATTTAATTCCGATGCGATTTCTGTGTTTCATCGTCAATCTGAAGGTCCAAGGAATGCATTGAACCTGCAGTGGTGTATCGCAAACTAATACTGGTCTCACAGGGAGTGCTCAAAACACCGACTGCAAGAAGAGTCTTTATTCTTGTACTTATGGAGGCATTGTGCTTATTGTATTTAATTCCGATGCGATTTCTGTGTTTCATCGTCAATGTGAAGGTCCAAAGGAATAACTTGAAATTGCAGTGGTGTATCGGAAACTAATATTGGTCTCACAGGAAAGGATCAAAGCACAGACTATAAGAAGTCTCACTCTTATTGCACTTAAGGCGGCATTGAGCCTTTTTTATTTAATTCCGATCTAATTTCAGTGTTTCATCGTCAATGTGTATGTCGAAGGAATACATTGAACCTGCAGTGGTGAATCGCAAACTTATACTCGTCTCACAGGGAGTGTTCAAAACACCGACTGTAAGAAGAGTCTCTATTCTTGTACTTATGGAGGCAATGTGCCTTTTGTATTTAATTCCGATGCGATTTCTGTGTTTCATCGTCAATGTGAAGGTCCAAGGAATACATTGAACCAGCAGTGGTGTATCGGAAACTAATACTGGTCTCACAGGAAAGGATCAATGCACAGACTCTAAGAAGTCTCACTCTCCTTGCACTTAAGGCAGCATTGTGCCTTTTGTATTTAATTCCGATGCGATTTCTGTGTTTCATCGTCAATGTGAAGGTCCAAGGAAAACATTGAACCTGCAGTGGTGTATCGGAAACTAATACTGGTCTCAGAGGAATAGATCAAAGCACAGACTCTAAGAAGTCTCACTCTTCTTGCACTTAAGGCGGCATTGAGGCTTTTTTATTTAATTCCGATCTAACTTCAGTGTTTCATCGTCAATGTGTATGTCCAAGGAATACATTGAACCTGCAGTGGTGTATCGCAAACTATTACTGGTCTCACAGGGAGTGCTCAAAACACCGACTGTAAGAAGAGTCTCTATTCTTGTACTTATGGAGGCATTGTGCCTTTTGTATATAATTCCGATGCGATTTCTGTGTTTCATCGTCAATGTGAAGGTCCAAGGAATACATAGAACCTGCAGTGGTGTATCGGAAACTAATACTGGTCTCACAGGAAAGGATCAATGCACATACTCTAAGAAGTCTCACTCTTCTTGCACTTATGGCGGCATTGTGCCTGTTGTATTTATCTCCGATGTGATTTCTGTGTTTCATCGTCAATTTGAAGGTCCAAGGAATACATTGAACCTGCAGTGGTGTATCGGAAACTAATACTGGTCTCACAGGAAAGGATCAAAGCACAGACTCTAAGAAGTCTCACTCTTCTTGCACTTAAGGCGGCATTGAGACTTTTTTATTTAAATCCGATCTAATTTCAGTGTTTCATCGTCAATGTGTATGTCCAAGGAATACATTGAACCTGCAGTGGTGTATCGGAAACTAATACTGGTCTCACAGGAAAGGATCAAAGCACAGACTCTAAGAAGTCTCACTCTTCTTGCACTTAAGGCGGCATTGGGCCTTTTTTATTTAATTCCGATCTAATTTCGGTGTTTCATCGTCAATGTGTATGTCCAAGGAATACATTGAACCTGCAGTGGTGTATCGCAAACTAATACTGGTCTCACAGGGAGTGCTCAAAACTCCGACTGTAAGAAGAGTCTCTATTCTTGTACTTATGGAGGCATTGTGCCTTTTGTAATTAATTCCGATGCGATTTCTGTGTTTCATCGTCAATGTGAAGCTCCAAGGAATACATTGAACCTGCAGTGGTGTATCTGAAAGTAATACTGGTCTCACAGGAAAGGATCAATGCACAGACTCTAAGAAGTCTCCCTCTTCTTGCACTTAAGTCGCCATTGTGCCTTTTGTATTTAATTCCGATGCGATTTCTGTGATTCATCGTCAATGTGAAGGTCCAAGGAATACATTGAACCTGCAGTGGTGTATCGGAAACTAATACTGGTATCACAGGAAAGGATCAATGCACAGACACTAAGAAGTCTCACTCTTCTTGCACTAAGTCGGCATTGTGCCTTTTGTATTTAATTCCGATGCGATTTCTGTGTTTCATCGTCAATGTGAAGGTCCAAGGAATACATTGAACATGCAGTGGTGTATCGGAAACTATTAGTGGTCTCACAGGGAGTGCTCAAAACACCGACTGTAAGAAGGGTCTCTATTCATGTACTTATGGAGGCATTGTGCCTATTGTATTTGATTCCGATGCGATTTCTGTGTTTCATCGTCAATGTGAAGGTCCAAGGAATACATTGAAATTGCAGTGGTGTATCGGTAACTAATACTGGTCTCACAGGAAAGGATCAAAGCTCACACTCTAAGAAGTCTCCCTCTTCTTCCACTTAAGGCGGCATTGACCCTTTTTATTTAATTCCGATCTAATTTCAGTGTTTCATCGTCAATGTGTATGTCCAAGGAATTAATTGAACCTGCAGTGGTGTATCGCAAGCTAATACTGGTCTCACAGGGAGTGCTCAAAACACCGATTGTAAGAAGAGTCTCTATTCTTGTACTTATGGATGCATTGTGCCTTTTGTATTTAATTCCGATGCGATTTCTGTGTTTCATCGTCTATGTGAAGGTCCAAGCAATACATAGAACCTGCAGTGGTGTATCGGAAACTAATACTGGTCTCACAGGAAAGGATCAATGCACAGACTCTGAGAAGTCTCACTCTTCTTGCACTGAAGTCGGCATTGTGCCTTTTGCATTTAATTCCGATGCGATTTCTGTGTTTCATCGTCAATGTGTAGGTCCAAGGAATACATTGAACCTGCAGTGGTGTATCGGAAACTAATACAGGTCTCACAGGAAAGGATCAAAGCACAGACTCTATAAAGTCTCACTCTTCTTGCACTTAAGGCGGCATTGAGCCTTTTTTATTTAATTCCGTTCTAATTTCAGTGTTTCATCGTCAATGTGTATGTCCAAGGAATACATTGAACCTGCAGTGGTGTATCGCAAGCTAATACTGGTCTCACAGGGAGTGCTCAAAACACCGACTGTAAGAAGAGTCTCTATTCTTGTACTTATGGAGGCATTGTGCCTTTTGTAATTAATTCCGTTGCGATTTCTGTGTTTCATCGTCAATGTGAAGGTCCAAGGTATACATTGAACCTGCAGTGGTGTATCGGAAACTAATACTGGTCTCGCAGGAAAGGATCAATGCACAGACTCTAAGAAGTCTCACTCTTCTTGCACTTAAGTCGGCATTGTGCATTTTGTATTTAATTCCGATGGGATTTCTGTGTTTCATCGTCAATGTGAAGGTCCAAGGAATAAATTGAACCTGCAGTGGTGTATCGCAAACTAATACTGGTCTCACAGGAAAGGATCAATGCACAGACTCTATGAAGTCTCACTCTTCTTGCACTTAAGTCGGCATTGTGCCTTTTGTATTTAATTCCGATGCGATTTCTGTGTTTCATCGTCAATGTGAAGGTCCAAGGAATACATTGAACCTGCAGTGGTGTATCGGAAACTAATACTGGTCTCACAGGAAAGGATCAATGCACAGACTCTGAGATGTCTCACTCTTCTTGCACTTAAGTCGGCAATGTGTCTTTTGTATTTATTTCCGATGCGATTACTGTGTTTCATCGTCAATGTGAAGGTCCGAGGAATACTTTGAACCTGCAGTGGTGTATCGGAAACTAATACTGGCCTCACAGGAAAGGATCAAAGCACAGACTCTAAGAAGTCTCACTCTTCTTGCACTTAAGGCGGCATTGAGCCTTTTTTATTTAATTCCGATCTAATTTCAGTGTTTCATCGTCAATGTGTATGTCCAAGGAATACATTGAACCTGCAGTGGCGCATCGCAAACTAATACTGGTCTCACAGGGAGTGCTCAAAACACCGACTGTAAGAAGAGTCTCTATTCTTGTACTTATGGAGGCATTGTGCCTTTTGTATTTAATTCCGATGCGATTTCTGTGTTTCATCGTCAATGTGAAGGTCCGAGGAATACATTGAACCTGCAGTGGTGTATCGGATACTAATACTGGTCTCACAGGAAAGGATCACTGCACACACTCTAAGAAGTCTCACTCTTCTTGCACTTAAGTCGGCAATGTGTCTTTTGTATTTAATTCCGATGCGAATTCTGTATTTCATCGGTAATGTGAAGGTCCAAGGAATACATTGAACCTGCAGTGGTGTATCGGAAACTAATACTGGTCTCACAGGAAAGGATCATAGCACAGACTCTGAGACGTCTCACTCTTCTTGCACTTAAGGCGGCATTGAGCCTTTTTTATTTAATTCCGATCTAATTTCAGTGTTTCATCGTCAATGTGTATGTCCAAGGAATACATTGAACCTGCAGTGGTGTATCGCAAACTAATACTGGTCTCACAGGGAACGCTCAAAACACCGACTGTAAGAAGAGTCTCTATTCTTGTACTTATGGAGGCATTGTGCCTTTTGTATTTAATTCCGATGCGATTTCTGTGTTTCATAGTCAATGTGAAGGTCCAAGGGATACATAGAACCAGCAGTGGTGTATCGGAAACTAATACTGGTCTCACAGGAAAGGATCAATGCACAGACTCGATGAAGTCTCACTCTTCTTGCACTCAAGTCGGCATTGTGCCTTTTGTATTTAATTCCGATGCGATTTCTGTGTTTCATCGTCAATGTGAAGGTCCAAGGAATACATTGAACCTGCAGTGGTGTATCGAAAACTAATACTGGTCTCACAGGAAAGGATCAAAGCACAGACGCTAAGAAGTCTCACTCTTCTTGCACTTAAGGCGGCATTGAGCCTTTTTTATTTAATTCCGATCTAATTTCAGTGTTTCATCGTGAATGTGTATGTCCAAGGAATACATTGAACCTGCAGTGGTGTATCGCGAACTAATACTGGTCTCACAGGAAGTGCTCAAAACACCGACTGTATGAAGAGTCTCTATTCTTGTACTTATGGAGGCATTGTGCCTTTTGTATTTAATTCCGATGCGATTTCTGTGTTTCATCGTCATTGTGGAGGTCCAAGGATTACATTGAAATTGCAGTGGTGTATCGGAAACTAATACAGGTCTCACAGGAAAGGATCAAAGCACAGACTATAAGAAGTCTCACTCTTCTTGCACTTAAGGCGGCATTGAGCCGTTTTATTTAATTCCGATCTAATTTCAGTGTTTCATCGTCAATGTGTATGTCCAAGGAATACATTGAAACTGCAGTGGTGTATCGCAAACTAATACTGGTCTCACAGGGAGTGCTCAAAACACCGACTGTAAGAAGAGTCTCTATTCTTGTACTTATGGAGGCATTGTGCCTTTTGTATTTAATTCCGATGCGATTTCTGTGTTTAATCGTCAATGTGAAGGTCCAAGGATTACATTGAAATTGCAGTGGTGTATCGGAAACTAATACTGGACTCACAGGAGAGGGTCAAAGCACAGACTATAAGAAGTCTCACTCTTCTTGCACTTAAGGCGGCATTGAGCATTTTTATTTAATTCCGATCTAATTTCAGTGTTTCTTCGTCAATGTGTATATCCAAGGAATACATTGAACCTGCAGTGCTGTATCGCAAACTAATACTGGTCTCACAGGGAGTGCTCACAGCAACGACTGTAAGAAGAGTCTCTATTCTTGTACTTATGGAGGCATTGTGCCTTTTGTATTTAATTCCGATGCGATTTCTGTGTTTCATCGTCAATGTGAAGGTCCAAGGATTACATTGAAATTGCAGTGGTGTATCGGAAACTAATACTGGTCTCACAGGAAAGGATCAAAGCACAGACTATAAGAAGTCTCACTCTTCTTGCACTTAAGGCGGGATTGAGCCATTTTTATTTAATTTCGATCTAATTTCAGTGTTTCATCGTCAATGCGTATGTCCAAGGAATACATTGAAACTGCAGTGGTGTATCGCAAACTAATACTGGTCTCACAGGGAGTGCTCAAAACACCGACTGTAAGAAGAGTCTCTATTCTTGTACTTATGGAGGCACTGTTCCTTTTGCATTTAATTCCGATGCGATTTCTGTGTTACATCATCAATGGGAAGGTCCAAGGAATACATAGAACCTGCTGTGGTGTATCGGAAACTAATAGTGGTCTCACAGAAAAGGATCAAAACGCAGACTATAAGAAGTCTCACTCTTCTTGCACTTAAGTCGGCATTGAGCGTTTTGTATTTAATTCCGATGCGATTTCTGTGTTTCATCGTCAATCTGAAGATCCAAGGTATGCATTGAACCTGCAGTGGTGTATCGCAAACTAATACTGATCTAACAGGGAGTGCTCAAAACACCGACTGTAAGAAGAGTCTCTATTCTTGTACTTATGGAGGCATTGTGCCTTTTGTATTTAATTCCGATGCGATTTCTGTGTTTCATCGTCAATGTGAATGTCCAAGGATTACATTGAAATTGCAGTGGTGTATCGGAAACTAATACTAGTCTCACAGGAAAGGATCAAAGCACAGACTATAAGAAGTCTCACTCTTCTTGCACTTAAGGCGGCATTGAGCCTTTTTTATTTAATTCCGATCTAATTTCAGTGTTTCATCGTCAATGTGTATGTCCAAAGAATACATTGAAACTGCAGTGGTGTATCGCAAACTAATACTGGTCTCACAGGGAGTGCTCAAAACACCGACTGTAAGAAGAGTCTATATTCTTGTACTTATGGAGGTACTGTTCCTTTTGTATTTAATTCCGATGCGATTTCTGTGTTACATCGTCAATGGGAAGGTCCAAGGAATACATAGAACCTGCTGTGGTGTATCGGAAACTAATAGTGGTCTCACAGAAATGGATCAAATCGCAGACTATAAGAAGTCTCACTCTTCTTGCACTTAAGGCGGCATTGAGCCGTTTTATTTAATTCCGATCTAATTTCAGTGTTTCATCGTCAATGTGTACGTCCAAGGAATACATTGAAACTGCAGTGGTGTATCGCAAACTAATACTGGTCTCACAGGGAGTGCTCAAAACACCGACTGTAAGAAGAGTCTATATTCTTGTACTTATGGAGGTACTGTTCCTTTTGTATTTAATTCCGATGCGATTTCTGTGTTTAATCGTCAATGTGAAGGTCCAAGGATTACATTGAAATTGCAGTGGTGTATCGGAAACTAATACTGGACTCACAGGAGAGGATCAAAGCACAGACTATAAGAAGTCTCACTCTTCTTGCACTTAAGGCGGCATTGAGCATTTTTATTTAATTCCGATCTAATTTCAGTGTTTCTTCGTCAATGTGTATGTCCAAGGAATACATTGAAACTGCAGTGGTGTATCGCAAACTAATACTGGTCTCACAGGGAGTGCTCAAAACACCGACTGTAAGAAGAGTCTCTATTCTTGTACTTATGGGGGCATTGTGCCTTTTGTATTTAATTCCGATGCGATTTCTGTGTTTCATCGTCTATGTGAAGGTCCAAGGAATACATTGAACCTGCAGTGGTGTATCGGAAACTAATACTGGCCTCACAGTAAAGGATCAAAGCACAGACTCTAAGAAGTCTCACTGTTCTTGCACTTAAGGCGGCATTGAGCCTTTTTTATTTAATTCCGATCTAAATTCAGTGTTTCATCGTCAATGTGTATGTCCAAGGAATACATTGAACCTGCAGAGGTGTATCACAATTTAATACTGGTCTCCAGGGAGTGCTCAAAACACCGACTGTAAGAAGAGTCTCTATTCTTGTACTTATGGAGGCATTGTGCCTTTTGTATTTAATTCCGATGCGATTTCTGTGTTTCATCGTCAATGTGAAGGTCCGAGGAATACATTGAACCTGCAGTGGTGTATCGGATACTAATACTGGTCTCACAGGAAAGGATCACTGCACACACTCTAAGAAGTCTCACTCTTCTTGCACTTAAGTCGGCAATGTGTCTTTTGTATTTAATTCCGATGCGAATTCTGTATTTCATCGGTAATGTGAAGGTCCAAGGAATACATTGAACCTGCAGTGGTGTATCGGAAACTAATACTGGTCTCACAGGAAAGGATCATAGCACAGACTCTGAGACGTCTCACTCTTCTTGCACTTAAGGCGGCATTGAGCCTTTTTTATTTAATTCCGATCTAATTTCAGTGTTTCATCGTCAATGTGTATGTCCAAGGAATACATTGAACCTGCAGTGGTGTATCGCAAACTAATACTGGTCTCACAGGGAACGCTCAAAACACCGACTGTAAGAAGAGTCTCTATTCTTGTACTTATGGAGGCATTGTGCCTTTTGTATTTAATTCCGATGCGATTTCTGTGTTTCATAGTCAATGTGAAGGTCCAAGGGATACATAGAACCAGCAGTGGTGTATCGGAAACTAATACTGGTCTCACAGGAAAGGATCAATGCACAGACTCGATGAAGTCTCACTCTTCTTGCACTCAAGTCGGCATTGTGCCTTTTGTATTTAATTCCGATGCGATTTCTGTGTTTCATCGTCAATGTGAAGGTCCAAGGAATACATTGAACCTGCAGTGGTGTATCGAAAACTAATACTGGTCTCACAGGAAAGGATCAAAGCACAGACGCTAAGAAGTCTCACTCTTCTTGCACTTAAGGCGGCATTGAGCCTTTTTTATTTAATTCCGATCTAATTTCAGTGTTTCATCGTGAATGTGTATGTCCAAGGAATACATTGAACCTGCAGTGGTGTATCGCGAACTAATACTGGTCTCACAGGAAGTGCTCAAAACACCGACTGTATGAAGAGTCTCTATTCTTGTACTTATGGAGGCATTGTGCCTTTTGTATTTAATTCCGATGCGATATCTGTGTTTCATCGTCATTGTGGAGGTCCAAGGATTACATTGAAATTGCAGTGGTGTATCGGAAACTAATACAGGTCTCACAGGAAAGGATCAAAGCACAGACTATAAGAAGTCTCACTCTTCTTGCACTTAAGGCGGCATTGAGCCGTTTTATTTAATTCCGATCTAATTTCAGTGTTTCATCGTCAATGTGTATGTCCAAGGAATACATTGAAACTGCAGTGGTGTATCGCAAACTAATACTGGTCTCACAGGGAGTGCTCAAAACACCGACTGTAAGAAGAGTCTCTATTCTTGTACTTATGGAGGCATTGTGCCTTTTGTATTTAATTCCGATGCGATTTCTGTGTTTAATCGTCAATGTGAAGGTCCAAGGATTACATTGAAATTGCAGTGGTGTATCGGAAACTAATACTGGACTCACAGGAGAGGGTCAAAGCACAGACTATAAGAAGTCTCACTCTTCTTGCACTTAAGGCGGCATTGAGCATTTTTATTTAATTCCGATCTAATTTCAGTGTTTCTTCGTCAATGTGTATATCCAAGGAATACATTGAACCTGCAGTGCTGTATCGCAAACTAATACTGGTCTCACAGGGAGTGCTCACAGCAACGACTGTAAGAAGAGTCTCTATTCTTGTACTTATGGAGGCATTGTGCCTTTTGTATTTAATTCCGATGCGATTTCTGTGTTTCATCGTCAATGTGAAGGTCCAAGGATTACATTGAAATTGCAGTGGTGTATCGGAAACTAATACTGGTCTCACAGGAAAGGATCAAAGCACAGACTATAAGAAGTCTCACTCTTCTTGCACTTAAGGCGGGATTTAGCCATTTTTATTTAATTTCGATCTAATTTCAGTGTTTCATCGTCAATGCGTATGTCCAAGGAATACATTGAAACTGCAGTGGTGTATCGCAAACTAATACTGGTCTCACAGGGAGTGCTCAAAACACCGACTGTAAGAAGAGTCTCTATTCTTGTACTTATGGAGGCACTGTTCCTTTTGCATTTAATTCCGATGCGATTTCTGTGTTACATCATCAATGGGAAGGTCCAAGGAATACATAGAACCTGCTGTGGTGTATCGGAAACTAATAGTGGTCTCACAGAAAAGGATCAAAACGCAGACTATAAGAAGTCTCACTCTTCTTGCACTTAAGTCGGCATTGAGCGTTTTGTATTTAATTCCGATGCGATTTCTGTGTTTCATCGTCAATCTGAAGATCCAAGGTATGCATTGAACCTGCAGTGGTGTATCGCAAACTAATACTGATCTAACAGGGAGTGCTCAAAACACCGACTGTAAGAAGAGTCTCTATTCTTGTACTTATGGAGGCATTGTGCCTTTTGTATTTAATTCCGATGCGATTTCTGTGTTTCATCGTCAATGTGAATGTCCAAGGATTACATTGAAATTGCAGTGGTGTATCGGAAACTAATACTAGTCTCACAGGAAAGGATCAAAGCACAGACTATAAGAAGTCTCACTCTTCTTGCACTTAAGGCGGCATTGAGCCTTTTTTATTTAATTCCGATCTAATTTCAGTGTTTCATCGTCAATGTGTATGTCCAAAGAATACATTGAAACTGCAGTGGTGTATCGCAAACTAATACTGGTCTCACAGGGAGTGCTCAAAACACCGACTGTAAGAAGAGTCTATATTCTTGTACTTATGGAGGTACTGTTCCTTTTGTATTTAATTCCGATGCGATTTCTGTGTTACATCGTCAATGGGAAGGTCCAAGGAATACATAGAACCTGCTGTGGTGTATCGGAAACTAATAGTGGTCTCACAGAAATGGATCAAATCGCAGACTATAAGAAGTCTCACTCTTCTTGCACTTAAGGCGGCATTGAGCCGTTTTATTTAATTCCGATCTAATTTCAGTGTTTCATCGTCAATGTGTATGTCCAAGGAATACATTGAAACTGCAGTGGTGTATCGCAAACTAATACTGGTCTCACAGGGAGTGCTCAAAACACCGACTGTAAGAAGAGTCTATATTCTTGTACTTATGGAGGTACTGTTCCTTTTGTATTTAATTCCGATGCGATTTCTGTGTTTAATCGTCAATGTGAAGGTCCAAGGATTACATTGAAATTGCAGTGGTGTATCGGAAACTAATACTGGACTCACAGGAGAGGATCAAAGCACAGACTATAAGAAGTCTCACTCTTCTTGCACTTAAGGCGGCATTGAGCATTTTTATTTAATTCCGATCTAATTTCAGTGTTTCTTCGTCAATGTGTATATCCAAGGAATACATTGAACCTGCAGTGCTGTATCGCAAACTAATACTGGTTTCATAGGGAGTGCTGACAGCAACGACTGTAAGAAGAGTCCCTATTCTTGTACTTATGGAGGCATTGTGCCTTTTGTATTTAACTCCGATGCGATTTCTGTGTTTCATCGTCAATGTGAAGGTCCAAGGATTACATTGAAATTGCAGTGGTGTATCGGAAACTAATACTGGTCTCACAGGAAAGGATCAAAGCACAGACTATAAGAAGTCTCACTCTTCTTGCACTTAAGGCGGGATTGAGCCATTTTTATTTAATTTCGATCTAATTTCAGTGTTTCATCGTCAATGCGTATGTCCAAGGAATACATTGAAACTGCAGTGGTGTATCGCAAACTAATACTGGTCTCACAGGGAGTGCTCAAAACACCGACTGTAAGAAGAGTCTCTATTCTTGTACTTATGGAGGCACTGTTCCTTTTGTATTTAATTCCGATGCGATTTCTGTGTTACATCGTCAATGGGAAGGTCCAAGGAATACATAGAACCTGCTGTGGTGTATCGGAAACTAATAGTGGTCTCACAGAAAAGGATCAAAGCGCAGACTATAAGAAGTCTCACTCTTCTTGCACTTAAGTCGGCATTGAGCGTTTTGTATTTAATTCCGATGCGATTTCTGTGTTTCATCGTCAATCTGAAGATCCAAGGTATGCATTGAACCTGCAGTGGTGTATCGCAAACTAATACTGATCTCACAGGGAGTGCTCAAAACACCGACTGTAAGAAGAGTCTCTATTCTTGTACTTATGGAGGCATTGTGCCTTTTCTATTTAATTCCGATGCGATTTCTGTGTTTCATCGTCAATGTGAAGGTCCAAGGATTACATTGAAATTGCAGTGGTGTATCGGAAACTAATACTAGTCTCACAGGAAAGGATCAAAGCACAGACTATAAGAAGTCTCACTCTTCTTGCACTTAAGGCGGCATTGAGCCTTTTTTATTTAATTCCGATCTAATTTCAGTGTTTCATCGTCAATGTGTATGTCCAAAGAATACATTGAACCTGCAGTGGTGTATCGCAAACTAATACTGGTCTCACAGGGAGTGCTCAAAACACCGACTGTAAGAAGAGTCTATATTCTTGTACTTATGGAGGTACTGTTCCTTTTGTATTTAATTCCGATGCGATTTCTGTGTTACATCGTCAATGGGAAGGTCCAAGGAATACATAGAACCTGCTGTGGTGTTTCGGAAACTAATAGTGGTCTCACAGAAAAGGATCAAAGCGCAGACTATAAGAAGTCTCACTCTTCTTGCACTTAAGTCGGCATTGAGCGTTTTGTACGAGGGCGGTTCAGAAAGTAACCTCCGATTGGTCACAGTGCGGGTTGTGGGGGGAGTAGCGACGCCATCTGTGCGTTCACGCACTCAACAGGTCAGTCGGCATCAAGCCGTGGTCGAGTGAACGTCGTACCTGCGCTAGTTTAGTTTTTGTGGCAGTTTGAAATGTGTGCTGCAATAGAAAACCCCGCCAAATGTGAAGTGTGTGCTGTCATAAGGTTTTTTACAGCCAAAGGATATTCTGCAGCAGCTATTCATCGTGAACTTTGTGTCGTGTACGGACCAAGAGTTATGAGTGAAGGAGTTGTCCGTGAATGGGTACGTTTATTTAAAAGTGGACGAGAAAACGTTCATGATGAAGAGAGGAGTGGTAGACCATCATTGGTGACTGACGAACTCGTTCAGACAGTTGATGCAAAAGTTCGTGAAAATCGACGTTTCTCAATGTCGGAGTTGTCTACTGGTTTTCCACAGATTTCTAAGACTCTCTTCTCTCTTGTACGAGATAGTGACAGCGAGATTGGGTTACCATAAGTTCTGTGCACGATGGGTGCCCAAAATTCTTACCGAACACCACAAAACTCAAAGAATGGCCTCTGCATTAGACTTTCTGTCACGTTATGAGGACGAAGGAGAACCATTGTTAAACAGAATCGTGACCGGTGACGAAACCTGGATTAAGTACGTGAACCCTGAGACAAAAGAACAATCAAAGATGTGGGCACATTCAAATTCGCCTACCAAACCAAGAAAAGCCTCGCAAGATTTTTCTGCCAGAAAACTGATGGCAACGGTGTTTTGGGATGCCAAAGGGGTGTTGGGTACGACCATTAATCAAGACGTGTACTGTGAAACAATAAAAAAGTTACGACGGGCTATACAGAACAAACGCCGTGGTATGCTGACTTCCGGTATCGTTTTTCCGCACGATAACGCCCGTCCTCACTCTGCTCGCAGAACAACGGCCCTTCTTGAGTCCTTCGAGTGGGACGTTATCAACCATCCACCTTACAGCCCAGACCTGGCGCCAAGTGATTATCATCTCTTCATGCATTTGAAGAAATGGCTCGGGTCACAGTGGTTTGATGACGACGAAGAGCTCAAAGATGCGGTCACAGGCTGGCTCCAGGCACAAGCGGGTGATTTTTATGCAGAAGGAATTTCAAAGCTTGTGAAGAGATACGATAAGTGCCTCAATCGCTATGGAGACTATGTAGAAAAATAGTGCAAAGATGTAGTTGTAAGATGTATATATTAAAATATTTTTATTTAACTTGGTGTATTTTTTTAAATCAACCGGAGGTTACTTTCTGAACGGCCCTCGTATTTAATTCCGATGCGATTTCTGTGTTTCATCGTCAATCTGAAGGTCCAAGGAATGCATTGAACCTGCAGTGGTGTATCGCAAACTAATACTGATCTCACAGGGAGTGCTCAAAACACCGACTGTAAGAAGAGTCTCTATTCTTGTACTTATGGAGGCATTGTGCCTTTTCTATTTAATTCCGATGCGATTTCTGTGTTTCATCGTCAATGTGAAGGTCCAAGGATTACATTGAAATTGCAGTGGTTAATCGGAAACTAATACTGGTCTCACAGGAAAGGATCAAAGCACAGCCTATAAGTAGTCTCACTCTTCTTGCACTTAAGGCGGCATTGAGCCTTTTTTATTTAATTCCGATCTAATTTCAGTGTTTCATCGTCAATGTGTATGTCCAAGGAATACATTGAAACTGCAGTGGTGTATCACAAACTAATACTGGTCAGACAGGGAGTGCTCAAAACACCGACTGTAAGAAGAGTCTCTATTCTTGTACTAATGGAGGCATTGTGCCTTTTGTATTTAATTCCGATGCGATTTCTGTGTTTCATCGTCAATGTGAAGGTCCAAGGATTACATTGAAATTGCAGTGGTGTGTCGGAAACTAATACTGGTCTCACAGGAAAGGATCAAAACACAGACTATAAGAAGTCTCACTCTTCTTGCACTTAAGGCGGCATTGAGCCTTTTTTATTTAATTCCGATCTAATTTCACTGTTTCATCGTCAATGTGTATGTACAAGGAATACATTGAACCTGCAGTGGTGTATCGCAAACTAATACTGGTCTCACAGGGAGTGCTCAAAACACGGACTGTAAGAGGAGCCTCTATTCTTGTACTTATGGAGGCATTGTGCCTTTTGTATTTAATTCCGATGCGATTTCTGTGTTTCATCGTCAATGTGACGGTCCAAAGAATACATAGAACCTGCAGTGGTGTATCGGAAACTAATACTGGTGTCACAGGAAAGGATCAAAGCACAGACTATAAGAAGTCTCACTCTTCTTGCACTTAAGGCGGCATTGAGCCTTTTTAATTTAATTCCGATCTAATTTCAGTGTTTCATCGTCAATGTGTATGTCCAAGGAATACATTGAAACTGCAGTGGTGTATCGCAAACTAATACTGGTCTCAGAGGGAGTGCTCAAAACACCGACTGTAAGAAAAGTCTCTATTCTTGTACTTATGGAGGAATTGTGCCTTTTGTATTTAATTCCGATGCGATTTCTGTGCTTCATCGTCAATGTGAAGGTCCAAGGAATAAACAGAACCTGCAGTGGTGTATCGGAAACTAATACTGGTCTCACAGGAAAGGATCAAAAAACAGACTCTAAGAAGTCTCACTCCACTTGCACTTAAGGCGACATTGAGCTTTTTTTATTTAATTCCGATCTAATTTCAGTGTTTTATCGTCAATGTGTATGTCCAAGGAATACATTGAACCTGCAGTGGTGTATCGCAAACTAATACTGGTCTCACAGGGAGTGCTCAAAACACCGACTGTAAGAAGAGTCTCAATTCTTGTACTTATGGAGGCATTGTGCCTTTTGTATTTAATTCCGATGTGATTTCTGTGTTTCATCGTCAATGTGAAGGTCCAAGGATTACATTGAAATTGCAGTGGTGTATCGGAAACTAATACTGGTCTCACAGGAAAGGATCAAAGCACAGACTATAAGAAGTCTCACACTTCTTGCACTTAAGGCGGGATTGAGTTATTTTTATTTAATTTCGATCTAATTTCAGTGTTTCATCGTCAATGCGTATGTCCAAGGAATACATTGAAACTGCAGTGGTGTATCCCAAACTAATACTGGTCTCACAGGGAGTGCTCAAAACACCGACTGTAAGAAGAGTCTCTATTCTTGTACTTATGGAGGCACTGTTCCTTTTGTATTTAATTCCGATGCGATTTCTGTGTTACATCGTCAATGGGAAGGTCCAAGGAATACATAGAACCTGCTGTGGTGTATCCGAAACTAATAGTGGTCTCACAGAAAAGGATCAAAGCGCAGACTATAAGAAGTCTCACTCTTCTTGCACTTAAGTCGGCATTGAGCGTTTTGTATTTAATTCCGATGCGATTTCTGTGTTTCATCGTCAATCTGAAGATCCAAGGAATGCATTGAACCTGCAGTGGTGTATCGCAAACTAATACTGATCTCACAGGGAGTGCTCAAAACACCGACTGTAAGAAGAGTCTCTATTCTTGTACTTATGGAGGCATTGTGCCTTTTGTATTTAATTCCGATGCGATTTCTGTGTTTCATCGTCAATGTGAATGTCCAAGGATTACATTGAAATTGCAGTGGTGTATCGGAAACTAATACTAGTCTCACAGGAAAGGATCAAAGCACAGACTATAAGAAGTCTCACTCTTCTTGCACTTAAGGCGGCATTGAGCCTTTTTTATTTAATTCCGATCTAATTTCAGTGTTTCATCGTCAATGTGTATGTCCAAAGAATACATTGAACCTGCAGTGGTGTATCGCAAACTAATACTGGTCTCACAGGGAGTGCTCAAAACACCGACTGTAAGAAGAGTCTATATTCTTGTACTTATGGAGGTACTGTTCCTTTTGTATTTAATTCCGATGCGATTTCTGTGTTACATCGTCTATGGGAAGGTCCAAGGAATACATAGAACCTGCTGTGGTGTATCGGAAACTAATAGTGGTCTCACAGAAAAGGATCAAAGCGCAGACTATAAGAAGTCTCACTCTTCTTGCACTTAAGTCGGCATTGAGCGTTTTGTATTTAATTCCGATGCGATTTCTGTGTTTCATCGTCAATCTGAAGGTCCAAGGAATGCATTGAACCTGCAGTGGTGTATCGCAAACTAATACTGATCTCACAGGGAGTGCTCAAAACACCGACTGTAAGAAGGGTCTCTATTCATGTACTTATGGAGGCATTGCGCCTTTTGTATTTAATTCCGATGCGATTTCTGTGTTTCATCGTCAATGTGACGGTCCAAAGAATACATAGAACCTGCAGTGGTGTATCGGAAACTAGTACTGGTGTCACAGGAAAGGATCAAAGCACAGATTATAAGAAGCCTCACTCTTCTTGCACTTAAGGCGGCATTGAGCCTTTTTAATTTAATTCCGATCTAATTTCAGTGTTTCATCGTCAATGTGTATGTCCAAGGAATACATTGAAACTGCAGTGGTGTATCGCAAACTAATACTGGTCTCAGAGGGAGTGCTCAAAACACCGACTGTAAGAAAAGTCTCTATTCTTGTACTTATGGAGGAATTGTGCCTTTTGTATTTAATTCCGATGCGATTTCTGTGCTTCATCGTCAATGTGAAGGTCCAAGGAATAAACAGAACCTGCAGTGGTGTATCGGAAACTAATACTGGTCTCACAGGAAAGGATCAAAGCACAGACTCTAAGAAGTCTCACTCCTCTTGCACTTAAGGCGACATTGAGCCTTTTTTATTTAATTCCGATCTAATTTCAGTGTTTTATCGTCAATGTGTATGTCCAAGGAATACATTGAACCTGCAGTGGTGTATCGCAAACTAATACTGGTCTCACAGGGAGTGCTCAAAACACCGACTGTAAGAAGAGTCTCAATTCTTGTACTTATGGAGGCATTGTGCCTTTTGTATTTAATTCCGATGCGATTTCTGTGTTTCATCGTCAATGTGAAGGTCCAAGGATTGCATTGAAATTGCAGTGGTGTATCGGAAAAAAATACTGGTCTCACAGGAAAGTATCAATGCACAGACTCTAAGAAGTCTCACTCTTCTTGCACTTAAGTCGGCATTGTGCCTCTTGTATTTAATTTCGATGCGATTTCTGTGTTTCATCGTCAATGTGAAGGTCCAAGGAATTCATTGAACCTTCAGTGGTGTAACGGAAACTAATACTGGTCTCACAGGAAAGGATCAAAACACAGACTCTAAGAAGTCTCACTCTTCTTGCACTTAACGCGGCATTGAGCCTTTTTTATTTAATTCCGATCTAATTTCAGTGTTTCATCGTCAATGTGTATGTCAAAGGAATACATTGAACATGCAGTGGTGTATCGCAAACTAATACTAATCTCACAGGGAGTGCTCAAAACACCGACTGTAAGAAGAGTCTCTATTCTTGTACTTATGGAGGCATTGTGCCTATTGTATTTAATTCCGATGCGATTTCTGTGTTTCATCGTCAATGTGAAGGTCCAAGGATTACATTGAAATTGCAGTGGTGTATCGGAAACTAATACTGGTCTCGCAGGAAAGGATCAAAGCACAGACTATAAGAAGTCTCACTGTTCTTGCACTTAAGGCGGCATTGAGCCTTTTTTATTTAATTCCGATCTAATTTCAGTGTTTCATCGTCAATGTGTATGTCCAAGGAATACATTGAACCTGCAGTGGTGTATCGCAAACTAATACTGGTCTCAGAGGGCGTGCTCAAAGCACCGACTGTAAGAAGAGTCTCTATTCTTGTACTTATGGAGGCATTGTGCCTTTTGTATTTCATTCCGATGCGATTTCTGTGTTTCATCGTCAATGTGAAGGTTCAAGGAATACATAGAACCGGCAGTGGTGTATCGGAAACTAATACAGGTCTCACAGGAAAGGATCAAAGCACAGACTCTAAGAAGTCTCACTCTTCTTGCACTTAAGGCGGCATTGAGCCTTTTTTATTTAATTCCGATCTAATATCTGTGTTTCATCGTCAATGTGTATGTCCAAGGAATACATTGAACCTGCAGTGGTGTATCGCAAACTATTACTGGTCTCACAGGGAGTGCTCAAAACACCGATTGTATGAAGAGTCTCTATTCTTGTACAAATGGAGGCATTGTGCCTTTTGTATTTAATTCCGACACGATTTCTGTGTTTCATCGTCAATGTGAAGGTCCAAGGATTACATTGAACCTGCAGTGGTGTATCGGAAACTAATACTGGTCTCACAGGAAAGGATCAAAGCACAGACTATAAGAAGTCTCACTCTTCTTGCACTTATGTCGGCATTGTGCCCTTTGTATTTAATTCCGATGCGATTTCTGTGTTTCATCGTCAATGTGTATGTCCAAGGAATACATTGAACCAGCAGTGGTGTATCGAAAACTGATACTGGTATCACAGGAAAGGATCAATGCACAGACTCTAAGAAGTCACACCCTTCTTGCACTTAAGGCTGCATTGTGCCTGTTGTATTTATCTCCGATGTGATTTCTGTGTTTCATCGTCAATGTGAAGGTCCAAGGAATACATTGAACCTGCAGTGGAGTATCGGAAATTAATATTGGTCTCACAGGAAAGGATCAACGCACAGACTCTAAGAAGTGTCACTCTTCTTTCACCTAAGGCGGCATTGTGCCTTTTGTATTTAATTCCGATGTGATTTCTGTGTTTCATCGTCAATGTGAAGGTCCAAGGAATACATTGAACCTGCAGTGGTGTATCGCAAACTAATACTGGTCTCGCAGGGAGTGCTCAAAACACCGACTGTAAGGAGAGTCTCTATTCTTGTACTTATGGAGGCATTGTGCCTTTTGTATTTAATTCCGATGCGATTTCTGTGTTTCATCGTCAATGTGAAGGTCCAAGGATTACATTGAAATTGCAGTGGTGTATCGGAAACTAATACTGGTCTCACAGGAAAGGATCAATGCACAGACTCTAAGAAGTCTCACTCTTCTTGAACTTAAGGCGGCATTGTGCTTTTTGTATTTAATTCCGATGCGATTTCTGTGTTACATCGTCAATGTGAAGGTCCAAGGAATACACTGAACCTTCAGTGGTGTATCGGAAACTAATACTGGTCTCACAGGAAAGGATCAAAGCCCAGACTCTAAGAAGTCTCACTCTTCTTGCACTTAAGGCGGCATTGAGCCTTTTTTATTTAATTCCGATCTAATTTCAGTGTTTCATCGTCAATATGTATGTCCAAGGAATACATTGAACATGCAGTGGTGTATCGCAAACTAATACTGGTCTCACAGGGAGTGCTCAAAACACCGACTGTAAGAAGAGTCTTTATTCTTATACTTATGGAGGCACTGTGCCTATTGTATTTAATTCCGATGCGATTTCTGTGTTTCATCGTCAATGTGAAGGTCCAAGGATTACATTGAAATTACAGTGGTGTATCGGAAACTAATACTGGTCTCACAGGAAAGGATCAAAGCACAGACTATAAGAAGTCTCACTCTTCTTGCACTAAAGGCGGTATTGAGCCTTTTTTATTTAATTCCGATCTAATTTCAGTGTTTCATCGTCAATGTGTATGTCCAAGGAATACATTGAACCTGCAGTGGTTTATCGCAAACTAATACTGGTCTCACAGGGAGTGCTCAAAACACCGACTGTAAGAAGAGTCTCTATTCTTGTACTTATGGAGGCATTGTGCCTTTTGTATTTAATTCCGACGCGATTTCTGTGTTTCATCGTCAATGTGAAGGTCCATGGATTACATTGAACCTGAAGTGGTGTATCGGAAAATAATACTTGTCTCACAGGAAAGGATCAAAGCATAGACTATAGGAAGTCTCACTCTACTTGCACTTAAGTCGGCATTGTGCCTTTTGCATTTAATTCCGATGCGATTTCTGTGTTGCATCGTCAATGTGTATGTCCAAGGAATACATTGAACCAGCAGTGGTGTATCGGAAACTAATACTGTTCTCACAGGAAAGGATCAATGCACCGACTATAAGAAGTCTCACTCTTCTTGCACTTAAGGCGGCATTGTGCCTGTTGTATTTATCTCCGATGTGATTTATGTGTTTCATCGTCAATGTGAAGGTCCAAGGAATAGATTGGACCTGCGGTTGTGTATCGGAAACTAATACTGGTCTCACAAGAAAAAATCAAAGCACAGACTCTGAGAAGTCTCACTCTTCCTGCACTTAAGGCGGCATTGTGAGTTTTGTATTTAATTCCGATCTAATTTGAGTGTTTCATCGTCAATGTGTATGTAAAAGGAATACATTGAACCTGCAGTGGTGTATCGGAAACTAATACTGGTCTCACAGGGAATGCTCAAAGCACCGACTGTAAGAATAATCTCTATTGTTATACCTGAGGCAGCATTGTGCCTTTTGTATTTAATTCCGACGCGATTTCTGTGTTTCATCGTCAATGTGAAGGTCCAAGGAATACATTGAACCTGCAATCGTGTATCGGAAACTAATACTGGTCTCACAGGAAAGGATCGAATCACAGACTCTAAGAAGTATTACTGTTCTTGCACTTAATGCGGCATTGTGCCTGTTGTGTTTAATTCCGATGCGATTTCTGTGTTTCATCGTCAATGTGAAGGTCCAACGAATATATTGAACCTGCAGTGGTGTATCGGAAACTAATACTGGTCTCACAGGAAAGGATCAATGCACAGACTCTAAGAAATCTCATCCATCTTGCACTTAAGGCGGCATTGTGCCTTTTGTATTTAATTCCGATGTAATTTCAGTGTTTCATCGTCAATGTGTGTGCAAAAGGAATACATTGAACCTGCAGTGGTGTATCGGAAACTAAATGTGGTCTCATAGGAAAGGATCAAAGCACCGTCTGTAAGAAGAGTCTCTAATCTTGTACTTAAAGCGGCACTGTGCCATTTGTATTTAGTTCCGATGCGATTTCTGTGATTCATCGTCAATGTGAATGTCCAAGGAATACATTGAACCTGCAGTGGTGTATCGAAAACTAATACTGGTCTCACAGGAAAGGATCAAAGCAGAGACACTAAGAAGTCTTACGCTTCTTGCACTTAAGGCATCATTGTGCCTGTTGTATTTATCTCCGATTTGATTTCTGTGTTTCATCGTCAATGTGAAGGTCCAAGGAATACATTGAACCTGCAGTGGTGTATCGGAAACTAATACTGGTGTCACAGTTAAGGTTGAAATCAGAGAGCCTAAGAAATCTCACTCTTCTTGCACTTAAGGCGGCATTGTGCCTTTTCTATTTAATTCCGATGTAAATTCAGTGTTTCATCGTCAATGTGTATGTAAAAGGAATACACAGAACCTGCGGTGGTGTTTCGGAAACTAAAACTGGTCTCATAGGAAAGGATCAAAGCACCGACTGTAAGAAGAGTCTCTATTCTTGTACTTAAGGCGACATTGTGCCTTTTGTATTTAATTCCGATGCGATTTCAGTGTTTCATCGTCAATGTGAAGGTCGAGGGAATACATTGAACCTGCGGTGGTGTATCGGAAACTAATACTGGTCTCACAGGAAAGGATCAAAGCACCGACTGAATGAAGAGTCTCTATTCTTGTACTAAAGCCGGCATTGTGCCTTTTGTATTTAATTCCGATGTGATTTCTGTGTTTCATCGTCAATGTGAAGGTCCAAGGAATTCATTGAACCTGCACTGGTGTATCGGAAACTAATACTGGTCTCACAGGAAAGGATCAAAGCACAGACTCTAAGAAGTCTCACTCTTCTTGCACGTAAGGCGGTATTGTGCCTTTTGTATTTAATTCCGATGAAATTTCAGTGTTTCATCGTCAATGTGTGTGTAAAAGGAATACATTGAACCTGCTGTGGTGTATCGGAAACTAAAACTGGTCTCATAGGAAAGGAGCAAAACACCGACTGTAAGAAGAGTCTCTATTCTTGTACTTAAGGCGGCATTGTGCCATTTGTATTTAGTTCCGATGCGAATTCTGAGTTTCATCGTCAATGTGAAGGTCCAAGGAATACATTAGACCTGCAGTGGTGTATCGGAAACAAATACTGGTCTCACAGGAGAGGATCATAGCTCCGACACTAAGAAGAGTCTTTATTCTTTTACTTAAGGCGGCATTGTTCCTATTGTATTTAATTCCGATCCGATATCTGTGTTTCATCGTCAATGTGTATGTCCAAGGAATACATTGAACATGCAGTGGTGTATTTGAAACTAATACTGGTCTAACCGGAAGGGATCAAATCACAGACTCTAAGAAGTCTTACTCTTCTTGCACTTAAGGCGGCATTGTGCCTGTTGCATTTATCTCCGATGTGATTTCTGTGTCTCATCGTCAATGTGAAGGTCCAAGGAATACATTGAACCTGCAGTGGTGTATCGGAAACTAATACTGGTCGCACAGGAGAGGATCAAACCACTGACTCTAAGAAGTCTCACTCTTCTTACACTTAAGCGGCATTGTGCCTTTTGTGTTTAATTCCGATGTAATTTCAGTGCTTCCTTGTCAATGCGTATGTCCAAGGAATACATTGAACCTGCAGTGGTGTATCGGAAACTAATACTGGTCTCATAGGAAAGGATCAAAGCACCGTCTGTAAGAAGAGTCTCTATTCTTGTACTTTAGGCGGCACTGTGCCATTTGTATTTAGTTCCGATGCGATTTCTATGTTTCAGCGTCAATGTGAAGGTCCAAGGAATACATTAGACCTGCAGTGGTGTATCGGAAAAAAATACTGGTCTCACAGGAAAGGATCAAAGCACCGACTGTAAGAAGAGTCTCTATTCCTGTACTTAAGGCGGCATTGAGCCTTTTGTATTTAATTCCGATGCGAATTCTGTGTTTCATCGTCAATGTGAATGTCCAAGGAATACATTGAACCTGCAGTGGTGTATCGAAAACTAATACTGGTCTCACAGGAAAGGATCAAAGCAGATACACTAAGAAGTCCTACGCTTCTTGCACTTAAGGCATCATTGTGCCTGTTGTATTTCTCTCCGATGTGATTTCCGTGTTTCATCGTCAATGTGAAGGTCCAAGGAATGCATTGAACCTGCAGTGGTGTATCGGAAACTAATACTGGTCTCACAGTTAAGGATCAAAGCACAGACCCTAAGAAGTCTCACTCTTCTTGCACTTAAGGCGGCATTGTGCCTTTTGTACTTAATTCCGATGTAAATTCAGTGTTTCATCGTCAATGTGTATGTAAAATGAATACATTGAAACTATGGTGGTGTATCGGAAACTAAAACTGGTCTCATAGGAAAGGATCAAAGCACCGACTGTAAGAAGAGTCTCTATTCTTTTACTTAAGGCGGCATTGTGCCTTTTGTATTTAATTTCGATGCGATTTCTGTGTTTCATCGTCAACGTGAAGGTCCAAGGAATACATTGAACCTGCAGTGGTGTGTCGGAAACTAGTACTGGTGTCATAGGAAAGGATCAAAGCACCGACTGGAAGAAGAGTCTCTATTCTTGTACTTAAGGCGGCATTGTGCATTTTGTATTTAATTCCGATGCGATTTCTGTGTTTCATCCTCAATGTGAAGGTCGAAGGAAAACATTGAACCTGCAGTGCTGTATCGGAAACTAATACTGGTCTCACAGGAAAGGATCAAAGCACCGACTGGAAGAAGAGTCTCTATTCTTGTACTTAAGGCGGCATTGTGCATTTTGTATTTAATTCCGATGCGATTTCTGTGTTTCATCCTCAATGTGAAGGTCCAAGGAATACATTGAACCTGCAGTGGGGTGTCGGAAACTAATACTGGTTACACAGGAAAGGATCAAAGCAGAGACACTAAGAAGTCTTACGCTTCTTGCACTTAAGGCATCTTTTGTTGTATTTATCTCCAATGTGATTTCTGTGTTTCATGGTCAACGTGAAGGTCCAAGGAATACATTGAACCTGCAGTGGTGTGTCGGAAACTAGTACTGGTGTCATAGGAAAGGATCAAAGCACCGACTGGAAGAAGAGTCTCTATTCTTGTACTTAAGGCGGCATTGTGCATTTTGTATTTAATTCCGATGCGATTTCTGTGTTTCATCCTCAATGTGAAGGTCGAAGGAAAACATTGAACCTGCAGTGCTGTATCGGAAACTAATACTGGTCTCACAGGAAAGGATCAAAGCACCGACTGGAAGAAGAGTCTCTATTCTTGTACTTAAGGCGGCATTGTGCATTTTGTATTTAATTCCGATGCGATTTCTGTGTTTCATCGTCAATGTGAAGGTCCAAGGAATACATTGAACCTGCAGTGGGGTGTCGGAAACTAATACTGGTTACACAGGAAAGGATCAAAGCAGAGACACTAAGAAGTCTTACGCTTCTTGCACTTAAGGCATCTTTTGTTGTATTTATCTCCAATGTGATTTCTGTGTTTCATGGTCAACGTGAAGGTCCAAGGAATACATTGAACCTGCAGTGGTGTGTCGGAAACTAGTACTGGTGTCATAGGAAAGGATCAAAGCACCGACTGGAAGAAGAGTCTCTATTCTTGTACTTAAGGCGGCATTGTGCATTTTGTATTTAATTCCGATGCGATTTCTGTGTTTCATCCTCAATGTGAAGGTCGAAGGAAAACATTGAACCTGCAGTGCTGTATCGGAAACTAATACTGGTCTCACAGGAAAGGATCAAAGCACCGACTGGAAGAAGAGTCTCTATTCTTGTACTTAAGGCGGCATTGTGCATTTTGTATTTAATTCCGATGCGATTTCTGTGTTTCATCCTCAATGTGAAGGTCGAAGGAAAACATTGAACCTGCAGTGCTGTATCGGAAACTAATACTGGTCTCACAGGAAAGGATCAAAGCACCGACTGGAAGAAGAGTCTCTATTCTTGTACTTAAGGCGGCATTGTGCATTTTGTATTTAATTCCGATGCGGTTTCTGTGTTTCATCCTCAATGTGAAGGTCGAAGGAAAACATTGAACCTGCAGTGCTGTATCGGAAACTAATACTGGTCTCACAGGAAAGGATCAAAGCACCGACTGGAAGAAGAGTCTCTATTCTTGTACTTAAGGCGGCATTGTGCATTTTGTATTTAATTCCGATGCGATTTCTGTGTTTCATCGTCAATGTGAAGGTCCAAGGAATACATTGAACCTGCAGTGGGGTGTCGGAAACTAATACTGGTTACACAGGAAAGGATCAAAGCAGAGACACTAAGAAGTCTTACGCTTCTTGCACTTAAGGCATCTTTTGTTGTATTTATCTCCAATGTGATTTCTGTGTTTCATGGTCAACGTGAAGGTCCAAGGAATACATTGAACCTGCAGTGGTGTGTCGGAAACTAGTACTGGTGTCATAGGAAAGGATCAAAGCACCGACTGGAAGAAGAGTCTCTATTCTTGTACTTAAGGCGGCATTGTGCATTTTGTATTTAATTCCGATGCGATTTCTGTGTTTCATCCTCAATGTGAAGGTCGAAGGAAAACATTGAACCTGCAGTGCTGTATCGGAAACTAATACTGGTCTCACAGGAAAGGATCAAAGCACCGACTGGAAGAAGAGTCTCTATTCTTGTACTTAAGGCGGCATTGTGCATTTTGTATTTAATTCCGATGCGATTTCTGTGTTTCATCGTCAATGTGAAGGTCCAAGGAATACATTGAACCTGCAGTGGGGTGTCGGAAACTAATACTGGTTACACAGGAAAGGATCAAAGCAGAGACACTAAGAAGTCTTACGCTTCTTGCACTTAAGGCATCTTTTGTTGTATTTATCTCCAATGTGATTTCTGTGTTTCATGGTCAACGTGAAGGTCCAAGGAATACATTGAACCTGCAGTGGTGTGTCGGAAACTAGTACTGGTGTCATAGGAAAGGATCAAAGCACCGACTGGAAGAAGAGTCTCTATTCTTGTACTTAAGGCGGCATTGTGCATTTTGTATTTAATTCCGATGCGATTTCTGTGTTTCATCCTCAATGTGAAGGTCGAAGGAAAACATTGAACCTGCAGTGCTGTATCGGAAACTAATACTGGTCTCAGAGGAAAGGATCAAAGCACCGACTGGAAGAAGAGTCTCTATTCTTGTACTTAAGGCGGCATTGTGCATTTTGTATTTAATTCCGATGCGATTTCTGTGTTTCATCCTCAATGTGAAGGTCGAAGGAAAACATTGAACCTGCAGTGCTGTATCGGAAACTAATACTGGTCTCACAGGAAAGGATCAAAGCACCGACTGGAAGAAGAGTCTCTATTCTTGTACTTAAGGCGGCATTGTGCATTTTGTATTTAATTCCGATGCGATTTCTGTGTTTCATCCTCAATGTGAAGGTCGAAGGAAAACATTGAACCTGCAGTGCTGTATCGGAAACTAATACTGGTCTCACAGGAAAGGATCAAAGCACCGACTGGAAGAAGAGTCTCTATTCTTGTACTTAAGGCGGCATTGTGCATTTTGTATTTAATTCCGATGCGATTTCTGTGTTTCATCGTCAATGTGAAGGTCCAAGGAATACATTGAACCTGCAGTGGGGTGTCGGAAACTAATACTGGTTACACAGGAAAGGATCAAAGCAGAGACACTAAGAAGTCTTACGCTTCTTGCACTTAAGGCATCTTTTGTTGTATTTATCTCCAATGTGATTTCTGTGTTTCATGGTCAACGTGAAGGTCCAAGGAATACATTGAACCTGCAGTGGTGTGTCGGAAACTAGTACTGGTGTCATAGGAAAGGATCAAAGCACCGACTGGAAGAAGAGTCTCTATTCTTGTACTTAAGGCGGCATTGTGCATTTTGTATTTAATTCCGATGCGATTTCTGTGTTTCATCCTCAATGTGAAGGTCGAAGGAAAACATTGAACCTGCAGTGCTGTATCGGAAACTAATACTGGTCTCACAGGAAAGGATCAAAGCACCGACTGGAAGAAGAGTCTCTATTCTTGTACTTAAGGCGGCATTGTGCATTTTTTATTTAATTCCGATGCGATTTCTGTGTTTCATCCTCAATGTGAAGGTCGAAGGAAAACATTGAACCTGCAGTGCTGTATCGGAAACTAATACTGGTCTCACAGGAAAGGATCAAAGCACCGACTGGAAGAAGAGTCTCTATTCTTGTACTTAAGGCGGCATTGTGCATTTTGTATTTAATTCCGATGCGATTTCTGTGTTTCATCGTCAATGTGAAGGTCCAAGGAATACATTGAACCTGCAGTGGGGTGTCGGAAACTAATACTGGTTACACAGGAAAGG
The DNA here is from genome assembly GCF_021461395.2 of Schistocerca americana. NCBI lineage: Eukaryota > Metazoa > Arthropoda > Insecta > Orthoptera > Acrididae > Schistocerca > Schistocerca americana. The sequence goes on from NW_025725371.1 coordinate 22,906,373, forward strand.
ATCAAAGCAGAGACACTAAGAAGTGTTACGCTTCTTGCACTTAAGGCATCTTTTGCTGTATTTATCTCCAATGTGATTTCTGTGTTTCATGGTCAACGTGAAGGTCCAAGGAATACATTGAACCTGCAGTGGTGTGTCGGAAACTAGTACTGGTGTCATAGGAAAGGATCAAAGCACCGACTGGAAGAAGAGTCTCTATTCTTGTACTTAAGGCGGCATTGTGCATTTTTTATTTAATTCCGATGCGATTTCTGTGTTTCATCCTCAATGTGAAGGTCGAAGGAAAACATTGAACCTGCAGTGCTGTATCGGAAACTAATACTGGTCTCACAGGAAAGGATCAAAGCACCGACTGGAAGAAGAGTCTCTATTCTTGTACTTAAGGCGGCATTGTGCATTTTGTATTTAATTCCGATGCGATTTCTGTGTTTCATCGTCAATGTGAAGGTCCAAGGAATACATTGAACCTGCAGTGGGGTGTCGGAAACTAATACTGGTTACACAGGAAAGGATCAAAGCAGAGACACTAAGAAGTGTTACGCTTCTTGCACTTAAGGCATCTTTTGCTGTATTTATCTCCAATGTGATTTCTGTGTTTCATGGTCAACGTGAAGGTCCAAGGAATACATTGAACCTGCAGTGGTGTGTCGGAAACTAGTACTGGTGTCATAGGAAAGGATCAAAGCACCGACTGGAAGAAGAGTCTCTATTCTTGTACTTAAGGCGGCATTGTGCATTTTTTATTTAATTCCGATGCGATTTCTGTGTTTCATCCTCAATGTGAAGGTCGAAGGAAAACATTGAACCTGCAGTGCTGTATCGGAAACTAATACTGGTCTCACAGGAAAGGATCAAAGCACCGACTGGAAGAAGAGTCTCTATTCTTGTACTTAAGGCGGCATTGTGCATTTTGTATTTAATTCCGATGCGATTTCTGTGTTTCATCGTCAATGTGAAGGTCCAAGGAATACATTGAACCTGCAGTGGGGTGTCGGAAACTAATACTGGTTACACAGGAAAGGATCAAAGCAGAGACACTAAGAAGTGTTACGCTTCTTGCACTTAAGGCATCTTTTGCTGTATTTATCTCCAATGTGATTTCTGTGTTTCATGGTCAACGTGAAGGTCCATGGAATACATTGAACCTGCAGTGGTGTGTCGGAAACTAGTACTGGTGTCATAGGAAAGGATCAAAGCACCGACTGGAAGAAGAGTCTCTATTCTTGTACTTAAGGCGGCATTGTGCATTTTGTATTTAATTCCGATGCGATTTCTGTGTTTCATCCTCAATGTGAAGGTCGAAGGAAAACATTGAACCTGCAGTGCTGTATCGGAAACTAATACTGGTCTCACAGGAAAGGATCAAAGCACCGACTGGAAGAAGAGTCTCTATTCTTGTACTTAAGGCGGCATTGTGCATTTTGTATTTAATTCCGATGCGATTTCTGTGTTTCATCGTCAATGTGAAGGTCCAAGGAATACATTGAACCTGCAGTGGGGTGTCGGAAACTAATACTGGTTACACAGGAAAGGATCAAAGCAGAGACACTAAGAAGTGTTACGCTTCTTGCACTTAAGGCATCTTTTGCTGTATTTATCTCCAATGTGATTTCTGTGTTTCATGGTCAACGTGAAGGTCCAAGGAATACTTTGAACCTGCAGTGGTGTGTCGGAAACTAGTACTGGTGTCATAGGAAAGGATCAAAGCACCGACTGGAAGAAGAGTCTCTATTCTTGTACTTAAGGCGGCATTGTGCATTTTTTATTTAATTCCGATGCGATTTCTGTGTTTCATCCTCAATGTGAAGGTCGAAGGAAAACATTGAACCTGCAGTGCTGTATCGGAAACTAATACTGGTCTCACAGGAAAGGATCAAAGCACCGACTGGAAGAAGAGTCTCTATTCTTGTACTTAAGGCGGCATTGTGCATTTTGTATTTAATTCCGATGCGATTTCTGTGTTTCATCGTCAATGTGAAGGTCCAAGGAATACATTGAACCTGCAGTGGGGTGTCGGAAACTAATACTGGTTACACAGGAAAGGATCAAAGCAGAGACACTAAGAAGTCTTACGCTTCTTGCACTTAAGGCATCTTTTGCTGTATTTATCTCCAATGTGATTTCTGTGTTTCATGGTCAACGTGAAGGTCCAAGGAATACATTGAACCTGCAGTGCTGTATCGGAAACTAATACTGGTCTCACAGGAAAGGATCAAAGCACCGACTGGAAGAAGAGTCTCTATTCTTGTACTTAAGGCGGCATTGTGCATTTTTTATTTAATTCCGATGCGATTTCTGTGTTTCATCCTCAATGTGAAGGTCGAAGGAAAACATTGAACCTGCAGTGCTGTATCGGAAACTAATACTGGTCTCACAGGAAAGGATCAAAGCACCGACTGGAAGAAGAGTCTCTATTCTTGTACTTAAGGCGGCATTGTGCATTTTGTATTTAATTCCGATGCGATTTCTGTGTTTCATCGTCAATGTGAAGGTCCAAGGAATTCATTGAACCTGCAGTGGTGTAACGGAAACTAGTACTGGTCTCACAGAAAAAGGATCAAAGCACAGACTCTAAGAAGTCTCACTCTTCTTGCACTTAAGGCTGCATTGTGCCTTTTGTATTTAATTCTGATGTAATTTCAGTGTTTCATCGTCAATGTGTATGTAAAAGGAATACTTTGAACTTGCAGTGGCGTATCGGAAACTCAAACTGGTATCATAGGAAAGATTCAAAGCACCGAGTGTAAGAAGAGTCTCTATTCTTGTTCTTAAGGCGGCATTGAGCCATTTGTATTTAATTCCGTTGCGATTTCTGTGTTTCATCGTCAATGTGAAGGTCCAAGAAATACATTGAACCTGCAGTGGTGTATCGGAAACTAATACTGGTCTTACAGGAAAGGATCAAAGCACCGACTGTAAGAAGAGTCTCTATTCTTGTACTAAACGCGGCATTGTGCCTTTTGTACTTAATTCCGATGCGATTTCTGTGTTTCATGGTCAATGTGAAGGTCCAAGGAATACATTGAACCTGCAGTGGTGTATCGGAAACTAATACTGGTCTCACAGGAAAGGATCAAAGCACAGACTCTAAGAGGTGTCACTCTTCTTGCACTTAAGGCGGCATTGTGCCTTTCGTATTTAATTCCGATGCGATTTCTATGTTTCATCGTCAACGTGTATGTCCACGGAATGCAATGAACCTGCAGTGCTGTATCGGAAACTAATACTGGTCTCACAGTTAAGGATCAAAGCACAGACTCTAAGAAGTCTCACTACTCTTGCACTTAAGGCGGCATTGTGCCTTTTGTATTTAATTCCGATGTAAATTCAGTGTTTCATCGTCAATGTGTATGTAAAAGGAATACATTGAACCTGCAGTGGTGTATCGGTAACTAATACTGGTCTCACAGGAAAGGATCAAACCACCGACTGAAAGAAGAGTCTCTATTCTTGTACTTAAGGCGGCATTGTGCCTTTTGTACTTAATTCCGATGCGATTTCTGTGTTTCATGGTCAATGTGAAGGTCCAAGGAATACATTGAACCTGCAGTGGTGTATCGGAAACTAATACTGGTCTCACAGGAAAGGATCAAAGCACAGACTCTAAGAGGTGTCACTCTTCTTGCACTTAAGGCGGCATTGTGCCTTTCGTATTTAATTCCGATGCGATTTCTTTGTTTCATCGTCAACGTGTATGTCCACGGAATGCAATGAACCTGCAGTGGTGTATCGGAAACTAATACTGGTCTCACAGGAAAGGATCAAAGCACAGACACTAAGAAGCCTCACTCTTCTTGCACTTAAGGCGGTATTGTGCCTTTTGTATTTAATTCCGATGTAATTTCAGTGTTTCATCGTCAATGTGTGTGTAAAAGGAATACATTGAACTTGCAGTGTTGTATCGGAAACTAAAACTGGTCTCATAGGAAAGGATCAAAGCACCGTCTGTAAGAAGAGTCTCTATTCTTGTACTTAAGGCTGCACTGTGCCATTTGTATTTAGTTCCGATGCGATTTCTGTGTTTCAGCTTCAATGTGAAGCTCCAAGGAATACATTAGACCTGCAGTGGTGAATCGGAAACAAATACTGGTCTCACAGGAAAGGATCAAAGCACCGACTGTAAGAAGAGTCTCTATTCTTGTACTTAAGGCGGCATTGTGCCTTTTGTATTTAATTCCGATGCAATTTCTGTGTTTCATCATCAATGTGAAGGTCAAAGGAATACATTGAACCTGCAGTGGTGTGGCGGAAAGTAATACTGGTGTCATAGGAAAGGATCAAAGCACCGACTGTAAGAAGAGTCTCTATTCTTTTACTTAAGGCGGCATTGTGCCTTTTGTATTTAATTCCGATGTGATTTCTGTGTTTCATCGTCAATGTGAAGGTCCAAGGAATGCATTGAACCTGCAGTGGTGTGTCGGAAACTAATACTGGTGTCATAGGAAAGGATCAAAGCACCGACTGTAAGAAGAGTCTCTATTCTTGTACTTAAGGCGGCATTGTGCCTTTTGTATTTAATTCCGATGCGATTTCAGTGTTTCATCGTCAATGTGAAGGTCGACGGAATACATTGAACCTGCAGTGGTGTATCGAAAACTAATACTGGTCTCACAGGAAAGGATCAAAGCACCGACTGAAAGAAGAGTCTCTATTCTTGTACTAAAGGCGGCATTGTGCCTTTTGTATTTAATTCCGATGTGATTTCTGTGTTTCATTGTCAATGTGAAGGTCCCAGGAATACATTGAACCTGCAGTGGTGTGTCGGAAACTAATACTGGTCTCACAGGAAAGGATCAAAGCAGAGACACTAAGAAGTCTTACGCTTCTTGCACTTAAGGCATCATTGTGCCTGTTGTATTTATCTCCAATGTTATATCTGTGTTTCATCGTCAATGTGAAGGTCCAAGGAATACATTGAACCTGCAGTGGTGTATCGGAAACTAATACTGGTCTCACAGTTAAGGATCAAAGCACAGACCCTAAGAAGTCTCACTCTTCTTGCACTTAAGGCGGCATTGTGCCTTTTGTATTTAATTCCGATGCGATATCTGTGTTTCATCGTCAACGTGAAGGTCCAAGGAATACATTGAACCTGCAGCGGTGTGTCGGAAACTAATACTGGTGTCATAGGAAAGGATCAAAGCACCGACTGTAAGAGGAGTCTCTATTCTTGTACTTAAGGCGGCATTGTGCCTTTTGTATTTAATTCCGATGCGATTTCAATGTTTCATCGTCAATGTGAAGGTCGAAGGAATACATTGAACCTGCAGTGGTGTATCTGAAACTAATACTGGTCTCACAGTTAAGGATCAAAGCACAGACCGTAAGAAGTCCCGCTCCTCTTGCACTTAAGGCGGCATTGTGCCTTTTGTATTTAATTCCGATGTAAATTCAGTGTTTCATCGTCAATGTGTATGTAAAAGGAATACATTGAACCTGCGGTGGTGTATCGGAAACAAAAACTGATCTCATAGGAAAGGATCAAAGAACCGACTGTAAGAAGAGTCTCTATTCTTGTACTTAAGGCGGAATTGTGCATTTTGTATTTAATTACGATGCCATTTCTGTGTTTCATCGTCAACGTGAAGGTCCGTGGAATACATTGAACCTGCAGTGGAGTGTCGGAAACTAATACTGGGGTCATAGGAAAGGATCAAAGCAGCGACTGTAAGAAGAGTATCTATTCTTGTACTTAAGGCGGCATTGTGCCTTTTGTATTTAATTCCGATGCGATATCTGTGTTTCATCGTCAATGTGAAGGTCGAAGGAATACATTGAACCTGCAGTGGTGTATCAGAAACTAATACTGGTCTCACAGGAAAGGATCAAAGCACCGACTGGAAGAAGAGTCTCTATTCTTGTACTTAAGGCGGCATTGTGCCTTTTGTATTTAATTATGATGCGATTTCTGTGATTCATCGTCAACGTGAAGGTCCAAGGAACACATTGAACCTGCAGTGGTGTGTCGGAAACTAATACTGGTGTCATAGGAAAGGATCAAAGCACCGACTGTAAGAAGAGTCTCTATTCTTGTACTTAAGGCGGCATTGTGCCTTTTGCATTTAATTCCGATGCGATTTCTGTGTTTCATCATCAATGTGAAGGACCAAGGAATTCATTGTACCAGCAGTGGTGTAACGGAAACTAATACTGGTCTCACAGGAAAGGATCAAAGCACAGACCCTAAGAAGTCTCACTCTTCTTGCACTTAAGGCGGCATTGTGCCTTTTGTATTTAATTATGATGTAATTTCAGTGTTTCATCGTCAATGTGTACGTAAAAGGAATACATTGAACCTGCAGTGGTGTATCAGAAACAAGAATTGGTCTCATAGGAAAGGATCAAAGCACCGAGTGTAAGAAGAGTCTCTATTCTTGTACTTAAGGCGGCATTGTGCCTTTTGTATTTAATTCCGATGCGATATCTGTGTTTCATCGTCAATGTGAAGGTCGAAGGAATACATTGAACCTGCAGTGGTGTGTCGGAAATTAATACTGGTGTCATAGGAAAGGATCAAAGCACCGACTGTAAGAAGAGTCTCTATTCTTGTACTTAAGGCGGCATTGTGCCTTTTGTATTTAATTCCGATGCGATATCTGTATTTCATCGTCAATGTGAAGGTCGAAGGAATACATTGAACCTGCAGTGGTGTATCAGAAACTAATACTGGTCTCATAGGAAAGGATCAAAGAACCGTCTGTAAGAAGAATCTCTGTTCTTGTACTTAAGGCGGCTCTGTGCCATTTGTATTTAGTTCCGATGCGATTTCTGTGTTTCAGCGTCAATGTGAAGGTCCAAGGAATACATTAGACCTGCAGTGGTGTATCGGAAATAAATACTGGTCTCACAGGAAAGGATCAAACCACCGACTGTAAGAAGAGTCTCTATTCTTGTACTTAAGGCGTCATTGTGCTTTTTGTATTTAATTCCGATGCGATTTCTGTGTTTCATCATCAATGTGAATGTCCAAGTAATACATTGAACCTGCAGTGGTGTGTCGGAAACTAATACTGGTGTCATAGGAAAGGATCAAAGCACCGACTGTAAGAAGAGTCTCTATTCTTTTACTTAAGGCGGCATTGTGCCTTTTGTATTTAATACCGATGCGATTTCTGTGTATCATCGTCAATGTGAATGTCCAAGGAATACATTGAACCTGCAGTGGTGTATCGAAAACTAATACTGGTCTCACACGAAAAGATCAAAGCAGAGACACTAAGAAGTCTTACGCTTCTTGCACTTAAGGCATCATCGTTCCTGTTGTATTTATCTCCGATGTGTTTTCTGTGTTTCATCGTCAATGTGTAGGTAAAAGGAATATATTGAACCTGCAGTGGTGTGTCGGAAACTAATACTGGTCTCACAGTTAAGGATCAAAGCACAGACCCTAAGAAGTCTCACTCTTCTTGCACTTAAGGCATCATTGTGCCTGTTGTATTTATCTCCAATGTGATTTCTGTGTTTCATCGTCAAAGTGAAGGTCCAAAGAATACATTGAACCTGCAGTGATGTATCGGAAACTAATACTGGTCTCACAGTTAAGGATCAAAGCACAGACCCTAACAAGTCTCACTCTTCTAGCAGCTTAAGGCGGCATTGTGCCTTTTGTATTCAATTCCCATGTAATTTCAGTGTTTCATCGTCAATGTGTATGTAAAAGGAATACATTGAACCTGCGGTGGTGTATCGGAAACTAAAACTGGTCTCATAGGAAAGGATCAAAGAACCGACTGTAAGAAGAGTCACTACACTAGTACTTAAGGCGGCATTGTGCATTTTGTATTTAATTCCGATGCGATTTCTGTGTTTCATCGTCAATGTGAAGGTCCAAGGAATACATTGAACCTGCAGTGGGGTGTCGGAAACTAATACTGGTTACACAGGAAAGGATCAAAGCAGAGACACTAAGAAGTGTTACGCTTCTTGCACTTAAGGCATCTTTTGCTGTATTTATCTCCAATGTGATTTCTGTGTTTCATGGTCAACGTGAAGGTCCAAGGAATACATTGAACCTGCAGTGGTGTGTCGGAAACTAGTACTGGTGTCATAGGAAAGGATCAAAGCACCGACTGGAAGAAGAGTCTCTATTCTTGTACTTAAGGCGGCATTGTGCATTTTTTATTTAATTCCGATGCGATTTCTGTGTTTCATCCTCAATGTGAAGGTCGAAGGAAAACATTGAACCTGCAGTGCTGTATCGGAAACTAATACTGGTCTCACAGGAAAGGATCAAAGCACCGACTGGAAGAAGAGTCTCTATTCTTGTACTTAAGGCGGCATTGTGCATTTTGTATTTAATTCCGATGCGATTTCTGTGTTTCATCGTCAATGTGAAGGTCCAAGGAATACATTGAACCTGCAGTGGGGTGTCGGAAACTAATACTGGTTACACAGGAAAGGATCAAAGCAGAGACACTAAGAAGTGTTACGCTTCTTGCACTTAAGGCATCTTTTGCTGTATTTATCTCCAATGTGATTTCTGTGTTTCATGGTCAACGTGAAGGTCCAAGGAATACATTGAACCTGCAGTGGTGTGTCGGAAACTAGTACTGGTGTCATAGGAAAGGATCAAAGCACCGACTGGAAGAAGAGTCTCTATTCTTGTACTTAAGGCGGCATTGTGCATTTTTTATTTAATTCCGATGCGATTTCTGTGTTTCATCCTCAATGTGAAGGTCGAAGGAAAACATTGAACCTGCAGTGCTGTATCGGAAACTAATACTGGTCTCACAGGAAAGGATCAAAGCACCGACTGGAAGAAGAGTCTCTATTCTTGTACTTAAGGCGGCATTGTGCATTTTGTATTTAATTCCGATGCGATTTCTGTGTTTCATCGTCAATGTGAAGGTCCAAGGAATACATTGAACCTGCAGTGGGGTGTCGGAAACTAATACTGGTTACACAGGAAAGGATCAAAGCAGAGACACTAAGAAGTGTTACGCTTCTTGCACTTAAGGCATCTTTTGCTGTATTTATCTCCAATGTGATTTCTGTGTTTCATGGTCAACGTGAAGGTCCATGGAATACATTGAACCTGCAGTGGTGTGTCGGAAACTAGTACTGGTGTCATAGGAAAGGATCAAAGCACCGACTGGAAGAAGAGTCTCTATTCTTGTACTTAAGGCGGCATTGTGCATTTTGTATTTAATTCCGATGCGATTTCTGTGTTTCATCCTCAATGTGAAGGTCGAAGGAAAACATTGAACCTGCAGTGCTGTATCGGAAACTAATACTGGTCTCACAGGAAAGGATCAAAGCACCGACTGGAAGAAGAGTCTCTATTCTTGTACTTAAGGCGGCATTGTGCATTTTGTATTTAATTCCGATGCGATTTCTGTGTTTCATCGTCAATGTGAAGGTCCAAGGAATACATTGAACCTGCAGTGGGGTGTCGGAAACTAATACTGGTTACACAGGAAAGGATCAAAGCAGAGACACTAAGAAGTGTTACGCTTCTTGCACTTAAGGCATCTTTTGCTGTATTTATCTCCAATGTGATTTCTGTGTTTCATGGTCAACGTGAAGGTCCAAGGAATACTTTGAACCTGCAGTGGTGTGTCGGAAACTAGTACTGGTGTCATAGGAAAGGATCAAAGCACCGACTGGAAGAAGAGTCTCTATTCTTGTACTTAAGGCGGCATTGTGCATTTTTTATTTAATTCCGATGCGATTTCTGTGTTTCATCCTCAATGTGAAGGTCGAAGGAAAACATTGAACCTGCAGTGCTGTATCGGAAACTAATACTGGTCTCACAGGAAAGGATCAAAGCACCGACTGGAAGAAGAGTCTCTATTCTTGTACTTAAGGCGGCATTGTGCATTTTGTATTTAATTCCGATGCGATTTCTGTGTTTCATCGTCAATGTGAAGGTCCAAGGAATACATTGAACCTGCAGTGGGGTGTCGGAAACTAATACTGGTTACACAGGAAAGGATCAAAGCAGAGACACTAAGAAGTCTTACGCTTCTTGCACTTAAGGCATCTTTTGCTGTATTTATCTCCAATGTGATTTCTGTGTTTCATGGTCAACGTGAAGGTCCAAGGAATACATTGAACCTGCAGTGCTGTATCGGAAACTAATACTGGTCTCACAGGAAAGGATCAAAGCACCGACTGGAAGAAGAGTCTCTATTCTTGTACTTAAGGCGGCATTGTGCATTTTTTATTTAATTCCGATGCGATTTCTGTGTTTCATCCTCAATGTGAAGGTCGAAGGAAAACATTGAACCTGCAGTGCTGTATCGGAAACTAATACTGGTCTCACAGGAAAGGATCAAAGCACCGACTGGAAGAAGAGTCTCTATTCTTGTACTTAAGGCGGCATTGTGCATTTTGTATTTAATTCCGATGCGATTTCTGTGTTTCATCGTCAATGTGAAGGTCCAAGGAATACATTGAACCTGCAGTGGGGTGTCGGAAACTAATACTGGTTACACAGGAAAGGATCAAAGCAGAGACACTAAGAAGTCTTACGCTTCTTGCACTTAAGGCATCTTTTGTTGTATTTATCTCCAATGTGATTTCTGTGTTTCATGGTCAACGTGAAGGTCCAAGGAATACATTGAACCTGCAGTGGTGTGTCGGAAACTAGTACTGGTGTCATAGGAAAGGATCAAAGCACCGACTGGAAGAAGAGTCTCTATTCTTGTACTTAAGGCGGCATTGTGCATTTTGTATTTAATTCCGATGCGATTTCTGTGTTTCATCCTCAATGTGAAGGTCGAAGGAAAACATTGAACCTGCAGTGCTGTATCGGAAACTAATACTGGTCTCACAGGAAAGGATCAAAGCACCGACTGGAAGAAGAGTCTCTATTCTTGTACTTAAGGCGGCATTGTGCATTTTGTATTTAATTCCGATGCGATTTCTGTGTTTCATCGTCAATGTGAAGGTCCAAGGAATACATTGAACCTGCAGTGGGGTGTCGGAAACTAATACTGGTTACACAGGAAAGGATCAAAGCAGAGACACTAAGAAGTCTTACGCTTATTGCACTTAATGCATCTTTTGCTGTATTTATCTCCAATGTGATTTCTGTGTTTCATGGTCAACGTGAAGGTCCAAGGAATACATTGAACCTGCAGTGGTGTGTCGGAAACTAGTACTGGTGTCATAGGAAAGGATCAAAGCACAGACTCTAAGAAGTCTTACGCTTCTTGCACTTAAGGCATCTTTTGTTGTATTTATCTCCAATGTGATTTCTGTGTTTCATGGTCAACGTGAAGGTCCAAGGAATACATTGAACCTGCAGTGGTGTGTCGGAAACTAGTACTGGTGTCATAGGAAAGGATCAAAGCACCGACTGGAAGAAGAGTCTCTATTCTTGTACTTAAGGCGGCATTGTGCATTTTGTATTTAATTCCGATGCGATTTCTGTGTTTCATCCTCAATGTGAAGGTCGAAGGAAAACATTGAACCTGCAGTGCTGTATCGGAAACTAATACTGGTCTCACAGGAAAGGATCAAAGCACCGACTGGTAGAAGAGTCTCTATTCTTGTACTTAAGGCGGCATTGTGCATTTTGTATTTAATTCCGATGCGATTTCTGTGTTTCATCGTCAATGTGAAGGTCCAAGGAATACATTGAACCTGCAGTGGGGTGTCGGAAACTAATACTGGTTACACAGGAAAGGATCAAAGCAGAGACACTAAGAAGTCTTACGCTTCTTGCACTTAAGGCATCTTTTGCTGTATTTATCTCCAATGTGATTTCTGTGTTTCATGGTCAACGTGAAGGTCCAAGGAATACATTGAACCTGCAGTGGTGTGTCGGAAACTAGTACTGGTGTCATAGGAAAGGATCAAAGCACAGACTCTAAGAAGTCTTACGCTTCTTGCACTTAAGGCATCTTTTGTTGTATTTATCTCCAATGTGATTTCTGTGTTTCATGGTCAACGTGAAGGTCCAAGGAATACATTGAACCTGCAGTGGTGTGTCGGAAACTAGTACTGGTGTCATAGGAAAGGATCAAAGCACCGACTGGAAGAAGAGTCTCTATTCTTGTACTTAAGGCGGCATTGTGCATTTTGTATTTAATTCCGATGCGATTTCTGTGTTTCATCCTCAATGTGAAGGTCGAAGGAAAACATTGAACCTGCAGTGCTGTATCGGAAACTAATACTGGTCTCACAGGAAAGGATCAAAGCACCGACTGGAAGAAGAGTCTCTATTCTTGTACTTAAGGCGGCATTGTGCATTTTGTATTTAATTCCGATGCGATTTCTGTGTTTCATCGTCAATGTGAAGGTCCAAGGAATACATTGAACCTGCAGTGGGGTGTCGGAAACTAATACTGGTTACACAGGAAAGGATCAAAGCAGAGACACTAAGAAGTCTTACGCTTCTTGCACTTAAGGCATCTTTTGTTGTATTTATCTCCAATGTGATTTCTGTGTTTCATGGTCAACGTGAAGGTCCAAGGAATACATTGAACCTGCAGTGGTGTGTCGGAAACTAGTACTGGTGTCATAGGAAAGGATCAAAGCACCGACTGGAAGAAGAGTCTCTATTCTTGTACTTAAGGCGGCATTGTGCATTTTGTATTTAATTCCGATGCGATTTCTGTGTTTCATCCTCAATGTGAAGGTCGAAGGAAAACATTGAACCTGCAGTGCTGTATCGGAAACTAATACTGGTCTCACAGGAAAGGATCAAAGCACCGACTGGAAGAAGAGTCTCTATTCTTCTACTTAAGGCGGCATTGTGCATTTTGTATTTAATTCCGATGCGATTTCTGTGTTTCATCGTCAATGTGAAGGTCCAAGGAATACATAGAACCTGCAGTGGGGTGTCGGAAACTAATACTGGTTGCACAGGAAAGGATCAAAGCAGAGACACTAAGAAGTCTTACGCTTCTTGCACTTAAGGCATCTTTTGTTGTATTTATCTCCAATGTGATTTCTGTGTTTCATGGTCAACGTGAAGGTCCAAGGAATACATTGAACCTGCAGTGGTGTGTCGGAAACTAGTACTGGTGTCATAGGAAAGGATCAAAGCACCGACTGGAAGAAGAGTCTCTATTCTTGTACTTAAGGCGGCATTGTGCATTTTGTATTTAATTCCGATGCGATTTCTGTGTTTCATCCTCAATGTGAAGGTCGAAGGAAAACATTGAACCTGCAGTGCTGTATCGGAAACTAATACTGGTCTCACAGGAAAGGATCAAAGCACCGACTGGAAGAAGAGTCTCTATTCTTGTACTTAAGGCGGCATTGTGCATTTTGTATTTAATTCCGATGCGATTTCTGTGTTTCATCGTCAATGTGAAGGTCCAAGGAATTCATTGAACCTGCAGTGGTGTAACGGAAACTAGTACTGGTCTCACAGAAAAAGGATCAAAGCACAGACTCTAAGAAGTCTCACTCTTCTTGCACTTAAGGCTGCATTGTGCCTTTTGTATTTAATTCTGATGTAATTTCAGTGTTTCATCGTCAATGTGTATGTAAAAGGAATACTTTGAACTTGCAGTGGCGTATCGGAAACTCAAACTGGTATCATAGGAAAGATTCAAAGCACCGAGTGTAAGAAGAGTCTCTATTCTTGTTCTTAAGGCGGCATTGAGCCATTTGTATTTAATTCCGTTGCGATTTCTGTGTTTCATCGTCAATGTGAAGGTCCAAGAAATACATTGAACCTGCAGTGGTGTATCGGAAACTAATACTGGTCTTACAGGAAAGGATCAAAGCACCGACTGTAAGAAGAGTCTCTATTCTTGTACTAAACGCGGCATTGTGCCTTTTGTACTTAATTCCGATGCGATTTCTGTGTTTCATGGTCAATGTGAAGGTCCAAGGAATACATTGAACCTGCAGTGGTGTATCGGAAACTAATACTGGTCTCACAGGAAAGGATCAAAGCACAGACTCTAAGAGGTGTCACTCTTCTTGCACTTAAGGCGGCATTGTGCCTTTCGTATTTAATTCCGATGCGATTTCTATGTTTCATCGTCAACGTGTATGTCCACGGAATGCAATGAACCTGCAGTGCTGTATCGGAAACTAATACTGGTCTCACAGTTAAGGATCAAAGCACAGACTCTAAGAAGTCTCACTACTCTTGCACTTAAGGCGGCATTGTGCCTTTTGTATTTAATTCCGATGTAAATTCAGTGTTTCATCGTCAATGTGTATGTAAAAGGAATACATTGAACCTGCAGTGGTGTATCGGTAACTAATACTGGTCTCACAGGAAAGGATCAAACCACCGACTGAAAGAAGAGTCTCTATTCTTGTACTTAAGGCGGCATTGTGCCTTTTGTACTTAATTCCGATGCGATTTCTGTGTTTCATGGTCAATGTGAAGGTCCAAGGAATACATTGAACCTGCAGTGGTGTATCGGAAACTAATACTGGTCTCACAGGAAAGGATCAAAGCACAGACTCTAAGAGGTGTCACTCTTCTTGCACTTAAGGCGGCATTGTGCCTTTCGTATTTAATTCCGATGCGATTTCTTTGTTTCATCGTCAACGTGTATGTCCACGGAATGCAATGAACCTGCAGTGGTGTATCGGAAACTAATACTGGTCTCACAGGAAAGGATCAAAGCACAGACACTAAGAAGCCTCACTCTTCTTGCACTTAAGGCGGTATTGTGCCTTTTGTATTTAATTCCGATGTAATTTCAGTGTTTCATCGTCAATGTGTGTGTAAAAGGAATACATTGAACTTGCAGTGTTGTATCGGAAACTAAAACTGGTCTCATAGGAAAGGATCAAAGCACCGTCTGTAAGAAGAGTCTCTATTCTTGTACTTAAGGCTGCACTGTGCCATTTGTATTTAGTTCCGATGCGATTTCTGTGTTTCAGCTTCAATGTGAAGCTCCAAGGAATACATTAGACCTGCAGTGGTGAATCGGAAACAAATACTGGTCTCACAGGAAAGGATCAAAGCACCGACTGTAAGAAGAGTCTCTATTCTTGTACTTAAGGCGGCATTGTGCCTTTTGTATTTAATTCCGATGCAATTTCTGTGTTTCATCATCAATGTGAAGGTCAAAGGAATACATTGAACCTGCAGTGGTGTGGCGGAAAGTAATACTGGTGTCATAGGAAAGGATCAAAGCACCGACTGTAAGAAGAGTCTCTATTCTTTTACTTAAGGCGGCATTGTGCCTTTTGTATTTAATTCCGATGTGATTTCTGTGTTTCATCGTCAATGTGAAGGTCCAAGGAATGCATTGAACCTGCAGTGGTGTGTCGGAAACTAATACTGGTGTCATAGGAAAGGATCAAAGCACCGACTGTAAGAAGAGTCTCTATTCTTGTACTTAAGGCGGCATTGTGCCTTTTGTATTTAATTCCGATGCGATTTCAGTGTTTCATCGTCAATGTGAAGGTCGACGGAATACATTGAACCTGCAGTGGTGTATCGAAAACTAATACTGGTCTCACAGGAAAGGATCAAAGCACCGACTGAAAGAAGAGTCTCTATTCTTGTACTAAAGGCGGCATTGTGCCTTTTGTATTTAATTCCGATGTGATTTCTGTGTTTCATTGTCAATGTGAAGGTCCCAGGAATACATTGAACCTGCAGTGGTGTGTCGGAAACTAATACTGGTCTCACAGGAAAGGATCAAAGCAGAGACACTAAGAAGTCTTACGCTTCTTGCACTTAAGGCATCATTGTGCCTGTTGTATTTATCTCCAATGTTATATCTGTGTTTCATCGTCAATGTGAAGGTCCAAGGAATACATTGAACCTGCAGTGGTGTATCGGAAACTAATACTGGTCTCACAGTTAAGGATCAAAGCACAGACCCTAAGAAGTCTCACTCTTCTTGCACTTAAGGCGGCATTGTGCCTTTTGTATTTAATTCCGATGCGATATCTGTGTTTCATCGTCAACGTGAAGGTCCAAGGAATACATTGAACCTGCAGCGGTGTGTCGGAAACTAATACTGGTGTCATAGGAAAGGATCAAAGCACCGACTGTAAGAGGAGTCTCTATTCTTGTACTTAAGGCGGCATTGTGCCTTTTGTATTTAATTCCGATGCGATTTCAATGTTTCATCGTCAATGTGAAGGTCGAAGGAATACATTGAACCTGCAGTGGTGTATCTGAAACTAATACTGGTCTCACAGTTAAGGATCAAAGCACAGACCGTAAGAAGTCCCGCTCCTCTTGCACTTAAGGCGGCATTGTGCCTTTTGTATTTAATTCCGATGTAAATTCAGTGTTTCATCGTCAATGTGTATGTAAAAGGAATACATTGAACCTGCGGTGGTGTATCGGAAACAAAAACTGATCTCATAGGAAAGGATCAAAGAACCGACTGTAAGAAGAGTCTCTATTCTTGTACTTAAGGCGGAATTGTGCATTTTGTATTTAATTACGATGCCATTTCTGTGTTTCATCGTCAACGTGAAGGTCCGTGGAATACATTGAACCTGCAGTGGAGTGTCGGAAACTAATACTGGGGTCATAGGAAAGGATCAAAGCAGCGACTGTAAGAAGAGTATCTATTCTTGTACTTAAGGCGGCATTGTGCCTTTTGTATTTAATTCCGATGCGATATCTGTGTTTCATCGTCAATGTGAAGGTCGAAGGAATACATTGAACCTGCAGTGGTGTATCAGAAACTAATACTGGTCTCACAGGAAAGGATCAAAGCACCGACTGGAAGAAGAGTCTCTATTCTTGTACTTAAGGCGGCATTGTGCCTTTTGTATTTAATTATGATGCGATTTCTGTGATTCATCGTCAACGTGAAGGTCCAAGGAACACATTGAACCTGCAGTGGTGTGTCGGAAACTAATACTGGTGTCATAGGAAAGGATCAAAGCACCGACTGTAAGAAGAGTCTCTATTCTTGTACTTAAGGCGGCATTGTGCCTTTTGCATTTAATTCCGATGCGATTTCTGTGTTTCATCATCAATGTGAAGGACCAAGGAATTCATTGTACCAGCAGTGGTGTAACGGAAACTAATACTGGTCTCACAGGAAAGGATCAAAGCACAGACCCTAAGAAGTCTCACTCTTCTTGCACTTAAGGCGGCATTGTGCCTTTTGTATTTAATTATGATGTAATTTCAGTGTTTCATCGTCAATGTGTACGTAAAAGGAATACATTGAACCTGCAGTGGTGTATCAGAAACAAGAATTGGTCTCATAGGAAAGGATCAAAGCACCGAGTGTAAGAAGAGTCTCTATTCTTGTACTTAAGGCGGCATTGTGCCTTTTGTATTTAATTCCGATGCGATATCTGTGTTTCATCGTCAATGTGAAGGTCGAAGGAATACATTGAACCTGCAGTGGTGTGTCGGAAATTAATACTGGTGTCATAGGAAAGGATCAAAGCACCGACTGTAAGAAGAGTCTCTATTCTTGTACTTAAGGCGGCATTGTGCCTTTTGTATTTAATTCCGATGCGATATCTGTATTTCATCGTCAATGTGAAGGTCGAAGGAATACATTGAACCTGCAGTGGTGTATCAGAAACTAATACTGGTCTCATAGGAAAGGATCAAAGAACCGTCTGTAAGAAGAATCTCTGTTCTTGTACTTAAGGCGGCTCTGTGCCATTTGTATTTAGTTCCGATGCGATTTCTGTGTTTCAGCGTCAATGTGAAGGTCCAAGGAATACATTAGACCTGCAGTGGTGTATCGGAAATAAATACTGGTCTCACAGGAAAGGATCAAACCACCGACTGTAAGAAGAGTCTCTATTCTTGTACTTAAGGCGTCATTGTGCTTTTTGTATTTAATTCCGATGCGATTTCTGTGTTTCATCATCAATGTGAATGTCCAAGTAATACATTGAACCTGCAGTGGTGTGTCGGAAACTAATACTGGTGTCATAGGAAAGGATCAAAGCACCGACTGTAAGAAGAGTCTCTATTCTTTTACTTAAGGCGGCATTGTGCCTTTTGTATTTAATACCGATGCGATTTCTGTGTATCATCGTCAATGTGAATGTCCAAGGAATACATTGAACCTGCAGTGGTGTATCGAAAACTAATACTGGTCTCACACGAAAAGATCAAAGCAGAGACACTAAGAAGTCTTACGCTTCTTGCACTTAAGGCATCATCGTTCCTGTTGTATTTATCTCCGATGTGTTTTCTGTGTTTCATCGTCAATGTGTAGGTAAAAGGAATATATTGAACCTGCAGTGGTGTGTCGGAAACTAATACTGGTCTCACAGTTAAGGATCAAAGCACAGACCCTAAGAAGTCTCACTCTTCTTGCACTTAAGGCATCATTGTGCCTGTTGTATTTATCTCCAATGTGATTTCTGTGTTTCATCGTCAAAGTGAAGGTCCAAAGAATACATTGAACCTGCAGTGATGTATCGGAAACTAATACTGGTCTCACAGTTAAGGATCAAAGCACAGACCCTAACAAGTCTCACTCTTCTAGCAGCTTAAGGCGGCATTGTGCCTTTTGTATTCAATTCCCATGTAATTTCAGTGTTTCATCGTCAATGTGTATGTAAAAGGAATACATTGAACCTGCGGTGGTGTATCGGAAACTAAAACTGGTCTCATAGGAAAGGATCAAAGAACCGACTGTAAGAAGAGTCACTACACTAGTACTTAAGGCGGCATTGTGCCTTTTGTATTTAATTCCGATGCGATTTCTGTGTTTCATCGTCAACGTGAAGGTCCAAGGAATACATTGAACCTGCAGCGGTGTGTCGGATACTAATACTGGTGTTATAGGAAAGGATCAAAGCACCGACTGTAAGAAGAGTCTCTATTCTTGTACTTAAGGCGGCATTGTGCCTTTTGTATTTAATTCCGATGCGATATCTGTGTTTCATCGTCAATGTGAAGGTCGAAGGAATACATTGAACCTGCAGTGGTGTATCAGAAACTAATACTGGTCTCATAGGAAAGGATCAAAGAACCGTCTGTAAGAAGAATCTCTGTTCTTGTACTTAAGGCGGGTCTGTGCCATTTGTATTTAGTTCCGATGCGATTTCTGTGTTTCAGCGTCAATGTGAAGGTCCAAGGAATACATTAGAAATGCAGTGGTGTATCGGAAATAAATACTGGTCTCACAGGAAAGGATCAAACCACCGTCTGTAAGAAGAGTCTCTATTCTTGTACTTAAGGCGTCATTGTGCTTTTTGTATTTAATACCGATGCGATTTCTGTGTTTCATCATCAATGTGAATGTCCAAGTAATACATTGAACCTGCAGTGGTGTGTCGGAAACTAATACTGGTGTCATAGGAAAGGATCAAAGCACCGACTGTAAGAAGAGTCTCTATTCTTTTACTTATGGCGGCATTGTGCCTTTTGTATTTAATACCGATGCGATTTCTGTGTATCATCGTCAATGGGAATGTCCAAGGAATACATTGAACCTGCAGTGGTGTATCGAAAACTAATACTGGTCTCACACGAAAGGATCAAAGCAGAGACACTAAGAGGTCTTACGCTTCTTGCACTTAAGGCATCATTGTGCCTGTTGTATTTATCTCCGATGTGATTTCTGTGTTTCATCGTCAATGTGTTGGTAAAAGGAATATATTGAACCTGCAGTGGTGTGTCGGAAACTAATACTGGTCTCACAGTTAAGGATCAAAGCACAGACCCTAAGAAGTCTCACTCTTCTTGAACTTAAGGCATCATTGTGCCTGTTGTATTTATCTCCAATGTGATTTCTGTGTTTCATCGTCAAAGTGAAGGTCTAAAGAATACATTGAACCTGCAGTGATGTATCGGAAACTAATACTGGTCTCACAGTTAAGGATCAAAGCACAGACCCTAAGAAGTCTCACTCTTCTTGCACTTAAGGCATCATTGTGCCTGTTGTATTTATCTCCAATGTGATTTCTGTGTTTCATCGTCAAAGTGAAGGTCCAAAGAATACATTGAACCTGCAGTGATGTATCGGAAACTAATACTGGTCTCACAGTTAAGGATCAAAGCACAGACCCTAACAAGTCTCACTCTTCTAGCAGCTTAAGGCGGCATTGTGCCTTTTGTATTTAATTCCCATGTAATTTCAGTGTTTCATCGTCAATGTGTATGTAAAAGGAATACATTGAACCTGCGGTGGTGTATCGGAAACTAAAACTGGTCTCATAGGAAAGGATCAAAGAACCGACTGTAAGAAGAGTCACTACACTAGTACTTAAGGCGGCATTGTGCCTTTTGTATTTAATTCCGATGCGATTTCTGTGTTTCATCGTCAACGTGAAGGTCCAAGGAATACATTGAACCTGCAGCGGTGTGTCGGATACTAATACTGGTGTTATAGGAAATGATCAAAGCACCGACTGTAAGAAGAGTCTCTATTCTTGTACTTAAGGCGGCATTGTGCCTTTTGTATTTAATTCCGATGCGATATCTGTGTTTCATCGTCAATGTGAAGGTCGAAGGAATACATTGAACCTGCAGTGGTGTATCAGAAACTAATACTGGTCTCATAGGAAAGGATCAAAGAACCGTCTGTAAGAAGAATCTCTGTTCTTGTACTTAAGGCGGCTCTGTGCCATTTGTATTTAGTTCCGATGCGATTTCTGTGTTTCAGCGTCAATGTGAAGGTCCAAGGAATACATTAGAAATGCAGTGGTGTATCGGAAATAAATACTGGTCTCACAGGAAAGGATCAAACCACCGTCTGTAAGAAGAGTCTCTATTCTTGTACTTAAGGCGTCATTGTGCTTTTTGTATTTAATTCCGATGCGATTTCTGTGTTTCATCATCAATGTGAATGTCCAAGTAATACATTGAACCTGCAGTGGTGTGTCGGAAACTGATACTGGTGTCATAGGAAAGGATCAAAGCACCGACTGTAAGAAGAGTCTCTATTCTTTTACTTATGGCGGCATTGTGCCTTTTGTATTTAATACCGATGCGATTTCTGTGTATCATCGTCAATGTGAATGTCCAAGGAATACATTGAACCTGCAGTGGTGTATCGAAAACTAATACTGGTCTCACACGAAAGGATCAAAGCAGAGACACTAAGAGGTCTTACGCTTCTTGCACTTAAGGCATCATTGTGCCTGTTGTATTTATCTCCGATGTGATTTCTGTGTTTCATCGTCAATGTGTAGGTAAAAGGAATATATTGAACCTGCAGTGGTGTGTCGGAAACTAATACTGGTCTCACAGTTAAGGATCAAAGCACAGACCCTAAGAAGTCTCACTCTTCTTGCACTTAAGGCATCATTGTGCCTGTTGTATTTATCTCCAATGTGATTTCTGTGTTTCATCGTCAAAGTGAAGGTCTAAAGAATACATTGAACCTGCAGTGCTGTATTGGAAACTAATACTGGTTTCACAGTTAAGGATCAAAGCACAGACCCTAAGAAGTCTCACTCTTCTTGCACTTATGGCGGCATTGTGCCTTTTGTATTTAATTCCGATGTAAATTCAGTGTTTCATCGTCAATGTGTATGTAAAAGGAATACATTGAACCTGCGGTGGTGTATCGTAATCTAAAACTGGCCTCATAGGAAAGGATCAAAGCTCCGAATGTAAGAAGAGTCTCTATTCTTTTACTTAAGACGGCATTGTGCCTTTTGTATTTAATTCCGATGCGATTTCTGTGTTTCATCGTCAATGTGAATGTCCAAGGAATACATTGAACCTGCAGTGGTGTGTCGGAAACTAATACTGGTCTCACAGGAAAGGATCAAAGCAGAGACACTAAGAAGTCTTACGCTTCTTGCACTTAAGGCATCATTGTGCCTCTTGTATTTATCTCCAATGTGATATTTGTGTTTCATCGTCAATGTGAAGGTCCAAGGAATACATTGAACCTGCAGTGTTGTATCGGAAACTAATACTGGTCTCACAGTTAAGGATCAAAGCACAGACCCTAACAAGTCTCACTCTTCTAGCAGCTTAAGGCGGCATTGTGCCTTTTGTATTTAATTCCAATGTAATTTCAGTGTTTCATCATCAATGTGTGTGTAAAAGGAATGCATTGAACCTGCAGTGTTGTATCGGAAACTAAAACTGTTCTCATAGGAAAGGATCAAAGCACCGTCTGTAAGAAGAGTCTCTATCCTTGTACTTAAGGCGGCACTGTGCCATTTGTATTTAGTTCCGATGCGATTTCTGTGTTTCAGCGTCAATGTGAAGGTCCAAGGAATACATTAGACCTGCAGTGGTGTATCGGAAACAAATACTGGTCTCACAGGAAAGGATCAAAGCACCGACTGTAAGAAGAGTCTCTATTCTTGTACTTAAGGCGGCATTGTGCCTTTTGTATTTAATTCCGATGCGATTTCTGTGTTTCATCATCAATGTGAAGGTCAAAGGAATACATTGAACCTGCAGTGGTGTGTCGGAAAGTAATACTGCTGTCATAGGAAAGGATCAAAGCACCGACTGTAAGAAGAGTCTCTATTCTTTTACTTAAGGCGGCATTGTGCCTTTTGTATTTAATTCCGATGCGATTTCTGTGTCTCATCGGCAATGTGAATGTCCAAGGAATACATTGAACCTGCAGTGGTGTATCGAAAAATAATACTGGCCTCACAGGAAAGGATCAAAGCAGAGACACTAAGAAGTCTAACGCTTCTTGCACTTAAGGCATCATTGTGCCTGTTGTATTTATCTCCGATGTGATTTCTGTGTTTCATCGTCAATGTGAAGGTCCAAGGAATGCATTGAACCTGCAGTGGTCTATTGGAAACTAATACTGGTTTCACAGTTAAGGATCAAAGCACAGACCCTAAGAAGTCTCACTCTTCTTGCACTTATGGCGGCATTGTGCCTTTTGTATTTAATTCCGATGTAAATTCAGTGTTTCATCGTCAATGTGTATGTAAAAGGAATACATTGAACCTGCGGTGGTGTATCGGAATCTAAAACTGGCCTCATAGGAAAGGATCAAAGCTCCGAATGTAAGAAGAGTCTCTATTCTTTTACTTAAGACGGCATTGTGCCTTTTGTATTTAATTCCGATGCGATTTCTGTGTTTCATCGTCAATGTGAATGTCCAAGGAATACATTGAACCTGCAGTGGTGTGTCGGAAACTAATACTGGTCTCACAGGAAAGGATCAAAGCAGAGACACTAAGAAGTCTTACGCTTCTTGCACTTAAGGCATCATTGTGCCTCTTGTATTTATCTCCAATGTGATATTTGTGTTTCATCGTCAATGTGAAGGTCCAAGGAATACAATGAACCTGCAGTGGTGTATCGGAAACTAATACTGGTCTCACAGTTAAGGATTAAAGCACAGACACTAAGAAGTCTCGCTCTACTTACACTTATGGCGGCATTGTGCCTTTTGTATTTAATTCCGATGTAAATTCAGTGTTTCATCGTCAATGTGTATGTAAAAGGAATACATTGAACCTGCGGTGGTGTATCGGAAACTAAAACTGGTCTCATAGGAAAGGATCAAAGAACCGACTGTAAGAAGTGTCTCTATTCTTGTACTTAAGGCGGAATTGTGCCTTTTGTATTTAATTACGATGCGATTTCTGTGTTTCATCGTCAACGTGAAGGTCCAAGGAATACATTGAACCTGCAGTGGTGTGTCGGAAACTAATACTGGGGTCATAGGAAAGGATCAAAGCACCGACTGTAAGAAGAGTCTCTATTCTTGTACTTAAGGCGGCATTGGGCCTTTTGTATTTAATTCCGATGCGATATCTGTGTTTCATCGTCAATGTATAGGTCGAAGGAATACATTGAACCTGCAGTGGTGTATCAGTAACTAATACTGGTCTCACAGGGAAGGATCAAAGCACCGACTGGAAGAAGAGTCTCTATTCTTGTACTTAAGGCGGCATTGTGCCTTTTGTATTTAATTCTGATGCGATTTCTGTGTTTCATCGTCAACGTGAAGGTCCAAGGAATACATTGAACCTGCAGTGGTGTGTCGGAAACTAATACTGGTCTCATAGGAAAGGATCAAAGCACCGAGTGTAAGAAGTGTCTCTATTCTTGTACTTAAGGCGGCATTGTGCCATTTAAATTTAATTCCGTTGCGATTTCTGTGTTTCATCGTCAATGTGAAGGTCCAAGGAATACTTTGAACCGCAGTGGTGTATCGGAAACTAATACTGGTCTCACAGGAAAGGATCAAAGCACAGACTCTAAGAAGTCTCACTCTTCTTGCACTTAAGGCGGCATTGTGCCTTTTGTATTTAATTCTGATGTAATTTCAGTGTTTCATCGTCAATGAGTATGTAAAAGGAATACATTGAACCTGCAGTGGTGTATCGGAAACTAAAACTGGTCTCATAGGAAAGGATCAAAGCACCGAGTGTAAGAAGAGTCTCTATTCTTGTACTTAAGGCGGCATTGTGCCATTTGTAATTAATTCCGTTGCGATTTCTGTGTATCATCGTCAATGTGAATGTCCAAGGAATACATTGAACCTGCAGTGGTGTATCGAAAACTAATACTGGTCTCACAGGAAAGGATCAAAGCAGAGACACTAAGAAGTCTTAAGCTTCTTGCACTTAAGGCATCATTGTGCCTGTTGTATTTATCTCCGATGTGATTTCTGTGTTTCATCGTCAATGTGAAGTTCCAAGGAATGCATTGAACCTGCAGTGGTGTATCGGAAACTAATACAGGTCTCACAGTTAAGGATCAAAGCACAGACCCTAAGAAGTCTCACTCTTCTTGCACTTAAGGCGGCATTGTGCCTTTTGTATTTAATTCCGATGTAAATTCAGTGTTTCATCGTCAATGTGTATGTAAAAGGAATACATTGAACCTGCGGTGGTGTATCGGAAACTAAAACTGGTCTCATAGGAAAGGATCAAAGCACCGACTGTAAGAAGAGTCTCTATTCTTGTACTTATGGCGGCATTGTGCCTTTTGTATTTAATTCCGATGCGATTTCAGTGTTTCATCGTCAATGTGAAGGTCGAAGTAATACATTGAACCTGCAGTGGTGTATCGGAAACAAATACTGGTGTCATAGGAAAGGATCAAAGCACCGAGTGTAAGAAGAGTCTCTATTCTTGTACTTAAGGCGGCATTGGGCCTTTTGTATTTAATTCCGATGCGATATCTGTGTTTCATCGTCAATGTATAGGTCGAAGGAATACATTGAACCTGCAGTGGTGTATCAGAAACTAATACTGGTCTCACAGGAAAGGATCAAAGCACAGACTGAAATAAGAGTCTCTATTCTTGTACTAAAGGCGGCATTGTGCCTTTTGTATTTAATTCCGATGTGATTTCTGTGTTTCATCGTCAATGTGTAGTCCAAGGAATATATTGAACCTGCAGTGGTGTGTCGGAAACTAATACTGGTCTCACAGTTAAGGATCAAAGCAAAGACCCTAAGAAGTCTCACTCTTCTTGCACTTAAGGCATCATTGTGCCTGTTGTATTTATCTCCAATGTGATTTCTGTGTTTCATCGTCAATGTGAAGGTCCAAAGAATACATTGAACCTGCAGTGGTGTATCGGAAACTAATACTGGTCTCACAGTTAAGGAACAAAGCACAAACCCTAAGAAGTCTCACTCTTCTAGCAGCTTAAGGCGGCATTGTACATTTTGTATTTAATTCCCATGTAATTTGAGTGTTTCATCGTCAATGTGTATGTAAAAGGAATACATTGAACCTGCGGTGGTGTATCGGAAACTAAAGCTGGTCTTATAGGAAAGGATCAAAGAACCGACTGTAAGAAGAGTCTCTATTCTTGTACTTAAGGCGGCATTGTGCCTTTTGTATTTAATTCCGATGCGATTTCTGTGTTTCATCGTCAACGTGAAGGTCCAAGGAATACATTGAACCTGCAGCGGTGTGTCGGATACTTATACTGGTGTTATAGGAAAGGATCAAAGCACCGACTGTAAGAAGAGTCTCTATTCTTGTACTTTTGGCGGCATTGTGCCATTTGTATTTAATTCCGATGCGATTTCTGTGTTTCATCGTCAATGTGAAGGTCGAAGGAATACATTGAACCTGCAGTGGTGTAATGGAAACTAATACTGGTCTCACAGGAAAGGATCAAAGCACCGACTGGAAGAACAGTCTCTATTCTTGTACTAAAGGCGGCATTCTGCCTTTTATATTTTATTCCGATGCGATTTCTGTGATTCGCCGTCAATGTGAAGGTCCAACGAATACATTGAACCTGCAGTGGTGTATCGGCAACTAAAACTGGTCTCATAGGAAAATTATTAAATCACCGACTGTAAGAAGAGTCTCTATTCTTGTACTTGAAGCGGCATTGTTCCTTCTGTATTTAATTCCGATGTAATGTCAGTGTTTCATCGTCAATGTGTATGTCTATGGAACACATTGAACCTGCAGTGGTGTATCGGAAACTAATACTGGTCTCACAGGAAAGGATCAAAGCACAGACTCTAAGAAGTCTCACTCTTCTTGCACTTAATCCGGCATTGTGTCTCTTGTATTTAATTCCGATGTAATGTCAGTGTTTCATCGTCATAGTGTATGTCCAAGGAACACATTGAACCTACTGTGGTGTATTGGAAACTAATACTGGCCTCACAGGAATGGATCAAAGCACAGACTCTAAGAAATCTCACTCTTCTTGCACTTAAGGCGGTATTGTGCCTTTTGTATTTAATTCCGATTTAATTTCAGTGTTTCATCGTCAATGTGTGTGTAAAAGGAATACATTGAACCTGCAGTGGTGTATCGGAATCTAAAACTGGTCTCATAGGAAAGGAGCAAAGCACCGACTGTAAGAAGAGTCTCTATTCTTGTACTTAAGGCGGCATTGTGCCATTTGTATTTAGTTCCTATGCGATTTCTGTGTTTCATCGTCAATGTGAAGGTCCAAGGAATACTTTAGACCTGCAGTGGTGTATCGCAAACAAATACTGTTCTCACAGGAATGGATCAAAGTACCGACAGTAAGAAGAGTCTCTATTCTTGTACTTAAATCGGCATTGTGCCATTTGTATTTAATTCCGATTCGATTTCTGTGTTTCATCGGCAACGTGAAGGTCCAAGGAATACATTGAACCTGCAGTGGTGTATCGGAAACTAATACTGGTCTCACAGAAATGGATCACAGCACCGACTGTAAGAAGAGTCCCTATTCTTGTACTTAAGGCGGCATTGTGCCTCTTGTATTTAATTGCGATGGGATTTCTGTGTTTTATCGTCAATGTGTATGTTCAAGGAATACATTGAACCTGCAGTGGTGTATCGGAAACTAATACTGGTCGCACATGAGAGGATCAAACCACAGACTCTAAGAAGTCTCACTCTTCTTACACTTAAGCGGCATTGTGCCTTTTGTATTTAATTCCGATGTAATTTCAGTGTTTCCTTGTCAATGCGTATGTCCAAGGAATACATTGAACCTGCAGTGGTGTATCGGAAACTAATACTGGTCTCACAGTTAAGGATCAAAGCACAGACACTAAGAAGTCTCGCTCTACTTACACTTAAGGCGGCATTGTGCCTTTTGTATTTAATTCCGATGTAAATTCAGTGTTTCATCGTCAATGTGTATGTAAAAGGAATACATTGAACCTGCGGTGGTGTATCGGAAACTAAAACTGGTCTCATAGGAAAGGATCAAAGAACCGACTGTAAGAAGTGTCTCTATTCTTGTACTTAAGGCGGAATTGTGCCTTTTGTCTTTAATTACGATGCGATTTCTGTGTTTCATCGTCAACGTGAAGGTCCAAGGAATACATTGAACCTGCAGTGGTGTGTCGGAAACTAATACTGGGGTCATAGGAAAGGATCAAAGCACCGACTGTAAGAAGAGTCTCTATTCTTGTACTTAAGGCGGCATTGTGCCTTTTGTATTTAATTCTGATGCGATTTCTGTGTTTCATCGTCAACGTGAAGGTCCAAGGAATACATTGAACCTGCAGTGGTGTGTCGGAAACTAATACTGGTCTCATAGGAAAGGATCAAAGCACCGAGTGTAAGAAGTGTCTCTATTCTTGTACTTAAGGCGGCATTGTGCCATTTGTATTTAATTCCGTTGCGATTTCTGTGTTTCATCGTCAATGTGAAGGTCCAAGGAATACTTTGAACCTGCAGTGGTGTATCGGAAACTAATACTGGTCTCACAGGAAAGGATCAAAGCACAGACTCTAAGAAGTCTCACTCTTCTTGCACTTAAGGCGGCATTGTGCCTTTTGTATTTAATTCTGATGTAATTTCAGTGTTTCATCGTCAATGAGTATGTAAAAGGAATACATTGAACCTGCAGTGGTGTATCGGAAACTGAAACTGGTCTCATAGGAAAGGATCAAAGCACCCAGTGTAAGAAGAGTCTCTATTCTTGTACTTAAGGCGGCATTGTGCCATTTGTATTTAATTCCGATGCGATTTCTGTGTTTCATCGTCAATGTGAAGGTCGAAGGAATACATTGAACCTGCAGTGGTGTAATGGAAACTAATACTGGTCTCACAGGAAAGGATCAAAGCACCGACTGGAAGAAGAATCTCTATTCTTGTACTAAAGGCGGCATTGTGCCTTTTATATTTTATTCCGATGCGATTTCTGTGATTCATCGTCAATGTGAAGGTCCAACGAATACATTGAACCTGCAGTGGTGTATCGGCAACTAAAACTGGTCTCATAGGAAAATTATTAAATCACCGACTGTAAGAAGAGTCTCTATTCTTGTACTTGAAGCGGCATTCTTCCTTTTGTATTTAATTCCGATGTAATGTCAGTGTTTCATCGTCAATGTGTATGTCCAAGGAACACATTGAACCTGCAGTGGTGTATCGGAAACTAATACTGGTCTCACAGGAAAGGATCAAAGCACAGACTCTAAGAAGTCTCACTCTTCTTGCACTTAAGGCGGCATTGTGTCTTTTGTATTTAATTCCGATGTAATGTCAGTGTTTCATCGTCATAGTGCATGTCTAAGGAACACATTGAACCTGCAGTGGTGTATCGGAAACTAATACTGGGTTCACAGGAAAGCATCAAAGCACAGACAATAAGAAGTCTCACTCTTCTTGCACTTAAGTCGGCATTGTGCCTTTTGTATTTAATTCCGATGCGATATCTGTGTTTCATCGTCAATGTGTATGTCCAAGGAATACATTGAATCTGCTGTGGTGTATCGAAAACTAATACTGGTCTAACAGGAAAGGATCAAAGCACAGACTCTAAGAAGGCTTACTCTTCTTGCACTTAAAGCGGCATTGTGCCTGTTGCATTTATCTCCGATGTGATATCTGTGTTTCATCGTCAATGTGAAGGTCCAAAGAATACATTGAACCTGCAGTGGTGTATCGGAAACTAATACGGGTTCACAGTTAAGGATCAATGCACAGACTCTAAGAAGTCTAACTCCTCTTGCACTTAAGGCGGCATTGAGCCTTTTGTATTTATTTCCGATGTAAATTCAGTGTTTCATCGTTAATGTGTATGTAAAAGGAATACATTGAACCTGCAGTGATGTATCGGACACTAATACTGGTCTCACAGGAAAGGATCAAAGCACCGACTGAGAGAAGAGTCTCTATTCTTGTACTTAAGGAGGCATTGTGAATTTTGTTTTTAATTCCGATGCGATTTCTGTGTTTCATCGTCAATGTGAAGGTCCAAGGAATATATTGAACCTGCAGTGGTGTATTGGAAACTAATACTGGCCTCACAGGAATGGATCAAAGCACAGACTCTAAGAAAACTCACTCTTCTTGCACTTAAGGCGGTATTGTGCCTTTTGTATTTAATTCCGATTTAATTTCAGTGTTTCATCGTCAATGTGTGTGTAAAAGGAATACATTGAACCTGCAGTGGTGTATCGGAATCTAAAACTGGTCTCATAGGAAAGGAGCAAAGCACCGACTGTAAGAAGAGTCTCTAATCTTGTACTTAAGGCGGCATTGTGCCATTTGTATTTAGTTCCGATGCGATTTCTGTGTTTCATCGTCAATGTGAAGGTCCAAGGAATACTTTAGACCTGCAGTGTGTATCGGAAACAAATACTGGTCTCACAGGAATGGATCAAAGCACCGACAGTAAGAAGAGTCTCTATTCTTGTACTTAAATCGGCATTGTGCCTTTTGTATTTAATTCCGATGCGATTTCTGTGTTTCATCGTCAACGTGAAGGTCCAAGGAATACATTGAACCTGCAGTGGTGTATCGGAAACAAATACTGGTGTCATAGGAAAGGATCAAAGCACCGACTGTAAGAAGTGTCTCTATTCTTTTACTTAAGGCGGCATTGTGCATTTTGTATTTAATTTCGATGCGATATCTGTGTTTCATCGTCAATGTGTATGTCCAAGGAATACATTGAACCTGCAGTGGTGTATCGGAAATAATACTGGTCTAACATGAAAGGATCAAATCACAGACTCTAAGAAGACTTACTCTTCTTGCACTTAAGGCGGCATTGTGCCCGTTGCATTTATCTCCGGTGTGATTTCTGTGTTTCATCGTCAATGTGAAGGTCCAAGGAATACATTGAACCTGCAGTGGTGTATCGGAAACTAATACTGGTCTCACAGGAATGGATCAAAGCACCGACTGTAAGAAGAGTCCCTATTCTTGTACTTAAGGCGGCATTGTGCCTCTTGTATTTAATTGCGATGGGATTTCTGTGTTTTATCGTCAATGTGTATGTTCAAGGAATACATTGAACCTGCAGTGGTGTATCGGAAACTAATACTGGTCGCACATGAGAGGATCAAACCACAGACTCTATGAAGTCTCACTCTTCTTACACTTAAGCGGCATTGTGCCTTTTGTATTTAATTCCGATGTAATTTCAGTGTTTCCTTGTCAATGCGTATGTCCAAGGAATACATTGAACCTGCAGTCGTGTATCGGAAACTAATACTGGTCTCACAGGAAAGGATCAAAGCACAGACTATAAGAAGTCTCACTCTTCTTGCACTTAAGTCGGCATTGTGCCTTTTGTATTTAATTCCGATGCGATATCTGTGTTTCATCGTCAATGTGTATGTCCGAGGAATACATTGAACCTGCAGTGGTGTATCGGAAACTAATACTGGTCTAACAGGAAAGGATCAAATCACAGACTCTAAGAAGTCTTACTCTTCTTGCACTTAAGGCGGCATTGTGCCTGTTGCATTTATCTCCGATGTGATTTCTGTATTTCATTGTCAATGTGAAGGTCCAAGGAATACATTGAACCTGCAGTGGTGTATCGGAAACTAATACTGGTCTCGCAGGGAATGCTCAAAAGCACCGACTGTAAGAGGAGTCTCTATTCTTACACTTATGGCGGCATTATGCCTTTTGTATTTAATTCCGACGCGATTTCTGTGTTTCATCGACAATGTGAAGGTCCAGGTAATACATTGAACCTGCAGTGGTGTATCGAAAACTAATACTGGTCTCACAGGAAAGGATCAAAGCAGAGACACTAAGAAGTCTTACGCTTCTAGCACTTAAGGCATCATTGTGCCTGTTGTATTTATCTCCGATGTGATTTCTGTGTTTCATCGTCAATGTGAAGGTCCAAGGAATACATTAGACCTACAGTGGTGTATCGGAAACTAATACTGGTCTCACAGGAAAGGATCACAGCACCGAGTGTAAGGTGAGTTTCAATTCTTGTACTTAAGGCGGCATTGTGCCATTTGTATTTAATTCCGTTGCGATTTCTGTGTTTCATAGTCAATGTGAAGGTCCAAGGAATACATTAGACCTACAGTGGTGTATCGGAAACTAATACTGGTCTCACAGGAAATGATCAAAGCACCGACTGTAAGATGAGTCTCTAATCTTGTACTAAAGGCGGCACTGGGCCTTTTGTATTTAATTCCGATGCGATTTCTGTGTTTCATCGTCAATGTGAAGGTCCCAGGAATACATTGAACCTGCAGTGGTGTATCGGAAACTAATACTGGTGTCACAGGAAAGGATCAAAGCACCGGCTGTAAGAAGAGTCTCTATTCTTTTTACTTAAGGCGGCATTGTGCCTTTTGTATTTAATTCCGATGCGATTTCTGTGTTTCACCGTCAGTGTGAATGTCCAAGGAATACATTGAACCTGCAGTGGTGTATCGGCAACTAAAACTGGTCTCATGGGAAAATTATTAAATCACCGACTGTAAGAAAATTCTCTATTCTTGTACTTAAAGCGGCATTGTTCCTTTTGTATTTAATTCCGATGCGATTTCTGTGTTTCATCGTCAATGTGAAGATCCAAGGAATACATTGAACCTGCAGTGGTTGTAACGTTCCCTGGCAAACTCACATTATTATAGAACAAGAGTTTATTTGTACCATATACGCCGCACTGGGCAAGTTGTATGTATCGTAATTATTGACCAAAAATATTACTGAATGTGGTGTCAAAGACATTTGTTATTCTCCTTATATTTTTTGTTGTAATATTTCTCTGTATTTAGGATAGGAATTTTTCTGTATTTATTATGTGATTGTAAAATGTGTAAGTATTTGCGATAGCATAGATATATGTTGCCAGAAGAGAATAATATCGTCAATTTGCAAAGAAATGTTAATAGTCAGCAATACTATTTAAGCACAATGCATTATGTATTCTTTGGTCTTCTCTGTTCAGAAGTCATTGCGTTAGGACACTGTGAAAGAGTTTTTTACGAATGGGTAAACTTCTTTTGTCTCTGTCTGGACTTAGCCGCCATTAGACGATGCGTTACGAATTATTGTGAGTTGTATTGTTGTTTGATCTAAATATATTAGAGTTTATCAAAAGTGTGAATTATTTATGTAAATTAGCTTGCCCACGTCATCTATAAAATTTCTGTAAGAATTTTTTCAGCATTTTTTAGCGGTGTTGCTGGGCTGTGCCGCGACCAACAATAGCAAACCCGTAAATCGGGAACAGATGCATAAAAATCAATGGTGAATTAAGAAATTGTTCTTCTTTTTCAGTGATCCTGTGGCTGATAAAATTTGAATTAATTATACGTTTGTGCATTCGTAGGGGGATAGCTAATGTTAGTTAACATCGAAATTTAAACAGTTTGGTTCTTTCAAAATATCTTAAATGTGTAATGAAGTAGGTTTGATCAGTGAGAAATGTCGGCTTGGCAATAATTAAAACATTTTCTGCTAATAGAGGTAATCTTGTGTTCTATGGCTAGTGCCGGGATAAAATTCAGTAAAAATATTTTTAAAAAAACCCACTGCATCTGGAAAGTGTATGCCAAGGCCGAATGATTTATAGGACTCAATTCTCAACCTAATATTCTTAACCAGTTCATATGAGTTCACGTAAATATTATTTTTTTCTTTAAATATACGTAATTCTTAAGAAAGTAAAAATTTTTATTACCACACGAAAATAAGAGAGTGGTTCTACAACAAAGTTCGCACGAAAGAAAATTAACTTAAAAGCAAAAGATAAAATTTATTATTCTTCTTTAACGAAATTTCAAATCAATTCCATTCATTACGACGATTTCGTTAAATTGGCGCCCAACGTGGGGCTCGAATATGCAGTGGCCACTAAATACCCGTGAGATAACTAGGGAATTAATATAGTCGAACTTTGTTGCAGAACATTTAATAATTTTTCTATGTATTGTATGTATTGCATAACCAATATTGTGTGGTAATACCTGTGTATGATTTTTTGCATGAGAACGCTATGTACCCAGAGGCAAGCTGAAGAAGAGAGCTCAATATTTCGAAAAATTAAATACCTACCACAATATCAGGGGGCAGCTGCACCCAAGATAGATCACCAAAAGGTAAATCTACAGTGTAGTTGTCCTGTGGGTAGTAAAGTAGCCTCAGTGCAGTGTTCTCGGATCATTAGTGGTGTGCTTGTTGTTAGTACTTTGTTTTAAAATAACAGGACATTTAGGTAGTTAGTCATTGTAGTATATAGTAAGTGTGTATTAGTTAATGTCCATTTCTTGTGTGATTATGTCAGTGAAACCTGAGTGTTAGGATATTTAGTTCAGATTTTATTTCTTTTGTTTACTATGGTTAGATTGCGTAGTCAGAAAGATATCAACATGGATAATGAGCAACAGTCAGTAAGTAGTGATACCGAGTTGGAAAGTGGGACACAAAGTAATGTTAGTGACGTAGTTCAGGAAGTACTATGTGAGAATCTGGGGGCAGAAGGACAAGAAATGTTGCCACTGCCACCCAGTGATTCAGTTGATAGCGGAAATACTGTGCCATCCGCAAGCACTGGACATGGACCAGAGAGTGGTGTGATGTCAGAAGTGCAATCATTAAGAGTTATGTTCGAGCGCATGCTCAATTTCCAAGCTGAATTTGTACATATGCAAGCCGAGCGTGACCAGAGATTGGTAGCTGAATTTGCATGCAAACAAGCAGAACGCGATAAAGGACGTGATGCTAAACAAGCAGAGCGTGATAAAGAACGTGATGCTAAACAAGCAGAGCATGACCGACGCCTGCATGAGAGGGACTTGCAGTTGATGCAAACTTTAGAAGTTATGCAAAGTGAGCTTGTTAGTTTGAAACAAAAATATGAAACCATACCCAAAACAGTGCATGAATTAAGCGAAAGAGTAGACAGTATTCAAGTGGCTAACGCCAATATCGTAGAGGAAATTAGTGTCCTGACTAACAGAGTCGAGCAATTGGAAATTGACACAACTCAAGTAATTGAGGACAAAGTGATCGAACAAGTGCACAAAGTAGAAAATGAAGTCATAAAAGAAATAGATCAGAAAGTGCACGCCGCAATTGAGGCCAGAGATGTGGGCTCAAGTGCGGATGTGCAGGATCTAAAAAAGATAGTGCACAAAGACATTCCGCTGTGGCAGCGGAGTGTGGACCGTCGTCTTGCCGAAATGGAGCTTAGCTTGCGGCATGACGAGGCACAGGCATATGTCATGCCAGCCAGGTCCAACAATGATAGGCATATAAATACTGCAGTAAAAAATTGCGACTGCGATACAGAACAGGCAACCAATGTAAGCGAAACAAATAAATGTCATTCCAAAGTAATGATTGAAGAAAGCTTGATTAGGAACCGACAGTTTCAGATCTTTACAACGGAGAAGAAATCTGCTCACCCTGTAGTGTTTATCAAGGGATTTAGAAACATTTTGCCTAGCGTTTGGAGTCATACCCAGAAAATACAGTTCGTTATGTCCTACATACAAGGAGATGCTGCATTATGGGCAACCGAAGCAGCTGACAGTTGTGATACATATGAGCAATTTGAAAAAGCATTCTTGGCCAAATATTGGTCAAGATGCATCCAGGAGAGATTACGGAAGGAGGAATATAATCCAGAGCCGTATTCTCCACGACTAGGCAATTTGCGAAAATATTTCGAGAAGTACATTAATAAGACCCGTTACTGGGACGAACAGATTTCATCCCGGGATTTGATCAGGCTTTTGAAATCACACTTGCCGATACATGTAAAGGAAAAGCTTATACACGTGCCTGAGAATGATATGGAACATTTCTTGTCTGTTCTGGACTCAATTGACCTGATTCAGGAGGACGTTAAGGCAGCCTCTGAACAGGCTAGAAGTAACGGAAATGGTTATAGAAATGGTAGAAATAACACGCCTCCACCAAGTAATGGAAACGGCGGAGGTAATAATAGGAGACAGGAGTATGCACAAAACGGAAATAGAGGTAGGGACCGGAACGGCAATAGTCCGCCGGTGAATAATGACCGGAAAAGGAGGTTCGATGACCGGTATGAGACAGGCCCACCAAGCAATAATAGATGGAAAAATGCCAGGGGGCCGAGCAACACTAATACTTATAATGATGCAAACCGAACTTGGCCGCAGAACCAGAGGCCCAGTCCGGACCGGCAAAACAGTGATAGGTATGACAATAACCGACCGCCACCACAAAATGCGCCAATTGCGCAACCGTGGCGGCCGACGCAACACAACGTGCACATAGTGGAGGTCAGTGACACAGAGCAGCCACG
Source organism: Schistocerca americana (assembly GCF_021461395.2). Lineage (NCBI taxonomy): Eukaryota > Metazoa > Arthropoda > Insecta > Orthoptera > Acrididae > Schistocerca > Schistocerca americana. The sequence goes on from NW_025725371.1 coordinate 22,942,119, forward strand.
CCCATCCACTAGCAATAATTCAACAAACTAGATGCAGCCGAGATACGCTCTCCATCGTCGGCTGAGGTTTGGAGTGAGAGCAGCCCGACACAGAACAAAACACCGAACAAAATCTGTATCCTTAGGTATAATGACGGGGTACAGATGGGAGATGAATTAATAACTGAACCATCCACGTGCGTAAAGGAGCACAAAGACAAAGTACAAGCGATAATAGAGATCAAAATTAACAATATTGATGTGCAAGCGGTCGTAGATACAGGTGCTACTGTCAGTGTTATGAGTATGGACTTATTCAAAGTACTGGGAAAGGAAAGGCGTATGCGGACTTTTCCCGTGAAAAATTGTAAAGTCACTGGAGCCGTAAGTGCACAGCGACAAATAATTAAACTTCTAGTGCGGGTAGAGATGTATTTAGGGGATGAAGCCATAGCGTGCTCATTCCTGGTGGTAAAGGGTTTAAAGGTAGCCTGCCTTTTTGGGGGTAGATTTTTTAAGAGAAAGGGACGCAATAATCGACCTTTCTCGGGGAAAATTAAGCTTGATGAATGCTGGTAGGAGAATAGAATTGTCCATGCTCAGATCTGAAGAGGTACCTGTACCTAATTGTAATGCTATTAACATAAAGTGTAGGAATCAGTCGATACTACATTTAGACAATCATGGTCTAGGACAGAATCTATATTATCCTGACGTACAAGGTGATCAATTAAAAGCAAATGTGGACGCACTTGTGAACAAAGTATCACAGTCCGAAAATTTAAATTCAATGCAACAACAGGATTTGCTACAGTTATTATCTAATTATGCTGACGTATTTTCAGAACGACCAGGAATTGTTAAGGGATATCAGTACAATATCGAGGTGAAGCCTCACCAAACTTACTGTCGAGCCTCATACTCCATTCCTTGGCCCAAGAAGGAAAAAGTTTTTTTTTAAGAACAATTGGAGAGTTAAATAAATTGTTCAGGTTATACATTGCATATAAGCACACAAGATAAGAAAAGCAGGGTGCAACCTTACCAGGTGCGCTCAGAAAAGGAAAGAATAATATAATCGACATGTGACGAATAACCAAAAATTTAGTGTTGGGGACATGGTACTCTTAAGCAATCATCCTAAGTCCTCGGCATCCTTGAAACAGAATAGCAAGTGCCAATTGGTGTACAATGGACCTTTTAGAGTAGTAAGTGTGCCACTTGAGTGTAGCTATCTCTTAGCAGATCCCCACTCAGGGAGAGTACGGGGACTGTATCCGCGTAAGGATGTAAAAGCATTCCTACAGTAAAAGACTAATAGTCCTATGTGGACACCATTCTTTTGTAAATAATGAACATTAATGATGTGTGATCTTTAGAGATAATGTACTAGTGTAGAAGTGTTTAGTTATAAGAATATGATTGACATTCTCATGTGTATGGATATTTGTGTTATGTACTCTTTTAATTTGTGGTATCTAGAACATGCTATAAATGTTTGCACAGATAATCTGATTAGTGCAATTATGTGTAGTGTTAAGCTGTGACAGAGTTCAATCAAAAAGAACATTTTAGTAATGATTAGTTAGTGTACTACATAATTTTCTATGTGCCCAAATTTGAAATATTTCTTCGCACAATCTTTTCTATTATGTGTATGTATGTATATAAGTGTAGTTGTCAGATTGACAGATTCGAACCCAGAATAATATCAATAATATGAGGCCCTGAGAACTTTATTATCTCACCAACGTTATTAGAGAAAATAATGCACCCAGTAGTGACCCGAGGGCACCACGGGAGGCAAACTTGTTGCAAATTTATGTAATGCAAAGTTACGCACAAAGAAGCTTCAATTGAAGCATGTGCAGATTCAAACAGTAAAAAAGAGCTAGCCAGATACAGTCCAAGTCAATTTTTGCCTACAGAGACTACACTGAAGTTACGTAGGACGTTGATAGTAAAGAGTGACATGAGTTCAAAGGAGTTATTGAACAATATGCCTGAATCCGGCTGGAATGCACAAATAAAATCTACTCGAACACGAATATAGATGACTTTTGGGCAAACTAATACCAAATTTTAATATTTTGTTGCCATGTACGCAAATATCACACCTTGGTAAAGAGTTACGAATGTGCTGTTACAAAAAAAAAATTGCACAGCGGACATTGTAAATAAAAATAAAGGAACTTAAACAAAAGTTCAGTATTGTGCGGCAGAGACAGACAGTGACTGTTAAACCTGCAGCAATACGTCACGGAGTAGTTGAGTATAAGTAATAAAAAACTGTATCATCGCCGTGTGTGCAAGTGCACAAGGAACTAGCACGACACGAACAGTGAACCGATAACGGACGGTGGATCAAGCTAGTGTCAAACTTTAACTCTTTGTGGGTCAAGGGACGCTAGGAAAGCGCATTGACTACAGAGATACATTTGGTCCAAAGGTGAAAACTTGCGTGTGACTAATGACAAGTCATGACATGGTGAAAAATATTGTATGCCCATAAAACGTGTTATCGGAAACTAATACTGGACTCACTGGAATGGTTCAAAGCACAGACTCTAGGAAGTCTCTCTCTTCTTGCACTTAAGGCGGCATTGTGCCTTTTGTATTTAATTCCGATGTAATTTCAGGGTTTCATCGTCAATGTGTTTGTAAACGGAATACATTGAACCTGCAGTGGTGTATCGGAAACTAATTCTGGGCTCGAAGGACAGGATCAAACCACAGACTCTAAGAAGTCTCACTCTTCTTGCAATTAAGGTGGCATTGTGCCTTTTGTATTTAATTCCGATGTAATTTCAGTGTTTCATCGTCAATGGGAATGTCCAAGGAATACATTGAACCTGCAGTGGTGTATCGGAAACTAATATTGGCCTGACAGGGAATGCTCAAAGCACCGACTATAAGAAGAGTCCCTATTCTTGTACTTAAGGCGGCATTGTGCCATTTGTATTTAATTCCGATGCGATTTCCGTGTTTCGTCGTCAATGAGTATAAATTGAACCAGCAGTGGTGTATCGGAAACTAATACTGGTCTCATAGGGAATGCTCAAAGCACAGACTGTAAGAAGAATCTCTATTCTTTTACTTAAGGGGGCATTGTGCCTTTTGTATATAATTCCGATGCGATTTCGGTGTTTCATCGTCAATGTGTAGGTGCAAGGAATACATTGCACCTGCAGTGGTGTATCGGAAACTAATACTGGTCTCACAGGAAAGGATCAAAGCACAGACTCTAAAAAGTCTCGCTCTGCTTGCACTTAAGGCGGCATTGTGCCTTTTGTATTTAATTCCGATGAAATTTCAGTGTTTCCTCGTCAATGTGTATGTCCATGGAATACGTTGAACCTGCAGTGGTGTATCGGAATCTAATACAGGTCACACAGGTAAAGATCAAAGCACCGACTGTAAGAAGAGTCTCTATTCTAGTAATTAAGGCGGCGTTATGGCTTTTGTATTTAATTCCGATGCGATTTCTGTGTTTCATCGTCAATGTGTAGGTCCAAGGAATACATAGAAACTGCAGTGGTGTATCGGAAACTAATACTGGTCTCACAGGAAAAGATCAAAGCACAGACTGTAAGAAGGGTCTCTATTCTTGCACTTAAGGCGGCATTGTGCCTTTTGTATTTAAATCCGATGTAATTTCAGTGTTTCCTCGTCAATGTGTATGTCCAAGGAATACATTGAATACGCAGTAGTGTATCGGAAACTAATACTGGTCTCACACTAAAGGATCGAAGCACAGACTCTAATAAGTCTCACTCTTCTTGCACTTAAGGCGGCAATGTGCCATTTGCATTAAATTCCGATGGAATTTCAGTGTTTCATCGTCAATGTGTATGTCCAAGGATACATTGAACCTGCAGTGGTGTGTCGGAAACTAATACTGGTCTCACAGGAAAAGATCAAAGCACCGACAGTAAGAAGAGTCTCTATTCTTGTAATTAAGGCGGCGTTATGAGTTTTGTATTTAATTTCGATGCGATTTCTGTGATTCATCGTCAATGTGAAGGTGCAAGGAATACATTGAACCGGCAGTGGTGTATCGGAAACTAATACTGGTCTCACAGGGAATGCTCAAAGCACCGACTGTAAGAAGAGTCTCTATTCTTGTACTTAAGGCGGCACTGTGCCATTTGTATTTAATTCCGATGCGATTTCTGTGTTTCATCATCAATGTGAAGGTCCAAGGAATACATTGAACCTGCAGTGGTGTATCGGAAACTAATAGTGGTCTCGCAGAAAGGATTAAAGCACAGACTCAAAATAGTGTCACTCTTCTTGCACTTATGGCGGCATTGTGGCTTTTGTATTTGATTCCGAAGTAATTTCAGTGTTTCATCGTCAATGTGAAGGACCAAGGAATACATTGAACCTGCAGTGGTGTACCGGAAACTAAAACTGTCCTCACAGGAAAGGATCAAAGCACAGACTCTAAGAAGTCTCACTCTTCTCGCACTTATGGCGGCATTGTGCCTTATGTATTTAATTCCGATGTAATATCAGTGTTTCTTAGTCAATGTGTATGTAAACGGAATACATTGAACCTGCAGTGGTGTATCGGAAACTAATACTGGTCTCATAGGAAAGGATCAAAGCGCAGACTCCAAGAAGTCACAAACTCCTTGCATTTAAGGCGGCATATTGCCTTTTGTATTTAATTCCTATATAATTTCAGTGCTTCATCGTCAATGTGTATGTAAACGGAATACATTGAACCTGCAGTGGGTTATCGGAAACTAATAATGGTCTCATAGGGTAGGGTCAAAGCACAGACTCTAAGAAGTCTCACTCTTCTTGCACTTAAGGCGGCATTGTGCCTTTTGTATTTAATTCCGATCTAATTTCAGTGTTTCATCGTCAATGTGAATGTCCAAGGATTACATTGAACCTGCAGTGGTGTATCGGAAACTAATACTGGTCTCATAGGAAAGGATCATTGCACAGACTCTAAGAAGTCTCACTCTTCTTGCACTTAAGACGGCGTTGTGCCTTTTTTATTTAGTTCCGATGTAATTTCAGTGTTTCATCGACCATGTGAATGTCCAAGGAATACATTGAACCTGCAGTGGTGTATCGGAAACTAATACTGGACTCACAGGAAAGGATGAAAGAACCGACTGTAGGAAGAGTCTCTATTCTTATAGTTAAGGCGGCACTGTGGCTTTTGTATTTTATTCCGATGCGATTTCTGTTATTCATCATCAAAGTGAAGGTCCAAGGAATACATTGAACCTGCAGTGGTGTATCGCAAACTAAAACTGGTCTCATAGGAAAGGATCAAAGCTCAGACTCTATGAAGTCTCAATCTTCTTGCACTTAAGGCAGCATTGTGCCTTTTGTATTTAATTCCGACGTAATTTCAGTGTTTCATCGTCAATGTGTATGTAAAAGGAATACATTCAACCTGCAGTGGTGTATCGAAAAGTAATACTGGTGTCATAGGAATGGATCAAAGCACAGACTCTAAGAAGTCTCACTCTTCTTGCACTTAAGGCGGCATTGTGCCTTTTGTATTTAATTCCGAAGTTATATCAGTGTTTCATCGTCAATGTGAAGGTCCAAGGAATACATTGAACGTGCAGTGGTGTATCGGAAACTAATACTAGTCTCACAGGAAAGGGTCAAAGCACAGACTCTAAGAAGTCTTACTCTTCTTGCTCTTAACGCGGCATTTTGCCTTTGTATTTAATTCCGATGTAATTTCAGTGTTTCATCGTAATTGTGAATGTCCAAGGAATACATTGAACCAGCAGTGGTGTATCGGAAACAGTGGTGTGCTCAAAGCACAGACTCTAAGAAGTCCAACTCCTCTTGCACTTAAGGCGGCATTGTGCCTTTTGTATTTAATTCGCCGAAATTTCAGTGTTTCCTCGTCAATGTGTATGTCCATGGAATACGTTGAACCTGCAGTGGTGTATCGGAATCTAATACAGGTCACACAGGTAAAGATTAAAGCACCGACTGTAAGAAGAGTCTCTATTCTACTAATTAAGGCGGCGTTATGGCTTTTGTATTTAATTCCGATGCGATTTCGGTGTTTCATCGTCAATGTGTAGGTCCAAGGAATACATAGAACCTGCAGTGGTGTATCGGAAACTAATACTGGTCTCACAGGAAACGATCAAAGCACAGACTCTAAAAAGTCTCGCTCTGCTTGCACTTAATGCGGCATTGTGCCTTTTGTATTTAATTCCGATGAAATTTCAGTGTTTCCTCGTCAATGTGTATGTCCATGGAATACGTTGAACCTGCAGTGGTGTATCGGAATCTAATACAGGTCACACAGGTAAAGATCAAAGCACCGACTGTAAGAAGAGTCTCTATTCTAGTAATTAAGGCGGCGTTATGGCTTTTGTATTTAATTCCGATGCGATTTCGGTGTTTCATCGTCAATGTGTAGGTCCAAGGAATACATAGAAACTGCAGTGGTGTATCGGAAACTAATACTGGTCTCACAGGAAAAGATCAAAGCACAGACTGTAAGAAGGGTCTCTATTCTTGCACTTAAGGCGGCATTGTGCCTTTTGTATTTAAATCCGATGTAATTTCAGTGTTTCCTCGTCAATGTGTATGTCCAAGGAATACATTGAATACGCAGTAGTGTATCGGAAACTAATACTGGTCTCACACTAAAGGATCGAAGCACAGACTCTAATAAGTCTCACTCTTCTTGCACTTAAGGCGGCAATGTGCCATTTGCATTAAATTCCGATGGAATTTCAGTGTTTCATCGTCAATGTGTATGTCCAAGGATACATTGAACCTGCAGTGGTGTGTCGGAAACTAATACTGGTCTCACAGGAAAAGATCAAAGCACCGACAGTAAGAAGAGTCTCTATTCTTGTAATTAAGGCGGCGTTATGAGTTTTGTATTTAATTTCGATGCGATTTCTGTGATTCATCGTCAATGTGAAGGTGCAAGGAATACATTGAACCGGCAGTGGTGTATCGGAAACTAATACTGGTCTCACAGGGAATGCTCAAAGCACCGACTGTAAGAAGAGTCTCTATTCTTGTACTTAAGGCGGCACTGTGCCATTTGTATTTAATTCCGATGCGATTTCTGTGTTTCATCATCAATGTGAAGGTCCAAGGAATACATTGAACCTGCAGTGGTGTATCGGAAACTAATAGTGGTCTCGCAGAAAGGATTAAAGCACAGACTCAAAATAGTGTCACTCTTCTTGCACTTATGGCGGCATTGTGGCTTTTGTATTTGATTCCGAAGTAATTTCAGTGTTTCATCGTCAATGTGAAGGACCAAGGAATACATTGAACCTGCAGTGGTGTACCGGAAACTAAAACTGTCCTCACAGGAAAGGATCAAAGCACAGACTCTAAGAAGTCTCACTCTTCTCGCACTTATGGCGGCATTGTGCCTTATGTATTTAATTCCGATGTAATATCAGTGTTTCTTAGTCAATGTGTATGTAAACGGAATACATTGAACCTGCAGTGGTGTATCGGAAACTAATACTGGTCTCATAGGAAAGGATCAAAGCGCAGACTCCAAGAAGTCACAAACTCCTTGCATTTAAGGCGGCATATTGCCTTTTGTATTTAATTCCTATATAATTTCAGTGCTTCATCGTCAATGTGTATGTAAACGGAATACATTGAACCTGCAGTGGGTTATCGGAAACTAATAATGGTCTCATAGGGTAGGGTCAAAGCACAGACTCTAAGAAGTCTCACTCTTCTTGCACTTAAGGCGGCATTGTGCCTTTTGTATTTAATTCCGATCTAATTTCAGTGTTTCATCGTCAATGTGAATGTCCAAGGATTACATTGAACCTGCAGTGGTGTATCGGAAACTAATACTGGTCTCATAGGAAAGGATCATTGCACAGACTCTAAGAAGTCTCACTCTTCTTGCACTTAAGACGGCGTTGTGCCTTTTTTATTTAGTTCCGATGTAATTTCAGTGTTTCATCGACCATGTGAATGTCCAAGGAATACATTGAACCTGCAGTGGTGTATCGGAAACTAATACTGGACTCACAGGAAAGGATGAAAGAACCGACTGTAGGAAGAGTCTCTATTCTTATAGTTAAGGCGGCACTGTGGCTTTTGTATTTTATTCCGATGCGATTTCTGTTATTCATCATCAAAGTGAAGGTCCAAGGAATACATTGAACCTGCAGTGGTGTATCGCAAACTAAAACTGGTCTCATAGGAAAGGATCAAAGCTCAGACTCTATGAAGTCTCAATCTTCTTGCACTTAAGGCAGCATTGTGCCTTTTGTATTTAATTCCGACGTAATTTCAGTGTTTCATCGTCAATGTGTATGTAAAAGGAATACATTCAACCTGCAGTGGTGTATCGAAAAGTAATACTGGTGTCATAGGAATGGATCAAAGCACAGACTCTAAGAAGTCTCACTCTTCTTGCACTTAAGGCGGCATTGTGCCTTTTGTATTTAATTCCGAAGTTATATCAGTGTTTCATCGTCAATGTGAAGGTCCAAGGAATACATTGAACGTGCAGTGGTGTATCGGAAACTAATACTAGTCTCACAGGAAAGGGTCAAAGCACAGACTCTAAGAAGTCTTACTCTTCTTGCTCTTAACGCGGCATTTTGCCTTTGTATTTAATTCCGATGTAATTTCAGTGTTTCATCGTAATTGTGAATGTCCAAGGAATACATTGAACCAGCAGTGGTGTATCGGAAACAGTGGTGTGCTCAAAGCACAGACTCTAAGAAGTCCAACTCCTCTTGCACTTAAGGCGGCATTGTGCCTTTTGTATTTAATTCGCCGAAATTTCAGTGTTTCCTCGTCAATGTGTATGTCCATGGAATACGTTGAACCTGCAGTGGTGTATCGGAATCTAATACAGGTCACACAGGTAAAGATTAAAGCACCGACTGTAAGAAGAGTCTCTATTCTACTAATTAAGGCGGCGTTATGGCTTTTGTATTTAATTCCGATGCGATTTCGGTGTTTCATCGTCAATGTGTAGGTCCAAGGAATACATAGAACCTGCAGTGGTGTATCGGAAACTAATACTGGTCTCACAGGAAACGATCAAAGCACAGACTCTAAAAAGTCTCGCTCTGCTTGCACTTAATGCGGCATTGTGCCTTTTGTATTTAATTCCGATGTAATTTCAGTGTTTCCTCGTCAATGTGTATGTCCAAGGAATACATTGAATATGCAGTGGTGTATCGGAAACTAATACTGGTCTCACACTAAAGGATCGAAGCACAGACTCTAATATATCTCACTCTTCTTGCACTTAAGGCGGCAATGTGCCATTTGTATTAAATTCCGATGGAATTTCAGTGTTTCATCGTCAATGTGTATGTCCAAGGATACATTGAACCTGCAGTGGTGTGTCGGAAACTAATACTGGTCTCACAGGAAAAGATCAAAGCACCGACTGTAAGAAGAGTCTCTATTCTCGTAATTAAGGCGGCGTTATGAGTTTTGTATTTAATTTCGATGCGATTTCTGTGATTCATCGTCAATGTGAAGGTGCAAGGAATACATTGAACCGGCAGTGGTGTATCGGAAACTAATACTGGTCTCACAGTAAATGCTCAAAGCACCGACTGTAAGAAGAGTCTCTATTCTTGTACTTAAGGCGGCACTGTGCCATTTGTATTTAATTCCGATGCGATTTCTGTGTTTCATCATCAATGTGAAGGTCCAAGGAATACATTGAACCTGCAGTGGTGTATCGGAAACTAATACTGGTCTCGCAGAAAGGATTAAATCACAGACTCAAAATAGTCTCACTCTTCTTGCACTTATGGCGGCATTGTGGCTTTTGTATTTAATTCCGAAGTAATTTCAGTGTTTCATCGTCAATGTGAAGGACCAAGGAATACATTGAACCTGCAGTGGTGTATCGGAAACTAAAACTGGTCTCACAGGAAAGGATCAAAGCACAGACTCTAAGAAGTCTCACTCTTCTTGCACTTATGGCGGCATTGTGCCTTATGTATTTAATTCCGATGTAATTTCAGTGTTTCTTCGTCAATGTGTATGTAAACGGAGTACATTGAACCTGCAGTGGTGTATCGGAAACTAATACTGGTCTCATAGGAAAGGATCAAAGCACAGACTCCAAGAAGTCATAATCTTCTTGCATTTAAGGCGGCATATTGCCTTTTGTATTTAATTCCGATATAATTTCAGTGCTTCATCGTCAATGTGTATGTAAACGGAATACATTGAACCTGCAGTGGGTTATCGGAAACTAATAATGGTCTCATAGGGTAGGGTCAAAGCACAGACTCTAAGAAGTCTCACTCTTCTTGCACTTAAGGCGGCATTGTGCCTTTTGTATTTAATTCCGATCTAATTTCAGTGTTTCATCGTCAATGTGAATGTCCAAGGATTACATTGAACCTGCAGTGGTGTATCGGAAACTAATACTGGACTCACAGGAAAGGATGAAAGCACCGTCTGTAGGAAGAGTCTCTATTCTTATAGTTAAGGCGGCACTGTGGCTTTAGTATTTTATTCCGATGCGATTTTTGTGTTTCATCATCAAAGTGAAGGTCCAAGGACTACATTGAACCTGCAGTGGTGTATCGGAAACTAAAACTGGTCTCATAGGAAAGGATCAAAGCTCAGACTCTATGAAGTCTCAATCTTCTTGCACTTAAGGCAGCATTGTGCCTTTTGTGTTTAATTCCGACGTAATTTCAGTGTTTCATCGTCAATGTGTATGTAAAAGGAATACATTCAACCTGCAGTGGTGTATCGAAAAGTAATACTGGTGTCATAGGAATGGATCAAAGCACAGACTCTAAGAAGTCTCACTCTTCTTGCACTTAAGGCGGCATTGTGCCTTTTGTATTTAATTCCGAAGTTATATCAGTGTTTCATCGTCAATGTGAAGGTACAAGGAATACATTGAACGTGCAGTGGTGTATCGGAAACTAATACTGGTCTCACAGGTAAGGATCAAAACACAGACTCTAAGAAGTCTTACTCTTCTTGCTCTTAACGCGGCATTTTGCCTTTGTATTTAATTCCGATGTAATTTCAGTGTTTCATCGTCAATGTGTATGTAAACGGAATACATCGAACCTGCAGTGGTGTATCGGAACCTAATACTGGTCTCATAGGAAAGCAAAGACTCTATGAAGACTGACTCTCCCTGCACTTAAGGCGGCATTGTGCCTTTTGCATTTAATTCCGATGTAATTTCAGTGTTTCATCGTAATTGTGAATGTCCAAGGAATACATTGAACCAGCAGTGGTGTATCGGAAACTAATACTGGTCTCACAGGAAAGGATCAAAGCACAGACTCTAAGAAGTCTCACTCTTCTTGCACTTAAGGCGGCATTGTGCCTTTTGCATTTAATTCCGATGTAATTTCAGTGTTTCATCGTCAATGTATGCGTAAACGGAATACATTGAACCTGCAGTCGTGTATCGGAGACTAATACTGGTCTCATAGGAAAGGCTCAAAACACAGACTCTAAGAAGTCAAACTCCTCTTGCACTTAAGGCGGCATTGTGCCTTTTGTATTTATTTCCGATGTAATTTCAGTGTTTCATCGTCTTTGTGTATGTAATCGGAATACATTGAACCTGCAGTGGGTTATCGGAAACTAATACTGGTCTCATAGGAAAGGATAAAAGCACAGACTCTAAGAAGTCTCACTCTTCTTGCACTTAATCCGGCATTGTGCCTTTTGTATTTAATTCCTATGTAATTTCAGTGTTTCATCGTCAATGTGAATGTCCAATGAATGCATTGAACTTGCAGTGGTGTATCGGAAACTAATACTGGTCTCATAGGAAAGGAACAAAGCACAGACTCTAAAAAGTCTCACTCTTCTTGCACTTAAGGCGGCATTGTGCCTTTTGTATTTAATTCCTATGTAATTTCAGTGCATCATCGTCAATGTGAATGTCCATGAATACATTGAATCTGCAGTGGTGTTTCGGAAACTAATACTGGTCTCACAGGAAAGGATCAAACACCGACTGTGAGAAGAGTCTCTATTCTTGCACTTAAGGCGGCATTGTGTCTTTTGTATTTACGTTCAATGCGATTTCGGTGTTTCATCGTCAATGTGAAGGTCCAAGGAATACATTGAACCAGCTGTGGTGTATCGAAAACTAATACTGGCCTGACAGGGAATGCTCAAAGCACCGACTGTAAGATGAGTCCCTATTCTTGTACTTAAGGCGGCATTGTGCCTTTTGTATTTAATTCCGATGCGATTTCAGTGTTTCGTCGTCAATGTGTATGTCCAAGGAATAAACTGAACCAGCAGTGGTGTATCGGAAAATAATACTGGTCTCACAGGGAATGCTCAAAGCAATGACTATAAGAAGAGTCTCTATTCTTTTACTTTAGGCGGCATTGTGCCTTTTGTATATAATTCCGATGCGATTTCGGTGTTTCATCGTCAATGTGTAGGTGCAAGGAATACATTGAATTTGCAGTGGTGTATCCGAAACTAATAGTGGTCTCACAGTAAAGGATCAAAGCACAGACTCTAAGAAGTCTTGCTCTGCTTGCACTTAAGGCGGCATTGTGCCTTTTGTATTTAATTACGATGTAATTTCAGTGTTTCATCGTGAATGTGTATGTCCAAGGAATACATTGAACCTGCAGTGGTGTATCGGAATCTAATACAGTTCTCACAGGAAAAGATCAAAGCACCGACTCAAAGAGAAGTCTCTATTCTTGTAATTAAGGCGGCGTTCTGTCTTTTGTATTTAATTCCGATGCGATTTCGGTGTTTCATCGTCAATGTGTAGGTCCAAGGAATACATTGAACCTGCAGTGGTGTATCGGAACTAATACTGGTCTCACAGGATAGGATCGAAGCACAGACTCTAAAAAGTCTCGCTCTGCTTGCACTTAAGGCGGCATTGTGCCTTTTGTATTTAATTCCGATGTAATTTCAGTGTTTCATCGTCAATGTGTATGTCCAAGGATTACATTGAACCTGCAGTGGTGTATAGGAAACTAATACTGGTCTCACAGGAAAAGATCAAAGCACAGACTGTAAGAAGAGTCTCTATTCTTGTATTTAAGGCGGCTTTGTGCACTTTGTTATTTCATTCCGATGGGATTTCGGTATTTCATCGTCAATGTGTAGGTCCAAGGAATACATTGAACCTGCAGTGGTGTATCGGAAACTAATACTGGTCTCACAGGAAAGGATCAAACCACAGACTCTAAGAAGTCTCACTCTTCTTGAACTTATGGCGGCATTGTGCCTTTTGTATTTAAATACGATGTAATTTCAGTGTTTCCTCGGCAATGTGTATGTCCAAGGAATACATTGAACATGCAGTGGTGTATCGGAAACTAATACTGGTCTCACAGGGAATGCTCAAAGCACCGATTGTAAGAAGAGTCTCTTTTCTAGTGCTTAAGGCGGCACTGTGCCATTTGTATTTAATTCCGATGCGATTTCTGTGTTTCATCATCAATGTGAAGGTCCAAGGAATATATTGAACCTGCAGTGGTGTATCGGAAACTAATACTGATCTCGCAGGAAAGGATTAAAGCACAGACTCAAAATAGTCTCAATCTTCTTGCACTTAAGGCTGCATTGTGGCTTTTGTATTTAATTCCGAAGTAATTTCAGAGTTTCATCGTCAATGTGAAGGACCAAGGAATATATTGAACCTGCAGTGGTGTATCGGAAACTAAAACTGGTCTCACAGGAAAAGATCAAAGCACAGACTCTAAGAAGTCTCACTCTTCTTGCACTTAAGGCGACATTGTGCCTTTTGTATTTAATTCCGATGTAATTTCAGTGTTTCATCGACAATGTGTATGTAAACGGAATACATTAATCCTGCAGTGGTGTATCGGAAACTAATACTGGTCTCGCAGGAAAGGATTAAAGCACAGACTCAAAATAGTCTCAATCTTCTTGCACTTAAGGCTGCATTGTGGCTTTTGTATTTAATTCCGAAGTAATTTCAGAGTTTCATCATCAATGTGAAGGTCCAAGGAATACATTGAACCTGCAGTGGGTTATCGGAAACTAATAATGGTCTCATAGGGAAGGATCAAAGCACAGACTCTAAGAAGTCTCACTCTTCTTGCACATAAGGCGGCAATGTGCCATTTGTATTAAATTCCGATGGAATTTCAGTGTTTCATCGTCAATGTGTATGTCCAAGGATACATTGAACCTGCAGTGGTGTGTCGGAAACTAATACTGGTCTCACAGGAAAAGATCAAAGCACCGACTGTAAGAAGAGTCTCTATTCTTGTAATTAAGGCGGCGTTATGAGTTTTGTATTTAATTTCGATGCGATTTCTGTGATTCATCGTCAATGTGAAGGTGCAAGGAATACATTGAACCGGCAGTGGTGTATCGGAAACTAATACTGGTCTCACAGGGAATGCTCAAAGCACCGACTGTAAGAAGAGTCTCTATTCTTGTACTTAAGGCGGCACTGTGCCATTTGTATTTAATTCCGATGCGATTTCTGTGTTTCATCATCAATGTGAAGGTCCAAGGAATACATTGAACCTGCAGTGGTGTATCGGAAACTAATACTGGTCTCGCAGAAAGGATTAAATCACAGACTCAAAATAGTCTCACTCTTCTTGCACTTATGGCGGCATTGTGGCTTTTGTATTTAATTCCGAAGTAATTTCAGTGTTTCATCGTCAATGTGAAGGACCAAGGAATACATTGAACCTGCAGTGGTGTATCGGAAACTAAAACTGGTCTCACAGGAAAGGATCAAAGCACAGACTCTAAGAAGTCTCACTCTTCTTGCACTTATGGCGGCATTGTGCCTTATGTATTTAATTCCGATGTAATTTCAGTGTTTCTTCGTCAATGTGTATGTAAACGGAGTACATTGAACCTGCAGTGGTGTATCGGAAACTAATACTGGTCTCATAGGAAAGGATCAAAGCACAGACTCCAAGAAGTCATAATCTTCTTGCATTTAAGGCGGCATATTGCCTTTTGTATTTAATTCCGATATAATTTCAGTGCTTCATCGTCAATGTGTATGTAAACGGAATACATTGAACCTGCAGTGGGTTATCGGAAACTAATAATGGTCTCATAGGGTAGGGTCAAAGCACAGACTCTAAGAAGTCTCACTCTTCTTGCACTTAAGGCGGCATTGTGCCTTTTGTATTTAATTCCGATCTAATTTCAGTGTTTCATCGTCAATGTGAATGTCCAAGGATTACATTGAACCTGCAGTGGTGTATCGGAAACTAATACTGGTCTCATAGGAAAGGATCATTGCACAGACTATAAGAAGTCTCACTCTACTTGCACTTAAGACGGCGTTGTGCCTTTTTTATTTAGTTCCGATGTAATTTCAGTGTTTCATCGTCCATGTGAATGTCCAAGGAATACATTGAACCTGCAGTGGTGTATCGGAAACTAATACTGGACTCACAGGAAAGGATGAAAGCACCGACTGTAGGAAGAGTCCCTATTCTTATAGTTAAGGCGGCACTGTGGCTTTAGTATTTTATTCCGATGCGATTTCTGTGTTTCATCATCAAAGTGAAGGTCCAAGGACTACATTGAACCTGCAGTGGTGTATCGGAAACTAAAACTGGTCTCATAGGAAAGGATCAAAGCTCAGACTCTATGAAGTCTCAATCTTCTTGCACTTAAGGCAGCATTGTGCCTTTTGTATTTAATTCCGACGTAATTTCAGTGTTTCATCGTCAATGTGTATGTAAAAGGAATACATTCAACCTGCAGTGGTGTATCGAAAAGTAATACTGGTGTCATAGGAATGGATCAAAGCACAGACTCTAAGAAGTCTCACTCTTCTTGCACTTAAGGCGGCATTGTGCCTTTTGTATTTAATTCCGATGTTATATCAGTGTTTCATCGTCAATGTGAAGGTACAAGGAATACATTGAACGTGCAGTGGTGTATCGGAAACTAATACTGGTCTCACAGGTAAGGATCAAAACACAGACTCCAAGAAGTCTTACTCTTCTTGCTCTTAACGCGGCATTTTGCCTTTGTATTTAATTCCGATGTAATTTCAGTGTTTCATCGTCAATGTGTATGTAAACGGAATACATTGAACCTGCAGTGGTGTATCGGAACCTAATACTGGTCTCATAGGAAAGCAAAGACTCTATGAAGACTGACTCTCCTTGCACTTAAGGCGGCATTGTGCCTTTTGCATTTAATTCCGATGTAATTTCAGTGATTCATCGTAATTGTGAATGTCCAAGGAATACATTGAACCAGCAGTGGTGTATCGGAAACTAATACTGGTCTCACAGGAAAGGATCAAAGCACAGACTCTAAGAAGTCTCACTCTTCTTGCACTTAAGGCGGCATTGTGCCTTTTGCATTTAATTCCGATGTAATTTCAGTGTTTCATCGTCAATGTATGCGTAAACGGAATACATTGAACCTGCAGTCGTGTATCGGAGACTAATATTGGTCTCATAGGAAAGGCTCAAAGCACAGACTCTAAGAAGTCAAACTCCTCTTGCACTTAAGGCGGCATTGTGCCTTTTGTATTTATTTCCGATGTAATTTCAGTGTTTCATCGTCTTTGTGTATGTAATCGGAATACATTGAACCTGCAGTGGGTTATCGGAAACTAATACTGGTCTCATAGGAAAGGATAAAAGCACAGACTCTAAGAAGTCTCACTCTTCTTGCACTTAATCCGGCATTGTGCCATTTGTATTTAATTCCTATGTAATTTCAGTGTTTTATCGTCAATGTGGATGTCCAAGGAATGCATTGAACTTGCAGTGGTGTATCGGAAACTAATACTGGTCTCATAGGAAAGGAACAAACACAGACTCTAAAAAGTCTCGCTCTTCTTGCACTTAAGGCGGCATTGTGCCTTTTGTATTTAATTCCTATGTAATTTCAGTGCATCATCGTCAATGTGAATGTCCATGAATACATTGAACCTGCAGTGGTGTTTCGGAAACTAATACTGGTCTCACAGGAAAGGATCAAACACCGACTGTGAGAAGAGTCTCTATTCTTGCACTTAAGGCGGCATTGTGTCTTTTGTATTTACGTTCAATGCGATTTCGGTGTTTCATCGTCAATGTGAAGGTCCAAGGAATACATTGAACCAGCTGTGGTGTATCGAAAACTAATACTGGCCTGACAGGGAATGCTCAAAGCACCGACTGTAAGATGAGTCCCTATTCTTGTACTTAAGGCGGCATTGTGCCTTTTGTATTTAATTCCGATGCGATTTCAGTGTTTCGTCGTCAATGTGTATGTCCAAGGAATAAACTGAACCAGCAGTGGTGTATCGGAAAATAATACTGGTCTCACAGGGAATGCTCAAAGCAATGACTGTAAGAAGAGTCTCTATTCTTTTACTTTAGGCGGCATTGTGCCTTTTGTATATAATTCCGATGCGATTTCGGTGTTTCATCGTCAATGTGTAGGTGCAAGGAATACATTGAATTTGCAGTGGTGTATCCGAAACTAATAGTGGTCTCACAGGAAAGGATCAAAGCACAGACTCTAAGAAGTCTTGCTCTGCTTGCACTTAAGGCGGCATTGTGCCTTTTGTATTTAATTACGATGTAATTTCAGTGTTTCATCGTGAATGTGTATGTCCAAGGAATACATTGAACCTGCAGTGGTGTATCGGAATCTAATACAGTTCTCACAGGAAAAGATCAAAGCACCGACTCAAAGAGAAGTCTCTATTCCTGTAATTAAGGCGGCGTTCTGTCTTTTGTATTTAATTCCGATGCGATTTCGGTGTTTCATCGTCAATGTGTAGGTCCAAGGAATACATTGAACCTGCAGTGGTGTATCGGAACTAATACTGGTCTCACAGGATAGGATCGAAGCACAGACTCTAAAAAGTCTCGCTCTGCTTGCACTTAAGGCGGCATTGTGCCTTTTGTATTTAATTCCGATGTAATTTCAGTGTTTCATCGTCAATGTGTATGGCCAAGGATTACATTGAACCTGCAGTGGTGTATAGGAAACTAATACTGGTCTCACAGGAAAAGATCAAAGCACAGACTGTAAGAAGAGTCTCTATTCTTGTATTTAAGGCGGCTTTGTGCACTTTGTTATTTCTTTCCGATGGGATTTCGGTATTTCATCGTCAATGTGTAGGTCCAAGGAATACATTGAACCTGCAGTGGTGTATCGGAAACTAATACTGGTCTCACAGGAAAGGATCAAACCACAGACTCTAAGAAGTCTCACTCTTCTTGAACTTATGGCGGCATTGTGCCTTTTGTATTTAAATACGATGTAATTTCAGTGTTTCCTCGTCAATGTGTATGTCCAAGGAATACATTGAACATGCAGTGGTGTATCGGAAACTAATACTGGTCTCACAGGGAATGCTCAAAGCACCGATTGTAAGAAGAGTCTCTTTTCTTGTGCTTAAGGCGGCACTGTGCCATTTGTATTTAATTCCGATGCGACTTCTGTGTTTCATCATCAATGTGAAGGTCCAAGGAATATATTGAACCTGCAGTGGTGTATCGGAAACTAATACTGGTCTCGCAGGAAAGGATTAAAGCACAGACTCAAAATAGTCTCAATCTTCTTGCACTTAAGGCTGCATTGTGGCTTTTGTATTTAATTCCGAAGTAATTTCAGAGTTTCATCGTCAATGTGAAGGACCAAGGAATATATTGAACCTGCAGTGGTGTATCGGAAACTAAAACTGGTCTCACAGGAAAAGATCAAAGCACAGACTCTAAGAAGTCTCACTCTTCTTGCACTTAAGGCGACATTGTGCCTTTTGTATTTAATTCCGATGTAATTTCAGTGTTTCATCGACAATGTGTATGTAAACGGAATACATTAATCCTGCAGTGGTGTATCGGAAACTAATACTGGTCTCGCAGGAAAGGATTAAAGCACAGACTCAAAATAGTCTCAATCTTCTTGCACTTAAGGCTGCATTGTGGCTTTTGTATTTAATTCCGAAGTAATTTCAGAGTTTCATCATCAATGTGAAGGTCCAAGGAATACATTGAACCTGCAGGGGGTTATCGGAAACTAATAATGGTCTCATAGGGAAGGATCAAAGCACAGACTCTAAGAAGTCTCCCTCTTCTTGCACATAAGGCGGCATTGTGCCTTTTTTATTTAATTCCGATGTAATTTCAGTGTTTCATCGACAATGTGAATTTCCAAGGATTACATTGAACCTGCAGTGGTGTATCGGAAACTATTACTGGTCTCATAGGAAAGGAACAAAGCACAGACTCTAAGAGGTCTCACTCTTCTTGCACTTAAGGCGGCGTCGTGCCTTTTTTATTTAATTCCGATATAATTTCAGTGTTTCATCGTCCATATGAATGTCCAAAGAATACATTGAACCTGCAGTGGTGTAATGGAAACTAATACTGGTCTCATAGGAAAGGATCAAAGCACAGACTCTAAGAACTCTCACTCTTCATGCACGTAAGGCGGCATTGTGCCTTTTGTATTTAATTCCCATGTAATTTCAGTGTTTCATCGTCAATGTCAATGTCCAAGGAATACATTGAACCTGCAGTGGTGTATCGGAAACTAATACTGGACTCACAGGACAGGATCAAAGCACCGACCGTAGGAAGAGTCTCTATTCTTATTGATAAGGCGGCATTGTGGCTTTTGTATTTAATTCCGATGCGATTTCTGTGTTTCATCGTCAATGTGAAGATCGAAGGAAAACATTGAACCTGCAGTGGTGAATCGGAAACTAAAACTGGTCTAATAGGAAAGGATCAAAGCACAGACTCTATGAAGTCTCAATCTTCTTGCACTTAAGGCAGCATTGTGCCTTTTGTATTTAATTCCGACGTAATTTCAGTGTTTCATCGTCAATGTGTATGTACAAGGAATACATTCAACCTGCAGTGGTGTATCGAAAAGTAATACTGGTGTCATAGGAATGGATGAAAGCACAGACTCTAAGAAGTCTCACTCTTCTTGCACTTAAGGCGGCATTGTGCCTTTTGTATTTAATTCCGAAGTTATATCAGTGTTTCATCGTGAATGTGAAGGTCCAAGGAATACATTGAACGTGCAGTGGTGTATCGGAAACTAATACTGGTCTCACAGGAAAGGATCAAAGCACAGACTCTATGAAGTCTCACTCTTCTTGCACTTAACGCGGCATTGTGCCTTTGTATTTAATTCCGATGTAATTTCAGAGTTTCATCGTCTATGTGTATGTAAACGGAATACATTGAACCTGCAGTGGTGTATCGGAACCTAATACTGGTCTCATATTAAAGCACAGACTCTAAGAAGTCTCACTCTCCTTGCACGTAAGGCAGCATTGTGCCTTTTGTATTTAATTCCGATGTAATTTCAGTGTTTCATCGTAATTGTGAATGTCCAAGGAATACATTGACCCGGCAGTGGTGTATCGGAAACTAATACTGGTCTCATTGGAAAGGATCAAAGCACAGACACTAAGGAGTCTCACTCTTCTTGCACTTAGGGCGGCATTGTGCCTTTTGTATTTAATTCCGATGTAATTTCAGTGTTTCATCGTCAATGTGTATGTAAACGGAATACATTGAACCTTCAGTGGTGTATCGGAATCTAATACAGTTCTCACAGGAAAAGATCAAAGCACCGACTCAAAGAGAAGTCTCTATTCTTGTAATTAAGGCGGCGTTCTGCCTTTTTTATTTAATTCCGATGCCATTTCGGTGTTTCATCGTCAATGATTATGTCCAAGGATTATATTGAACCTGCAGTGGTGTATCGGAAACTAATACTGGTCTCACAGGAAAAGATCAAAGCACAGACTGTAAGAAGAGTCTCTATTCTTGTATTTAAGGCGGCTTTGTGCATTTTGTATTTCATTCCGATGCGATATCGGTATTTCATCGTCAATGTGTAGGTCCAAGGAATACATTGAACCTGCAGTGTTGTATCGGAAACTAATACTGGTCTTACAGGAAAGGATCAAACCACAGACTCTAAGAAGTCTCACTCTTCTTGAACTTATGGCGGCATTGTGCCTTTTGTATTTCAATCCGATGTAATTTCAGTGTTTCCTCGTAAATGTGTATTTCCATGGAATACATTGAACATGCAGTGGTGTATCGGAAACTAATACTGGTCTCACACTAAAGGATCGAAGCACAGACCCTAAGAAGTCTCACTCTTCTTGCACTTCAGGCGGCAATGTGCCATTTGTATTTAATTCCGATGGAATATCAGTGTTTCATCGTCAATGTGTATGTCCAAAGATACATTGAATCTGCAGTCGTGTGTCGGAAACTAATACTGGTCACACAGGAAAAGATAAAAGCACCCACTGTAAGAGGGTTCTCTATTCTTGTACTTAAGGCGGCGTTATGAGTTTTGTATTTAATTTCGATGCGATATCTGTGTTTCATCGTCAATGTGAAGGTTCACGGAATACATTGAACCTGCAGTGGTGTATCGGAAACTAATACTGGTCTCATAGGAAAGGATCAAAGCACAGACTCTAAGAAGTCTCACTCTACTTGCATTTAAGGCGGTATTGCGCCTTTTGTATTTAATTCCGATGTAATTTCACTGTTTCATCGTCAATGTGTGTGTAAAAGGATTACATTGAACCTGCAGTGGTGTATCGGAAACTAATACTAGTCCCATAGGAAAGGATCAAAGCACAGACACTAAGAAATCTCACTCTTCTTGCACATATTGCGGCATTGTGCCATTTGTATTTAACTCCGATGTAATTTCAGTGTTTCATCGTCAATGAGTATGTAAACTGAATACATTGAACCCGCAGTGGGTTATCGGAAACTAATAGCGGTCTCATATGAATGGATCAAAGCACAGACTCTAAGAACTCTCACCCTTCTTGCACTTAATGCGGCATGGTGCCTTTTGGATTGAATTCCGATGTAATTTCAGTGTTTCATCGTCAATGTGAATACCCAAGGAATACATTGAACCTGCAATGGTGTTTAGGAAACTAATACTGGGCTCATAAGAAAGGATCAAAGCACAGATACTAAGAAGTCTCACTCTTCTTGCACTTAAGGCAGCATAGTGCATTTTGCATTTAATTTCGATGTAATTTCAGTGTTTCATCGTCCATGTGAATGTCCACGGAATACATTGAACCTGCAGTGGTGTATCGGAAACTAATACTGGTCTCATAGGAAAGGATCAAAGCACAGACTCTAAGTAGTCTCACTCTTCTTGCACTTAAGGCGGCATTGTGCCTTTTGTATTTAATTCCGATGTAGTTTCAGTGTTTTATCGTCAATGTGTATGTAAAAGGAATACATCGACCCTGCAGTGGTGTATCGGAAACTAATACTGGTCTCATAGGAAAGGATCAAAGCACAGACTCTAAGAAGTCTCACTCTTCTTGCACTTAAGGCAGCATAGTGCCTTTTGCATTTAATTTCGATGTAATTTCAGTGTTTCATCGTCAATGTGTATGTCCAAGGAATACATTGAACCTGCAGTGGTGTATCGGAATCTAATACAGTTCTCACAGGAAAAGATCAAAGCACCGACTCAAAGAGAAGTCTCTATTCTTGTAATTAAGGCGGCGTTCTGCCTTTTGTATTTAATTCCGATGCCATTTCGGTGTTTCATCGTCAATGTGTAGGTCCAAGGAATACATTGAACCTGCAGTGGTGTATCGGAACTAATACTGGTCTCACAGGAAAGGATCAAAGTACAGACTCTAAAAAGTCTCGCTCTGCATGCACTTAAGTCGGCATTGTGCCTTTTGTATTTAAATCCGATGTAATTTCAGTGTTTCCTCGTAAATGTGTATGTCCAAGGAATACATTGAACATGCAGTGGTGTATCGGAAACTAATACTGGTCTCACACTAAAGGATCGAAGCACAGACTCTAAGAAGTCTCACTCTTCTTGCACTTAAGGCGGCAATGTGCCATTTGTATTGAATTCCGATGGAATTTCAGTGTTTCATCGTCAATGTGTATGTCCATGGATACATTGAATCTGCAGTCGTGTGTCGGAAACTAATACTGGTCTCACAGGAAAAGATAAAATCACCGACCGTAAGAGGAGTCTCTATTCTTGTAATTAAGGCGGCGTTATGAGTTTTGTATTTAATTTCGATGCGATATCTGTGTTTCATCGTCAATGTGAAGGTTCACGGAATACATTGAACCTGCAGTGGTGTATCGGAAACTAATACTGGTTACACAGGAAATGCTCAAAGCACCGACTGTAAGAAGAGTCTCTATTCTTGTACTTAATTCGGCACTGTGCCATTTGTATTTAATTCCGATGCGATTTCTGTGTTTCATCATCAATGTGAAGGTCCAAGGAATACATTGAACCTGCAGTGGTGTATCGGAAACTAATACTGGTCTCACAGGAAAGGATCAAACCACAGACTCTAAGAAGTCTCACTCTTCTTGAACTTATGGCGGCATTGTGCCTTTTGTATTTCAATCCGATGTAATTTCAGTGTTTCCTCGTCAATGTGTATGTCCAAGGAATACATTGAACGTGCAGTAGTGTATCGGAATATAATACTGGTCTCACAGGAAAGGATCAAAGCACAGACTCTAAGAAGTCTCACTCTTCTTGCACTTGAGGCGGCATTTTGCCTTTGTAATTAATTCCAATGTAATTTCAGTGTTTCATCGGCAATGTGTATGTAAACTAAATACTTTGAACCTGCAGTGGTGTATCGGAAACTAATACTGGTCTCATAGGAAAGGATCAAAGCACAGACTCTAAGAAGTCTCTACCTTCTTGCACTTATGGCGGCATTGCGCCCTTTGTATTTATTTCCGATGTATTTTCAGTGTTTCATCGTCATGTGAATGTCCAAGGAATATATTGAACCTGCAGTGGTGTATCGGAAACTAATACTGGTCTCACAGGAAAGGATCAAAGCACCGACTGTAAGAAGAGTCTCTATTCTTGTACTCAAGGCGGCATTGTGCGTTTTGAATTTAATTCCGATGCGATTTCTGTGTTTCATCGTCAATGTGAAGGTCCAAGGAATACATTGACCGTGCAGAGGTGTATCGGAAACTAATACTGGTCTCATAGGAAAGGATCAAAGCACAGACTCTAAGAAGTCTCACTCTTCCTGCATTTAACGCGGCATTGTGTCTTTTGTATTTAATTCCGATGTAAATTCAGTGTTTCATCGTCAATGTGTATGTAAAAGGATTACATTGAACCTGCAGTGGTGTATCGGAAACTAATACTTGTCTCATAGGAAAGGATCAAAGCACAGACTCTAAGAAGTCTCACTCTTCTTGCATTTAAGGCGGTATTGTGCCTTTTGTATTTAATTCCGATGTAATTTCACTGTTTCATCGTCAATGTGTATGTAAAAGGATTACATTGAACCTGCAGTGGTGTATCGGAAACTAATACTGGTCCCATAGGAAAGGATCAAAGCACAGACACTAAAAATCTCACTCTTCTTGCACTTATTGCGGCATTGTGCCATTTGTATTTAACTCCGATGTAATTTCAGTGTTTCATCGTCAATGAGTATGTAAACTGAATACATTGAACCCGCAGTGGGTTATCGGAAACTAATAGCGGTCTCATAGGAATGGATCAAAGCACAGACTCTAAGAAGTCTCACCCTTCTTGCACTTAATGCGGCATTGTGCCTTTTGGATTTAATTCCGATGTAATATCAGTGTTTCATCGTCAATGTGAATGTCCAAGGAATACATTGAACCTGCAATGGTGTATAGGAAACTAATACTGGGCTCATAGGAAAGGATCAAAGCACAGATACTAAGAAGTCTCACTCTTCTTGCACTTAAGGCAGCATAGTGCCTTTTGCATTTAATTTCGATGTAATTTCAGTGTTTCATCGTCCATGTGAATGTCCACGGAATACATTGAACCTGCAGTGGTGTATCGGAAACCAATACTGGTCTCATAGGAAAGGATCAAAGCACAGACTCTAAGTAGTCTCACTCTTCTTGCACTTAAGGCGGCATTGTGCCTTTTGTATTTAATTCCGACGTAATTTAAGTGTTTTATCGTCAATGTGTATGTATAAGGAATACATCGAACCTGCAGTGGTGTATCGGAAACTAATACTGGTCTCATAGGAAAGGATCAATGCACAGACTCTAAGAAGTCTCACTCTTCTTGCACTTAAGCCAGCATAGTGCCTTTTGCATTTAATTTCGACGTAATTTCAGTGTTTCATCGTCCATGTGAATGACCAAGGAATACATTGAACCTGCAGTGGTGTATCCGAAACTCATACGGGTCTCACGGGAAAAGATCAAAGCACCGACTGTAAGAAGAGTCTCTATTCTTATACTTAAGGTGGCATTGTGGCTTTTGTATTTAATTCCGATGCGATTTCTGTATTTCATCGTCAATGTGAAGGTCCAAAGAATACATTGAACGTGCAGTGGTGGGTCGGAAACTAATGCTGGTCTCATAGGAAAGGATCAAAGCACAGACTCCAAGGTGTCTCACTCTTCTTGCACTTAAGGCGAAATGTCGCCTTTTGTATTTATTTCCGATGTATTTTCAGTGTTTCATCGTCATGTGAATGTCCAAGGAATATATTGAACCTGCAGTGGTGTATCGGAAACTAATACTGGTCTCACAGGAAAGGATCAAAGCACCGACTGTAAGAAGAGTCTCTATTCTTGTATTCAAGGCGGCATTGTGCGTTTTGAATTTAATTCCGATGCGATTTCTGTGTTTCATCGTCAATGTGAAGGTCCAAGGAATACATTGACCGTGCAGTGGTGTATCGGAAACTAATACTGGTCTCATAGGAAAGGATCAAAGCACAGACCCTAAGAAGTCTCACTCTTCTTGCATTTAAGGCGGCATTGTGCCTTTTGTATTTAATTCCGATGTAAATTCAGTGTTTCATCGTCAATGTGTATGTAAAAGGATTACATTGAACCTCCAGTGGTGTATCGGGAACTAATACGGGTCAAATAGGAAAGGATCAAAGCACAGACTCTAAGAAGTCTCACTCTTCTTGCATTTAAGGCGCTATTGTGCCTTTTGTATTTAATTCCGATGTAATTTCACTGTTTCATCGTCAATGTGTATGTAAAAGGAATACATTGGACCTGCAGTGGTGTATCGGAAACTAATACTGGTCTCATAGGAAAGGATCAAAGCACAGACACTAAGAAATCTCACTCTTCTTGCACTTATTGCGGCATTGTGCCATTTGTATTTAACTCAGATGTAATTTCAGTGTTTCATCGTCAATGAGTATGTAAACTGAATACATTGAACCTTCAGTGGGTTATCGGAAACTAATAGTGGTCTCATGGGAAAGGATCAAAGCACAGACTCTAAGAAGTCTCACCCTTCTTGCACTTAAGGTGGCATTGTGACTTATGGATTTAATTCCGATGTAATTTCAGTGTTTCATCGTCAATGTGAATGTCCAAGGAATACATTGAACCTACAATGGTGTATAGGAAACTAATACTGGGCTCATAGGAAAGGATCAAAGCACAGACTCTAAGAAGTCTCACTCTTCTTGCACTTAAGGCAGCATAGTGCCTTTTGCATTTAATTTCGATGTAATTTCAGTGTTTCATCGTCCATGTGAATCTCCACGGAATACATTGAACCTGCAGTGGTGTATCGGAAACTAATACTGGTCTCACAGGAAAGGATCAGAGCACCGACTGTAAGAAGCGTCTCTATTCTTGTACTTAAGGCGGCATTGTGCCTTTTGTATTTAATTCCGATGCGATTTCTGTGTTTCATCGTCAATGTGAAGGTCCAAGGAATACATTGACCAGGTAGTGGTGTATCGGAAACTAATACTGGTCTCATAGGAAAGGTTCAAAGCACAGACTCTAAGAAGTCTCACTCCCCTTGCACTGAGGGCGGCATTGTGCCTTTTGTATTTAATTCCGATGTAATTTCAGTGTTTCATCGTCCATGCGAAATTCCAAGGAATACATTGAACCTGCAGTGGTGTATCGGAAAATAATACTGGTATCATAGGAAAGGATCAAAGCACAGACTCTAAGAAGTCTCACTCTTCTTGCACTTAAGGCGGCATTGGGCCTTTTGTATTTAATTGCGAAGTAATTTCAGTGTTTAATCGTCAATGTGAATGTCCAAGGGATACATTGAACGTGCAGTGGTGTATCGGAAACTAATACTGGCCTCACAGGAAAGGATCAAAGCTCAGACTGAAAGAAGAGTCTCTATTCTTGTACTTAAGGCGGCATTTTGCCTTTTGTATTTAATTCCGATATAATTTCAGTGCTTCTTCGTCAATGTGTATGTAAAAGGAATACATTGAACCTGCAGTGGTGTATCGGAAGCTAATACTGGTCTCACAGGAAAGGATCAAAACACAGACTCTAAGAAGTCACAAACTTCTTGCACTTAAGGCGCCATTGTGCCTTTGTATTTAATTCCGATGTAATTTCAGTGTTTCATCATCAATGTGTATGTAAAAGAAATACATTGAACCTGCAGTGGTGTATCGGAAACTAATACTGGTCTGATAGGAATGGATCAAAGCACAGACTCTAAGAAGTCTCACTCTTCTAGCACTTAAGGCGGCATTGTGCCTTTTGTATTTAATTCCGATGTAATTTCAGTGTTTCATCGTCCATGTGAATATCCAAGGAATACATTGAACCTGCAGTGGTGTAATGGAAACTAATACTGCTCTCATAGGAAAGGATCAAAGCACAGACTCTAAGAGTCTCACTCTTTTTGCACTTAAGGCGGCATTGTGCCTTTTGTACTTAATTACGATGTAATTTCAGTGTTTCATCGTCAATGTGAATGTCCAAGGAATACATTGAACCTGCTGTGTTGTATCGGAAACTAAGTCTGGTCTCATAGGAAAGGATCAGAGAACAGACTCTAAGAAGTCTCACTCATCTTGCACTTAAGGCGGCATTGTGCCTTTTGTATTTAATTCCGATGTAATTTCAGTGTGTCATCGTCAATGTGTATGTAAAAGGAATACATTGAACCTGCTGTGTTGAATCGGAAACTAATACTGGTCTCATAGGAAAGGATCAGAGCACAAACTCTAAGAAGTCTCACTCTTCTTGCACTTAAGGCGGCATTGTGCCTTTTGTATTTAATTCCGATGTAATTTCAGTGTTTCATCGTCAAAGCGTATGTAAAAGGAGTACATTGAACCTGCAATGGAGTATCGGAAACTAACACTGGTCTCACAGGAAAGGATCAAAGCACAGACTCTAAGAAGTCTTACTCTTCTTGCACTTAAGGCGGCATTGTGCCTTCTGAACTTAATTCCGATGTAATTTCAGTGTTTCATCGTCAATATGAATGTCCAAGTAATTCATAGAACCATCAGTGGTGTATCGGAAAGGAATACTGGTCTCACAGGAAAGGATCAAACACCGATTGTAAGAAGAGTCAAATTCTTGTACTTAAGGCGGCGTTGTGCCTTCTGTATTTAATTCCGATGCGATTTCTGTGTTTCATCGTCAATGTGAAGGTCCAAGGAATACATTGAACCTGCAGAGGTGTATCGGAAACTAAGTCTGGTCTCACAGGAAAGGATCAAAGCACTGACTCTAAGAAGTCTCAATCTTCTTGCGCTTAAGGCGGCATTGTGCCTTTTGTATTTAATTCCGAAGTAATATCAGTGTTTCATCGTCAATGTGAAGGTCCAAGGAATATATTGAACGTGCAGTGGTGTATCGGAAACTAATACTGGTCTCACAGGAAAGGATCAAAGCACAGACTCTGAGAAGTCTCACTCTTCTTGCACTTAAGGCGGCATTGTGCCTTTGTATTTCATTCCGATGTAATTTCAGTGTTTCATCGTCAATGTGTATGTAAACGGAATACATTGAACCTGCAGTGGTGTATCGGAAACTAATACTGGTCTCATAGGAAAGGATCAAAGCACAGACTAAAAGAAGCCTCACTCTTCTTGCATTTAAGGCGGCATTGTGTCTTTTGTATTTAATTCCGATGTAATTTCAGTGTTTCATCGTCAATGTGAATGTCCAAGGAATACATTGCACCTGCAGTGGTGTATCGGAAACTAATACTGGTCTCATAGGAAAGGATCAAAGCACCGACTGTAAGAAGAGTCTCTATTCTTGTAATTAAGGCGGCATTGTGCCTTTTGTATTTAATTCCGATGCGATTTCTGTGTTTCATCGTCAATGTGAAGGTCCAAGGAATACATTGACCCTGCAGTGGTGTATCGGAAACTAATACTGGTCTCATAGGAAAAGATCAAGGCACAGACTCTAAGAAGTCTCACTCTTCTTGCACTTAATTCTCCATTGTGCCTTTTGTATTTAATTCCGAAGTAATTTCAGTGTTTCATCGTCAATGTGTATGTAAACGGAATTCATTGAACCTGCAGTGGTGTATCGGAAACTAATACTGGTCTCATAGGAATGGATCAAAGCACAGACTCTAAGAAGTCTCACTCTTCTTGCACTTAATTCGGCATTGTGCCTTTTGTATTTAATTCCGAAGTAATTTCAGTGTTTCATCGTCAATGTGAATGTCCAAGGGATACATTAAACGTGCAGTGGTGTATCGGAAACTAATACTGGCCTCACAGGAAAGGTTCAAAGCAAAGACTCTAAGAAGTCTCACTCTTCTTGCACTTAAGGCGGCATGGTGCCTTTTGTATTTAATTCCGATGTAATTTCAGTGTTTCATCGTCCATGTGAATTTCCAAGGAATACATTGAACCTGCAGTGGTGTATCGGAAAATAATACTGGTCTCATAGGAAAAGATCAAGGCACAGACTCTAAGAAGTCTCACTCTTCTTGCACTTAATTCGGCATTGTGCCTTTTGTATTTAATTCCGAAGTAATTTCAGTGTTTCATCGTCAATGTGAATGTCCAAGGGATACATTAAACGTGCAGTGGTGTATCGGAAACTAATACTGGCTCACAGGAAAGGATCAAAGCTCAGACTGTAAGAAGAGTCTCTATTCTTGTACTTAAGGCGGCATTTTGCCTTTTGTATTTAATCCGGATGTAATTTCAGTGCTTCTTCGTCAATGTGTATGTCAAAGGAATACATTGAACCTGCAGTGGTGTATCGGAAGGTAGTACTGGTCTCATAGGAAAGGATCAAAAGCACGGACTCTAAGAAGTCTCAATCTTCTTGCACTTAAGGCGGTATTGTACCTTTGTATTTAATTCCGATGTAATTTCAGTGTTTCATCATCAATGTGTATGTAAAAGGAATACATTGAACCTGCAGTGGTGTATCGGAAACTAATACTGGTCTCATAGGAATGGATCAAAGCACAGACTCTAAGAAGTCTCACTCTTCTTGCACTTAAGGCGGCATTGTGCCTTTTGTATTTAATTCAGATGTAATTTCAGTGTTTCATCGTCCATGTGAATGTCCAAGGAATACATTGAACCTGCAGTGGTGTAATGGAAACTAATACTGGTCTCATAGGAAAGGATCAAAGCACAGACTCTAAGAAGTCTCACTCTTCTTGCACTTAAGGCGGCATTGTGCCTTTTGTATTTAATTCCGATGTAATTTCAGTGTTTCATCGTCAATGTAAATGTCCGAGGAATACATTGAACCTGCAGTGGTGTATCGGAAACTAATACTTGTCTCACAGGAAAGGATCAAAGCACCGACAGTAAGAAGAGTCTCTATTCTTATACTTAAGGCGGCATTGTGGCTTTTGTTTTTAATTCCGATGCGATTTCTGTGTTTCATCGTCAATGTGAAGGTCCAAGGAATATATTGACCCTGCTGTGTTGTATAGGAAACTAATACTGGTCTCACAGAAAGGATCAAATCGCAGACTCTAAGAAGTCTGACTCATCTTGCACTTAAGGCATCATTCTGCCCTTTGTATTTAATTCCGATGTAATTTCAGTGTTTCATCGTCAATGTAAAAGGAATACATTGAACCTGCAGTGGTGTATCGGAAACTAATACTGGTCTCATAGGAAAGGATCAAAGCACAGACTCTAAGAAGTCTCAATGTTCTTGCATTTAAGGTGGCAATGTGCATTTTGTATTTAATTCCGATGTAATTTCAGTGTTTCATCGTCAATGTGAATTTCCAAGGAATACATTGAACGAGCAGTGGTGTATCGGAAACTAATACTGGTCTCACAGGAAAGGATCAAAGCTCAGACTGTAAGAAGAGTCTCTTTTCTTGTACTTAAGGCGGCATTGTGCCTTTTCTATTTAATTCCGATGTAATTTCTGTGTTTCATCGTCAATGTGTATGTAAAAGGAATACATTGAACCTGCTGTAGCGTATCGGAAAATAATACTGGTCTCATAGGAAAGGATCAAAGTACAGACTCTAAGAAGTATCACTCTTCTTGCACTTAAGGCGGCATTGTGCCTTTTGTAATTAATTCCGAAGTAATTTCAGTGTTTCATCGTCATTGGGAATGTCCAAGGAATACATTGATCGTGCAGTGGTGTATCGGAAACTAATACTGGTCTCACAGGAAAGGATCAAAACACAGAGTGAAAGAAGAGTCTCTATTCTAGTACTTAAGGCGGCATTGTGCCTTTTGTATTTTATTGCTATGCGATTTCTGTGTTTCATCGTCAATGTGAATTTCCAAGGAATACATTGACCCTGCAGTGGTGTATCGGAAACTAATACTAGTCTCATAGGAAAGGATCAAACACAGACTCTTAGAAGTCTCACTCTTCTTGCATTTAAGGCGGCATTATGCCTTTTGTATTTAATTCCGATGTAATTTCAGTGTTTCATCGTCAATGTGTATGTAAGAGGAATACATTGAACCTGCAGTGTTGTATCGTAAACTAATACTGGTCTTATAGGAAAGGATCAAAGCACAGACTCTAAGAAGTCTCACTCTTCTTGCATTTAAGGCGGAATTGTGCCTTTTGTATTTAATTCTGATGTAATTTCAGTGTTTCATCGTCAATGTGTATGTAAAAGAAATACATTGAACCTGCAGTGGTGTATCGGTAACTAATGCTGGTCTCATAGGAAAGGATCAAAGCACAGACTGTAAGAAGTCTCACTCTTCTTGCATTTAAGACGGCATTGTGCCTTTTGTATTTAATCCCGATGTAATTTCAGTGTTTCATCGTCAATGTGTATGTAAAAGGAATACATTGAACCTGCAGTGGTGTGTCGGAAACAAATACTGTTCTCATAGGAAAGGATCAAAGCACAGACTCTAAGAAGTCTCACTCTTCTTGCATTTAAGGCGGCATTGTGCCTTTTGTAATTAATTCCAATGTAATTACAGTGTTTCATCGTCAATGTGTATGTAAAAGGAATACATTGAACCTGCGGTGGTGTATCGGAAACTAATACTGGACTCACATTAAAGGATCAGAGCACCGACTGTAAGAAGAGTCTCTATTCTTGTACTTAAGGCGGCGTTGTGCCTTTTGTATTTAATCTCGATGCGTTTTCTGTGTTTCATCGTCAATGTGAAGGTCCAAGCAATACATTGAACCTGCAGTGGTGTATCGGAAACTAAAACTGGACTCACAGGAAAGGATCAAAGCACAGACTCAATGAAGTCTCTATCTTCTTGCACTTAAGGCGGCATTGTGCCTTTTGTGTTTAATTCCGATGTAATTTCAGTGTTTCATCGTCAATGTGTATGTAAAAGGAATACATTGAACCTGCAGTGGTGTATTGGAACCTAATACTGGTCTCATAGGAAAGGATCAAAGCACAGACTCTACAAAGTCTCACTCTTCTTGCATTTAAGGCGGCATTGTGAATTTTGTATTTAATTCCTATGCAATTTCAGTGTTTCATCGTCAATGTGACAGTCCAAGCAGTACATTGAACCTGCAGTGGTGTAACGGAAACTAATACTGGTCTCACAGGAAAGGATCAAAGCACCGACTGTAATAAGAGTCTCTATTCTTGTACTTAAGGCGGTATTGTGCCTTTTGTATTTAATTCCGATGCGATTTCTGTGTTTCATCCTCAATGTGAAGGTCCAAGGAATACATTGATCTTGCAGTGGTGTATCGGAAACTAATACTGGTCTCACAGGGAATGCTCAAAGCACCGACTGTAAGAAGAGTCTCTATTGTTGTACTTAAGGCGGCATTGTGTCTTTTGTATTTAATTCCGATGCGATTTCTGTGTTTCATCGTGAATGTGAATGTATAAGGAATACATTGAACCTGCAGTGGTGTGTCGGAAACTAATACTGGTCTCACAGGAAAGGATCAAATCACAGACTCTAAGAAGTCTCACTCTTCTTGCACGTAAGGCGGCATTGTGCCTTTTGTACTTAATTCCGATGTAATTTCAGTGTTTCATCGTCAATGTGTATGTAAGAGGAATACATTGAACCTGCAGTGGTGTATCGTAAACTAATACTGGTCTTATAGGAAAGGATCAAAGCAGAGACTCTAAGAAGTCTCACTCTTCTTGCATTTAAGGCGGAATTGTGCCTTTTGTATTTAATTCTGATGTAATTTCAGTGTTTCATCGTCAATGTGTATGCAAAAGGAATACATTGATTCTGCAGTGGTGTATCGGTAACTAATACTGGTCTCATAGGAAAAGATCAAAGCACAGACTGTAAGAAGTCTCACTCTTCTTGCATTTAAGGCGGCATTGTGCATTTTGTATTTAATTCCGATGTAATTTCAGTGTTTCATTCGCAATGTGTACGTAAAACGAATACATTCAACCTGCAGTGGTGTATCGGAAACTAATACTGGTCTCACAGGAAATTATCAAAGCACAGACTCTAAGGTGTCTCACTCTTCTTGCATTTAAGGCGGCATTGTGCCTTTTGTATTTAATTCCGATGTAATTTCAGTGTTTCATCGTCAATGTGACAGTCCAAGGAGTACATTGAACCTGCAGTGGTGTATCGGAAACTAATACTGGTCTCACAGGAAAGGATCAAAGCACCGACTGTGATAAGAGTCTCTATTCTTGTACTTAAGGCGGTATTGTGCCTTTTGTATTTAATTCCGATGCGATATCTGTGTTTCATCCTCAATGTGAAGGTCCAAGGAATACATTGATCTTGCAGTGGTGTATCGGAAACTAATACTGGTCTCACAGGAAAGGATCAAAACACAGAGTGAAAGAAGAGTCTCTATTCTAGTACTTAAGGCGGCATTGTGTCTTTTGTATTTAATTCCGATGCGATTTCTGTGTTTCATCGTCAATGTGAATGTATAAGGTATACATTGAACCTGCAGTGGTGTGTCGGAAACTAATACTGGTCTCACAGGAAAGGATCAAATCACAGACTCTAAGAAGTCTCACTCTTCTTGCACGTAAGGCGGCATTGTGCCTTTTGTAATTAATTCCGAAGTAATTTCAGTGTTTCATCGTCATTGGGAATGTCCAAGGAATACATTGATCGTGCAGTGGTGTATCGGAAACTAATACTGGTCTCACAGGAAAGGATCAAAACACAGAGTGAAAGAAGAGTCTCTATTCTAGTACTTAAGGCGGCATTGTGCCTTTTGTATTTTATTGCTATGCGATATCTGTGTTTCATCGTCAGTGTGAATTTCCAAGGAATACATTGACCCTGCAGTGGTGTATCGGAAACTAATACTAGTCTCATAGGAAAGGATCAAACACAGACTCTTAGAAGTCTCACTCTTCTTGCATTTAAGGCGGCATTGTGCCTTTTGTATTTAATTCCGATGTAATTTCAGTGTTTCATCGTCAATGTGTATGTAAGAGGAATACATTGAACCTGCAGTGGTGTATCGTAAACTAATACTGGTCTTATAGGAAGGGATCAAAGCACAGACTCTAAGAAGTCTCACTCTTCTTGCATTTAAGGCGGAATTGTGCCTTTTGTATTTAATTCTGATGTAATTTCAGTGTTTCATCGTCAATGTGTATGTAAAAGGAATACATTGAACCTGCAGTGGTGTATCGGTAACTAATGCTGGTCTCATAGGAAAGGATCAAAGCACAGACTGTAAGAAGTCTCACTCTTCTTGCATTTAAGACGGCATTGTGCCTTTTGTATTTAATCCCGATGTAATTTCAGTGTTTCATCGTCAATGTGTATGTAAAAGGAATACATTGAACCTGCAGTGGTGTGTCGGAAACAAAAACTGTTCTCATAGGAAAGGATCAAAGCACAGACTCTAAGAAGTCTCACTCTTCTTGCATTTAAGGCGGCATTGTGCCTTTTGTAATTAATTCCAATGTAATTACAGTGTTTCATCGTCAATGTGTATGTAAAAGGAATACATTGAACCTGCAGTGGTGTATCGGAAACTAATACTGGACTCACAGGAAAGGATCAGAGCACCGACTGTTAGAAGAGTCTCTATTCTTGTACTTAAGGCGGCGTTGTGCCTTTTGTATTTAATCTCGATGCGTTTTCTGTGTTTCATCGTCAATGTGAAGGTCCAAGCAATACATTGAACCTGCAGTGGTGTATCGGAAACTAAAACTGGACTCACAGGAAAGGATCAAAGCACAGACTCAATGAAGTCTCTATCTTCTTGCACTTAAGGCGGCATTGTGCCTTTTGTGTTTAATTCCGATGTAATTTCAGTGTTTCATCGTCAATGTGTATGTAAAAGGAATACATTGAACCTGCAGTGGTGTATTGGAACCTAATACTGGTCTCATAGGAAAGGATCAAAGCACAGACTCTACAAAGTCTCACTCTTCTTGCATTTAAGGCGGCATTGTGCCTTTTGTATTTAATTCCGATGTAATTTCAGTGTTTCATCGTCAATGTGAATGTCCGACGAATACATTGAACCTGCAGTGGTGTATCGGAAACTAAAACTGGTCTCACAGGAAAGGATCAAAGCACTGACTCTAAGAAATCCCACTCTTCTTGCATTTAAGGCGGAATTGTGCCTATTGTAATTAATTCCGATGTATTTTCAGTGTTTCATCGTCAATGTGTATGTAAAAGGAATACATTGAACCTGCAGTGGTATATCGGAAACTAATACTAATCTCATAGGAAAGGATCAAAGTACAGACTCTAAGAAGTCTCACTCTTCTTGCATTTAAGGCGGCATTGTGCCTTTTGTATTTAATTGCGATGTAATTTCAGTGTTTCATTCGCAATGTGTACGTAAAACGAATACATTCAACCTGCAGTGGTGTATCGGAAACTAATACTGGTCTCACAGGAAAGGATCAAAGCACCGACTGTAATAAGAGTCTCTATTCTTGTACTTAAGGCGGTATTGTGCCTTTTGTATTTAATTCCGATGCGATTTCTGTGTTTCATCCTCAATGTGAAGGTCCAAGGAATACATTGATCTTGCAGTGGTGTATCGGAAACTAATACTGGTCTCACAGGGAATGCTCAAAGCACCGACTGTAAGAAGAGTCTCTATTGTTGTACTTAAGGCGGCATTGTGTCTTTTGTATTTAATTCCGATGCGATTTCTGTGTTTCATCGTGAATGTGAATGTATAAGGAATACATTGAACCTGCAGTGGTGTGTCGGAAACTAATACTGGTCTCACAGGAAAGGATCAAATCACAGACTCTAAGAAGTCTCACTCTTCTTGCACGTAAGGCGGCATTGTGCCTTTTGTACTTAATTCCGATGTAATTTCAGTGTTTCATCGTCAATGTGTATGTAAGAGGAATACATTGAACCTGCAGTGGTGTATCGTAAACTAATACTGGTCTTATAGGAAAGGATCAAAGCAGAGACTCTAAGAAGTCTCACTCTTCTTGCATTTAAGGCGGAATTGTGCCTTTTGTATTTAATTCTGATGTAATTTCAGTGTTTCATCGTCAATGTGTATGTAAAAGGAATACATTGATTCTGCAGTGGTGTATCGGTAACTAATACTGGTCTCATAGGAAAAGATCAAAGCACAGACTGTAAGAAGTCTCACTCTTCTTGCATTTAAGGCGGCATTGTGCCTTTTGTATTTAATCCCGATGTAATTTCCGTGTTTCATCGTCAATGTGTATGTAAAAGGAATACATTGAACCTGCAGTGGTGTGTCGGAAACAAATACTGTTCTCATAGGAAAGGATCAAAGCACAGACTCTAAGAAGTCTCACTCTTCTTGCATTTAAGGCGGCATTGTGCCTTTTGTAATTTATTCCAATGTAATTTCAGTGTTTCATCGTCAATGTGTATGTAAAAGGAATACATTGAACCTGCAGTGGTGTATCGGAAACTAATACTGGACTCACAGGAAAGGATCAGAGCACCAACTGTAAGAAGTGTCTCTATTCTTGTACTTAAGGCGGCGTTGTGCCATTTGTATTTAATCCCGATGCGTTTTCTGTGTTTCATCGTCAATGTGAAGGTCCAAGCAATACATTGAACCTGCAGTGGTGTATCGGAAACTAAAACTGGACTCACAGGAAAGGATCAAAGCACAGACTCAATGAAGTCTCTATCTTCTAGCTCTTAAGGCAGCATTGTGCCTTTTGTGTTTAATTCCGATGTAATTTCAGTGTTTCATCGTCAATGTGTATGTAAAAGGAATACATTGAACCTGCAGTGGTGAATCGGAACCTAATACTAGTCTCATAGGAAAGGATCAAAGCACAGACTCTACAAAGTCTCATTCTAGCATTTAAGGCGGCATTGTGCCTTTTGTATTTAATTCCGATGTAATTTCAGTGTTTCATCGTCAATGTGAATGTCCGAGGAATACATTGATCCTGCAGTGGTGTATCGGAAACTAAAACTGGACTCACAGGAAAGGATCAAAGCACAGACTCAATGAAGTCCCTATCTTCTTGCACTTAAGGTGGCATTGTGCCTTTTGTGTTTAATTCCGATGTATTTTCAGTGTTTCATCGTCAATGTGTATGTAAAAGGAATACATTGAACCTGCAGTGGTATATCGGAAACTAATACTAATCTCATAGGAAAGGATCAAAGTACAGACTCTAAGAAGTCTCACTCTTCTTGCATTTAAGGCGGCATTGTGCATTTTGTATTTAATTCCGATGTAATTTCAGTGTTTCATTCGCAATGTGTACGTAAAACGAATACATTCAACCTGCAGTGGTGTATCGGAAACTAATACTGGTCTCATAGGAAATTATCAAAGCACAGACTCTAAGGTGTCTCACTCTTCTTGCATTTAAGGCGGCATTGTGCCTTTTGTATTTAATTCCGATGTAATTTCAGTGTTTCATCGTCAATGTGACAGTCCAAGGAGTACATTGAACCTGCAGTGGTGTATCGGAAACTAATACTGGTCTCACAGGAAAGGATCAAAGCACCGACTGTAATAAGAGTCTCTATTCTTGTACTTAAGGCGGTATTGTGCCTTTTGTATTTAATTCCGATGCGATATCTGTGTTTCATCCTCAATGTGAAGGTCCAAGGAATACATTGATCTTGCAGTGGTGTATCGGAAACTAATACTGGTCTCACAGGGAATGCTCAAAGCACCCACTGTAAGAAGAGTCTCTATTGTTGTACTTAAGGCGGCATTGTGTCTTTTGTATTTAATTCCGATGCGATTTCTGTGTTTCATCGTCAATGTGAATGTATAAGGAATACATTGAACCTGCAGTGGTGTGTCGGAAACTAATACTGGTCTCACAGGAAAGGATCAAATCACAGACTCTAAGAAGTCTCACTCTTCTTGCACGTAAGGCGGCATTGTGCCTTTTGTACTTAATTCCGATGTATGTTCAGTGTTTCATCGTCAATGTGTATGTAAAAGGAAGACATTGAACCTGCAGTGGTGTATCGGAAACTAATACTGGTCTCATAGGAAAGGATCAAAGCACAGACTGTAAGAAGAGTCCCTATTCTTGTACTTAAGGCGGCATTGTGCCTTTTGTATTTAATTCCGATGTAATTTCAGTGTTTAATCGTCAATGTGTAGGTAAAAGGAATACATTGAACCTGCAGCGGTGTATCGGAAATTAATACTGGTCTCATAGGAAAGGATCAAAGCACAGACTCGAAGAAGGCTCACTCCTTTTGCACATAAGGAGGCATTGTGCCGTTTGTATTTAATTCCGATGTAATTTCAGTGTTTCATCGTCAATGTGAATGTCCATGGAATACATTGAACCTGCAGTGGTGTATCGGAAACTAATACTGGTCTCACACGAAAGGACAAAAGCACCGACTGTAAGAAGAGTCTCTATTCTTGTACTTAAGGCGGCCTTGTGCCTTTTGTATTTAATTCTGATGCGATTTCTGTGATTCATCGTCAATGTGAAGGTCCAAGGAATACATTGAACCTGCAGTGGTGTATCGGAAACTAATACTGGTCTCACAGGGAATGCTCAAAGCACCGACTGTAAGAAGAGTCTCTATTCTTGTACTTAAGGCGGCATTGTGCCTTTTGTATTTAATTCCGATGCGATATCTGTGTTTCATCGTCAATGTGAAGGTCCAAGAAATACATTGATCCTGCAGTGCTGTATCGGAAACTAATACTGGTCTCACAGGGAATGCTCAAAGCACCGACTGTACGAAGAGTCTCTATTCTTGTACTTAAGGCGGCATTGTGCCTTTTGTATTTAATTCCGATGCGATTTCTGTGTTTCATCGTCAATGTGAAGGTCCAAGGAATACATTGAACCTGCAGTGGTGTATCGGATACTAATACTGGTCTCATAGGAAAGGATCAAAGCACAGACTCTACGAAGTCTCACTCTTCTTGCATTTAAGGCGGCATTGTGCTTTTTGTATTTAATTCCGATGTTATTTCAGTGTTTCATCGTCAATGTGAATGTCCAAGGAATACATTGATCCTGCAGTGGAGTATCGGAAACTAACACTGGTCTCACAGGAAAGGG
This sequence comes from Schistocerca americana, assembly GCF_021461395.2. NCBI lineage: Eukaryota > Metazoa > Arthropoda > Insecta > Orthoptera > Acrididae > Schistocerca > Schistocerca americana. Next base: position 22,981,695 of record NW_025725371.1, read on the forward strand.
TCAAAGCACAGAATCTAAGAAGTCTCACTCTTCTTGTACTTAAGGCGGCATTGTGCCTTTTGTATTTAATTCCGATGTAATTTCAGTGTTTCGTCGTCAATGTGAATGTCCGAAGAATACATAGAACCAGCACTGGTATATCGGTAACTAATACTGGTCTCACAGGAGAGGATCAAAGCACCGACTGTAAGAAGAGTCTCAATTCTTCTACTTAAGGCGGCGTTGTGCATTATGTATATAAATCCGATGCGATTTTTGTGTTTCGTCGTCAATGTGAATGTCCAAGGAATACATTGAACTTGCAGTGGTGTATCGGAAACTAATACTGGTCTCACAGGAAAGGATCAAAGTACCGACTGGAAGAAGAGTCTATATTCTAGTACTTAAGGCGGCATTGTGCCTTTTGTATTTAATTCCGATGCGATTTCTGTGTTTTGTCGTCAATGTGAAGGTCCAAGGAATACATTGAACCTGCAGTGGTGTATCGGAAAATAATACTGGTCTCACAGGAAAGGATCAAAGCACAGACTCTAAGAAGTCTCACTCTTCATGCACTTAAGGTGGCATTGTGCCTTTTGCATTTAATTCCGATGTAATTTCAGTGTTTCATCGTCAATGTATATGCAAAAGGAATACATTGAACCTGCAGTGGTGTATCGGAAACTAATACTGATCTCATAGGAAAGAATCAAAGCACAGACTCTAAGAAATCTCACTCTTCTTGCATTTAAGGCGGCATTGTGCCTTTTGTATTTAATTCCGATGTAATGTCAGTGTTTCATCGTCAATGTGAATGTACAAGGAATACATTGATCCTGCAGTGGCGTATCGGAAGCTAATACTGGTCTCACAGGAAAGGATCAAAGCACCGACTGTAAGAAGAGTCTCTATTCTTGTACTTAAGGCGGCATTGTGCCTTTTCTATTTCATTCCGACGCGATTTCTGTGTTTCATCGTCAATGTGAAGGTCCAAGGAATACATTGAACCTGCAGTGGTGTATCGGAAACTAATACTGGTCTCTCAGGAAGGGATCAAAGCACAGACTCTAAGAAGTCTCACTCTTCTTGCACTTATCAAGGCATTTTGCCTTTTGCATTTAATTCCGATGCAATGTCAGTGTTTCATCGTCAATGTGTATGTACCAGGAATACATTGAACCTGCTGTGGTGTACCGGTAACTAATACTGGCCTGTCAGGAATGGATGAAAGCACAGACTCTAAGAAGTCTCACTCTTCTTGCACTTAAGGCAGCATTGTGCCTTTTGTATTTAATTCCGATGTTATTTCAGTGTTTCATCATCAATGTGAATATCCAAGGAATACGTAGAACCTGCAGTGGTGTATCGGAAACTAATACTGGTCTCACAGGAATGGATCAAAGCACCGACTGTAAGAAGAGTCTCTATTCTTGTACTTAAGGCGGCATTGTGCCTTTTGTATTTAACTCCGACCCGATTTCTGTGTTTCGTCGTTACTGTGAAGGTCCTAGGAATACATTTAACCAGCAGTGGTGTATCGGAAACGAGTACTGGTCTCACAGGAAAGGATCAAAACACAGACTCTAAGAAGTCTCACTCTTCTTGCACTTAAGGCGGCATTGTGCCTTTTGTATTTAATTCCGATGTAATTTCAGTGTTTCATCGTCAATGTGTATGTAAAAGAAATACATTGAACCTGCAGTGGTGTATCGGAAACAGATACTGGTCTCATAGGAAAGGATCAAAGCACAGACTATAAGAAGTCTCACTCCTTTTGCACTTAAGGTGGCATTGTGCATTTTGTATTTAATTCCGATGTAATTTCAGTGTTTCATCGTCAATGTGAATATCCAAGGAATACATAGAACCAGCACTGGTATATCGGTAACTAATACTGGTCTCACAGGAGAGGATCAAAGCACCGACTGTAAGAAGAGTCTCAATACTTCTAGTTAAGGCGGCGTTGTGCATTTTGTATTTAATTCCGATGCGATTTTTGTGTTTCGTCTTCAATGTGAATGTCCAAGGAATACATTGAACTTGTAGTGGTGTATCGGAAACTAATACTGGTGTCACAGGAAAGGATCATAGCACCGACTGTAAGAAGAGTCTATATTCTAGTACTTAAGGCGGCATTGTGACTTTTGTATTTAATTCCGATGCGATTTCTGTGTTTTGTCGTCAATGTGAAGGTCCAAGGAATACATTGAACCTGCAGTGGTGTATCGGAAAATAATACTGGTCTCACAGGAAAGGATCAAAGCACAGACTCTAAGAAGTCTCACTCTTCTTGCACTTAAGGTTGCATTGTGCCTTTTGTATTTAATTCCGATGTAATTTCAGTGTTTCATCGTCAATGTGTATGTAAAAGGAATATATTGAACCTGCAGTGGTGTATCGGAAACTAATACTGGTCTCATAGGAAAGGATCAAAGCACAGACTAAAAGAAGTCTCACTCCTTTTCACTTAAGGTGGCATTGTGCATTTTGTATTTAATTCCGATGTAGTTTCAGTGTTTCATCGTCAATGTGAATATCCAAGGAATACATAGATCCTGCAGTGGTGTATCGGAAACTAATACTGGTCCCATAGGAAAGGATCAAAGCACAGACTCTAAGAAGTCTCACTCCTTTTGTTCTTAAGGTGGCATTGTGCCTTTTGTATTTAATTCCGATGTAATATCAGTGTTTCATCGTCAATGTGTTTGTAAAAGGAATACATTGAACCTGCAGTGGTGTATCGGAAACTAATATTGGTCTCATAGGAAAGGATCAAAGCACAGACTATAAGAAGTCCCACTCCTTTTGCACTTACAGTGGCATTGTGCATTTTGTATTTAATTCCGATGTAAGTTCAGTGTTTCATCGTCAATGTGTATGTAAAAGGAATACATTGAACCTGCAGTGGTGTATCGGAAACTAATACTGGTCTCATAGGAAAGGATCAAAGCACAGACTATTAGAGATCTCACTCCTTTTGCACTTAAGGTGGCATTGTGCCTTTTGTATTTAATTCCGATGTAATTTCAGTGTTTCATCGTCAATGTGTATGTAAAAGGAATGCATTGAACCTGCAGTGGTGTATCGGAAACTAATACTGGTCTCACAGGAAAGGATCAAAGCACAGACTGTAAGAAGAGTCTCTATTCTTGTACTTAAGGCGGCATTGTGCCGTTTGTATTTAATTCCGACGCGATTTCTTGTTTTAATCGTTTATGTGAAGGTGCAAGGAATACATTGAACCTGCAGTGGTGTATCGGAAACGAATACTGGTCTCACAGGAAAGGATCAAAGAACAGACTTTAAGAAGTCTCACTCCTCTTGTACTTAAGGTGGCATTTTGCCTTTTGTATTTCATTCAGATGTAATATCAGTGTTTCATCGTCAATGTGTATGTAAAAGGAATGCATTGAACCTGCAGTGGTGTATCGGAAACTAATACTGGTCTCATAGGAAAGGATCAAAGCATAGACTATAAGAAGTCTCACTCCTATTGCACTTAAGATGGCATTGTGCATTTTGTATTTAATTCCGATGTAATTTCAGTGTTTAATCGTCAATGTGAATATCCAAGGAATACATATAACCTGCAGTGGTGTATCTAAAACTAATACTGGTCTCACAGGAAAGGATCAAAGCACCGACTGTAAGAAGAGTCTCTATTCTTGTATTTAAGGCGGCATTGTGCCTTTTTTATTTAATTCCGAAGCGATTTCTGTATTTCGTAGTTAATGTGAAGGTCCAAGGCATACATTGAACCTGCAGTGGTGTATCGGAAACGAATACTGGTCTCACAGGAAAGGATCAAATCACAGACTCTAAGAAATCTCACTCTTCTTACATTTAAGGCGGCATTGTGCCTTTTGTATTTAATTCCGATATAATTTCAGTGTTTCATCGTCAATGTGTATGTAAAAGGAATACATTGAACCTGCAGTGGTGTATCGGAAACTATTACTGGTCTCATATGGAAGGATCAAAATACAGACTCTAAGAAGTGTCACTCCTTATGCACTTAAAGTGGCATTGTGCCTATTGTATTCAATTCCGTTGTAATTTCAGTATTTCATCGTCAATTTGTATGTAAAAGGAATACATTGAACATGCAGTGGTCTATCGGAAACTAATACTGGCCTCACAGGGAATGCTTAAAGCACCGACTGTAAGAAGAGTCTCTATTCTTGTACTTAACGCGGCATTGTGCCTTTTGTATTTAATTCCGACGCGATTTCTGTGTTTCATCGTTAATGTGAAGGTCCAAGGAATACATTGAACCTGCAGTGGTGTATCGCAAACTAATACTAGTCTCATAGGAAAGGATCAAAGCACCGACTGTAAGAAGAGTCTCTATTCTTGTACTTAAGGCGGCATTGTGCCTATTGTAGTTAATACCGACTCGATTTCTGTGTTTCATCGTTAATGTGTAGGTCCGAGGAATACATTGAACCTGCAGTGGTGTATCGGAAACAAATACTGGTCTCACAGGAAAGGATGAAATCACAGACTTTAAGAAGTCTCACTCTTCTTGCATTTAAGGCGGCATTGTGCCTTTTGTACTTAATTCCGATGTAATTTAAGTGTTTCATCGTCAATGTGTATGTAAAAGGAATACATTGAACCTGCAGTGGTGTATCGGAAACCAATACTGGTCTCATAGGAAAGGATCAAAGTACAGACTCTAAGAAGTCTCACTCCTTTTGCACTTAAGGTGGCATTGTGCCTTTTGTACTTAATTCCGATGTAATTTCAGTGTTTCATTGTCAATGTGTATATAAAAGGAATACATTGAACCTGCAGTGGTGTATCGCAAACTAAGTCCGGTCTCACAGGAAAGGATCAAAGCACCGACTGTAAGAAGAGTCTCTATTCTTGTACTTAAGGCGGCATTGTGCCTATTGTAGTTAATACCGAATCGATTTCTGTGTTTCATCGTTAATGTGAAGGTCCAAGGAATACATTGAACCTGCAGTGGTGTATCGGAAACTATAAATGGTCTCACAGGAAAGGATCAAAGCACGGACTCTAAGAAGTCTCACTCTTCTAGCACTTAAGGCGGCATTGTGCCTTTTGTATTTAATTCCGATGTAATTTCAGTGTTTCATCGTCAATGTGTAAATAAAAGGAATACCATGAACCAGCAGTGGTGTATCGGAAACTAATACTGGTCTCATAGGAAAGGATCAAAGCACAGACTCTAAGAAGTCTCACTCCTTTTGCACTTAAGGTGGCATTGTGCCTTTTGTATTTAATTCCGATGTAATTTCAGTGTTTGATCGTCAGTGTGAATGTCCAAGGAATACATTGAACTTGCAGTGGTGTATCGGAAACTAATACTGGTCTCACAGGAAAGGATCAAAGCACCAACTGTAAGAAGAGTCTATATTGTTGTACTTAAGGCGACATTGTGCCTTTTGTATTTAATTCCGATGCGATTTCTGTGTTTTGTCGTCAATGTGAAGGTCCAAGGAATACATTGAACCTGCAGTGGTGTATCGGAAAATAATACTGGTCTCACAGGAAAGGATCAAAGCACAGACTCTAAGAGGTCTCACTCTTCTTGCACTTAAGGCGGCATTGTGCCTTTTGTATTTAATTCCGATGTAATTTCAGTGTTTCATCGACAATGTGTATGTAAAAGGAATACATTGAACCTGCAGTGGTGTATCGGAAACTAATACTGGCCTCACAGGAAAGGATTAAAGCACAGTCTCTAAGAATTCTCACTCATTTTGCACTGAAGGCGGCGTTGTGTCTTTTGTTTTTAATTCCGATGTAATTTCAGTGTTTCATCGTCAATGTGAACGTCCAAGGAATACATTGAACTTGCAGTGGTGTATCGGAAACTAATACTTGCTTCACAGGAAAGGATGAAAGCACATCCTCTAAGAAGTCTCACTCTTCTTTTATATATGGCGTCATTGTGCCTTTTGTATTTAATTCCGATGCAATTTCAGTGTTTCATCGTCAGTGTGAATGTCCAAGGAATACATTGAACCTCCAGTGATCTATTAAAAACTAATACTGGTCTCACAGGAAAGGATCAAAGCACAGACCCTAAGAAGTCTCACTCTTCTTGCACTTTAGGCGGCATTGTGCGTTTTGTATTTAATTCCGATGTAATTGCAGTTTTTCATCGTCAATGTGAATGTTCCAGGATACATTGAACCTGCAGTGGTGTATCAGAACTAGTACTGGTCTCACAGGAAAGGATCAAAGCAGCGGCTCTAAGAAGAGTCAATATTGTTGTACTTAAGGCGGCATTGTGCCTTTTGTATTTAATTCCGATGCGATTTCTGTGTTTCGTCGTCAATGTGAACGTCCAAGAAATACATTGAACAGCCAGTGGTGTATCGGAAACTAATACTGGTCTTATAGGAACGCATCAAAGCACAGAATCCAAGAAGTCTCACTCTTCTTGCACTTAAGGTGGCATTGTGCCTTTTGTATTTAATTCCTATGTAATTTCAGTGTATCATCGTCAATGTGTATGTAAAAGGAATACATTGAACCAGCAGTGGTGTATCGAAACTAATACTGGTCTCATAGGAAAGGATCAAAGCACCGACTCTAAGAAAAGTCTATATTCTTGTACTTAAGGTGGCATTGTGCCCCTTTGTATTTAATTCCGATGCGATTTCTGTGTCTCGTCGTCAATGTGAAGATCCAAGGAATACATTGAACCTGCAGTGGTGTATCGGAAACTAATACTGGTCTCACAGGAAAGGATCAAAGCACAGACTCTAAGAAGTCTCACTCTTCTTGCATTTAAGGCGGCATTGTGCCATTTGCATTTAATTCCGATGTAATTTCAGTGTTTCATCGTAAATGTGAATATACAAGGAATACATTGAACCTGCAGTGCTATATCTGAAACTAATACTGGTCTCAGAGGAATGGATCAAAGCACCGACTGTAAGAAGAGTCTCTATTCTTGTCCTTAAGGCGGCATTGTGCCTTTTGTATTTAATTCGGATGTAATATCAGTTTTTTATCGTCAATGTGAATGTCCAAGGAATACATTGAACCTGCAGTGGTGTATCGGAAACTAATACTCGTCTCACAGGAAAGGATCAAAGCACCGACAGTAAGTAGAGTCCATATTCTTGTACTTAAGGCGGCAATGTGCCTTTTGTATTTAATTCCGATTCGATTTCTGTGTTTCGTTATCAATGTGAATTTCTAAGAAATACATTGAACATGCAGTGGTGTATCGGAAACTAATACTGGTCTCATAGGAAAGTATCAAAGCACAGAGTCTACGAAGTCTCACTCTTCTTGCACTTAAGGCGGCATTGTTTTTTTGTATTTAATTCCGATGTAATTTTAGTGTTTGATCATCAATGTGAATTTCTAAGCAATAAATTGAACCTGCAGTGGTGTATCGGAAACTAATACTGGTCTCATAGGAAAGGATCAAAGGACCGACTGTAAGAAGAGTCTATTTTCTTGTACTTAAGGTGGCATTGTGCCTTTTGTATTTAATTCCAAAGCGATTTCTGTGTTTCTTCGTCAATGTGAAGGTCCAAGGAATACATTGAAGCTGCAGTGGTGTATCGGAAACTAATACTTGTCTCATAGGAAATTATCAAATCACAGACTTTAAGAAGTCTCACTCTTCTTTCATTTAGGGCGTCATTGTGCCTTTTGTATATAATTCCGATGTAATTTCTGTATTTCATCGTCAATGTGAAGGTCCTAGGAATACATTGAACCTGCAATGGTGTATCGGAAACCAATACTGTTCTCATAGGAAAGGATCAAAGCACAGACTCTAAGAAGTCTCACTCTTCTTGCATTTAAGGCGGCATTGTGATTTTTCTATGTAATTCTGATGTAATTTCAGTGTTTCATCGTCAATGTGAATGTCCAAGGAATACATTGAACCTGCAGTGGTGTATCGGAAACTAATACTGGTCTCACAGGAAAGGATCAAACACCAACAGTAAGAAGAGTCTCTATTCTTGTACAAAGGCGTCATTGTGCCATTTGTATTTAATTCCGATCCGATTTCTGTATTTCATCGTACATGAGAAGGTCCAAGGAATACATTGAACCTGCAGTGGTGTATCGGAACCTAATACTGGTCTGTCAGGAAAGGATCAAAGCACAGACTCTAAGAAGTCTCACTCTTCTTGCACTTAAGACGGCATTTTGCCTTTTGCATTTATATCCGATGTAATATCGGTGTTTCATCGTCAATGTGTATGTAAAAGGAATACATTGAACCTGCAGTGGTGTATCGGAAAATAATACTGGTCTCACAGGAAAGGATCAAAGCACAGACTCTAAGAAGTCTCACTCTTCTTGCACTTAAGGCGGCATTGTGCCTTTTGTATTTAATTCCGATGTAATGTTAATGTTTCATCGTTAATGTGTATGTAAAAAGAATACATTGAACCTGCAGTGATGTATCGGAAACTAAAATTGGTCTCATAGGAAAGGATCAAAGCGCAGACTCTAAGAAGTCTCACCCTTCTTGCACTTAAGGCGGCATTGTGCCTTTTCTATGTATTTCCGATTTAATTTCAGTGTTTCATCGTCAATTTGAATGTCCAAGGAATACATTGAACCTGCAGTGGTGTATCGGAAATTAATATTGGTCTCACAGAAATGGATCAAAGCACCGACTGTAAGAGGAGTCTCTATTCTCGTACTTAAGGCGGCATTGTGCCTTTTGTATTTAATTCCGATGCGATTTCTGTGTTTCATCGTCAATGTGAAGGTCCAAGGATTACATGGCGCCTGCAGATGTCTATCGGAACCTTATAGTGGTCTCACAGGAAAGGATCAAAGCACAGAATCTAAGAAGTCTCACTCTTCTTGCACTTAAGGCGGCATAGTGCCTTTTGTATTTAATTCCGATGTAATTTCAGTGTTTCATCGTCAATGTGTATGTCTAAGGAATACATTGAACCTGCAGTGGTGTATCGGAAACTAATACTGGCCTCACAGGAAAGGATCAAAGTGCAGACTCTAAGAATCTCACTCTTCTTGCACAGAAGGCGGCGTTGTGCCTTTAGTTTTTAATTCCGATGTAATTTCAGTCTTTCATCGTCAATGTGAAGGTCCAAGGAATACATTGAGCCGGCAGTGGTGTATCGGAAACTAATACTGGTCTCACAGGGACTGCTCAAAGCACCGACTGTAAGAAGAGTCTCTATTCTTCTACTTATGGCGGCATTGTGCCTTTTGTATTTAATTCCGATGCGATTTCTGTGTTTTATCTTCAATGTGATTGTCCAATGGATACATTGAACCTGCAGTGGTGTATATGAAACTAAATACTTGTGTTACAGGAAAGGATCAAAGCACAGAATCTAGGAAGTCTCACTCTTCTTGCACTTAAGGCGGCATTGTGCCTTTTGTATTTAATTCCGATGCGATTTCTGTGTTTCATCGTCAATGTGAAGGTCCAAGGATTACTTTGAACCTGCAGTGGTGTATCGGAAACTAATACTGGTCTCACAGAAAGGATCAAAGCACAGAGTCAAAGAAGTCTCACTCTTCTTGCACTTAAGGCAGCATTGTGCCTTTCGTATGCAATTCCGATGTAAAATCAGTGTTTCATCGTAAATGTGTATGTCCAAGGAATACATTGAACCTGCAGTGGTGTATCGGAAACTAATACTGGTCTCACAGGAAAGGATGAAAGCACACACTCTACGAAGTCTCACTCTTCTTGCATTTAAGGCGGCATTGTGCCCTTTTATGTAATTCCGATGTAATTGCAGTTTTTCTTCGTCAATGTGAGTGTCCAAGGAATACATTGAACCTGCAGTGGTGTATCGGAAACTAGTACTGGCCTCATAGGAAAGGATCAATGCACAGACTCTAAGAAGACTCACTCTTCTTGCATTTAATGCGTCATTGTGCCTTTTGTATTTAATTTTGATGTAATTTCAGTGTTTCATCGTCAATGTGAATGTCCAAGGAATACATTGAACCTGCAGTGGTGTATCGGAAACTAATACTGGTCTCACAGGAAAGGATCAAAGCACAGATTCTAAGAAGTCTCACTCTTCTTGCCTTTACGGCGTCATTGTGCCTTTTGTATTTAATTCCGATGTAATTTCTGTGTTTCATCGTCAATGTGAAGCTCCAAGGAATACATTGAACCTGCAGTGGTGTATCGGAAACTAATACAGGTCTCACAGGAAAGGATCAAAGCACAGACTCTAAGAAGTCTCACTCTTCTTGCACTTAAGGCGGCATTATGCCTTTTGTATTTAATTCCGATGTAATTTCAGTGCTTCATCGTCAATGTGTTTGTAAAAGGAACACATTGAACCTGCAGTGGTGTTCGGAAACTAATACTGGTCTCATAGGGAAGGATCAAATCACAGACTCTAAGGAGTCTCACTCTTCTTGCACTTAAGGCGGCATTGAGCCTTTTGTATTTAATTCCGATGTAATGTTAGTGTTTCATCGTCAATGTTTATGTAAATGGAATACATTGAACCTGCAGTGGTGTATCGGAAACTAATACTGGTCTCATTGGAAAGGATCAAACCACAGACTCTAAGAAGTCTCACTCTTCTTGCATTTTAGGCGTCATTGTGCCTTTTGTATTTAATTCCGATGTAATGTTAATGTTTCATCGTTAATGTGTATGTAAAAGGAATACATTGAACCAGCAGTGGTGTATCGGAAACTAATACTGGTCTCACAGGGACTGCTCAAAGCACCGACTGTAAGAAGAGTCTCTATTCTTCTACTTATGGCGGCATTGTGCCTTTTGTATTTAATTCCGATGCGATTTCTGTGTTTCATCGTCAATGTGAAGGTCCAAGGATTACTTTGAACCTGCAGTGGTGTATCGGAAACTAGTACTGGCCTCACAGGAAAGGATCAATACACAGACTCTAAGAAGACTCACTCTTCTTGCATTTAATGCGTCATTGTGCCTTTTGTATTTAATTTTGATGTAATTTCAGTGTTTCATCGTCAATGTGAATGTCCAAGGAATACATTGAACCTGCAGTGGTGTATCGGAAACTAATACAGGTCTCACAGGAAAGGATCAAAACACAGACTCTAAGAAGTCTCACTCTTCTTGCACTTAAGGCGGCATTATTCATTTTGTATTTAATTCCGATGTAATTTCAGTGCTTCATCGTCAATGTGTTTGTAAAAGGAACACATTGAACCTGCAGTGGTGTTCGGAAACTAATACTGGTCTCATAGGAAAGGATCAAATCACAGACTCTAAGGAGTCTCACTCTTCTTGCACTTAAGGCTGCATTGAGCCTTTTGTATTTAATTCCGATGTAATGTTAGTGTTTCATCGTCAATGTTTATGTAAATGGAATACATTGAACCTGCAGTGGTGTATCGGAAACTAATACTGGTCTCATAGGAAAGGATCAAACCACAGACTCTAAGAAGTCTCACTCTTCTTGCATTTTAGGCGGCATTGTGCCTTTTGTATTTAATTCCGATGTAATTTCAGTGTTTCATCGTCAATGTGAAGGTCCAAGGAATACATTGAACCTGCAGTGGTGAATCGGAAACTAATACTGGTCTCATAGGAAAGGATCAAAGCACAGACGCTAAGAAGTCTCACTATTCTTGCATTTAAGGCGCCATTGTGCCTTTTGTATTTAATTCCGATGTAATTTCAGTGTTTCATCGTCAATGTAAATGTCTAAGGAATACATTGAACCTGCAGTGGTGTATCGGAAACTAATACTGGTCTCACAGGAAAGGATCAATGAACGGACTGTAAGAAGAGTCTCTATTCTTGTACCTATGCGGCTTTGTGCCTTTTGTATTTAATTCCGATGCGATCTCTGTGTTTCATCGTCAATGTGAAGGTCCAAGGAATACATTAAACCTGCAGTGGTGTATCGGAAACTAATACTGGTCTCACAGGAAAGGATCAATGCACAGACTCTAAGAAGTCTCACTCTTCTTGCACTTAGGGCGGCATTGTGCCTTTTGTATTTAATTTCGATGTAATTTCAGTGTTTCATCCTCAATGTGTATGTAAAAAGAATACATTGAGCCTGCAGTTATGTATCGGAAACTAATATTGGTCTCATAGGAAAGGATCAAAGCGCAGACTCTAAGAAGTCTCACTCTTCTTGCACTTATGGCGGCATTGCGCCTTTTGTATGTAATTCCGATGTAATTTCAGAGTTTCATCGTCAATGAGAATGTCCAAGGAATACATTGAACCTGCAGTGGTGTATCGGAAACTAATATTGGTCCCACAGAAATGGATCAAAGCACCGAGTGTAAGAAGAGTCTCTATTCTCGTAGTTAAGGCGGCATTGTGCCTTTTGTATTTAATTCCGATGCGATTTCTGTGTTTCATCTTCAATGTGAATGTCCAAGGAATACACTGAACCTGCAGTGGTGTATCGGAAACTAATACTGGTCTCACAGGGAATGCTCAAAGCACCGACTGTAAGAAGAGTCCCGATTCTTGTACTTAAGGCGGCATTGTGCCTTTTGTATTTAATTCCGATGCGATATCTGTGTTTCATCGTCAATGTGAAGTTCCAAGGAATACATTGAACCTGCAGTGGTGTATCGGAAACTAATACTGGTCTCACAGGGGCTGCTCAAAGCAGCGACTGTAAGAAGAGACTCTATTCTTGTACTTAAGGCGGCATCGGGCCTTTTGTATTTAATTCCGATGCGAATTCTGTGTTTCATCGTCAATGTGACTGTCCAAGGGATACATTGAACCTGCAGTGGTGTATATGAACCTAATACCTGTCTCACAGGAAAGCATCAAAGCACAGAATCTAAGAAATCTCACTCCTCTTGCAATTAAGGGGGCATTGTGCCTGTTGTATTTATTCCGATGTAATTTCAGTGTTTCATCGTCAATGTGTATGTAAAAGGAATACATTGAAACTGAGTGGTGTATCGGAAAGTAATACTGGTCTCATAGGAAAGGATCAAAGTACAGACTCTAAGAAGTCTCACTCTTCTTGACCTTAATGCGGCATTGTGCCTTTTGTTTTTAATTCCGATGTAATTTCAGTGTTTCATCGTCAATTCGAACGTCCAAGGAATACATTGAAGTTGCAGTGGTGTATCGGAAACTAATACTTGCCTGACAGGAAAGGATCAAAACACATACTCTAAGAAGTCCCACTCTTCTTGTACTTATTGCGTCATTGTGCCTTTTGTATTTAATTCCGAGGTAATTTCAGCGTTTCATCGTCAATGTGAAGGTCCAAGGAATACATTGAACCTGCAGTGGTGAATCGGAAACTAATACTGGTCTCATAGGAAAGGATCAAAGCACAGACGCTAAGAAGTCTCACTATTCTTGCATTTAAGGCCCCATTGTGCCTTTTGTATTTAATTCCGATGTAATTTCAGTGTTTCATCGTCAATGTGAATATACAAGGAATACATTGAACCTGCAGTGGTGTATCGGAAACTAATACTGGTCTCACAGAAAAGCATCAAAGGAGCCACTGTAAGAAGAGTCTCTATTCTTGTACTTAATGCGGCATTGTGCGTTTTGTATTAAATTCCGATGCGATTTCTGTGTTTCACCGTCAATGTAAAGGTCTAAGGAATACACTGAACCTGCAGTGGTGTATCGGAAACTAATACTGGTCTCACAGGAAAGGATCAATTCACAGACTCTAAGAAGTCTCACTCTTCTTGCACTTAAGGCGGCATTGTGCCATTTGTATTTAAATCCGATGTAATTTCAGTGTTTCATCCTCAATGTGTATGTAAAAAGAATACATTGAACCTGCAGTGATGTATCGGAAACTAATATTGGTCTCATAGGAAAGGATCAAAGCGCAGACTCTAAGAAGTCTCACTCTTCTTACACTTAAGGCGGCATTGTGCCTTTTGTATGTAATTGCGATGTAATTTCAGTGTTTCATCGTCAATGTGAATGTCCAAGGTATACATTGAACCTGCAGTGGTGTATCGGAAACTAATATTGGACTCACGGAAATGGATCAAAGCACCGACTGTAAGAAGAGTCTCTATTCTCGTACTTAAGGCGGCATTGTGCCTTTTGTATTTAATTCCGATGCGATATCTGTGTTTCATCGTCAATGTGAATGTCCAAGGAATACATTGACCCTGCAGTGGTGTATCGGAAACTAATACTGGTCTCACAGGAGCTGTTCAAAGCACCGACTGTAAGAAGAGACTCTATTCATTTACGTAAGGCGGCATTGTGCCATTTGTATTTAATTCCGATGCGATTTCTGTGTTACATCGCCAATGTGAAGGTCCAAGGATTACTTTGAACCTGCAGTGGTGTATCGGAAACTAATATTGGTCTCACAGGAAAAGTCCAAAGCACAGACACTAAGAAGTATCACTCTTCTTGCACTTAAGGCGGCAATGTGCCTTTTGTTTGTAATTCCGATGTAATTTCAGTGTTTCATCGTCAATGTGAATGTCCAAGGAATACATTGATCCTGCAGTGGTGTATCGGAAACTAATACTGGTCTCACAGGAAAGGGTCAAACCACAGACTCTAAGACGTCTCACACTTCTTGCACTTAAGGCTGAATTGTGCCTTTTGTATTTAATTCCGATGTGATTTCTGTGTTTCATCGTCAATGTGAAGGTCCAAGGAATACAATGAACCTGCAGTGGTGTATCGGAAACTAATACTGGTCTCACAGGAAAGGATCAAACCACAGACTCTAAGAAGTCTCACTCTAATTGCACTTAAGGCGGCATTGTGCCTTTTGTATTTAATTCCGATGTAATTTCAGTGTTTCATGGTCAATGTGTATGTAAAAGGAAAACATTGAACCTGCAGTGGTGTATCGGAAACTAATACTGGTCTCATAGGAAAGGATCAAAGCACAGACTTTAGGAAGTCTCACTCTTCTTGCATTTAAGGCGGCATTGTGCCTTTTGTATTTAATTCCGACGTAATATCAGTGTTTCATCGTCAATGTGTATGTAAAAGGATTACATTGAACCTGCAGTGGTGTATCGGAAACTAACACTCGTCTCATAGGAAAGGATCAAAGCACAGACTCTAAGAAATCTCTCTCTTCTTTCACTTAAGGCGGCATTGTGCCTTTTGTATGTAATTCAGATGTAATTTCAGTGTTTCATTGTCAATGTGTATGTCCAAGGAATACATTGAACCTGCAGTGGTGTATCGGAAACTAATACTGGTCTCACAGGGAATTCTCAAAGCACCGACTGTAAGAAGAGTCTCGATTCATGTACTTAAGGCGGCATTGCGCCTTTTGTATTTAATTCCCATGCGATTTCTGTGTTTCATCGTCAATGTGAAAGTCCAAGGAATACATTGAACCTGCAGTGGTTTATCGGAAACTAATACTAGTCTCACAGGAATGGATCGAAGCACCGACTGTAAGAAGAATCTCTATTCTTGTACTTAAATCAGCATTGTGCCTTTTCTATTTGATTCCGATGCGATATCTGTGATTCATCGTCAATGTGAAGGTCCAAGGAATACATTGAACCTGCAGTGGTGTATCGGAAACGAATACTGCTCTCACAGGGAATGCTCAAATCACCGACTGTAAGAAGAGTCTCTATTTTTGTACTTAAGGCGGCATTGTGCCTTTTGTACTTAATTCAGATGGGATTTCTGTGTTTCATCGTCATTGTGAAGGTCCAAGGATTACATTGAACCCGCAGTGGTGTATCGGAAACTTATACTGGTCTCACACTGAATGTTCAAAGCACTGACTGTAGGAAGAGTCTCTATTCTTGTGCTTAAGGCGGCATTGTGCGTTTTGTATTTAATTCCGATGCGATTTCTGTGTTTCATCGTCCATGTGTAAGTAAAAGGAATACAGTGAACCTGCAATGGTGTATCGGAAACTAATACTGGTCTCATAGGAAAGGATCAAATCAAAGACCCTAAGAAGTCTCACTCTTCTTGAACTTAAGGCGGCATTGTGCCTTTTGTATCTAATTCCGATGTAATTTCAGTGTTGCATCGTCAATGTGTAAGTAAAAGGATTACATTGAACCTGCAGAGGTGTATCGGAAACTAATACTGGTCTCATAGGAAATGATCAAAGCACAGACTCTAAGAAGTCTCACTCTTCTTGCACATAAGGCGGCATTGTGCCTTTTGTATTTAATTCCGATGTAATTTCAGTGTTTAATCGTCAATGTGTATGTAAAAGGAATACACTGAACCTGCAGTGGTGTATCGGAAACTAATACTGGTCTCATAGGAAAGGATCAAAGCACAGACTGAAAGAAGTCTCACTCTTCTTGCATTTAAGGCGGCATTGTGCCTTTTGTATTTAATTCCGATGTAATTTCAGAGTTTCATCGTCAATGTGAATGTCCAAGGAAGACATTGAACCTGCAGCGGTGTATCAGAAACTAATACTGGTCTCACAGGAAAGGATCAGAGAACCGACTGTAAGAAGAGTCTCTATTCTTGTACTTAAGGCGGCATTGTGCCTTATGTATTTAATTCCGACGTAATTTCAATGTTTCATCGTCCATGTGAAGGTCCAAGGAATACCTTGAGTCTGCAATTTTGTATCGGAAACTAAAACTGGTCTCACAGGAAAGGATCAAAGCATATACTCTAAGAAGTCTCACTCTTCTTGCAATTAAGGCGGCATTGGGAATTTTGTATTTAATTCCGACGTAATATCAGTGTTTCATTGTCAATGTGTATGTAAAAGGAATACAATGAACCAACAGTGGTGTATCGGAAACTAATACTGGTCTCATAGGAAAGGATCAAAGCACAGACTCTTAGAAGTCTCACTCTTCTTGCACTTATGGCGGCAATGTGCCTTTTGTATATAATTCCGATGTAATTTCAGTGTTTCATCGTCAATGAGAATGTCCAAGGAATACATTGATCCTGCAGTGGTATATCGGAAACTAATACTGGTCTCACAGGAAAGGATCAAAGCACAGACTCTAAGAAGTCTCACTCTTCTTGCACTTAAGGTTGAATTGTGCCTTTTGTATTTAATTCCGATGTGATTTCTGTGTTTCATCGTCAATGTGAAGGTCCAAGGATTACAACGAACCTGCAGTGGTGTATCGGAAACTAATACTGGTCTCACAGGAAAGGATCAAAGCACAGACTCTAAGAAGTCTCACTCCAATTGCACTTAAGGCGGCTTTGTGCCTTTTGCATTTAATTACCATGTAATTTCAATGTTTCATCGTCAATGTGTATGTAAAAGGACTGCATTGACCCTGCAGTGGTGTATCGGAAACTAATACTGTCATAGGAAAGGATCAAAGCACAGACTCTAAGAAGTATCACTCCTCTTGCGCTTAAGGCGGCATTGTACTTTTTGTATTCTATTCCGATGTAATTTCAGTGTTTCATCGACAATGTGTATGTCCAAGGAATACATTGAACCTGCAGTGGTGTATCGGTGACTAATACTGGTCTCACAGGAATAGATCAAAGCACCGACTGTAAGAAGAGTCTCTATTCTTGTACTTAAGGCGGAATTGTGCCTTTTCTATTTAATTCCGATGCGATATCTGTGTATCATCATCTGTGTGGAGGTCCAAGGAATACATCGAACCTGCAGTGGTGTATCGGAAACGAATACTAATCTCACAGGGAATGCTCAAAGCACCGACTGTAAGAAGAGTCTCTATTCTTGTACTTAAGGCGGCATTGTGCATTTTGTATTTAATTCCGATGCGATTTCTGTGTTTCATCGTCAATGTGAAGGTCCAAGGAATACATTGACCCTGCAGTGGTATATTGGCAACTAATACTTGTCTCACAGGAAAGGATCAAAGCACACCCTCTAAGAAGTCTCACGCTTCTTGCACTTATGGCGGCATTGTGCATTTTGTAATTAATTCCGATGCAATTTCAGTGTTTCATCGTCAATGTGTAAGTAAAAGGAATACATTGAACCTGCAGAGGTGTATCGGAAACTAATACTGGTCTCATAGGAAAAGATCAAAGCACAGACTCTAAGAAGTCTCACTCTTCTTGCACTTAAGGCGTCATTGTGCCTTTTGTATTTTATTCCGATGTAATTTCAGTGTTTAATCGTCAATGTGTATGTAAAAGGAATACTTTGAACCTGCAGTGGTGTATCGGAAACTAATACTGGTCTCATAGGAAAGGATCAAAGCACAGACTGAAAGAAGTCTCACTCTTCTTGCATTTAAGGCGGCATTGTGCCTTTTATATTTAATTCCGATGTAATTTCAGTGTTTCATCGTCAATGTGAATGTCCAAGGAATACAATGAACCAACAGTGGTGTATCGGAAACTAATACTGGTCTCACAGGAAAGGATCAAAGCACAGACTATAAGAAAACCCACTGTCCTTGCACTTATGGCGGCATTGTGCCTTTTGTATTTAATTCCGACGTAATATCAGTGTTTCATTGTCAATGTGTATGTAAAAGGAATACAATGAACCAACTGTGGTGTATCGGAAACTAATACTGGTCTCATAGGAAAGGATCAAAGCACAGACTCTTAGAACTCTCACTCTTCTTTCACTTAAGGCGGCATTGTGCCTTTTGTATGTAATTCCGATGTAATTTCAGTGTTTCATCGTCAATGTCAATGTACAAGGAATACATTGAACCTGCAGTGGTGTATCGGAAACTAATACTGGTCTCACAGGAAAGGATCAAAGCACAGACTCTAAGAAGTTTCACTCTACTTGCACTTAAGGCGGCATTGTGCTTTTTGTATTTAATTCCGATGTAATTTCAGTGTTTCATCGTCAATGTGTATGTATAAGGAATACATTGAACCTGCAGTGGTGTATCGGAAACTAATACTGGTCTCATAGGAAAGGATCAAAGCACAGACTTTAATAAGTCTCACGCTTCTTTCATTTAATGCGGCATTGTGCCTTTTGTATTTAATTCCGACGTAATATCAGAGTTTCATCGTCAATGTGTAAGTAAAAGGATTACATTGAACCTGCAGTGGAGTATCGGAAACTAACACTGGTCTCATATTAAAGGATCAAAGCACAGACTCTAAGAAAACTCTCTCTTCTTTCACTTAAGGCGGCATTGTGCCTTTTGTATGTAATTCCGATGTAATTTCAGTGTTTCATCGTCAATGTGAAAGTCCAAGGAATACATTAAACCTGCAGTGGTGTATCGGAGGCTAATACTGGTCTCATAGGAAAGGATCAAAGCACAGACTCTAAGAAGTCTGACGCTTTTTGAACTTATGGCGGCATTGTGCATTTTGTAAGTAATTCCCATGTAATTTCCGTGTTTCATCGTCAATGTGAATGTCCAAGAAATACATTGAACCTGCAGTGGTGTATCGGAAACTAATACTGGTCTCACAGGAAAGGATCAAAGCACAGACTCTAAGAAGTCTCACTCTTCTTGCACTTAAGGCTGAATGGAGCCTTTTGTATTTAATTCCGATGTGATTTCTGTGTTTCATCGTCAATGTGAAGGTCCAAAGAATACATTGAACCTGCAGTGGTGTATCGAAAACTAATACTGGTCTCACAGGAAAGGATCAAAGCACAGGCTCTAAGAAGTCTCACTCTAATTGCATTTTAGGCGCCATTGTGCCTTTTGTATTTTATTCCGATGTAATTTCAGTGTTTCATCGTCAATGTGTATGTCCAAGGAATACATTGATCGTGCAGTGGTGTATCGGAATCTAATACTGGTCTCACAGGAAAGGATCAAAGCACAGACTCTAAGAAGTATCACTCTAATTGCACTTAAGGCGGCATTGTGCCTTTTGTATTTAATTCCGACGTAATATCAGTGTTTCATCATCAATGTGTATGTAAAAGGAATACATTGAACCTGCACTGGAGTATCGGTAACTAATACTGGTCTCATAGGAAAGGATCGAAGCACAGACTCTAAGAAGACTCACTCTTCTTGCACTTAAGGCGGCATTGTGCCTTTTGTATTTTATTCCGATGTAATTTCAGTGTTTCATCGTCAATGTGTATGTCCAAGGAATACATTGATCCTGCAGTGGTGTATCGGAAACTAAGGCTGGTCTCACAGGGAATGCTCAAAGCACCGACTGTAAGAAGAGTCTCTATTCTTGTACTTAAGGCGGCATTGTGCATTTTGTATTTAATTCCGATGCGATTTCTGTGTTTCATCGTCAATGTGGAGGTCCAAGGAATACATTGACCCTGCAGTGTTGTATTGGCAACTAATACTTGTCTCACAGGAAAGGATCAAAGCACAGACTCTAAGAAGTCTCACGCTTCTTGCACTTATGGCGGCATTGTGCATTTTGTATTTAATTCCGATGTAATACCAGTGTTTCATCGCCAATGTGTATGTAAAAGGAATACATTGAACCTGCAGTAGTGTATCGGAAACTAATACTGGTCTCATAGGAAAGGATCAAAGCACAGACTCTAAGAAGTCTCTCTCTTCTTCCACTTAAGGCGGCATTGTGCCTTTAGTATGTAATTCCAACGTAATTTCAGTGGTTCATCGTCAATGTGTATGTCCAAGGAATACATTGAACCTGCAGTGGTGTATCGGAGACTAATACTGGTCTCAAAGGAATGGATCAAAGCACCGACTGTAAGAAGAGTCTCTATTCTTGTACTTAAGGCCATTTCTATTTAATTCCGATGCGATATCTGTGTATCATCGTCAGTGTGGAGGTCCAAGGAATACATCGAACCTGCAGTGGTGTATCGGAAACGAATACTGGTCTCACAGGGAATGCTCAAAGCACCGACTGTAAGAAGAGTCTCTATTCTTGTACTTAAGGGGGCATTGTGCCTTTTGTATTTAATTCCGACGTAATTTCAATGTTTCATCGTCCATGTGAAGGTCCAAGGAATACCTTGACTCTGCAGTGGTGTATCGGAAACTAAAACTGGTCTCACAGGAAATGATCAAAGCACACACTCTAAGAAGGCTCACTCTTCTTGCACTTCAGGCGGCATTGGGCCATTTGTATTTAATTCCGACGTAATATCAGTGTTTCATTGTCAATGTGTATGTAAAAGGAATACAATGAACCAACAGTGGTGTATCGGAAACTAATACTGGTCTCATAGGAAAGGATCAAAGCACAGACTCTTAGAAGTCTCACTCTTCTTTCACTTAAGGCGACATTGTGCCTTTTGTATTTAATTCCGATGTAATTTCAGTATTTCATTGTCAATGTGAATGTCCAAGGAATACAGTGATCCTGCAGTGGTGTATCGGAAACTAATACTGGTCTCACAGGAAAGGATCAAAGCACAGACTCTAAGAAGTCTCACTCTTCTTACACTTAAGGCTGAATTGTGCCTTTTGTATTTAATTCCAATGTGATTTCTGTGTTTCATCGTCTATGTGAAGGTCCAAGGAATACATTGAACCTGCAGGGATGAATCGGAAACTAATACTGGTCTCACAGGAAGGGATCAAAGCACAGACTCTAAGAAGTTTCACTCTAATTGCACTTAAGGCGGCATTGTGGATTTTGTATTTAATTCCGATGTAATTTCAGTGTTGCATCGTCAATGTGTATGTAAAAGGAATACATTGAACCTGCAGTGGTATATCGGAAACTAATACTGGTCTCATAGGAAAGGATCAAAGCACAGACTTTAAGAAGTCTCACTCTTCTTGCATTTAAGGCGGCATTGTGCCTTTTATATTTAATTCCGATGTAATATCAGTGTTTCATCGTCAATGTGTACGTAAAAGGATTACATTGAACCTGCAGTGGTGTATCGGAAACTAACACTGGTCTCATAGGAAAGGATCAAAGCACAGACTCTAAGAAATCTCTCTCTTCTTTCACTTAAGGCGGCATTGTGCCTTTTGTGTGTAACTCCGATGTAATTTCAGTGTTTCATCGTCAAAGTGAATGTCCAAGGAATACATTAAACCTGCAGTGGTGTATCGGAGGCTAATACTGGTCTCATAGGAAAGGATCAAAGCACAGACTCTAAGAAGTCTGACGCTTCTTGCATTTAAGGCGGCATTGTGCATTTTGGATGTAATTCCGATGTAATTTCCGTGTTTCATCGTCAATGTGAATGTCCAAGGAATACATTGAACCTGCAGTGGTGTATCGGAAACTGATACTGGTCTCACAGGAAAGGTTCAATGCACAGACTCTAAGAAGTCTCACTCTTCTTGCACTTAGGCCTGAATTGTGCCTTTTGTATATAATTACGATGTGATTTCTGTGTTTCATCGTCAATGTGAAGGTCCAAGGAATACATTGAACATGCAGTGGTGTATCGGAAACTAATACTGGTCTCACAGGAAAGGATCAAAGCACAGACTCTAAGAAGTCTCACTCTAATTGCACTTTAGGTTGCATTGTGCCTTTTGTATTTAATTCCGACGTAATATCAGTGTTTCATCGTCAATGTGTATGTAAATGGATTACATTGAACCTGCAGTGGTGTATCGGAAACTAATACTGGTCTCATAGGAAAGGATCAAAGCACAGACTCTAAGAAGTCTCACGCTTCTTGCACTTATGGCGGCATTGTGCATTTTGTAATTAATTCCAATGTAATTTCAGTGTTTCATTATCAATGTGTATGTAAAAGGAATGCAATGAACTTGCAGTGGTGTATCGGAAACTAATACTGGTCTCATAGGAAAGGATCAAAGCACAGACTCTAAGAAGTCTCACTCTTCTTGCACTTAAGGCGGCATTGTGCCTTTTCATTTAATTCCAATGTAATTTCAGTGTTTAATCGTCAATGTGTATGTAAAAGGAATACATTGAACCTGCAGTGGTGTATCGGAAACTAATACTGGTCTCATAGGAAAGGTTCAAAGCACAGACTGAAAGAAGTCTCACTCATCTTGCATTTAAGGCTGAATTGTGCCTTTTGTATTTAATTCCGATGTGATTTCTGTGTTTCATCGTCAATGTGAAGGTCCAAGGAGTACATTGAACCTGCAGTGGTGTATCGGAGGCTTATACTGGTCTCATAGGAAAGGATCAAAGCGCAGACTCTAAGAAGTCTGTCGCTTCTTGCACTTAAGGCGGCATTGTGCATTTTGTATGTAATTCCGATGTAATTTCCGTGTTTCATCGTCAATGTGAATGTCCAAGGAATACATTGAACCTGCAGTGGTGTATCGGAAACTAATACTGGTCTCACAGGAAAGGATCAAAGCACAGACTCTAAGAAGTCTCACTCTTCTTGCACTTAAGGCTGAATTGTGCCTTTTGTAGTTAATTCCGATGTGATTTCTGTGTTTCATCGTCAATGTGAAGGTCCAAGGAATACATTGAACCTGCAGTGGTGTATCGGAAACTAATACTGGTCTCACAGGAAAGGATCAAAGCACAGACTCTAAGAAGTATCACTCTAATTGCACTTAAGGCGGCATTGTGCCTTTTGTATTTAATTCCGACGTAATATCAGTGTTTCATCATCAATGTGTATGTAAAAGGAATACATTGAACCTGCACTGGAGTATCGGTAACTAATACTGGTCTCATAGGAAAGGATCGAAGCACAGACTCTAAGAAGACTCACTCTTCTTGCACTTAAGGCGGCATTGTGCCTTTTGTATTTTATTCCGATGTAATTTCAGTGTTTCATCGTCAATGTGTATGTCCAAGGAATACATTGATCCTGCAGTGGTGTATCGGAAACTAAGGCTGGTCTCACAGGGAATGCTCAAAGCACCGACTGTAAGAAGAGTCTCTATTCTTGTACTTAAGGCGGCATTGTGCATTTTGTATTTAATTCCGATGCGATTTCTGTGTTTCATCGTCAATGTGGAGGTCCAAGGAATACATTGACCCTGCAGTGTTGTATTGGCAACTAATACTTGTCTCACAGGAAAGGATCAAAGCACAGACTCTAAGAAGTCTCACGCTTCTTGCACTTATGGCGGCATTGTGCATTTTGTATTTAATTCCGATGTAATACCAGTGTTTCATCGCCAATGTGTATGTAAAAGGAATACATTGAACCTGCAGTAGTGTATCGGAAACTAATACTGGTCTCATAGGAAAGGATCAAAGCACAGACTCTAAGAAGTCTCTCTCTTCTTCCACTTAAGGCGGCATTGTGCCTTTAGTATGTAATTCCGACGTAATTTCAGTGGTTCATCGTCAATGTGTATGTCCAAGGAATACATTGAACCTGCAGTGGTGTATCGGAGACTAATACTGGTCTCAAAGGAATGGATCAAAGCACCGACTGTAAGAAGAGTCTCTATTCTTGTACTTAAGGCCATTTCTATTTAATTCCGATGCGATATCTGTGTATCATCGTCAGTGTGGAGGTCCAAGGAATACATCGAACCTGCAGTGGTGTATCGGAAACGAATACTGGTCTCACAGGGAATGCTCAAAGCACCGACTGTAAGAAGAGTCTCTATTCTTGTACTTAAGGGGATACGGAATCGGATTTTGGGTTAAAAAATCGAATTTTTTTTTATTGGCGTATTATATTCTGCCATGTTTCCTCTTTAAAATGACGTATCATACATAGCTCTACTACAATTATAACTATTTTATTTTTATATATTTGTGAGATCGGGTATTGCGCTTTAGTTATACACGTCTCTCGTGGCTGACCACGAACTTTTTGGCAGTACCTTTAAAGTGACATGAATTCAAATATCCCGGTTTCCAGCGACTATTTATACACAAGTTGCCCGAAAATGTTTCTCTCTGGTTTCCTCAAGTTACTCTTTGACTTTGTGGCGGGACTGTTTTGTAAACAGTGTGATATAAGAAAGTAGTTGTTGTTGAGTTATTTCGTATTTAGTGCTTCATTTTTCGCAGTGAAAATGCCTAGAGCTAAAGCAAAAGTATTTAAAAAACGTGTGAACTGGCAAAAGAAAAGAAATAATGATTCATTAGCAAAGCAAAGCAGTTCATCATCATCACTGTTGGAAAATGTGAATCCACTTATTACTGATTTGCCGAACGAACTTACACCAAATGAAAACAGTGCTTCTCATAAAAAACTAAGAGATTTGGAAGAGAAATATAATTTACTTGATAGAGGGAATGAAGTTTTTGAACTCATTGATACGAATATATTGTGTGAAGCTCTTGAAAACAGTTTGTGCTGCAAAAAATGTCATGGAAACGTTTCTCTGAAAGTAGAATCCCATGTTGGCCTGGCTGCCCAGTTTAATTTAATATGCAGTGTTTGTAAATACAGCTGTAAGTTTCCAAGTTCGGTTTCAGTAACTGCAAATAATGGATACAAGAAAACTGAACTTTATGGTGTAAATATTAGGTTAGTTTATGGATTGCGAGCAATTGGTAAGGGCAAAGCAGCTGGTGATATGCTATGTGGTGTTCTAAATCTTCCAAGTGCACCTTCAAAGTTTGAAGCTTACAATTATGTACTAGGATCTGCAGTTGAAGATGTAGCACAGAAGTCAATGCAGGTTGCTGTGGAAGAAGCAGTGGAAGAAAATGACGGCAGTCGTGACCTCACAGTGGCGTTTGATGGCACGTGGCAGAAAAGGGGCCACACCTCCAACAATGGTGTTGTAACAGCAACTAGTGTTGATACTAGCAAGGTTATTGATGTTGCAATAATGTCTAAATACTGTAGGTGCACAGGCAGGCTGAAAAATGAACACAGTGATGACTGTATTGCTAATTATTGTGGTAGTAGTGGTGGCATGGAGGTTGCTGGGGTGAAGAAAATTTTTCATCGCTCTTCACAGTGGTATAATGTTCGCTATGTCAAATATCTGGGAGATGGTGACTCTAAAGCATTCAAAGAAGTTTTGGAAAGCAAACCATATGGGAACAGTGTAAATATAAGCAAACTTGAATGTATAGGACATGTGCAGAAGAGAATGGGTGCCAGGCTGAGAAGGTTAAAATCAGTTATGAAAGGGAAAAAACTAGATGATGGGAAAACCTTGGATGGCAGAGGAAGATTGACTGATTCCATAATAGACCACATTCAGAACTGCTATGGCCTTGCAATCAGGCAAAATACAGGCAATCTTGAAGAAATGAGGAGAGCTATATGGGCTTTATATTTCCACACCGCATCCACGGATGAGCATCCACAACATGGTTTGTGCCCCAAAGGTGAAAACAGCTGGTGTAAATACAATAGGGGACTAACAACAGGAGAGAAATACATTCACCACCACAGTCTACCATCAGCCTTCATGGCATAAATAAAGCCCATTTTCAGAGATCTGGCTGACAGAAGTCTTCTGATGAAATGTCTTCACGGAAAAACGCAGAACCCCAACGAGTGCTTGAATAGTGTGATATGGCATCGTCTCCCAAAAACAGTGTTTGTCGGAATTAATACACTACATTTTGGTGTGTATGATGCTGTGGCAACCTTCAATCTTGGAAATATAACTAAATGCCAGGTCCTTCAAAAGTTGGGTATGTGTGTTGGTTCCCGTACGGTACGTGCTATGTTCTTTTTAGATCAGCACAGACTAAGGCATGCTGATAATATAATCAAGACATTAGTGAAAAAAGCAAGACAGGTGCAGAGGGGTGCCAAAAGAAGACTTGAAGATGATTATGAAGACTGTGAAGGGGGTATTAGCTACGGATCAGGAATGTTTTAATCTTCTTTCTCCGTTTCCCGTAAGTTTACTTTTTACTTCATCTAGGAACATTATCTCAGGTACTGGTCAACCTAGAAGTCTGAAATTTTTATGACGTAGTGACATAGGTCCCTATTACATACTGAAACAACGATTTTTTAATTACTTGATTTACAAAAGACTTAGGGGTGATAGTCTAGTAAAAAGCGATGGAAAAAATTTACTTAAAAATAAATGTACAATATCTCTGTAAGAAAATACTTTGACAATAAACTGTTGTTTCAGTATTGTTGTAACATATGAATGCACATACAGTAAAATTTTTACCTCTCTGTCTCCAGTAGTTTGTGAGAAAATGTTCCCTATAGTAGGCATATATTAACATTGCGGGGATAGGTGATTCCGTATCCCCTTAAGGTGGCATTGTGCCTTTTGTATTTAATTCCGACGTAATTTCAATGTTTCATCGTCCATGTGAAGGTCCAAGGAATACCTTGACTCTGCAGTGGTGTATCGGAAACTAAAACTGGTCTCACAGGAAATGATCAAAGCACACACTCTAAGAAGGCTCACTCTTCTTGCACTTCAGGCGGCATTGGGCCATTTGTATTTAATTCCGACGTAATATCAGTGTTTCATTGTCAATGTGTATGTAAAAGGAATACAATGAACCAACAGTGGTGTATCGGAAACTAATACTGGTCTCATAGGAAAGGATCAAAGCACAGACTCTTAGAAGTCTCACTCTTCTTTCACTTAAGGCGACATTGTGCCTTTTGTATTTAATTCCGATGTAATTTCAGTATTTCATTGTCAATGTGAATGTCCAAGGAATACAGTGATCCTGCAGTGGTGTATCGGAAACTAATACTGGTCTCACAGGAAAGGATCAAAGCACAGACTCTAAGAAGTCTCACTCTTCTTACACTTAAGGCTGAATTGTGCCTTTTGTATTTAATTCCAATGTGATTTCTGTGTTTCATCGTCTATGTGAAGGTCCAAGGAATACATTGAACCTGCAGGGATGAATCGGAAACTAATACTGGTCTCACAGGAAGGGATCAAAGCACAGACTCTAAGAAGTTTCACTCTAATTGCACTTAAGGCGGCATTGTGGATTTTGTATTTAATTCCGATGTAATATCAGTGTTTCATCGTCAATGTGTACGTAAAAGGATTACATTGAACCTGCAGTGGTGTATCGGAAACTAACACTGGTCTCATAGGAAAGGATCAAAGCACAGACTCTAAGAAATCTCTCTCTTCTTTCACTTAAGGCGGCATTGTGCCTTTTGTGTGTAACTCCGATGTAATTTCAGTGTTTCATCGTCAAAGTGAATGTCCAAGGAATACATTAAACCTGCAGTGGTGTATCGGAGGCTAATACTGGTCTCATAGGAAAGGATCAAAGCACAGACTCTAAGAAGTCTGACGCTTCTTGCATTTAAGGCGGCATTGTGCATTTTGGATGTAATTCCGATGTAATTTCCGTGTTTCATCGTCAATGTGAATGTCCAAGGAATACATTGAACCTGCAGTGGTGTATCGGAAACTAATACTGGTCTCACAGGAAAGGTTCAATGCACAGACTCTAAGAAGTCTCACTCTTCTTGCACTTATGGCGGCATTGTGCATTTTGTAATTAATTCCAATGTAATTTCAGTGTTTCATTATCAATGTGTATGTAAAAGGAATGCAATGAACCTGCAGTGGTGTATCGGAAACTAATACTGGTCTCATAGGAAAGGATCAAAGCACAGACTCTAAGAAGTCTCACTCTTCTTGCACTTATGGCGGCATTGTGCATTTTGTAATTAATTCCAATGTAATTTCAGTGTTTCATTATCAATGTGTATGTAAAAGGAATGCAATGAACCTGCAGTGGTGTATCGGAAACTAATACTGGTCTCATAGGAAAGGATCAAAGCACAGACTCTAAGAAGTCTCACTCTTCTTGCACTTAAGGCGGCATTGTGCCTTTTCATTTAATTCCAATGTAATTTCAGTGTTTAATCGTCAATGTGTATGTAAAAGGAATACATTGAACCTGCAGTGGTGTATCGGAAACTAATACTGGTCTCATAGGAAAGGTTCAAAGCACAGACTGAAAGAAGTCTCACTCATCTTGCATTTAAGGCTGAATTGTGCCTTTTGTATTTAATTCCGATGTGATTTCTGTGTTTCATCGTCAATGTGAAGGTCCAAGGAGTACATTGAACCTGCAGTGGTGTATCGGAGGCTAATACTGGTCTCATAGGAAAGGATCAAAGCGCAGACTCTAAGAAGTCTGTCGCTTCTTGCACTTAAGGCGGCATTGTGCATTTTGTATGTAATTCCGATGTAATTTCCGTGTTTCATCGTCAATGTGAATGTCCAAGGAATACATTGAACCTGCAGTGGTGTATCGGAAACTAATACTGGTCTCACAGGAAAGGATCAAAGCACAGACTCTAAGAAGTCTCACTCTTCTTGCACTTAAGGCTGAATTGTGCCTTTTGTAGTTAATTCCGATGTGATTTCTGTGTTTCATCGTCAATGTGAAGGTCCAAGGAATACATTGAACCTGCAGTGGTGTATCGGAAACTAATACTGGTCTCACAGGAAAGGATCAAAGCACAGACTCTAAGAAGTTTCACTCTAATTGCACTTAAGGCGGCATTGTGCCTTTTGTATTTAATTCCGACGTAATATCAGTGTTTCATCATCAATGTGTATGTAAAAGGAATACATTGAACCTGCACTGGAGTATCGGTAACTAATACTGGTCTCATAGGAAAGGATCGAAGCACTGACTCTAAGAAGACTCACTCTTCTTGCACTTAAGGCGGCATTGTGCCTTTTGTATTTTATTCCGATGTAATTTCAGTGTTTCATCGTCAATGTGTATGTCCAAGGAATACATTGATCCTGCAGTGGTGTATCGGAAACTAAGGCTGGTCTCACAGGGAATGCTCAAAGCACCGACTGTAAGAAGAGTCTCTATTCTTGTACTTAAGGCGGCATTGTGCATTTAGTATTTAATTCCGATGCGTTTTCTGTGTTTCATCGTCAATGTGAAGGTCCAAGGAATACATTGACCCTGCAGTGTTGTATTGGCAACTAATACTTGTCTCACAGGAAAGGATCAAAGCACAGACTCTAAGAAGTCTCACGCTTCTTGCACTTATGGCGGCATTGTGCATTTTGTATTTAATTCCGATGTAATACCAGTGTTTCATCGCCAATGTGTATGTAAAAGGAATACATTGAACCTGCAGTGGTGTATCGGAAACTAATAGTGTTCTCATAGCAAAGGATCAAAGCACAGAATCTAAGAAGTCTCACTCGTCTTGCACTTAAGGTGGTATTGTGCCTTTAGTATGTAATTCCGATGTAATTTCAGTGTTTCATCGTCAATGTGTATATCCAAGGAATACATTGAATCTGCAATGGTGTATCGGAGACTAATACTGGTCTCACAGGAATAGATCAATGCACCGACTGTAAGAAGAGTCTCCATTCTTGTACTTAAGGCGGAATTGTGCCTTTTCAATTTGATTCCGATGCGATTTCTGTGTTTCATCGTCAATGTGAAGGTATAAGGAATACATTGACCCTGAAGAGGTGTATTGGCAACTCATACTTGTCTCACAGGAAAGGATCAAGCACAGACTCTAAGAAGTCTCACTCTTCTTGCACTTATGGCGGCATTGTGCATTTTGTAATTAATTCCGATGCAATTTCAGTGTTTCATCGTCAATGTGTAAGTAAAAGGAATACATTGAACCTGCAGAGGTGTATCGGAAACTAATACTGGTCTCATAGGAAAAGATCAAAGCACAGACTCTAAGAAGTCTCACTCTAATTGCACTTAAGGCGGCATTGTGCCTTTTGTATTTAATTCCGACGTAATATCAGTGTTTCATCGTCAATGTGGTTGTAAATGGATTACATTGAACCTGCAGTGATGTATCGGAAACTGATACTGTCATAGGAAAGGATCAAAGCACAGACCCTAAGAAGTATCACTCCTCTTGCACTTAAGGCGGCATTGTGCCTTTTGTATTTTATTCCGATGTAATTTCAGTGTTTCATCGTCAATGTGTATGTCCAAGGAATACACTGAACTTGCGGTAGTGTATCGGTGACTAATACTGGTCTCACAGGAATAGATCAAAGCACCGACTGTAAGAAGAGTCTCCATTCTTGTACTTAAGGCGGAATTGTGCCTTTTCAATTTGATTCCGATGCGATATCTGTGTATCATCATCAGTGTGGAGGTCCAAGGAATACACTGAACCTGCAGTGGTGTATGTGAAACGAATACTGGTCTCACAGGGAATGCTCAAAGCACCGACTGTAAGAAGAGTCTCTATTCTTGTACTTAAGGCGGCATTGTGCATTTTGTATTTAATTCCGATGCGATTTCTGTGTTTCCTTGTCAATGTGAAGGTCCAAGGAATGCATTGACCCTGCAGTGGTGTATTGGCAACTAATACTTGTCTCACAGGAAAGGATCAAAGCACAGTCTCTAAGAAGTCTCACGCTTCTTGGACTTAAGGCTGCATTGTGCCTTTTGTATTTAATTCCGATGTAATATCAGTGTTTCATCGCCAATGTGTATGTAAAAGGAATACATTGAACCTGCAGTAGTGTATCGGAAACTAATACTGGTCTCATAGGAAAGGATCAAAGCACAGACTCTAAGAAGTCTCTCTCTTCTTCCACTTAAGGCGGCATTGTGCCTTTAGTATGTAATTCAGACGTAATTTCAGTGGTTCATCGTCAATGTGTATGTCCAAGGAATACATTGAACCTGCAGCGGTGTATCGGAGACTAATACTGGTCTCAAAGGAATGGATCAAAGCACCGACTGTAAGAAGAGTCTCTATTCTTGTACTTAAGGCCATTTCTATTTAATTCCGATGCGATATCTGTGTATCATCGTCAGTGTGGAGGTCCAAGGAATACATCGAACCTGCAGTGGTGTATCGGAAACGAATACTGGTCTCACAGGGAATGCTCAAAGCACCGACTGTAAGAAGAGTCTCTATTCTTGTACTTAAGGGGGCATTGTGCCTTTTGTATTTAATTCCGACGTAATTTCAATGTTTCATCGTCCATGTGAAGGTCCAAGGAATACCTTGACTCTGCAGTGGTGTATCGGAAACTAAAACTGGTCTCACAGGAAATGATCAAAGCACACACTCTAAGAAGGCTCACTCTTCTTGCACTTCAGGCGGCTTTGGGCCATTTGTATTTAATTCCGACGTAATATCAGTGTTTCATTGTCAATGTGTATGTAAAAGGAATACAATGAACCAACAGTGGTGTATCGGAAACTAATACTGGTCTCATAGGAAAGGATCAAAGCACAGACTCTTAGAAGTCTCACTCTTCTTTCACTTAAGGCGGCATTGTGCCTTTTGTACTTAATTCCGATGTAATTTCAGTATTTCATTGTCAATGTGAATGTCCAAGGAATACAGTGATCCTGCAGTGGTGTATCGGAAACTAATACTGGTCTCACAGGAAAGGATCAAAGCACAGACTCTAAGAAGTCTCACTCTTCTTACACTTAAGGCTGAATTGTGCCTTTTGTATTTAATTCCAATGTGATTTCTGTGTTTCATCGTCTATGTGAAGGTCCAAGGAATACATTGAACCTGCAGGGATGATTCGGAAACTAATACTGGTCTCACAGGAAGGGATCAAAGCACAGACTCTAAGAAGTTTCACTCTAATTGCACTTAAGGCGGCATTGTGGATTTTGTATTTAATTCCGATGTAATTTCAGTGTTGCATCGTCAATGTGTATGTAAAAGGAATACATTGAAACTGCAGTGGTATATCGGAAACTAATACTGGTCTCATAGGAAAGGATCAAAGCACACACTCTAAGAAGGCTCACTCTTCTTGCACTTCAGGCGGCATTGGGCCATTTGTATGTAATTCCGTCGTAATATCAGTGTTTCATTGTCAATGTGTATGTAAAAGGAATACAATGAACCAACAGTGGTGTATCGGAAACTAATACTGGTCTCATAGGAAAGGATCAAAGCACAGACTCTTAGAAGTCTCACTCTTCTTTCACTTAAGGCGGCATTGTGCCTTTTGTATTTAATTCCGATGTAATTTCAGTGTTTCATCGTCAAAGTGAATGTCCAAGGAATACATTAAACCTGCAGTGGTGTATCGGAGGCTAATACTGGTCTCATAGGAAAGGATCAAAGCACAGACTCTAAGAAGTTTGACGCTTCTTGCATTTAAGGCGGCATTGTGCATTTTGGATGTAATTCCGATGTAATTTCCGTGTTTCATCGTCAATGTGAATGTCCAAGGAATACATTGAACCTGCAGTGGTGTATCGGAAACTAATACTGGTCTCACAGGAAAGGTTCAAAGCACAGACTCTAAGAAGTCTCACTCTTCTTGCACTT
This sequence comes from Schistocerca americana, assembly GCF_021461395.2. Lineage (NCBI taxonomy): Eukaryota > Metazoa > Arthropoda > Insecta > Orthoptera > Acrididae > Schistocerca > Schistocerca americana. The sequence goes on from NW_025725371.1 coordinate 23,014,529, forward strand.
AAGGCTGAATTGTGCCTTTTGTATATAATTACGATGTGATTTCTGTGTTTCATCGTCAATGTGAAGGTCCAAGGAATACATTGAACCTGCAGTGGTGTATCGGAAACTAATACTGGTCTCACAGGAAAGGATCAAAGCACAGACTCTAAGAAGTCTCACTCTAATTGCACTTAAGGTTGCATTGTGCCTTTTGTATTTAATTCCGACGTAATATCAGTGTTTCATCGTCAATGTGTATGTAAATGGATTACATTTAACCTGCAGTGGTGTATCGGAAACTAATAATGGTCTCATAGGAAAGGATCAAAGCACAGACTCTAAGAAGTCTCACTCTTCTTGCACTTAAGGCGGCATTGTGCCTTTTGTATTATATTCCGATGTAATTTCAGTGTTTCATCGTCAATGTGTATGTCCAAGGAATACATTGATCCTGCAGTGGTGTATCGGAAACTAATGCTGGTCTCACAGGGAATGCTCAAAGCACCGACTGTAAGAAGAGTCTCTATTCTTGTACTTAAGGCAGCATTGTGAATTTTGTATTTAATTCCGATGCGATTTCTGTGTTTCATCGTCAATGTGAAGGTCCAAGGAATACATTGACCCTACAGTGGTGTATTGGCAACTAATACTTGCCTCACAGGAAAGGATCAAAGCACAGACTATAAGAAGTCTCACGCTTCTTGGACTTATGGCGGCATTGTGCATTTTGTAATTAATTCCAATATAATTTCAGTGTTTCATCATAAATGTGTATGTAAAAGGAATACATTGAACTTGCAGTGGTGTATCGGTAACTAATACTGGTCTCATAGGAAAGGATCAAAGCACAGACTCTAAGAAGTCTCACTCTTCTTCCACTTAAGGCTGCATTGTGCCTTTTGTATTTAATTCCGATGTAATATCAGAGTTTCATCGCCAATGTGTATGTAAAAGGAATACATTGAACCTGCAGTGGTGTATCGGAAACTAATACTGGTCTCATAGGAAAGGATCATAGCACAGAGTCAAAGAGGTCTCACTCTTCTTGCACTTAAGGCGGCGATGTGCCTTTAGTATGTAATTCCGACGTAATTTCAGTGGTTCATCGTCAATGTGTATGTCCAAGGAATACATTGAACCTGCAGTGGTGAATCGGAGACTTATACTGGTCTCACAGGAATAGATCAAATCACCGACTGAAAGAAGAGTCACTATTCTTGTCCATAAAGCCATTTCTATTTAATTCCGATACGATATCTGTGTATCATCGTCAGTGTGGAGGTCCAAGGAATACATCGAACCTGCAGTGGTGTATCGGAAACGAATACTGGTCTCACAGGGAATGCTCAAAGCACCGACTGTAAGAAGAGTCTCTATTCTTGTACTTAAGGCGGCATTGTGCATTTTGTATTTAATTCCGACGCGATTTCTGTGTTCCATCGTCAATGTGAATGTCCAAGGAATACATTGAACCTGCAGTGGTGTATCGGAAACTAATACTGGTCTCACAGGAAAGGATAAAAGCACAGACTTTAAGAAGTCTCACTCTAATTGCACTTAAGGCGGCATTGTGCCTTTTGTATTTAATTCCGACGTAATATCTGTGTTTCATCGTCAATGTGTATGTAAATGGATTACATTGAACCTGCAGTGATGTATCGGAAACTAATACTGGTCTCATAGGAAAGGATCAAAGCACAGACTCTAAGAAGTCTCACGCTTCTTGCACTTATGGCGGCATTGTGCATTTTGTAATTAATTCCAATGTAATTTCAGTGTTTCATTATCAATGTGTATGTAAAAGGAACACAATGAACCTGCAGTGCTGTATCGGAAACTAATACTGGTCTCATAGGAAAGGATCAAAGCACAGACTCTAAGTAGTCTCACTCTTCTTGCACTTAAGGCGGCATTGTGCATTTTGTAATTAATTCCAATGTAATTTCAGTGTTTCATCATCAATGTGTATGTAAAAGGAATACATTGAACCTGCATTGGAGTATCGGTAACTAATACCGGTCTCATTGGAAAGGATCGTAGCACAGACTCTAAGAAGTCTCACTCTTCTTGCACTTAAGGCGGCATTGTGCCTTTTGTATTTTATTCCGATGTAATTTCAGTTTTTCATCGTCAATGTGTATGTCCAAGGAATACATTGATCCTGCAGTGGTGTATCGGAAACTAATGCTGGTCTCACAGGGAATGCTCAAAGCACCGACTGTAAGAAGAGTCTCTATTCTTGTACTTAAGGCGTCATTGTGCATTTTGTATTTAATTCCGATGCGATTTCTGTGTTTCATCGTCAATGTGAAGGTCCAAGGAATACATTGACCCTGCAGTGTTGTATTGGCAACTAATACTTGTCTCACAGGAAAGGATCAAAGCACAGACTCTAAGAAGTCTCACGCTTCTTGCACTTATGGCGGCATTGTGCATTTTGTATTTAATTCCGATGTAATACCAGTGTTTCATCGCCAATGTGTAAGTAAAAGGAATACATTGAACCTGCAGTGGTGTATCGGAAACTAATAGTGGTCTCATAGGAAAAGATCAAAGCACAGACTCTAAGAAGTCTCACTCGTCTTGCACTTAAGGCGGCATTGTGCCTTTAGTATGTAATTCCGATGTAATTTCAGTGTTTCATCGTCAATGTCAATGTCCAAGGAATACATTAAACCTGCAGTGGTGTATCGGAGGCTAATGATGGTCTCATAGGAAAGGATCAAAACACAGACTCTAAGAAGTCTGACGCTTCTTGCACTTAAGGCGGCATTGTGCATTTTGTATGTTATTCCGATGTAATTTCCGCGTTTCATCGTCAATGTGAATGTCCAAGGAATACATTGAACCAGCAGTGGTGTATCGGAAACTAATACTGGTCTCACAGGAAAGGATCAAATCACAGACTCTAAGAAGTCTCACTCTTCTTGCACTTAAGGCTGAATGGAGCCTTTTGTATTTAATTCCGATGTGATTTCTGTGTTTCATCGTCAATGAGAAGGTCCAAGGAATACATTGACCCTGCAGTGGTGTATTAACAACTAATACTTGTCTCACAGGAACGGATCAACACGCAGGCTCTAAGAAGTCTCACTCGTCTTGCACTTAAGGCGGCATTGTGCCTTTAGTATGTAATTCCGATGTAATTTCAGTGTTTCATCGTCAATGTGTATATCCAAGGAATACATTGAACCTGCAGTGGTGTATCGGAGACTAATACTGGTCTCACAGGAAAAGATCAAAGCACCGACTGTAAGAAGAGTCTCTATTCTTGTACTTAAGGCCATTTCTATTTAATTCCGATGCGATATCTGTGTATCATCTTCAGTGTGGAGGTCCAAGGAATACATCGAACCTGCAGTGGTGTATCGGAAACGAATACTGGTCTCACAGGGAATGCTCAAAGCACCGACTGTAAGAAGAGTCTCTATTCTTGTACTTAAGGCGGCATTGTGCATTTTGTATTTAATTCCGATGCGATTTCTGTGTTTCATCGTCAATCTGAAGGTCCAAGGAATACATTGACCCGGCAGTGGTGTATTAACAACTAATACTTGTCTCACAGGAAAGGATCAAAGCACAGACTCTAAGAAGTCTCACGCTTCTAGCACTTATGGCGGCATTGTGCATTTTGTAATTAATTCCGATGTAATTTCAGTGTTTCATTGTCAATGTGTATGTAAAAGGAATACATTGAACCTGCAGTGGTGTATCGGAAACTAATACTGGTCTCATAGGAAAGGATCAAAGCACAGACTCTAAGAAGTCTCACTCTTCTTGCACTTAAGGCGGCATTGTGCCTTTTGCATTTAATTCCAATGTAATTTCAGTGTTTAATCGTCAATGTGTATGTAAAAGGAATACATTGAACCTGCAGTGGTGTATCGGAAACTAATACTGGTCTCATAGGAAAGGATCAAAGCACAGACTGAAAGAAGTCTCACTCTTCTTGCTTTTAAGGCGGCATTGTGCCTTTTGTATTTAATTCCGATGTAATTTCGGTGTTCCATCGTCAATAAGAGTGTCCAAGTAATACATTGAACCTGCAGCGGTGTATCAGAAAATAATACTGGTCTCACAGGAAAGGATCAAAGATTCGACTGTAAGAAGAGTCTCTATTCTTGTACTTAAGGCTGCATTGTGACTTTTGTATTTAATTCCGACGTAATTTCAATGTTTCATCGTCCATGTGAAGGTCCAAGGAATACCTTGACTCTGCAGTGGTGTATCGGAAACTAAAACTGGTCTCACAGGAAATGATCAAAGCACATACTCTAAGAAGTCTCACTCTTCTTGCACGTAATGCGGCATTGGGCCATTTGTATTTAATTCCGACGTAATATCAGTGTTTCATTGTCAATGTGTATGTAAAAGGAATACAATGAACCAACAGTGGTGTATCGGAAACTAATACTGGTCTCATAGGAAAGGATCAAAGCACAGACACTTAGAAGTCTCCTCTCCTTGCACTTAAGGCGGCATTGTGCCTTTTGTATGTAATTCCGATGTAATTTCAGTATTTCATTGTCAATGTGAATGTCCAATGAATAAATTGATCCTGCAGTGGTGTATCGGAAACTAATACTGGTCTCACAAAAAAGGATCAAAGCACAGACTCTAAGAAGTCTCACTCTTCTTGCACTTAAGGCTGAATTGTGCCTTTTGTATTTAATTCCAATGTGATTTCTGTGTTTCATCGTCAATGTGAAGGTCCAAGGAATACATTGAACCTGCAGGGATGAATCGGAAACTAATACTGGTCTCACAGGAAAGGATCAAAGCACAGACTCTAAGAAGTTTCACTCTAATTGCACTTAAGGCGACATGGTGCCTTTTGTATTTAATTCCGATGTAATTTCAGTGTTGCATCGTCAATGTGTATGTAAAAAGAATACATTGAACCTGCAGTGGTGCATCGGAAACTAATACTGGTCTCATAGGAAAGGATCAAAGCACAGACTTTAAGAAGTCTCACTCTTCTTGCATTTAAGGCGGCATTGTGCCTTTTATATTTAATTCCGACGTAATATCAGTGTTTCAGCGTCAATGTGTATGTAAAAGGATTACATTGAACCTGCAGTGGTGTATCGGAAACTAACACTGGTCTCATAGGAAAGGCTCAAAGCACAGACTCTAAGAAATCTCTCTCTTCTTTCACTTAAGGCGGCATTGTGCCTTTTGTATGTAATTCCGATGTAATTTCAGTGTTTCATCGTCAATGTGAATGTCCAAGGAATACATTAAACCTGCAGTGGTGTATCGGAGGCTAATACTGGTCTCTTAGTAAAGGATCAAAGCACAGACTCTAAGAAGTCTGACGCTTCTTCCATTAAAGCGGCATTGTGCAATTTGTATGTAATTCCGAGGTAATTTCCGTGTTTCATCGTCAATGTGAATGTCCAAAGAACACATTGAACCTGCAGTGGTGTATCGGAAACTAATACTGGTCTCACAGGAAAGGATCAAAGCACAGACTTTAAGAAGTCTCACTCTTCTTGCACTTAAGGCTGAATTGTGCCTTTTGTATTTAATTCCGATGTGATTTCTGTGTTTCATCGTCAATGTGAAGGTCCAAGGAATATATTGAGCCTGCAAAGGTGTATCGGAAACTAATACTGTTCTCACAGGAAAGGATCAAAGCACAGACTCTAAGAAGTCTCACTCTAATTGAATTTAAGGCGGCATTGTGCCTTTTGTATTTCATTCAGACGTAATATCAGTGTTTCATCGTCAGTGTGTATGTAAATGGATTACATTGAACCTGCAGTGGTGTATCGGAAACTAATACTGGTCTCATAGGAAAGGATCAAAGCACATACTCTAAGAAGTCTCACGCTTCTTGCACTTATGGTGGCATTGTGCATTTTGTAATTAATTCCAATGTAATTTCAGTGTTTCATTATCAATGTGTATGGAAAAGGAATACAATGAACCTGCAGTGGTGTATCGGAAAGTAATACTGGTCTCATAGGAAAGGATCAAAGCACAGACTCTAAGAAGTCTCACTCTTTTTGCACTTAAGGCGGCATTGTGCCTTTTGTATTTTATTCCGATGTAATTTCAGTGTTTCATCGTCAATGTGTATGTCCAAGGAATACATTGATCCTGCAGTGGTGTATGGGAAACTAATGCTGGTCTCACAGGGAATGCTCAAAGCACCGACTGTAAGAAGAGTATCTATTCCTGTACTTAAGGCGGCATTGTGCATTTTGTATTTAATTCCGATGCGATTTCTGTGTTTCATCGTCAATGTGAAGGTCCAAGGAATACATTGACCCTGCAGTGTTGTATTGGCAACTAATACTTGTCTCCCAGGAAAGGATCAAAGCACAGACTCTAAGAAGTCTCACGCTTCTTGCACTTATGGCGGCATTGTGCATTTTGTATTTAATTCCGATGTAATACCAGTGTTTCATCGCCAATGTGTATGTAAAAGGAATACATTGAACCTGCAGTGGTGCATCGGAAACTAATAGTGGTCTCATAGGAAAGGATCTAAGCACAGACTCTAAGAAGTCTCACTCGTCTTGCACTTAAGGCGTCATTGTGCCTTTAGTATGTATTTCCGATGTAATTTCAGTGTTTCATCGTCAATGTGTATATCCAAGGAATACATTGAACCTGCAGTAGTGTATCGGAGACTAATACTGGTCTCACAGGAATAGATCAATGCACCGACTGTAAGAAGAGTGTCTATTGTTGTACTTCAGGCGGAATTGTGCCTTTTCTATTTAATTCCGATGCGATTTCTGTGTTTCATCGTCAATATGAAGGTCCAAGGATTACATTGACCCTGCAGTGGTGTATTGGCCACTCATACTTGTCTCACAGGCAAGGATCAAGCACAGACTCTAGGAAGTCTCACGCTTCTTGCACTTATGGCGGCATTGTGCATTTTGTTTTTAATTCCGATGTAATATCAGTGTTTCATCGCCAATGTGTATGTAAAAGGAATTCATTGAACCTGCAGTGGTGTATCGGAAACTAATACTGGTCTCATAGGAAAGGATCAAAGCACAGACTCGATGAAGTCTCACTCTTCTTGCACTTATGGCGGCATTGTGCCATTAGTATGTAATTCCGTCGTAATTTCAGTGGTTCATCGTCAATGTGTATGTCCAAGGAATACCTTGAACCTGCAGCGGTGTATCGGAGACTAATACTGGTCCCACAGGTATAGATCAAAGCACCGACTGTAAGAAGAGTCTCTATTCTTGTACTTAAGGCCCTTTCTATTTAATGCCGATGCGATATCTGTGTATCATCGTCAATGTGAATGTCCAAGGAATACATTAAACCTGCAGTGGTGTATCGGAGGCTAATACTGGTCTCATAGGAAAGGATCAAAGCACAGACTCTAAGAAGCCTGACGCTTCTTGCACTTAAGGCGGCATTGTGCATTTTGTATGTTATTCCGATGTAAATTCCGTGTTTCATTGTCAATATGAATGTCCAAGGAATACATTGAACCTGCAGTGGTGTATCGGAAACTAAAACTGGTCTCACAGGAAAGGATCAAAACACTGACTCCAAGAAGTCTCACTCTTCTTGCACTTAAGGCTGAATGGAGCCTTTTGTATTTAATTCCGATGTGATTTCTGTGTTTCATCGTCAATGAGAAGGTCCAAGGAATACATTGAACCTGCAGTGGTGTATCGGAAACTAATACTGGTCTCACAGGAAAGCATCAAAGCACAGACTCTAAGAAGTCTCACTGTAATTGCACTTAAGGCGGCATTGTGCCTTTTTTATTTAATTCCGATGTAAAATCAGTGTTCCATCGCCAATGTGTATGTAAAAGGAATACATTGAACCTGCAGTGGTGTATCGGAAACTAATACTGGTCTCATAGGAAAGGATCAAAGCACAGACTCTATGAAGTCTCACTCTTCTTGCACTTATGGCGGCATTGTGCCATTAGTATGTAATTCCGTCGTAATTTCAGTGGTTCATCGTCAATGTGTATGTCCAAGGAATACCTTGAACCTGCAGCGGTGTATCGGAGACTAATACTGGTCTCACAGGAATAGATCAAAGCACCGACTGTAAGAAGAGTCTCTATTCTTGTATTTAAGGCCCTTTCTATTTAATTCCGATGCGATATCTGTGTATCATCGTCAATGTGAATGTCCAAGGAATACATTGAACCTGCAGTGGTGTATCGGAAACTAATACTGGTCTCACAGGAAAGGATCAAAGCACAGACTCTAAGAAGTCTCACTCGTCTTGCACTTAAGACGGCATTGTGCCTTTTGTATTTAATTCCGACGTAATATCAGTGTTTCATCGTCAATGTGAATGTAAATGGATTACATTGAACCTGCAGTGGTGGATCGGAAACGAATTCTGGTCTCACAGGGAATGCTCAAAGCACCGACTGTAAGAAGAGTCTCTATTCTTGTACTTAAGGCGGCATTGTGCATTTAGTATTTAATTCCGATGCGATTTCTGTGTTTCATCGTCAATGTGAAGGTCCAAGGAATACATTGACCCTGCAGTGGTGTATTGGCAACTAATACTTGTCTCATAGGAAAGGATCAAAGCACAGACTCTAAGAACTCTCACTCTTCTTGCACTTAAGGATTCATTGTGCCTTTTCTATTTAATTCCGACGTAATTTCAATTTTTCATCGTCCATGTGAAGGTCCAAGGAATACCTTGACTCTGCAGTGGTGTATCGGAGACTAAAACTGGTCTGGCACAAACTCTAAGAAGTCTCACTCTTCTTGCACTTAAGGCGGCATTGGGCCATTTGTATTTAATTCCGACGTAATATCAGTGTTTCATTGTCAATGTGTATGTAAAAGGAATACAATGAACCAACAGTGGTGTATCGGAAACTAATACTGGTCTCATAGGAAAGGATCAAAGCACAGACTCTTAGAAGTCTCACTCTTCTTGCACTTAAGGCGGCATTGTGCCTTTGGTATGTAATTCCGAAGTAATTTCAGTATTTCATTGTCAATGTGAATGTCCAAGGAATACATTGATCCTGCAGTGGTGTATCGGAAACTAATACTGGTCTCACAGGAAAGGATCAAAGCACAGACTCTAAGAAGTCTCACTCTTCTTGCACTTAAGGCTGAATTGTGCCTTTTGTATTTAATTCCAATGTGATTTCTGTGTTTCATCGTCAATGTGAAGGTCCAAGGAATACATTGAACCTGCAGGGATGAATCGGAAACTAATACTGGTCTCACAGGAAAGGATCAAAGCACAGACTCTAAGAAGTTTCATTCTAATTGCACTTAAGGCGGCATTGTGCCCTTTGTATTTAATTCCGATGTAATTTCAGTGTTGCATCGTCAATGTGTATCTAAAAGGAATACATTGAACCTGCAGTGGTGTATCGGAAACTAATACTGGTCTCATAGGAAAGGATCAAAGCACAGACTTTAAGAAGTCTCACTCTTCTTGCATTTAAGGCGGCATTGAGCCTTTGATATTTAATTCCGACGTAATATCAATGTTTCATCGTCAATGTGTATGTAAAAGGATTACATTGAACCTGCAGTGGTGTATCGGAAACTAACACTGGTCTCATAGGAAAGGATCAAAGCACAGTCTCTAAGAAATCTCTCTCTTCTTTCACTTAAGGCGGCATTGTGCCTTTTGTATGTAATTCCGATGTAATTTCAGTGTTTCATCGTCAATGTGAATGTCCAAGGAATACATTAAACCTGCAGTGGTGTATCGGAGGCTAATACTGGTCTCATAGGAAAGGATCGAAGCACAGACTCTAAGAAGTCTCACTCTTCTTGCACCTAAGGCGGCATTGTGCCTTTTGTTATTTATTCCGATGTAATTTCAGTGTTTCATCGCCAATGTGTATGTCCAAGGAATACATTGATCCTGCAGTGGTGTATCGGAAACTAATTCTGGTCTCACACAGAATGCTTAAAGCACCGACTGTAAGAAGAGTCTCTATTCTTGTACTTAAGGCGGCATTGTGCATTTTGTATTTAATTCCGATGTGATATCTGTGTTTCATCGTCAATGTGAAGGCCCAAGGAATACATTGACCCTGCAGTGTTGTATTAGCAACTAATACTTGTCTCACAGGAAAGGCTCAAAGCACAGACTCTAAGAAGTCTCACGCTTCTTGCACTTATGGCGGCATTGTGCATTTTGTATTTACTTCCGGTGTAATACCAGTGTTTCATCGATAATGTGTATGTAAAAGGAATACATTGAACCTGCAGTGGTGTATCGGAAACTAATAGTGGTCTCATAGGAAAGGATAAAAGCACAGACTCTAAGAAGTCTCACTCGTCTTGCACTTAAGGCGGCATTGTGCCTTTAGTATGTAATTCCGATGTAATTTCAGTGTTTCATCGTCAATGTGTATATCCAAGGAATACATTGAACCTGCAGTGGTGTATCGGAGACTAATACTGGTCTCACAGGAATAGATCAAAGCACCGACTGTAAGAAGAGTCTCTATTCTTGTACTTAAGGCGGCATTGTGCATTTTGTATTTAATTCCGATGCGATTTCTGTCTTTCATCGTCAATGTGAAGGTCCAAGGAATATATTGACTCTGCAGTGGTGTATCGGAAACTAAAACTGGTCTCACAGGAAATGATCAAAGCACATACTCTAAGAAGTCTCAATCTTCTTGCACTTAAGGCGGCATTGGGCCATTTGTATTTAATTCCGACGTAATATCAGTGTTTCAATGTCAATGTGTATGTAAAAGGAATACAATGAACCAACAGTGGTGTATCGGAAACTAATACTGGTCTCATAGGAAAGGATCAAAGCACAGATTCTTAGAAGTCTCACTCTTCTTGCACTTAAGGCTGAATTGTGCCTTTTGTATTTGATTCCAATGTGATTTCTGTGTTTCATCGTCAATGTGAAGGTCCAAGGAATACATTGAACCTGCAGGGATGAATCGGAAGCTAATACTGGTCTCACAGGAAAGGATCAAAGCACAGACTCTAAGAAGTTTCACTCTAATTGCACTTAAGGCGGCATTGTGCCATTTGTATTTAATTCCGATGTAATTTTAGTGTTGCATCGTCAATTTGTATGTAAAAGGAATACATTGAACCTGCAGTGGTGGATCGGAAACTAATACTGGTCTCATAGGAAAGGATCAAAGCACAGAATTTAAGAAGTCTCACTCTTCTTGCATTTAAGGCGGCGTTGTGCCTTTTATATTTAATTCCGACGTAATATCAGTGTTTCATCGTCAATGTGTATGTAAAAGGATGACATTGAACCTGCAGTGGTGTATCGGAAACTAATACTGGTCTCACAGGAAAGGATCAAATCACAGACTCTATGAAGTCTCACTCTTCTTGCACTTAAGGCTGAATTGTGCCTTTGTATTTAATTCCGATGTGATATCTGTGTTTCATCGTCAATGTGAAGGTCCAAGGAATACATTGAACCTGCAGTGGTGTATCGGAAACTAATACTGGTCTCACAGGAAAGGATCAAAGCACAGACTCTAAGAAGTCTCACTCTAATTGCACTTAAGGCGGCATTGTGCCTTTTGTATTTAATTCCGACGTAATATCAGTGTTTCATCCTCAATGTGTTTGTAAATGGATTACATTGAACCTGCAGTGGTGTATCGGAAACTAATACTGGTCTCATAGGAAAGGATCAAAGCACAGACTCTAAGAAGTCTCACGCTTCTTGCACTTATGGCGGCATTGTGCATTTTGTAATTAATTCCAATGTAATTTCAGTGTTTCATTATCAATGTGTATGTAAAAGGAATACAATGAACCTGCAGTGGTGTATCGGAAACTAATACTGGTCTCATAGGAAAGGATCAAAGCACACACTCTAAGAAGTCTCACTCTTCTTGCACTTAAGGCGGCATTGTGCATTTTGTAAGTAATTCCAATGTAATTTCAGTGTTTCATCGTCAATGTGAATGTCCAAGGAATACATTAAACCTGCAGTGGTGTATCGGAGGCTAATACTGGTCTCATAGGAAAGGATCAAAGCACAGACTCTAAGAAGTATCACTCCTCTTGCACTTAAGGCGGCATTGTGCCTTTTGTATTTTATTCCGATGTAATTTCAGTGTTTCATCGTCAATGTGTATGTCCAAGGAATACACTGAACCTGCAGTGGTGTATCGGTGACTAATACTGGTCTCACAGGAATAGATCAAAGCACCGACTGTAAGAAGAGTCTCTATTCTTGTACTTAAGGCGGCATTGTGCATTTTGTATTTAATTCCGATGCGATTTCTGTGTTTCATTGTCAATGTGAAGGTCCAAGGAATGCATTGACCCTACAGTGGAGTATTGGCAACTAATACTTGTCTCACAGGAAAGGATCAAAGCACAGCCTCTAATAAGTCTCACTCTTCTTGCACTTAAGGCGGCATTGTGCCTTTTGTATTTAATTCCGACGTAATTTCAATGTTTCATCGTCCATGTGAAGGTCCAAGGGATACCTTGACTCTGCAGTGGTGTATCGGAAACTAAAACTGGTCTCACAGGAAATGATCAAAGCACATACTCTAAGAAGTCTCACTCTTCTTGCACTTAAGGCGGCATTGGGCCATTTGTATTTAATTCCGACGTAATATCAGTGTTTCATTGTCAATGTGTATGTAAAAGGAATACAATGAACCAACAGTGGTGTATCGGAAACTAATACTGGTCTCATAGGAAAGGATCAAAGCACAGACTCTTAGAAGTCTCACTCTTCTTGCACTTAAGGCGGCATTGTGCCTTTTGTATGTAATTCCGATGTAATTTCAGTATTTCATTGTCAATGTGAATGTCCAAGGAATACATTGATCCTGCATTGGTGTATAGGAAACTAATACTCGTCTCACAGGAAAGGATCAAAGCACAGACTCTAAGAAGTCTCACTCTTCTTGCACTTAAGGCTGAATTGTGCTTTTTGTATTTAATTCCAATGTGATTTCTGTGTTTCATCGTCAATGTGAAGGTCCAAGGAATACATTGAACCTGCAGGGATGAATCGGAAACTAATACTGGTCTCACAGGTAAGGATCAAAGCACAGAATCTAAGAAGTTTCACTCTAATTGCACTTAAGACGGCATTGTGCCTTTTGTATTTAATTCCGATGTAATTTTAGTGTTGCATCGTCAATGTGTATGTAAAAGGAATACATTGAACCTGCAGTGGTGTATCGGAAACTAATACTGGTCTCATAGGAAAGGATCAAAGCACAGACTTTAAGAAGTCTCACTCTTCTTGCATTTAAGGCGGCATTGTGCCTTTTATATTTAATTCCGACGTAATATCAGTGTTTCATCGTCAATGTGTATGTAAAAGGATTACATTGAACCTGCAGTGGTGTATCGGAAACTAACACTGGTCTCATAGGAAAAGATCAAAGCACAGGCTCTAAGAAATCTCTCTCTTCTTTCACTTAAGGCGGCATTGTGCCTTTTGTATGTAATTCCGATGTAATTTCAGTGTTTCATCGTCAATGTGATTGTCCAAGGAATACATTAAACCTGCAGTGGTGTATCGGAGGCTAATACTGGTCTCATAGGAAAGGATCAAAGCACAGACTCTAAGAAGTCTGACGCTTCTTGCACTTATGGCGGCATTGTGCATTTCGTATGTAATTCCGAAGTAATTTCCGTGTTTCATCGTCAATGTGAATGTCCAAGGAATACATTAAACCTGCAGTGGTGTATCGGAGGCTAATACTGGTCTCATAGGAAAGGATCAAAGCACAGACTCTAAGAAGTATCACTCCTCTTGCACTTAAGGCGGCATTGTGCCTTTTGTATTTTATTCCGATGTAATTTCAGTGTTTCATCGTCAATGTGTATGTCCAAGGAATACACTGAACCTGCAGTGGTGTATCGGTGACTAATACTGGTCTCACAGGAATAGATCAAAGCACCGACTGTAAGAAGAGTCTCTATTCTTGTACTTAAGGCGGCATTGTGCATTTTGTATTTAATTCCGATGCGATTTCTGTGTTTCATTGTCAATGTGAAGGTCCAAGGAATGCATTGACCCTGCAGTTGTGTATTGGCAACTAATACTTGTCTCACAGGAAAGGATCAAAGCACAGCCTCTAATAAGTCTCACTCTTCTTGCACTTAAGGCGGCATTGTGCCTTTTGCATTTAATTCCAATGTAAATTCAGTGTTTAATCGTCAATGTGTATGTAAAAGGAATACATTGAACCTGCAGTGGTGTATCGGAAACTAATACTGGTCTCATAGGAAAGGATCAAAGCACAGACTGAAACAAGTCTCACTCTTCTTGCATTTAAGGCGGCATTGTGCCTTTTGTATTTAATTCCGATGTAATTTCAGTGTTCCATCGTCAATGTGAATGTCCAAGGAATACATTGAACCTGCAGCGGTGTATCAGAAAATAATACTGGTTTCACAGGAAAGGATCAAAGAATCTACTGTAAGAAGACACTCTATTCTTGTACTTAAGGCGGCATTGTGCCTTTTGTATTTAATTCCGACGTAATTTCAATGTTTCATCGTCCATGTGAAGGTCCAAGGGATACCTTGACTCTGCAGTGGTGTATCGGAAACTAAAACTGGTCTCACAGGAAATGATCAAAGCACATACTCTAAGAAGTCTCACTCTTCTTGCACTTAAGGCGGCATTGGGCCATTTGAATTTAATTCCGACGTAATATCAGTGTTTCATTGTCAATGTGTATGTAAAAGGAATACAATGAACCAACAGTGGTGTATCGGAAACTAATACTGGTCTCATAGGAAAGGATCAAAGCACAGACTCTTAGAAGTCTCACTCTTCTTGCACTTAAGGCGGCATTGTGCCTTTTGTATGTAATTCCGATGTAATTTCAGTATTTCATTGTCAATGTGAATGTCCAAGGAATACATTGATCCTGCATTGGTGTATAGGAAACTAATACTCGTCTCACAGGAAAGGATCAAAGCACAAACTCTAAGAAGTTTCACTCTTCTTGCACTTAAGGCTGAATTGTGCTTTTTGTATTTAATTCCAATGTGATTTCTGTGTTTCATCGTCAATGTGAAGGTCCAAGGAATACATTGAACCTGCAGGGATGAATCGGAAACTAATACTGGTCTCACAGGTAAGGATCAAAGCACAGAATCTAAGAAGTTTCACTCTAATTGCACTTAAGACGGCATTGTGCCTTTTGTATTTAATTCCGATGTAATTTTAGTGTTGCATCGTCAATGTGTATGTAAAAGGAATACATTGAACCTGCAGTGGTGTATCGGAAACTAATACTGGTCTCATAGGAAAGGATCAAAGCACAGACTTTAAGAAGTCTCACTCTTCTTGCATTTAAGGCGGCATTGTGCCTTTTATATTTAATTCCGACGTAATATCAGTGTTTAATCGCCAATGTGTATGTAAAAGGATTACATTGAACCTGCAGTGGTGTATCGGAAACTAACACTGGTCTCATAGGAAAAGATCAAAGCACAGGCTCTAAGAAATCTCTCTCTTCTTTCACTTAAGGCGGCATTGTGCCTTTTGTATGTAATTCCGATGTAATTTCAGTGTTTCATCGTCAAAGTGAATGTCCAAGGAATACATTAAACCTGCAGCGGTGTATCGGAGGCTAATACTGGTCTCATAGGAAAGGATCAAAGCACAGACTCTAAGAAGTCTGACGCTTCTTGCACTTATGGCGGCATTGTGCATTTCGTATGTAATTCCGAAGTAATTTCCGTGTTTCATCGTCAATGTGAATGTCCAAGGAATACATTGAACCTGCAGTGGTTTATCGGGAACTAATACTGGTCTTACAGGAAAGGATCAAAGCACAGACTCTAAGAAGTCTCACTCTTCTTGCACTTAAGGCTGAATTGTGCCTTTTGTATTTAATTCCGATGTGATTTCTGTGTTTCATCGTCAATGTGAAGGTAGAAGGAATACATTGAACCTGCAGTGTTGTATCGGAAACTAATACTGGTCTCATAGGAAAGGATCAAAGCACAGACTCTAAGAAGTCTCACTCTAATTGCACTTAAGGCGGCATTGTGCCTTTTGTATTTAATTCCGACGTAATATCAGTGTTTCATCGTCAATGTGTATGTAAATGGATTACATTGACCCTGCAGTGGTGTATCGGAAACTAATTCTGGTCTCATAGGAAAGGATCAAAGCACAGACTCTAAGAAGTCTCAAGCTTCTGGCACTTATGGCGGCATTGTGCATTTTGTAATTAATTCCAATGTAATTTCTGTGTTTCATTATCAATGTGTATGTAAAAGGAATACAATGAACCTGCAGTGGTGTATCGGAAACTAATACTGGTCTCATTGGAAAGGATCAAAGCACAGACTCTAAGAAGTCTCACTCTTCTTGCACTTAAGGCGGCATTGTGCATTTTGTAATTAATTCCAATGTAATTTCAGTGTTTCATCATCAATGTGTATGTAAAAGGAATACATTGAACCTGCAGTGGAGTATCGGTAACTAATACTGGTCTCATAGGAAAGGATCGAAGCACAGACTCTATGAAGTCTCACTCTTCTTGCACCTAAGGCGGCATTGTGCCTTTAGTATGTAATTCCGATGTAATTTCAGTGTTTCATCGTCAATGTGTATATCCAAGGAATACATTGAACCTGCAGTGGTGTATCGGAGACTAATACTGGTCTCACAGGAATAGATCAATGCACCGACTGTAAGAAGAGTGTCTATTCTTGTACTTAAGGCGGAATTGTGCCTTTTCTATTTAATTCCGATGCGTTTTCTGTGTTTCAACGTCAATGTGAAGGTCCAAGGAATACATTGACCCTGCAGTGGTGAATTGGCAACTCATACTTGTCTCACAGGAAAGGATCAAAGCACAGACTCTAAGAAGTCTCACGCTTCTTGCACTTATGGCGGCATTGTGCATTTTGTATATAATTCCGATGTAATACCAGTGTCTCATCGCCAATGTGTATGTAAAAGGAATACATTGAACCTGCATTGGAGTATCGGAAACTAATAGTGGTCTCATAGGAAAGGATCAAAGCACAGACACTAAGAAGTCTCACTCGTCTTGCACTTAAGGCGGCATTGTGCCTTTAGTATGTAATTCCGATGTAATTTCAGTGTTTCATCGTCAATGTGAATGTCCAAGGAATACATGAAACCTGCAGTGGTGTATCGGAGGCTAATACTGGTCTCATAGGAAAGGATCAAAGCACAGACTCTAAGAAGTCTGACGCTTCTTGCACTTAAGGCGGCATTGTGCATTTTGTATGTTATTCCGATGTAATTTCCGTGTTTCATCGTCAATGTGAATGTCCAAGGAATACATTGAACCTGCAGCGGTGTATCAGAAAATAATACTGGTCTCACAGGTAAGGATCAAAGAACCGACTGTTAGAAGAGTCTCTATTCTTGTACTTAAGGCGGCATTGTGCCTTTTGTATTTAATTCCGACGTAATTTCAATGTTTTATCGTCCATGTGAATATCCAAGGAATACCTTGAGTCTGCAGTGGTGTATCGGAAACTAATACTGGTCTCATAGGAAAGGGTCAAAGCGCAGACTTTAAGAAGTCTCACGCTTCTTGCATTTAAGGCGGCATTGTGCCTTTCGTATTTAATTCCGACGTAATATCAGAGTTTCATCGTCAATGTGTAAGTAAAAGGATTACATTGAACCTGCAGTGGTGTATCGGAAACTATCACTGGTCTCATAGGAAAGGATCAAAGCACAGACTCTAAGAAATCTCTCTCTTCTTTCACTTAAGGCGGCATTGTGCCTTTTGTATGTAATTCCGATGTAATATCAGTGTTTCATCGTCAATGTGAATGTCCAAGGAATACATTAAACCTGTAGTGGTGTATCGGAGGCTAATACTGGTCTCATAGGAAAGGATCAAAGCACAGACTCTAAGAAGTATCACTGCTCTTGCACTTAAGGCGACATTGTGCCTTTTGTATTTTATTCCGATGTAATTTCAGTGTTTCATCGTCAATGTGTATGTCCAAGGAATACATTGATCCTGCAGTGGTGTATCGGAAACTAATGCTAGTCTCACAGGGAATGCTCAAAGCACCGACTGTAAGAAGAGTCTCTATTCTTGTACTTATGGCGGCATTGTGAATTTTGTTTTTAATTCCAGTGCGATTTCTGTGTTTCATCGTCAATGTGAAGGTCCAAGGAATGCATTGACCCTGCAGTGGTGTATTGGCAACTAATACTAGTCTCACAGGAATGGAACAAAGCACAGACTCTAAGAAGTCTCATGCTTCTTGCACTTATGGCGGCATTGTGCATTTTGTAATTAATTCCAATGTAATTTCAGTGTTTCATCGTCAATGTGTATGTAAAAGGATTACATTGAACCTGCAGTGGTGTATCGGAAACTAATACTGGTCTCACAGGAAAGGATCAAAGCACAGACTCTATGAAGTCTCACTCTTCTCGCACTTAAGGCTGAATTGTGCCCTTGTATTTAATTCCGATGTGATTTCTGTGTTTCATCGTCAATGTGAAGGTCCAAGGAATACATTGAACCTGCAGTGGTGTATCGGAAAGTAATACTGGTCTCACAGGAAAGGATCAAAGCACAGACTCTAAGAAGTCTCACTCTAATTGCACTTAAGGCGGCATTGTGCCTTTTGTATTTAATTCCGACGTAATATCAGTGTTTCATCGTCAATGTGTTTGTAAATGGATTACATTGAACCTGCAGTGGTGTATCGGAAACTAATACTGGTCTCATAGGAAAGGATCAAAGCACAGACTCTAAGAAGTCTCATGCTTCTTGCACTTATGGCGGCATTGTGCATTTTGTAATTAATTCCAATGTAATTTCAGTGTTTCATTATCAATGTGTATGTAAAAGGAATACAATGAACCTGCAGTGGTGTATCGGAAACTAATACTGGTCTCACAGGAAAGGATCAAAGCACAGACTCTAAGAAGTCTCACTCTAATTGCACTTAAGGCGGCATTGTGCCTTTTGTATTTAATTCCGACGTAATATCAGTGTTTCATCGTCAATGTGTATGTAAATGGATTACATTGACCCTGCAGTGGTGTATCGGAAACTAATACTGGTCTCATAGGAAAGGATCAAACCACAGACTCTAAGAAGTCTCAAGCTTCTTGCACTTATGGCGGCATTGTGCATTTTGTAATTAATTCCAATGTAATTTCTGTGTTTCATTATCAATGTGTATGTAAAAGGAATACAATGAACCTGCAGTGGTGTATCGGAAACTAATACTGGTCTCATTGGAAAGGATCAAAGCACAGACTCTAAGATGTCTCACTCTTCTTGCACTTAAGGCGGCATTGTGCATTCTGTAATTAATTCCAATGTAATTTCAGTGTTTCATCATCAATGTGTATGTAAAAGGAATACATTGAACCTGCAGTGGAGTATCGGTAACTAATACTGGTCTCATAGGAAAGGATCGAAGCACAGACTCTAAGAAGTCTCACTCTTCTTGCACCTAAGGCGGCATTGTGCCTTTAGTATGTAATTCCGATGTAATTTCAGTGTTTCATCGTCAATGTGTATATCCAAGGAATACATTGAACCTGCAGTGGTGTATCGGAGACTAATACTGGTCTCACAGGAATAGATCAATGCACCGACTGTAAGAAGAGTGTCTATTCTTGTACTTAAGGCGGAATTGTGCCTTTTCTATTTAATTCCGATGCGTTTTCTGTGTTTCAACGTCAATGTGAAGGTCCAAGGAATACATTGACCCTGCAGTGGTGAATTGGCAACTCATACTTGTCTCACAGGAAAGGATCAAAGCACAGACTCTAAGAAGTCTCACGCTTCTTGCACTTATGGCGGCATTGTGCATTTTGTATATAATTCCGATGTAATACCAGTGTCTCATCGCCAATGTGTATGTAAAAGGAATACATTGAACCTGCATTGGAGTATCGGAAACTAATAGTGGTCTCATAGGAAAGGATCAAAGCACAGACACTAAGAAGTCTCACTCGTCTTGCACTTAAGGCGGCATTGCGCCTTTAGTATGTAATTCCGATGTAATTTCAGTGTTTCATCGTCAATGTGAATGTCCAAGGAATACATGAAACCTGCAGTGGTGTATCGGAGGCTAATACTGGTCTCATAGGAAAGGATCAAAGCACAGACTCTAAGAAGTCTGACGCTTCTTGCACTTAAGGCGGCATTGTGCATTTTGTATGTTATTGCGATGTAATTTCCGTGTTTCATCGTCAATGTGAATGTCCAAGGAATACATTGAACCTGCAGCGGTGTATCAGAAAATAATACTGGTCTCACAGGTAAGGATCAAAGAACCGACTGTTAGAAGAGTCTCTATTCTTGTACTTAAGGCGGCATTGTGCCTTTTGTATTTAATTCCGACGTAATTTCAATGTTTTATCGTCCATGTGAATATCCAAGGAATACCTTGAGTCTGCAGTGGTGTATCGGAAACTAATACTGGTCTCATAGGAAAGGGTCAAAGCGCAGACTTTAAGAAGTCTCACGCTTCTTGCATTTAAGGCGGCATTGTGCGTTTCGTATTTAATTCCGACGTAATATCAGAGTTTCATCGTCAATGTGTAAGTAAAAGGATTACATTGAACCTGCAGTGGTGTATCGGAAACTATCACTGGTCTCATAGGAAAGGATCAAAGCACAGACTCTAAGAAATCTCTCTCTTCTTTCACTTAAGGCGGCATTGTGCCTTTTGTATGTAATTCCGATGTAATATCAGTGTTTCATCGTCAATGTGAATGTCCAAGGAATACATTAAACCTGTAGTGGTGTATCGGAGGCTAATACTGGTCTCATAGGAAAGGATCAAAGCACAGACTCTAAGAAGTATCACTGCTCTTGCACTTAAGGCGACATTGTGCCTTTTGTATTTTATTCCGATGTAATTTCAGTGTTTCATCGTCAATGTGTATGTCCAAGGAATACATTGATCCTGCAGTGGTGTATCGGAAACTAATGCTAGTCTCACAGGGAATGCTCAAAGCACCGACTGTAAGAAGAGTCTCTATTCTTGTACTTATGGCGGCATTGTGAATTTTGTTTTTAATTCCAGTGCGATTTCTGTGTTTCATCGTCAATGTGAAGGTCCAAGGAATGCATTGACCCTGCAGTGGCGTATTGGCAACTAATACTAGTCTCACAGGAATGGAACAAAGCACAGACTCTAAGAAGTCTCATGCTTCTTGCACTTATGGCGGCATTGTGGATTTTGTAATTAATTCCAATGTAATTTCAGTGTTTCATCGTCAATGTGTATGTAAAAGGATTACATTGAACCTGCAGTGGTGTATCGGAAACTAATACTGGTCTCACAGGAAAGGATCAAAGCACAGACTCTATGAAGTCTCACTCTTCTCGCACTTAAGGCTGAATTGTGCCTTTGTATTTAATTCCGATGTGATTTCTGTGTTTCATCGTCAATGTGAAGGTCCAAGGAATACATTGAACCTGCAGTGGTGTATCGGAAACTAATACTGGTCTCACAGGAAAGGATCAAAGCACAGACTCTAAGAAGTCTCACTCTAATTGCACTTAAGGCGGCATTGTGCCTTTTGTATTTAATTCCGACGTAATATCAGTGTTTCATCGTCAATGTGTTTGTAAATGGATTACATTGAACCTGCAGTAGTGTATCGGAAACTAATACTGGTCTCATAGGAAAGGATCAAAACACAGACTCTAAGAAGTCTCATGCTTCTTGCACTTATGGCGGCATTGTGCATTTTGTAATTAATTGCAATGTAATTTCAGTGTTTCATTATCAATGTGTATGTAAAAGGAATACAATGAACCTGCAGTGGTGTATCGGAAACTAATACTGGTCTCATAGGAAAGGATCAAAGCACAGACCCTAAGAAGTCTCACTCTTCTTGCACTTAAGGCGGCATTGTGCATTTTGTAATTAATTCCAATGTAATTTCAGTGTTTCATCATCAATGTGTATGTAAAAGTAATACATTGAACCTGCAGTGGAGTATCGGTAACTAATACTGGTCTCATAGGAAAGGATCGAAGCACAGACTCTAAGAAGTCTCACTCTTCTTGCACTTAAGGCGGCATTGTGCCTTTTGTATTTTATTCCGATGTAATTTCAGTGTTTCATCGTCAATGTGTATGTCCAAGGAATACATTGATCCTGCAGTGGTGTATCGGAAACTATACTGGTCTCACAGGGAATGCTCAAAGCACCGACTGTAAGAAGAGTCTCTATTCTTGTACTTAAGGCGGCATTGTGCATTTTGTATTTAATTCCGATGCGATTTCTGTGTTTCATCGTCAATGTGAAGGTCCAAGGAATACATTGAGCCTGCAGTGGTGTATCGGAGACTAATACTGGTCTCACAGGAATAGATCAATGCACCGACTGTAAGAAGAGTGTCTATTCTTGTACTTAAGGCACAATTGTGAATTTTCTATTTAATTCCGATGCGGTTTCTGTGTTTCATCGTCAATGTGAAGGTCCAAGGAATAAATTGACCCTGCAGTGGTGTATTGGCAACTCATACTTGTCTCACAGGAAAGGATCAAAGCACAGACTCTAAGAAGTTTCACGCTTCTTGCACTTATGGCGGCATTGTGCATTTTGTATTTAATTCCGATGTAATACCAGTGTTTCATCGCCAATGTGTATGTAAAAGGAATACATTGAACCTGCAGTGGTGTATCGGAAACTAATAGTGGTCTCATAGGAAAGGATCAAAGCACAGACTCTAAGAAGTCTCACTCGTCTTGCACTTAAGGCGGCATTGTGCCTTTAGTATGTAATTACGATGTAATTTCAGTGTTTCTGCGTCAATGTGAATGTCCAAGGAATACATTAAACCTGCAGTGGTGTATCGGAGGCTAATACTGGTCTCATAGGAATGGATCAAAGCACAGACTCTAAGAAGTCTGACGCTTCTTGCACTTAAGGCGGCATTGTGCATTTTGTATGTTATTCCGATGTAATTTCCGTGTTTCATCGTCAATGTGAATGTCCAAGGAATACATTGAACCTGCAGTGGTGTATCGGAAACTAATACTGGTCTCACAGGAAAGGATCAAATCACAGACTCTAAGAAGTCTCACTCTTCTTGCACTTAAGGCTGAATGGAGCCTTTTGTATTTAATTCCGATGTGATTTCTGTGTTTCATCGTCAATGAGAAGGTCCAAGGAATACATTGAACCTGCAGTGGTGTAACGGAAACTAATACTGGTCTCACAGGAAAGCATCAAACACAGACTCTAAGAAGTCTCACTCTAATTGCACTTAAGGCGGCATTGTGCCTTTTGTATTTAATTCCGATGTAATTTCAGTGTTTCATCGTCAATGTGTATGTCCAAGGAATACACTGAACCTGCAGTGGTGTATCGGTGACTAATACTGGTCTCACAGGAATAGATCAAAACACCAACTGTAAGAAGAGTCTCTATTCTTGTACTTAAGGCGGCATTGTGCATTTTGTATTTAATTCCGATGCGATTTCTGTGTTTCATTGTCAATGTGAAGGTCCAAGGAATGCATTGACCCTGCAGTGGTGTATTGGCAACTAATACTTGTCTCACAGGAAAGGATCAAAGCACAGCCTCTAAGAAGTCTCACTCTTCTTGCACTTAAGGCGGCATTGTGCCTTTTGCATTTAATTCCAATGTAAATTCAGTGTTTAATCGTCAATGTGTATGTAAAAAGGAATACATTGAACCTGCAGTGGTGTATCGGAAACTAATACTGGTCTCATAGGAAAGGTTAAAAGCACAGACTGAAACAAGTCTCACTCTTCTTGCATTTAAGGCGGCATTGTGCCTTTTGTATTTAATTCCGATGTAATTTCAGTGTTCCATCGTCAATGTGAATGTCCAAGGAATATATTGAACTTGCAGCGGTGTATCAGAAAATAATACTGGTTTCACAGGAAAGGATCAAAGAATCGACTGTAAGAAGAGACTCTATTCTTGTACTTAAGGCTTCATTGTGCCTTTTGTATTTAATTCCGACGTAATTTCAATGTTTCATCGTCCATGTGAAGGTCCAAGGGATACCTTGACTCTGCAGTGGTGTATCGGAAACTAAAACTGGTCTCACAGGAAATGATCAAAGCACATACTCTAAGAAGTCTCACTCTTCTTGCACTTAAGGCGGCATTGGGCCATTTGTATTTAATTCCGATGTAATATCAGTGTTTCATTGTCAATGTGTATGTAAAAGGAATACAATGAAACAACAGTGGTGTATCGGTAACTAATACTGGTCTCATAGGAAAGGATCAAAGCACAGACTCTTAGAAGTCTCACTCTTCTTGCACATAAGGCGGCATTGTGCCTTTTGTATGTGTTTCCGATGTAATTTCAGTATTTCATTGTCAATGTGAATGTCCAAGGAATACATTGATCCTGCATTGGTGTATCGGAAACTAATACTCGTCGCACAGGAAAGGATCAAAGCACAGACTCTAAGAAGTCTCACTCTTCTTGCACTTAAGGCTGAATTGTGCCTTTTGTATTATATTCCGATGTAATTTCAGTGTTTCATCGTCAATGTGAAGGTCCAAGGAATACATTGAACCTGCAGGGATGAATCGGAAACTAATACTGGTCTCACAGGTAAGGATCAAAGCACAGAATCTAAGAAGTTTCACTCTAATTGCACTTAAGGCGGCATTGTGCCTTTTGTATTTAATTCCGATGTAATTTTAGTGTTGCATCGTCAATGTGTATGTAAAAGGAATACATTGAACCTGCAGTGGTGTATCGGAAACTAATACTGGTCTCATAGGAAAGGATCAAAGTACAGACTTTAAGAAGTCTCACTCTTCTTGCATTTAAGGCGGCATTGTGCCTTTTATATTTAATTCCGACGTAATATCAGTGTTTCATCGTCAATGTGTATGTAAAAAGATTACATTGAACCTGCAGTGGTGTATCGGATACTAACACTGGTCTCATAGGGATAGATCAAAGCACAGACTCTAAGAAATCTCTCTCTTTTTTCACTTAAGGCGGCATTGTGCCTTTTGTATGTAATTCCGATGTAATTTCAGTGTTTCATCGTCAATGTGAATGTCCAAGGAATACATTAAACCTGCAGTGGTGTATCGGAGGCTAATACTGGTCTCATAGGAAAGGATCAAAGCACAGACTCTAAGAAGTCTGACGCTTCTTGCACTTATGGCGGCATTGTGCATTTCGTATGTAATTCCGATGTAATTTCCGTGTTTCATCGTCAATGTGAATGTCCAAGGAATACATTGAACCTGCAGTGGTTTATCGGAAACTAATACTGGTCTTACAGGGAAGGATCAAAGCACAGACTCTATGAAGTCTCACTCTTCTTGCACTTAAGGCTGAATTGTGCCTTTTGTATTTAATTCCGATGTGATTTCTGTGTTTCATCGTCAATGTGAAGGTCCAAGGAATACATTGAACCTGCAGTGTTGTATCGGAAACTAATACTGGTCTCATAGGAAAGGATCAAAGCACAGACTCTAAGAAGTCTCACTCTAATTGCACTTAAGGCGGCATTGTGCCTTTTGTATTTAATTCCGAAGTAATATCAGTGTTTCATCGTCAATGTGTATGTAAATGGATTACATTGACCCTGCAGTGGTGTATCGGAAACTAATACTGGTCTCATAGGAAAGGATCAAAGCACAGACTCTAAGAAGTCTCACGCTTCTTGCACTTATGGCGGCATTGTGCATTTTGTAATTAATTCCAATGTAATTTCTGTGTTTCATTATCAATGTCTATGTAAAAGGAATACAATGAACCTGCAGTGGTGTATCGGAAACTAATACTGGTCTCATTGGAAAGTATCAAAGCACAGACACCAAGAAGTCTCACTCTTCTTGCACTTAAGGCGGCATTGTGCATTTTGCAATTAATTCCAATGTAATTTCAGTGTTTCATCATCAATGTGTATGTAAAAGGAATACATTGAACCTGCAGTGGAGTATCGGTAACTAATATTGGTCTCATAGGAAAGGATCGAAGCACAGACTCTAAGAAGTCTCACTCTTCTTGCACCTAAGGCGGCATTGTGCCTTTAGTATGTAATTCCGATGTAATTTCAGTGTTTCATCGTCAATGTGTATATCCGAGGAATACATTGAACCTGCAGTGGTGTATCGGAGACTAATACTGGTCTCACAGGAATAGATCAATGCACCGACTGTAAGAAGAGTGTCTATTCTTGTACTTAAGGCGGAATTGTGCCTTTTCTATTTAATTCCGATGCGTTTTCTGTGTTTCAACGTCAATGTGAAGGTCCAAGGAATACATTGACCCTGCAGTGGTGTAGTGGCAACTCATACTTGTCTCACAGGAAAGGATCAAAGCACAGGCTCTAAGAAGTCTCACGCTTCTTGCACTTATGGCGGCATTGTGCATTTTGTATATAATTCCGATGTAATACCAGTCTCTCATCGCCAATGTGTATGTAAAAGGAATTCATTGAACCTGCATTGGAGTATCGGAAACTAATAGTGGTCTCATAGGAAAGGATCAAAGCACAGACACTAAGAAGTCTCACTCGTCTTGCACTTAAGGCGGCATTGTGCCTTTAGTATGTAATTCCGATGTAATTTCAGTGTTTCATCGTCAATGTGAATGTCCAAGGAATACATTGAACCTGCAGCGGTGTATCAGAAAATAATACCGGTCTCACAGGTAAGGATCAAATAACCGACTGTAAGAAGAGTCTCTATTCTTGTACTTAAGGCGGCATTGTGCTTTTTGTATTTAATTCCGACGTAATTTCAATGTTTTATCGTCCATGTGAATATCCAAGGAATACCTTGAGTCTGCAGTGGTGTATCGGAAACTAAAACTGGTCTCACAGGAAAGGATCAAAGCACATACTCTAAGAAGTCTCACTCTTCTTGCACTTAAGGCGGCATTGTCCTTTTGTATGTAATTCTGATGTAATTTCAGTGTTTCATCGTCAATGTGAATGTCCAAGGAATACATTGATCCTGCAGTGGTGTATCGGAAACTAATACTGGACTCACACGAAAGGATCAAAGCACAGACTCTAAGAAGCTTCACTCTAATTGCACTTAAGGCGGCATTGTGCTTTTTGTATTTAATTCCGATGTAATTTCAGTGTTTCATCGTCAATGTGTATGTAAAAGGAATACATTGAACCTGCAGTGGTGTATCGGAAACTAATACTGGTCTCATAGGAAAGGGTCAAAGCACAGACTTTAAGAAGTCTCACGCTTCTTGCATTTAAGGCGGCATTGTGCCTTTCGTATTTAATTCCGACGTAATATCAGAGTTTCATCGTCAATGTGTAAGTCAAAGGATTACATTGAACCTGCAGTGGTGTATCGGAAACTAACACTGGTCTCATAGGAAAGGATCAAAGCACAGACTCTAAGAAATCCCTCTCTTCTTTCACTTAAGGCGGCATTGTGCCTTTTGTATGTAATTCCGATGTAATATCAGTGTTTCATCGTCAATGTGAATGTCCAAGGAATACATTAAACCTGCAGTGGTGTATCGGAGGCTAATACTGGTCTCATAGGAAAGGATCAAAGCACAGACTCTAAGAAGTATCACTGCTCTTGCCCTTAAGGCGACATTGTGCCTTTTGTATTTTATTCCGATGTAATTTCAGTGTTTCATCGTCAATGTGTATGTCCAAGGAATACATTGATCCTGCAGTGGTGTATCGGAAACTAATGCTAGTCTCACAGGGAATGCTCAAAGCACCGACTGTAAGAAGAGTCTCTATTCTTGTACTTATGGCGGCATTGTGAATTTTGTATTTAATTCCAGTGCGATTTCTGTGTTTCATCGTCAATGTGAAGGTCCAAGGAATGCATTGACCCTGCAGTGGCGTATTGGCAACTAATACTTGTCTCACAGGAATGGAACAAAGCACAGACTCTAAGAAGTCTCACGCTTCTTGCACTTATGACGGCATTGTGCATTTTGTAATTAATTCCAATGTAATTTCAGTGTTTCATCATCAATGTGTATGTAAAAGGAATACATTGAACCTGCAGTGGTGTATCGGTAACTAATACTGGTCTCATAGGAAAGGATCAAAGCACAGACTCTAAGAAGTCTCACTCTTCTTGCACTTAAGGCTGCATTGTGCCTTTTGTATTTAATTCCGATGTAATATCAGTGTTTCATCGCCAATGTGTATGTAAAAGGAATACATTGAACCTGCAGTGGTGTATCGGAAACTAATACTGGTCTCATAGGAAAGGATCAAAGCACAGACTCTAAGAAGTCTCACTCTTCTTGCACTTAAGGCGGCATTGTACCTTTAGTATGTAATTCCGATGTAATTTCAGTGGTTCATCGTCAATGTGTATGTCAAAGGAATACATTGAACCTGCAGTGGTGTATCGGAGACTAATACTGGTCTCACAGGAATAGATCAAAGCAACGACTGTAAGAAGAGTCTCTATTCTTGTACTTAAGGCGGAATTGTGCCATTTGTATTTAATTCCGATGCGATATCTGTGTATCATCGTCAGTGTGGAGGTCCAAGGAATACATCGAACCTGCAGTGGTGTATCGGAAACGAATATTGGTCTCACAGGGAATGCTCAAAGCACCGACTGTAAGAAGAGTCTCTATTCTTGTACTTAAGCCGGCATTGTGCATTTTGTATTTAATTCCGATGCGATTTCTGTGTTTCATCGTCAATGTGAACGTCCAAGGAATACATTGACCCTGCAGTGGTGAATTGGCAACTAATACTTGTCTCATAGGAAAGGATCAAAGCACAGACTTTAAGAAGTCTCACGCTTCTTGCACTTATGGCGGCATTGTGCATTTTGTAATTAATTCCGATGTAATTTCAGTGTTTCATCGTCAATGTGTATGTAAAAGGAATACATTGAACCTGCAGAGGTGTATCGGAAACTAATACTGGTCTCATAGGAAAAGATCAAAGCACAGACTCTAGGAAGTCTCACTCTTGTTGCACTTAAGGCGGCATTGTGCCTTTTGCATTTAATTCCAATGCAATTTCAGTGTTTAATCGTCAATGTGTATGTAAAAGGAATACATTGAACCTGCAGTGGTGTATCGGAAACTAATACTGGTCTCATAGGTAAGGATCAAAGCACTGACTGAAAGAAGTCCCACTCTTCTTGCATTTTAGGCGGCATTGTGCCTTTTGTATTTAATTCCGATGTAATTTCAGTGTTCCATCGTCAATGTGAATGTCCAAGGAATACATTGAACCTGCAGCGGTGTATCAGAAAATAATACTGGTCTCACAGGAAAGGATCAAAGAACCGACTGTAAGAAGAGTCTCTATTCTTGTACTTAAGGCGGCATTCTGCCTTTTGTATTTAATTACGACGTAATTTCAATGTTTCATCGTCCATGTGAAGGTCAAAGGAATACCTTGACTCTGTAGTGGTGTATCGGAAGCTAAAACTGGTCTCACAGGAAATGATCAAAGCACATACTCTAAGAAGTCTCACTCATCTTGCACTTAAGGCGGCATTGAGCCTTTGGTATTTAATTCCGACGTAATATCAGTGTTTCATTGTCATTGTGTATGTAAAAGGAATACAATGAACCAACAGTGGTGTATCGGAAACTAATACTGGTCTCGTAGGAAAGGATCAAAGCACAGACTCTTAGATGTCTCACTCTTCTTGCACTTAAGGCGGCATTGTGCCTTTTGTATTTAATTCCAATGGGATTTCTGTGTTTCATCGTCAATGTGAAGGTCCAAGGAATACATTGAACCTGCAGGGATGAATCGGAAACTAATACTGGTCTCACAGGAAAGGATCAAAGCACAGACTCTAAGAAGTCTCACGCTTCTTGCACTTATGGCGGCATTGTGCATTTTGTAATTAATTTTGGTGTAATTTCAGTGTTTCATCGTCAATGTGTAAGTAAAAGGAATACAATGAACCTGCAGAGGTGGATCGGAAACTAATACTGGTCTCTTAGGAAAAGATCAAAGCACAGACTCTAAGAAGTCTCACTCTTCTTGCACTTAAGGCGGCCTTGTGCCTTTTGTATTTAATTCCGATGTAATTTCAGTGTTTAATCGTCAATGTGTATGTAAAAGGAATTCATTGAACCTGCAGTGGTGTATCGGAAACTAATACTGGTCTCATAGAAAAGGTTCAAAGCACAGACTGAAAGAAATGTCACTCTTCTTGCATTTAAGGCGGCATTGTGCCTTTTGTATATAATTCCGATGTAATATCAGTGTTTCATCGTCAATGTGAATGTCCAAGGAATACATTGAACCTGCAGCGGTGTATCAGAAAATAATACTGGTCTCACAGGAAAGGATCAAAGAACCGACTGTAACAAGAGCCTCGATTCTTGTAACTAATTCGGCATTGTGCCTTTTGTATTAAATCCGACGTAATTCCAATGTTTCATCGTCCATGTGAAGGTCCAAGGAATACCTTGAGGCTGCAGTGGTGTATCGGAAACTAAAGCTGGTCTCACAGGAAAGGATCATAGCACAGACTCTAAGAAGTCTCACTCTAATTGCACTTAAGGCGGCATTGTGCCTTCTGCATTTAATTCCGACGTAATATCAGTGTTTCATCGTCAATGTGTAAGTAAAAGGATTACATTGAACCTGCAGTGGTGTATCGGAAACTAATACTGGTCTCATAGGAAAGGTTCAAAGCACAGACTGAAAGAAGTGTCACTCTTCTTGCATTTAAGGCGGCATTGTGGCTTTTGTATTTAATTCCGATGTAATATCAGTGTTTCATCGTCAATGTGATTGTCCAAGGAATACATTGAACCTGCAGTGGTGTATCGGAAACTAATACTGGTCTCACAGGAAAGGATCAAAGCACAAAGTCTAAGAAGTCTCACTCTTCTTGCACTTAAGGTGGCATTGTGCCTTTTGTATTTAATTCCAATGGGATTTCTGTGTTTCATCGTCAATGTGAAGGTCCAAGGAATACATTGAACCTGCAGGGATGAATCGGAAACTAATACTGGACTCACAGGAAAGGATCAAAGCACAGACTCTAAGAAGTTTCACTCTAATTGCACTTAAGGCGGCATTGCGCCTTTTGTATTTAATTCCGATGTAATTTCAGTGTTGCATCGTCAATGTGTATGTAAACGGAATACATTGAACCTGCAGTGGTGTATCGGAAACTAATACTGGTCTCATAGGAAAGGATCCAAGCACAGACTTTAAGAAGTCTCACTCTTCTTGCATTTAAGGCGGCATTGTGCCATTTGTATTTAATTCCGACGTAATATCAGTGTTTCATCGTCAGTGTGTATGTAAAAGGATTACATTGAACCTGCAGTGGTGTATCGGAAACTAACACTGGTCTCATAGGAAAGGATCAAAGCACAGACTCTTAGAAATCTCTCTCTTCTTTCATTTAAGGCGTCAGTGTGCCTTTTGTATGTAATTCCGATGTAATTTCAGTGTTTCATCGTCAATGTGAATGTCCAAGGAATACATTAAACCTGCAGTGGTGTATCGGAGGCTAATACTGGTCTCATAGGAAGGATCAAAGCACAGACTGTAAGACGTCTGTCGCTTCTTGCACTTAAGGCGGCATTGTGCTATTTGTACGTAATTCCGATGTAATTTCCTTGTTTCATCGTCAATGTGAAGGTCCAAGGAATACATTGAACCTGCAGAGGTGTATCGGAAACTAATACTGGTCTCTTAGGAAAAGATCAAAGCACAGACTCTAAGAAGCCTCACTCTTCTTGCACTTAAGGCGGCCTTGTGGCTTTTGTATTTAATTCCGATGTAATATCAGTGTTTCATCGTCAATGTGATTGTCCAAGGAATACATTGAACCTGCAGTGGTGTATCGGAAACTAATACTGGTCTCACAGGAAAGGATCAAAGCACATAGTCTAAGAAGTCTCACTCTTCTTGCACTTAAGGTGGCATTGTGCCTTTTGTATTTAATTACGATGTAATTTCAGTGTTTCATCGTCAATGTGTAAGTCAGAGAAAAACATGGAAGCTGCAGTGGTGTATCGGATACTAATACTGGTCTCACAGGGAATTCTCAAAGCACCGACTGTAAGAAGAGTCTCCATGCTTGTACTTAAGGTGGCATTGTGCCCTTTCTATTTAATTCCGATGCAATATCTGTGTTTCATCGTCAATGTGAACGTCCAAGGAATACATTGAGCCTGCAGTGGTGTATCGGAAACTTATACTGGTCTCACAGGGAGTGTTCAAGGCTCAGACTGTAAGAAGAGTCTCTATTCTTGTACTTAAGGCGGCATTGTGCCTTTTGTACTTAATTCCATTGCTATTTCTGTGTTAAATCGTCAATGTGAAGGTCCAAGGAATACATTGAACCTGCGGTGGTGTATCGGAAACTAATACTGGTCTCACAGGGAATGCTCAAATCACCAACTGTAAGAAGAATCTCCATTCTTGTACTTAAGGCGGGATTGTGCGTTTTGTATTTAATTCCGATGTGATTTCTGTGTTTCATCGTCAGCGTGAAGGTCCAAGGAAAATATCGAACTGGCAGTGGTGTATCGGAAACTAATACTGGACTCACTGGGAATGCTCAAAACACCGACTGTGAGATGAGTCTCTATTCTTGTACTTATAGCGGCATTGTGCCTTTTGTATTTAATTCCGATGCGATTTCTGTGTTTCATCGACACTGAGAAGGTCCAAGGAATACATTGAACTTACAGCGGTGTATCGCAAACTAATACTGGGCTCACAGTAAAGGATCAAAGCACAGACTCTAAGAAGTCTCAGTCTTCTTGTACTTAAGGCGGCATTGTGCCTTTTGTATTTCATTCCGCTGTAATTTCAATGTTTCATCGTCCATGTGAAGGTCGAAGGAATACATTGAACCTGTAGTGGTCTATCGGAGACTAATACTGGTCGCACAGGGAATGCTCAAAGCACCGACTGCAAGAAGAGTCTCTATTCTTGTATTTAAGGCGGAATTGTGCATTTTGGATTTAATTCCGATGTCATTTCTGTGTTTCATCGTCAATGTGAAGGTCCAAGGAATACATTGACCTGCAGTGGTGTATCGGAAACTAATACTGGTCTCATAGGAAAGGATCAAAGCACAGACTCTAAGAGGTCTCACTCTTCTTGCACTTAAGGCGGCATTGTGCCTTTTGTATGTAATTCCGACGTAATTTCAGTTTTTCATCGTCAATGTGAATGTCCAAGGAATACATTGAACCTGCAGTGGTGTATCGGAAACTAATACTGGTCTCACAGGAATGGGTCAAAGCACCGACTGTAAGAAGAGTCTCTATTCTTGTACTTAACGCGGCATTGACCTTTTTGTAGTTAATTCCGATGCGATTTCTGTGTTTCATCGTCAATGTGAATGTCCCAGGAATACATTGAACGTGCAGAGGTGTATTGGAAACTAATACTGGTGTCACAGGGAATGCTCAAAGCACCGACTGTAAGAAGAGTCTCTATTCTTGTACCTAAGTCTGCTTTGTACCTTTCGTATTTAATTCCAATGTAATTTGAGTGTTTCATCGTCAATGTTTACGTCCAAGGAATACATTGAACATGCAGTGCTATATCGGAAACTAATACTGGTCTCAAAGGGAATGCTCAAAGCACCGACTGTAAGAACAATCTCTATTATTGTACTTAAGGCGGCATTGTGCCTTTTGCATTTAATTCCGATGGGATTTCTGTGTTTCATCGTCAATGTGAAGGTCCAAGGAATACATTGAACCTGCAGTGGTGTATCGGAAACAAATACTGGTCTCACAGGGAATGCTCAAAGCACCGACTGTAAGAAGAATCTCGATTCTTGTACTTAAGGCGGCATTGTGCGTTTTGTATTTAATTCCGATGCGATTTCTGTGATTCATCGACAATGTGAAGGTCCAAGGAATACTTCGAACCTGCAGTGGTGTATCGGAAACTAATACTGGCCTCACAGGGAATGCTCAAAGCACCGACTGTGAGAAGAATCTCTATTCTTGCACCTATGGCGGCATTGTGCCTTTTGTATTTCATTCCGATGCGATTTCTGTGTTACAACGTCAATGTGAAGGTCCAAGGAATACATTGAACCTGCAGTGGTGTATCGGAAACTAATACTGGGCTCACAGGAAAGGATCAAAGCAAAGACTCTAAGAATTCTGATCTTCTTGCACTTAAGGCGGCATTGTGCCTTTTGTATTTAATTCCGATGTAAATACAATGTTTCATAGTCAATGTGTATGTCCAAGGAATACATTGAACCTGCAGAGGTGTATCGGAAACTAATACTGGTCTCACAGGGATTGCTTAAAGCACCGACTGTAAGGAGAGTCTCTATTCTTGTACCTATGACAGCATTGTGCCTTTTGTATTTAATTCCTATGCGATTTCTGTGTTTCATCGTCAATGTGAAGTTCCAAGGAATACATTGAACCAGCAGAGGTGTATCGGAAAATAATACTGGTCTCACAGGAAAGGATCAAAGCATAGACTCTAAGAAGTCTCTCTCTTCTTGCACTTAAGGCGGCATTGTGCCTTTTGTATTTAATTACGATGTAAATACAATGTTTCATAGTCAATGTGTATGTCCAAGGAATACATTGAACCTGCAGAGGTGTATCGGAAACTAATACTGGTCTCACAGGGATTGCTTAAAGCACCAACTGTAAGGAGAGTATCTATTCTTGTACCTATGGCAGCATTGTGCCTTTTGTATTTAATTCCTATGCGATTTCTGTGTTTCATCGTCAATGTGAAGTTCCAAGGAATACATTGAACCTGCAGTGGTGTATCGGAAAATAATACTGGTCTCACAGGAAAGGATCAAAGCCCAGACTCTAAGAAGCCACATTCCTCTTGAACTTAAGGCGGCATTGTGCCTTTTGTATTTAATTCCGATGTAATTTCAGTATTTCATCGACAATGTGTATGACCAAGGAATACATTGAACCTGCAGTCGTGTATCGGAAACTAATACTGGTCTCACAGGAAAGGATCAAAGCACAGACTGTAAGAAGAGTCTGTATTCTTGTACTTAAGGTTGCATTGTGCCTTTTGTATTTAACACCGATGCTATTTCTGTGTGTCATCGTCAATGTGCGGGTCAATGGAATACATTGAACTTGCAGTGGTGTATCGGAAACTAATACTGGTATCACAGGAAAGGATCAAAGCACAGACTGTAAGAAGAGTCTCTATTCTTGTACTTAAGGCGGCATTGTGCCTTTTGTATTTAATTCCGATGCAATTTCTGTGTTTCATCGTCAATGTGAAGGTCAAAGGAATAAATTGAATCTGCAGTGGTGTATCGGAAACTAATACTGGTCTCACAGGAAAGGATCAAAGCACAGACTGTAAGAAGTGTCTCTATTCTTGTACTTAAGGCTTCAATGTGCCTTTTGTATTTAATTCCGATGCGCTTTCTGTGTTTCATCGTCAATGTGATGGACCAAGTAATACATTGAACCTGCAGTGGTGTATCGGAAAATAATACTGGTCTCACAGGTAAGGATCAAAGCCCAGACTCTAAGAAGCCTCATTCCTCTTGCACTTAAGGCGGCATTGTGCCTTTTGTATTTAATTCCGATGTAATTTCAGTGTTTCATCGACAATGTGTATGTCCAAGGAATACATTGAACCTGCAGTGGTCTATCGGTAACTAATACTGGTCTCACAGGAAAGGATCAAAGCACAGACTGTAAGAAGAGCCTCTATTCTTGTAGTTAAGGTTGCATTGGGCTTTTTGTATTTAATTCCGATGCGATTTCTGTGTTTCATCGTCAATGTGAGGGTCAATGGAATACATTGTCCTGCAGTGGTGTATCGGAAATTAATACTGGTCTCACAGGAAAGGATCAAAGCACAGACTGTAAGAAGAGTGTCTATTCTTGTACTTAAGGCGGCATTGTGCCTTATGTATTTAATTCCGAAGCGATTTCTGTGTTTCATCGTTAATGTGAAGGTCCAAGGAACACATTGAACCTGCAGTGGTGTATCGGAAACTAATACTGGTCTCACAGGAAATGATCAAAGCACAGACACTAAGAAGTCTTACTCTTCTTGCACTTAAGGCGGCATTTTGACTTTGGTATTAAAGTCCGATGCAATTTCAGTGTTTCATCGTCAATGTGTATGTCCAAGGAATACATTGAACCTGCAGTGGTACATCGGAAACTAATACAGGTCTCACAGGAAAGGATCAAAGCACAGACTGTAGGAAGTGTCTCTATTCTTGTACTGAAGGCGGCATTGTGCCTTTTGTATTTAATTCCGATGCGGTTTCTGTGTTTCATCGTGAATGTGAAGGTCCAAGGAATACATTGAACCTGCAGTGTTGTATCGGAAACTAATACTGGTGTAACAGGGAATTCTCAAAGCACCGACTGTATGAAGAGTCTACATTCTTGTACCTAAGGTGGCATTTTGCCTTTTGTATTTAATTCCGATGCGATTTCTGTGTTTGATCGTCAATGTGAAGGTCAAAGGAATACATTGAACCTGCAGTGGTGTATCGGAAAATAATACTGGTCTCACAGGAAAGTAACAAAGCACAGACTGTAAGAAGAGTGTCTATTCTTGTACTTAAGGTTGCACTGTGCCTTTTGTATTTAATTCCGATGCGATTTCTGTGTTTCATCGTCAATGTGAGGGTCAATGGAATACATTGAACCTGCAGTGGTGTATCGGAAACTAATACTGGTCTCACAGGGAATGCTCAAAGCTCCGACTGTAATAAGAATCTCTATTCTTGTACTTAAGCCGGCATTGTGCCTTTTGCATTTAATTCCCATGTGATTTCTGTGTTTCATCGTCAATGTGAAGATCCAAGGAATACATTGAACCAGCAGTGGTGTATCGGAAAATAATACTGGTCTCACAGGAAAGGATCAAAGCACAGACTCTAAGAAGTCTCTCTCTTCTTGCACTTAAGGCCGCATTGTGCCTTTTGTATTTAATTACGATGTAAATACAATGTTTCATAGTTAATGTGTATGTCCAAGGAATACATTGAACCTGCAGAGGTGTATCGGAAACTAATACTAGTCTCACAGGGATTGCTTAAAGCACCGACTGTAAGGAGAGTCTCTATTCTTGTACCTATGGCAGCATTGTGCCTTTTGTATTTAATTCCTATGCGATTTCTGTGTTTCATCGTCAATGTGAAGTTCCAAGGAATACATTGAACCTGCAGTGGTGTATCGGAAAATAATACTGGTCTCACAGGAAAGGATCAAAGCCCAGACTCTAAGAAGCCACATTCCTCTTGAACTTAAGGCGGCATTGTGCCTTTTGTATTTAATTCCGATGTAATTTCAGTATTTCATCGACAATGTGTATGACCAAGGAATACATTGAACCTGCAGTGGTGTATCGGAAACTAATACTGGTCTCACAGGAAAGGATCAAAGCACTGACTGTAAGAAGAGTCTGTATTCTTGTACTTAAGGTTGCATTGTGCCTTTTGTATTTAACTCCGATGCTATTTCTGTGTTTCATCGTCAATGTGAGGGTCAATGGAATACATTGAACTTGCAGTGGTGTATCGGAAACTAATACTGGTATCACAGGAAAGGATCAAAGCACAGACTGTAAGAAGAGTCTCTATTCTTGTACTTAAGGCGGCATTGTGCCTTTTGTATTTAATTCCGATGCGATTTCTGTGTTTCATCGTCAATGTGAAGGTCAAAGGAATACATTGAATCTGCAGTGGTGTATCGGAAACTAATACTGGTCTCACAGGAAAGGATCAAAGCACAGACTGTAAGAAGTGTCTCTATTCTTGTACTTAAGGCGGCATTGTGCATTTTGTATTTAATTCCGATGCGGTTTCTGTGTTTCATTGTCAATGTGAAGGTCCAAGGAATTCATTGAACCTGCAGTGGCGTATCGGAAACTAATACTGGTCTCACAGGAAAGGATCAAAGTACAGACCCTAAGAAGTCTCACTCTTCTTGCACTTAAGGCGGCATTGTGGCTCTTGTATTTAATTCCGATGTAATTTCAGTGTTTCATCGTCAATGTGTATGTCCAAGGAATACATTGAACCTGCAGTGGTACATCGGAAACTAATACAGGTCTCACAGGAAAGGATCAAAGCACAGACTGTAGGAAGTGTCTCTATTCTTGTACTGAAGGCGGCATTGTGCCTTTTGTATTTAATTCCGATGCGGTTTCTGTGTTTCATCGTGAATGTGAAGGTCCAAGGAATACATTGAACCTGCAGTGTTGTATCGGAAACTAATACTGGTGTAACAGGGAATTCTCAAAGCACCGACTGTATGAAGAGTCTACATTCTTGTACCTAAGGTGGCATTTTGCCTTTTGTATTTAATTCCGATGCGATTTCTGTGTTTGATCGTCAATGTGAAGGTCAAAGGAATACATTGAACCTGCAGTGGTGTATCGGAAAATAATACTGGTCTCACAGGAAAGTAACAAAGCACAGACTGTAAGAAGAGTGTCTATTCTTGTACTTAAGGTTGCACTGTGCCTTTTGTATTTAATTCCGATTCGATTTCTGTGTTTCATCGTCAATGTGAGGGTCAATGGAATACATTGAACCTGCAGTGGTGTATCGGAAACTAATACTGGTCTCACAGGGAATGCTCAAAGCTCCGACTGTAATAAGAATCTCTATTCTTGTACTTAAGCCGGCATTGTGCCTTTTGCATTTAATTCCCATGTGATTTCTGTGTTTCATCGTCAATGTGAAGATCCAAGGAATACATTGAACCAGCAGTGGTGTATCGGAAAATAATACTGGTCTCACAGGAAAGGATCAAAGCACAGACTCTAAGAAGTCTCTCTCTTCTTGCACTTAAGGCTGCATTGTGCCTTTTGTATTTAATTACGATGTAAATACAATGTTTCATAGTTAATGTGTATGTCCAAGGAATACATTGAACCTGCAGAGGTGTATCGGAAACTAATACTAGTCTCACAGGGATAGCTTAAAGCACCGACTGTAAGGAGAGTCTCTATTCTTGTACCTATGGCAGCATTGTGCCTTTTGTATTTAATTCCTATGCGATTTCTGTGTTTCATCGTCAATGTGAAGTTCCAAGGAATACATTGAACCTGCAGTGGTGTATCGGAAAATAATACTGGTCTCACAGGAAAGGATCAAAGCCCAGACTCTAAGAAGCCACATTCCTCTTGAACTTAAGGCGGCATTGTGCCTTTTGTATTTAATTCCGATGTAATTTCAGTATTTCATCGACAATGTGTATGACCAAGGAATACATTGAACCTGCAGTGGTGTATCGGAAACTAATACTGGTCTCACAGGAAAGGATCAAAGCACTGACTGTAAGAAGAGTCTGTATTCTTGTACTTAAGGTTGCATTGTGCCTTTTGTATTTAACTCCGATGCTATTTCTGTGTTTCATCGTCAATGTGAGGGTCAATGGAATACATTGAACTTGCAGTGGTGTATC
Organism: Schistocerca americana; assembly: GCF_021461395.2. NCBI lineage: Eukaryota > Metazoa > Arthropoda > Insecta > Orthoptera > Acrididae > Schistocerca > Schistocerca americana. Next base: position 23,053,777 of record NW_025725371.1, read on the forward strand.
GGAAACTAATACTGGTATCACAGGAAAGGATCAAAGCACAGACTGTAAGAAGAGTCTCTATTCTTGTACTTAAGGCGGCATTGTGCCTTTTGTATTTAATTCCGATGCGCTTTCTGTGTTTCATCGTCCATGTGAATGTCGAAGGAATACATTGAGCCTGCAGTGGTGTATCGGAAACTAATACTGGTCTCACAGGGAATGCCCAAAAGCACCGAATGTAAGAAGAGTCTCTATTCTTGTACTTTAGGCGGCATTGTGCATTTTGTATTTAATTCCGATGCGGTTTCTGTGTTTCATTGTCAATGTGAAGGTCCAAGTAATTCATTGAACCTGCAGTGGTGTATCGGAAACTAATACTGGTCTCACAGGAAAGGATCAAAGTACAGACCCTAAGAAGTCTCACTCTTCTTGCACTTAAGGCGGCATTGTGGCTCTTGTATTTAATTCCGATGTAATTTCAGTGTTTCATCGTCAATGTGTATGTCCAAGGAATACATTGAACCTGCAGTGTTGTATCGGAAACTAATACTGGTCTAACAGAGAATTCTCAAAGCAGCGGCTGTATGAAGAGTCTAAATTCTTGTACCTAAGGCGGCATTGTGACTTTTGTATTTAATTCCGATGCAATTTCTGTGTTTCATCGTCAATGTGAAGGTCAAAGGAATACATTGAATCTGCAGTGGTGTATCGGAAACTAATACTGGTCTCACAGGAAAGGATCAAAGCACAGACTGTAAGAAGTGTCTCTATTCTTGTACTTAAGGCTTCATTGTGCCTTTTGTATTTAATTCCGATGCGCTTTCTGTGTTTCATCGTCAATGTGATGGACCAAGTAATACATTGAACCTGCAGTGGTGTATCGGAAAATAATACTGGTCTCACAGGTAAGGATCAAAGCCCAGACTCTAAGAACCCTCATTCCTCTTGCACTTAAGGCGGCATTGTGCCTTTTGTATTTAATTCCGATGTAATTTCAGTGTTTCATCGACAATGTGTATGTCCAAGGAATACATTGAACCTGCAGTGGTCTATCGGTAACTAATACTGGTCTCACTGGAAAGGATCAAAGCACAGACTGTAAGAAGAGCCTCTATTCTTGTACTTAAGGTTGCATTGTGCCTTTTGTATTTAATTCCGATGCGATTTCTGTGTTTCATCTTCAATGTGAGGGTCAATGGAATACATTGTCCTGCAGTGGTGTATCGGAAATTAATACTGGTCTCACAGGAAAGGATCAAAGCACAGACTGTAAGAAGAGTCTCTATTCTTGTACTTAAGGCGGCATTGTGCCTTATGTATTTAATTCCGAAGCGATTTCTGTGTTTCATCGTTAATGTGAAGGTCCAAGGAACACATTGAACCTGCAGTGGTGTATCGGAAACTAATACTGGTCTCACAGGAAATGATCAAAGCACAGACTCTAAGAAGTCTTACTCTTCTTGCACTTAAGGCGGCATTGTGGCTCTTGTATTTAATTCCGATGTAATTTCAGTGTTTCATCGTCAATGTGTATGTCCAAGGAATACATTGAACCTGCAGTGGTACATCGGAAACTAATACTGGTCTCACAGGAAAGAATCAAAGCACAGACTGTAGGAAGTGTCTCTATTCTTGTACTGAAGGCGGCATTGTGCCTTTTGTATTTAATTCCGATGCGGTTTCTGTGTTTCATCGTGAATGTGAAGGTCCAAGGAATACATTGAACCTGCAGTGTTGTATCGGAAACTAATACTGGTGTAACAGGGAAATCCCAAAGCACCGACTGTATGAAGAGTCTACATTCTTGTACCTAAGGTGGCATTTTGCCTTTTGTATTTAATTCCGATGCGATTTCTGTGTTTCATCGTCAATGTGAAGGTCAAAGGAATACATTGAACCTGCAGTGGTGTATCGGAAAATAATACTGGTCTCACAGGAAAGTAACAAAGCACAGACTGTAAGAAGAGTGTCTATTCTTGTACTTAAGGTTGCACTGTGCCTTTTGTATTTAATTCCAATGCGATTTCTGTGTTTCATCGTCAATGTGAGGGTCAATGGAATACATTGAACCTGCAGTGGTGTATCGGAAACTAACACTGGTCTCACAGGGAATGCTCAAAGCTCCGACTGTAATAAGAATCTCTATTCTTGTACTTAAGCCGGCATTGTGCCTTTTGCATTTAATTCCCATGTGATTTCTGTGTTTCATCGTCAATGTGAAGATCCAAGGAATACATTGAACCAGCAGTGGTGTATCGGAAAATAATACTGGTCTCACAGGAAAGGATCAAAGCACAGACTCTAAGAAGTCTCTCTCTTCTTGCACTTAAGGCGGCATTGTGCTTTTGTATTTAATTACGATGTAAATACAATGTTTCATAGTCAATGTGTATGTCCAAGGAATACACTGAACCTGCAGAGGTGTATAGGAAACTAATACTGGTCTCACAGGGATTGCTTAAAGCACCGACTGTAAGGAGAGTCTCTATTCTTGTACCTATGGCAGCATTGTGCCTTTTGTATTTAATTCCTATGCGGTTTCTGTGTTTCATCGTCAATGTGAAGTTCCAAGGAATACATTGAACCTGCAGTGGTGTATCGGAAAATAATACTGGTCTCACAGGAAAGGATCAAAGCCCAGACTCTAAGAAGAAACATTCCTCTTGAACTTAAGGCGGCATTGTGCCTTTTGTATTTAATTCCGATGTAATTTCAGTATTTCATCGACAATGTGTATGACCAAGGAATACATTGAACCTGCAGTGGTGTATCGGAAACTAATACTGGTCTCACAGGAAAGGATCAAAGCAATGACTGTAAGAGGAGTCTGTATTCTTGTACTTAAGGTTGCATTGTGCCTTTTGTATTTAACTCCGATGCTATTTCTGTGTTTCATCGTCAATGTGAGGGTCAATGGAATACATTGAACTTGCAGTGGTGTATCGGAAACTAATACTGGTATCACAGGAAAGGATCAAAGCACAGACTGTAAGAAGAGTCTCTATTCTTGTACTTAAGGCGGCATTGTGCCTTTTGTATTTAATTCCGATGCGATTTCTGTGTTTCATCGTCAATGTGAAGGTCAAAGGAATACATTGAATCTGCAGTGGTGTATCGGAAACTAATACTGGTCTCACAGGAAAGGATCAAAGCACAGACTGTAAGAAGTGTCTCTATTCTTGTACTTAAGGCTTCATTGTGCCTTTTGTATTTAATTCCGATGCGCTTTCTGTGTTTCATCGTCCATGTGAATGTCGAAGGAATACATTGAGCCTGCATTGGTGTATCGGAAACTAATACTGGTCTCACAGGGAATGCCCAAAAGCACCGAATGTAAGAAGAGTCTCTATTCTTGTACTTTAGGCGGCATTGTGCCTTTTGTATTTAATTCCGATGCGGTTTCTGTGTTTCATTGTCAATGTGAAGGTCCAAGGAATTCATTGAACCTGCAGTGGTGTATCGGAAACTAATACTGGTCTCACAGGAAAGGATCGAAGTACAGACCCTAAGAAGTCTCACTCTTCTTGCACTTAAGGCGGCATTGTGGCTCTTGTATTTAATTCCGATGTAATTTCAGTGTTTCATCGTCAATGTGAAGGTCAAAGGAATACATTGAACCGGCAGTGGTGTATCGGAATCTAATACTGGTCTCACAGGGAATGCTCAAAGCATCGACTGTAAGAAATGTCTCTATTCTTGTACTTAAAGCGGCATTGTGCCATTTGTATTTAATTCCGATGCGATTTCTGTGTTTCATCGTCAATGTGAAGGTCCAAGGAATACATTGAACCTGCAGTGGTGTATCGGAAAATAATACTGGTCTCACAGGGAAGGATCAAAGCCCAGACTCAAAGAAGCCTCATTCTTCTTGCACTTAAGGCGGCATTGTGACTTCTGTATTTAATTCCGATGTAATTTCAGTGTTTCATTGACAATGTGTATGTCCAAGGAATACATTGAACCTGCAGTGGTGTATCGGAAACTAATACTGGTCTCACAGGAAAGGATCAAAGCACAGACTGTAAGAAGAGTCTCTATTCTTGTACTTAAGGTTGCATTGTGCCTTTTGTATTTAATTCCGATGCGATTTCTGTGTTTCATCGTCAATGTGTGGGTCAATGGAATACATTGAACCTGCAGTGGTGTATCGGAAACTAATACTGGTATCACAGGAAAGGATCAAAGCACAGAGTGTAAGAAGAGTCTCTATTCTTGTACTTATGGCGGCATTGTGCCTTTTGTATTTAATTCCGATGCGAATTATGTGTTTCATCGTCAATGTGAAGGTCAAAGGAATACATTGAACCTGCAGTGGTGTATCGGAAACTAATACTGGTCTCACAGGGAATGTTCAAAGCATCGACTGTAAGAAGTGTCTCTATTCTTGTACTTAAGGCGGCATTGTGCCACTTGTATTTAATTCCGATGCGATTTCTGTGTTTCATCGTCAATGTGATGGTCCAAGTAATACATTGAACCTGCAGTGGTGTATCGGAAAATAATACTGGTCTCACAGATAAGGATCAAAACCCAGACTCTAAGAAGCCTCATTCCTCTTGCACTTAAGGCGGCATTGTGCCTTTTGTATTTAATTCCGATGTAATTTCAGTGTTTCATCGACAATGTGTATGTCCAGGAAATACATTGAACCTGCAGTGGTCTATCGGTAACTAATACTGGTCTCACAGGAAAGGATCAAAGCACAGACTGTAAGAAGAGTCTCTATTTTTGTACTTAAGGTTGCATTGTGCCTTTTGTATTTAATTCCGATGCGATTTCTGTGTTTCATCGTCAATGTGAAGGTCAAAGGAACACATTGAACCTGCAATGGTGTATCGGAAACTAATACTGGTCTCACAGGAAAGGATCAAAGCACAGACTGTAAGAAGAGTCTCTATTCTTGTACTTAAGGCTTCATTGTGCCTTTTGTATTTAATTCCGATGTGATTTCTGTGTTTCATCGTCAATGTGATTGTCGAAGGAATACATTGAACCTGCAGTGGTGTATCGGAAACTTATACTGGTCTCACAGGGAATGCTCAAAGCACCGACTGTAAGAAGAGTCTCTATTCTTGTACTTAAGGCGGCATTGTGCCTTATGTATTTAATTCCGAAGCGATTTCTGTGTTTCATCGTCAATGTGAAGGTCCAAGGAATACATTGAACCTGCAGTGGTGTATCGGAAACTAATACTGGTCTGACAGGAAGGGATCAAAGCACAGACTCTAAGAAGTCTAACTGTTCTTGCACTTAAGGCGGCATTGTGGCTTTGGTATTGAATTCCGATGTAATTTCAGTGTTTCATCGTCAATGTGTATGTCCAAGGAATACATTGAACCTGCAGTGGTACATCGGAAACTAATACTGGTCTCACAGGAAAGGATCAAAGCACAGACTGTAGGAAGTGTCTCTATTCTTGTACTGAAGGCTCGCATTGTGCCTTTTGTTTTTAATTCCGATGCGGTTTCTGTGTTTCATCGTAAATGTGAAGGTCCAAGGAATACATTGAACCTGCAGCGTTGTATCGGAAACTAATACTGGTCTAACAGGGAATTCTCAAAGCACCGACTGTATGAAGAGTCTACATTCTTGTACCTAAGGTGGCATTTTGCCTTTTGTATTTAATTCCGATGCGATATCTGTGTGTCATCGTCAATGTGAAGGTCAAAGGAATACAATGAACCTGCAGTGGTGTATCGAAAACTAATACTTGTCTCACGGGGAATGCTCAAAGCATCGACTGTAAGAAGTGTCTCAATTCTTGTACTTAAATCGGCATTGTGCCATTTGTATTTAATTCCGATGCGATTTCTGTGTTTCATCGTCAATGTGAAAGTCAAAGGAATACATTGAACCTGCAGTGGTGCATCGGAAAATAATACTGGTCTCACAGGAAAGTATCAAAGCACAGACTGTAAGAAGCGTGTCTATTCTTGTACTTAAGGTTGCACTGTGCCTTTTGTATTTTTTATTCCGATGCGATTTCTGTATTTCGTCGTCAATGTGAGGGTCAATGGAATACATTGAACCTGCTGTGGTGTATCGGAAACCAATACTGGTCTCACAGGAAAGGATCAAAGCACAGACTGTAAGAAGAATCTCTATTCTTGTACTTAAGGCGGTATTGTGCCTTTTGTATTTAATTCCGTTGCGATTTCTGTGTTTCATCGTCAATGTGAACGTCAAAGGAATACATTGAACCTGCAGTGGTGTATCGAATCTAATACTGGTCTCACAGGAAAGGATCAAAGCAAAGACTGTAAGAAGAGTCTCTATTCTTGTACTTAAGGCGGCATTGTGCCTTTTGTATTTAATTCCGATGCGATTTCGGTGTTTCATCGTCAATGTGACTGTCGAAGGAATACATTGAACCTGCAGTGGTGTATCGGAAACTAAAACTGGTCTCACAGGAAAGGATCAAAGCCCAGACTCTAAGAAGCCTCATTCCTCTTGCCTTTAAGGCGGCATTGTGCCTTTTGTATTTAATTCCGATGTAATTTCAGTGTTTCATTGACAATGTGTATGTCCAAGGAATACATTGAACCTGCAGTGGTGTATCGGAAACTAATACTGGTCTCAAAGGAAAGGAACAAAGCACAGACTGTAAGAAGTGCCTCTATTCTTGTACTTAAGGCGGCATTGTGCCTTTTGTATTTAATTCCGATGCGATTTCTGTGTTTCATCGTGAATGTGAAGGTCCAAGGAATGCATTGCACCTGCAGTGGTGTATCGGAAACTAATACTGGTCTCACAGGAAAGGATCAAAGCACAGACTGTAAGAAGGGTCTCTATTCTTGTACTTAAGGCGGCATTGTGCCTTTTGTATTTAATTCCGATGCGATTTCTGTGTTTCATCGTGAATGTGAAGGTCCAAATAATGCATTGCACCTGCAGTGGTGTATCGGAAACTAATACTGGTCTCACAGGAAAGGATCAAAGCACAGACTGTAAGAAGAGTCTCAATTCTTGTACTTAAGGCGGCATTGTGCCTTTTGTATGTAATTCCGATGTTATTTCAGTGTTTCATCGTCAATGTGTATGTAAAAGGAATACATTGAACCTGCAGTGGTGTATCGGAAACTAATACTGGTCTCACGGGGAATGCTCAAATAACCGACTGTAGGAAGAGTCTCTATTCTTGTACGTAAGGCGGCTTTGTGCCTTTTGTATTAAATTCCGATGCGACTTCTGTGTTTCATCGTCAATGTGAAGGTCAAAGGAATACATTGAACCTGCAGTGGTGTATCGGAAACTAATACTGGTCTCACAGGGAGTGCTCAAAGCACCGACTGTAAGAAGAATCTCTATTCTTGTACTTAAGGCGGCATTGTGCCTTTTGCATTTATTTCCGATGCGATTTCTGTGTTTCATCGTCAATGTGAAGGTCCAAGGATTGCATTGAACCTGCTGTAGTGTATCGGAAACTAATACTGGTCTCACAGAAAAGGATCAAACACAGACTCTAAGAAGTCTCACTCCTGTTACACTTAAGGCGGCATTGTGCCTTTTGTATTTAATTCCGATGTAAATACAATGTTTCATCGTCAATGTGTATGTCCAAGGAATACATTGAACCTGCAGTTGTGTATCGGAAACTAATACTGGTCTCACACGAATGCTTAAATCACCGACTATAAGGAGAGTCTCTATCTTGTACCTATGACGGCATTGTGGCATTTGTATTTAATTTCTATGCGATTTCTGTGTTTCATCGTCAATGTGAAGGTCCAAGGAATGCATTCAACCTGCAGTGGTGTATCGGAAACTAACACTGGTCTCACAGGCAATGCTCAAAACAAAGACGGTAAGAAGAGTCTCTATTCTTGTACTTAAGGCGGCATTGTGCCTTTTTTATTTAATTCCGATGTAATTTCAGTGTTTCATTGTCAATGTTTACGTCCAAGGAATACATTGATCCTGCAGTGGTGTATCGGAAACTAATACTGGTCTCACAGGGTATGCTCAAAACACCGACTGTAAGATGAGTCTCTATTCTTGTACTTAATTCGGCATTGTGCGTTTTGTATTTAATTCCAATGCGATTTCTGTCTTTCATCGTCAATGTGATGGTCCAAGGAATACATTGAACCTGCAGTGGTGTATCGGAAACTAATACTGGTCTCACAGGGAATGCTCAAAGCACCGACTGTAAGAAGAACCTCTATTCTTGTACTTAAGGCGGCATTGTGCCTTTTGCATTTAATTCCGATGTGATTTTTGTGTGTCATCGTCAATGTGAAGGTCAAAGTAATACATTGAACCTGCAGTGGTGTATCGGTAACTAATACTGGTCTCACAGGAAAGGATCAAAGCCCAGACTCTAAGAAGCCTCATTCATCTTGCACTTAAGGCGGCATTGTGCCTTTTGTATTTAATTCCGATATAATTTCAGTGTTTCTTCGACAATGTGTATGTCCAAGGAATACATTGAACCTGCAGTGGTGTATCGGAAACTAATACAGGTCTCACAGGAAAGGATCAAAGCACAGACTGTAAGAAGAGTCTCTATTCTTGTACTTAAGGCGGCATTGTGCCTTTTGTATTTAATTCCGATACGATTTGTGTGTTTCATCGTCAATGTTCACGTCCAAGGAATACATTGAACCTGAAGTGGTGTATCGGAAACGAATACTGGTCTCACAGGAAAGGATCAAAGCGCCGACTGTAAGAAGAGTCTCTATTCTTGTAGCTAAGGCGGCGTTGTGCCTTTTGTACTTAATTCCGATGCGATCTGTGTTTCATCGTCAATGTGAAGGTCAAAGTAACACATTGAACCTGCAGTGGTGTATCGGAAACTAATACTGGTTTCAAAGGAAAGGATCAAATCACAGACTGTAAGAATAGTCTCTATTCTTGTACTTAAGGCGGCATTGTAATTTTTGTATTTAATTCCGATGCGATTTCTGTGTTTCATCGTCAATGTAAAGGTCAAACGAATACAATGAACCTGCAGTGGTGTATCGGAATCTAATACTGGTCTCACAGGAAAGGATCAAAGGACAGACTGTATGAAAAGTCTCTATTCTTGTACTTAAGGCGGCATTGTGCCTTTTGTATTTAATTCCGATGCGATTTCTGTGTTTCATCGTCAATGTGAATGTCGAAAGAATACATTGAACCTGCAGTGTTGTATCGGAAACTAATACTGGTCTCACGGGGAATGCTCAAAGCACCGACTGTAAGAAGAGTCTCTATTCTTGTACTTAAGTCGGCATTGTGCCTATTGTATTTAATTTCGATGCGATTTCTGTGTTTCTCACGGGGAATGCTCAAAGCACCGACTGTAAGAAAAGTCTCTATTCTTGTTCTTAAGTCGGCATTGTGCCTATTGTATTTAATTTCGATGCGATTTCTGTGTTTCATCGTCAATGTGAAGGTCCAAGGAATACATTGAACCTGCAGTGGTGTATCGGTAACTAATACTGATCTCACAGGAAAGGATCAAAGCACAGACTCTATGAAGTCTCACTCTTCTTGCACTTAAGGAGGCTTGGTGCCTTTTTTATTTAATTCCGATGTAATTTCAGTGTTTCATCGTCAATGTGTATGTCCCAGAAATACATTGAACCTGCAGTGGAGTGTCGGAATCTAATACTGGTCTCACAGGGAATGCTCAAAGCAACGACTGTGAGAAGAATCTCTATGCTTGTACTTAAGGCGGCATTATGCCTTTTGTATTTAATTCCGATGCGATTTCTGTGTTTCATCGTCAATGTGAAGGTCCAACAATTACATTGAACCTGCAGTGGTGTATGGGAAACTAATACTGGTCGCACAGGGAATGCTCATAGCACCGACTGTAAGAAGAGTCTCTATTCTTGTACTTAAGGCGGCATTGTGCTTTTTTTATGTAATTGCGATGCGATTTCTGTGTTTTATGGTCAATGTGAAAGTCCAAGTAATAAATTGAACCGGCAGTGATGTATCGGAAACTAATACTGGTCTCACAGGGAATGCTCAATGCACTGACTGTAAGAAGAGTCTCTATTCTTGTACTTAAGGCGGCAGTGTGAATTTTGTATTTAATTCCGTTGGGATTTCTGTGTTTCATCGTCAATGTGAAGGTCCAAGGAATACATTGAACCTGCAGTGGTGTATCGGAAACTATTACTGGTCTCACAGGGAATGCTAAAAGCACCGACTGTAAGAAGAGTCTCTGTTCTTGTACTTAAGGCGGCATTGTGCCTTTTGTATGTAATTCCGATGCGATTTCTGTGTTTCATTGTAAACGTGATGGTCCAAGGAAAACATTGAACCTGCAGTAGTGTATCGGAAACTAATACTGGTCTCGCAGGAAAGGATCAAAGCACAGACTGAAAGAAGAGTCTCTATTCGTGTTCTTAAGGCGGCATTGTGCCTTTTGTATTTAATTCCGATGCGATTTGTGTGTTCCTTCGTCACTGTTAACGTCCAAGGAATACATTGAACCTGCAGTGGTGTATCGGAAACGAATACTGGTCTCACAGGAAAGTATCAAAGCACCGACTGTAAGAAGAGTCTCTATTCTTGTACCTAAGGCGGCATTGTTCCTTTTGTATTTAATTCCGATTCGATTTCCGTGTTTCATCGTCAATGTGAAGGTGAAAGTAATACATTGAACCTGCAGTGGTGTATCGGAAACAAATACTGGTCTCACAGGAAAGGATCAAAGCACAGACTCTAAGAAGTCTCACTCTTCTTGCACTTAAGGCGGCATTGTGGCTTTTGTATTTAATTCCGATGTAATTTCAGTGATTCATCGTCAATGTGTATGTCCAAGGAATACATTGAACCTGCAGTGGTACATCGGAAACTAATACTGGTCTCACAGGGAATGCTCCAAGCATCGACAGTAAGAAGTGTGTCTATTCTTATACTTAAGGCGGCGTTGTGCCATTTGTATTTAATTCTGATGCGATTTCTGTGTTCTATCATCAATGTAAAGGTCCAAGGAATACATTGAACTTTCAGTGGTGTATCGGAAACTAATACTGGTCTCACAGGAAAGGATCAAAGCCCAGACTCTAAGAAGCCTCATTCCTCTTGCACTTATAGCGGCATTGTGCCTTTTGTATTTAATTCCGATATAATTTCAGTGTTTCATTGACAATGTGTATGTCCAAGAAATACATTGAACCTGCAGTGGTGAATCGGAAACTAATACTGGTCTAACAGGAAAGGATCAAAGAACAGACTGTAAGAAGTGTCTCTATTCCTGTACTTATGGCTGCATTGTGCCTTTTGTATTTAATTCCGATGCGATTTCTGTGTTTCATCGTGACTTTGAAGGTCCAAGGAATACATTGAACCTGCAGTGGTGTATCGGAAACTAATCTTGGTCTCACAGGAAAGGATCAAAACACCGACTGTAAGAAGAGTCTCTATTCTTGTACTTAAGGCGGCATTGTGCCTTTTGTATTTAATTCGGATACGATTTGTGTGTTTCATCGTCAATGTTTACGTCCAAGGAATACATTGAACCTGCAGTGGTGTATCGGAAACTAATACTGGTCTCACAGGAAAGGATCAAAGCACCGACTGTAAGAAGAGTCTCTATTCTTGTACCTAAGGCGGCATTATAATTTTTGTATTTAATTCCGATGCCATTTCTGTGGTTCATCGTCAATGTGAAGGTCAAAGGAATACATTGAACCTGCAGTGGTGTATCGGAAACTAATACTGGTCTCACAGGAAAGGATCAAAGCACAGACTGTAAGAAGAGTCTCAATTCTTGTACTTAAGGCGGCATTGTGTTTTTTGTATTTAATTCCGATGCGATTTCTGTGTTTCATCGTCAATGTGAAGGTCCATGGAATACATTGAACCTGCAGTGGTGTATGGGAAACTAATACTGGTCACACAGGGAATGCTCAAAGCACAACTGAAAGAAGAAGCTCTATTCTTGTACTTAAGGCGGCATTGTGCCTTTTGTATTAAATTCCGATGCGATTTCTATGTTTCATCGTCAATGTGAAGGTCAAAGGAATACATTGAACCTGCAGTGGTGTATCGGAAACTAATACTGGTCTCACAGGAAAGGATCAATGCACAGACTCTACGAAGTCTCACTCATCTTGCATTTAAAGCGGCATTGTGCCTTTTGCATTTAATTCCGATGTAATTTCTGTGTTTCATCGTCAATGTGTATGTCCAAGGAATACATTGAACCTGCAGTGGTGTATTGGAAACTAATACTGGTCTCACAGGGAATGCTCAAAGCACCGACTGTAAGAAGAGTCTCTATTCTTGTACTTAAGGCGGCATTGTGCCTTTTGTATTTAATTCCGATGCGATTTCTGTGTTTCATCTTCAATGTTATGGTCGAAGGAATACATTGCACCTGCAGTGGTGTATCGGAAATTTAAAACTGGTCTCACAGGGAATGCTCAAAGCGACGACTGTATGAAGAGTCTCTATTCTTGTACTTAAGGCGGCATTGTGCTTTTGTATATAATTCCGATGCAATTTCTGTGTTTCATTGTCAATGTGAAAGTCCAAAGAATTCATTGAACGTGCAGTGGTGTATCGGAATCTAATGCTGGTCTCACAGGAAATGCTCAAAGCACCGACTGTAAGAAGAGTCTCTATTCTTGTACTTAAGGCGGCATTGTGCTTTTTTTATGTAATTGCGATGCGATTTCTGTGTTTTATGGTCAATGTGAAAGTCCAAGTAATAAATTGAACCGGCAGTGGTGTATCGGAAACTAATACTGGTCTCACAGGGAATTCTCAATGCACTGACTGTAAGAAGAGTCTCTATTCTTGTACTTAAGCCGGCATTGTGACTTTTGTATTTAATTCCGTTGCGATTTCTGTGTTTCATCGTCAATGTGAAGGTCCAAGGAATACATTGAACCTGCAGTGGTGTATCGGAAACTAATACTGGTCTCACAGGGAATGCTAAAAGCACCGACTGTAAGAAGAGTCTCTGTTCTTGTACTTAAGCCGGCATTGTGACTTTTGTATTTAATTCCGTTGCGATTTCTGTGTTTCATCGTCAATGTGAAGGTCCAAGGAATACATTGAACCTGCAGTGGTGTATCGGAAACTAATACTGGTCTCACAGGGAATGCTCAAAGCACCGACTGTAAGAAGAGTCTCTATTCTTGTACTTAAGACGGCATTGTGCCTTTTGTATGTAATTCCGATGCGATTTCTGTATTTCATCGTAAATGTGATGGTCCAAGGAAAACATTGAACCTGCAGTAGTGTATAGGAAACTAATACTGGTCTCACAGGAAAGGATCAAAGCACAGTTTCAAAGAAGTCTCACTGTTGTTGCACTTAAGGCGGCATTGAGCCTTTTGTATTTAATTCCGATGCGATATCTGTGTTTTATCATCAATGTAAAGGTCCAAGGAATACATTGAACTTTCAGTGGTGTATCGGAAACTAATACTGGTCTCACAGGGAATGCTCAAAGCACCGACTGTAAGAAGAGTCTCTATTCTTGTACTTATGGCGGCATTGTGCCGTTTGTATTTAATTCCGATGTGATTTCTGTGTTTCATCGTCAATGTGAACGTCCGAGGAATACACTGAACCGGCAGTGGTGTTTCGGAATCTAAAACTGGTCTCTAAGGGAATGCTCAAAACACCGACTGTAAGAAGAGTCCGTATTCATGTACATAAGGTGACATTGTGATTTTTGTATTTAATGCCGGTGCGATTTCTGTGTTTCATCGTCAATGTGAAGGTCCAAGGAATACATTGAACCTGCAGTGGTGTATCGGAAACTAATACTGGTCTCACAGAAAAGGATCAAAGCACAGACTGTAAGAAGAGTCTCTATTCTTGTACTTAAGGCGGCATTGTGCCATTTGTATTTAATTCCGATACAATTAGTGTGTTTCATCGTCAATGTTTACGTCCAAGGAATACATTGAACTTGCAGTGGTGTTTCGGAAACTAATACTGGTCTCACAGGAAAGGATCAAATCACCGACTGTAAGATGAGTCTCTATTCTTGTACCTAAGGCGGCATTGTGCCTCTTGTATTTAATTCCGATGCGATTTCTGTGTTTCATCGTCAATGTGAAGGTCAAAGGAATACATTGAACCTGCAGTGGTGTATCGGAAACTAATACTGGTCTCACAGGAAAGGATCAAATCACAGACTGTAAGAAGAGTCTCTATTCTTGTACTTAAGGCGGCATTATAATTTTTGTATTTAATTCCGATGCGATTTCTGTGTTTCATCGTCAATGTAAAGGTCAAAGGAATACATTGAACCTGCAGTGGTGTATCGGAAACTAATACTGGTCTCACAGGAAAGGATCAAAGCACAGACTGTAAGAAGAGTCTCAATTCTTGTACTTAAGGCGGCATTGTGTTTTTTGTATTTAATTCCGATGCGATTTCTGTGTTTCATCGTCAATGTGAAGGTCCACGGAATACATTGAACCTGCAGTGGTGTATGGAAGCTAATACTGGTCACACAGGGAATGCTCAAAGCACCGAATGTAAGAAGAGTCTCTATTCTTGTACTTAAGGCGGCATTGTGCCTTTTGTATTAAATTCCGATGCGATTTCTGTGTTTCATCGTCAATGTGAAGGTCAAAGGAATACATTGAACCTGCAGTGGTGTATCGGAAACTAATACTGGTCTCACAGGAAAGGCTCAAAGCACAGACTCTAAGAAGTCTCACTCTTCTTGCACTTAAGGAGGCATGGTGCCTTTTTTATTTAATTCCGATGTAATTTCAGTGTTTCATCGCCAATGTGTATGTCCAAGAAATACATTGAACCTGCAGTGGCTGTATCGGAAACTAATACTGGTCGCACAGGGAATGCTCAAAGCACCGGCTGTTAGAAGGGTCTCTATTCTTGTACTTCAGGCGGCATTGTGCCTTTTGTATTTAATTCCGATGTAATCTCAGTGTTTCATCGTCAATGTGTATGTCCAAGGAATACATTGAACCTGCAGTGGTGTATTGGAAACTAATACTGGTCTCACAGGGAATGCTCAATGCACCGACTGTAAGAAGTGTCTCTATTCTTGTACTTAAGGCGGCATTGTGCCTTTTATATTTAATTCCGATGAGATTTCTGTGTTTAATCGTCAATGTGAAGGTCCAAGGAATCCATTGAACCTGCAGTGGTGTATCGGAAACTAATACTGGTATCACAGGGAATGCTCAAAGCTCCGACTGTAAGAAGAGTCTCTATTCTTGTACTTAAGGCGGCATTGTACATTTTGTATTTAAATCCGATGTAATTTATGTGTTTCATCGTCAATGTGTATGTCCATGGAATACATTGAACGTGCAGTGGTGTATCGGAAACTAATACTGGTCTCACAGGAAAGGATCAAAGCACAGACTCTAAGATGTCTTACTCTTCTTGCATTTAAAGCGACATTGTGTCTTTTGCATTTAATTCCGATGTAATTTCAGTGTTTCATCGTCAATGTGTATGTCCAAGGAATACATTAACCTGCAGTGGTGTATTGGAAACTATTACTGGTCTCACAGGGAATGCTCAAAGCACCGACTGTAAGAAGAGTCTCTATTCTTGTACTTAAGGCTCCATTGTGCCTTTTGTATTTAATTCCGATGCGATTTCTGTGTTTCATCTTAAATGTTATGGTCGAAGGAATACATTGAACCTGCTGTGGTGTATCGGAAATATAATACTGGTCTCACAGGGAATGCTCAAAGCAACGACTGTAAGAAGAGTCTCTATGCTTGTACTTAAGGCGGCATTGTGCCTTTTGTATTTAATTCCGATGCAATTTCTGTGTTTCATCGTCAATGTGAATGTTCAAAGAATTCATTGAACGTGCAGTGGTGTATCGGAAACTAATACTGGTCTCACAGGAAATGCTCAAAGCACCGACTGTAAGGAGGGTCTCTATTCTTGTACTTAAGGCGGCATTGTGCTTTTTGTGTGTAATTGCGATGCGATTTCTGTGTATTATGGTCAATGTGAAAGTCTAAGTAATAAATTGAACCGGCAGTGGTGTATCGGAAACGAATACTGGTCTCACAGGGAATGCTCAATGCACTGACTGTAAGAAGAGTCTCTATTCTTGTACTTAATTCGGCATTGTGCCATTTGTATTTAATTCCGATACGATTTGTGTGTTTCATCGTCAATGTTTACGTCCAAGGAATACATTGAACTTGCAGTGGTGTATCGGAAACTAATACTGGTCTCACAGGAAAGGTTCAAATCACCGACTGTAAGATGAGTCTCTATTTTTGTACCTAAGGCGGCATTGTGCATTTTGTATTTAATTCCGATGCTATTTCTGTGTTTCACCGTCAATGTGAAGGTCAAAGGAATACATTGAAACTGCAGTGGTGTATCGGAAACTAATACTGGTCTCACAGGAAAGGATCAAATCACAGACTGTAAGAGGAGTCCCTATTCTTGTACTTAAGGCGGCATTATAGTTTTTGTACTTAATTCCGATGCGATTTCTGTGTTTCATCGTCAATGTAAAGGTCAAGGAATACATTGAACCTGCGGTGGTGTATCGGAAACTAATACTGGTCTCACTGGAAAGGATCAAAACACATACTGTAAGAAGAATCTCAATTCTTGTACTTAAGGCGGCATTGTGTTTTTTGTATTTAATTCCGATGCGATTTCTGTGTTTCATCGTCAATGTGAAGGTCCACGGAATACATTGAACCTGCAGTGGTGTATGGAAGCTAATTCTGGTCACACAGGGAATGCTCAAAGCACCGAATGTAAGAAGAGTCTCTATTCTTGTACTTAAGGCGGCATTGTGCCTTTTGTATTAAATTCCGATGCGATTTCTGTGTTTCATCGTCAATGTGAAGGTCAAAGGAATACATTGAACCTGCAGTTGTGTATCGGAATCTAATACTGGTCTCACAGGAAAGGATCAAAGCACAGACTCTAAGAAGTCTCACTGTTCTTGCACTTAAGGAGGCATGGTGCCTTTTTTATTTAATTCCGATGTAATTTCAGTGTTTCATCGCCAATGTGTATGTTCAAGAAATACATTGAACCTGCAGTGGTGTATCGGAAACTAATACTGGTCTCACAGGAATGGATCAAAGCACAGACTCTAAGAAGTCTCACTCTTCTTGCATTTAAAGCGGCGTTGTGTCTTTTGCATTTAATTCCGATGTAAATTCAGTGTTTCATCGTCAATGTGTGTGTCCAAGGAATACATTAACCTGCAGTGGTGTATCGGAAACTAATACTGGTCTCACAGGGAATGTTCAAAGCACCGACTGTAAGAAGAATCTCTATGCTTGTACTTAAGGCGGCATTGTGCCTTTGTATTTAATTCCGATACGATTTCTGTGTTTCATCGTCAATGTGAAGGTCCAACAATTACATTGAACCTGCAGTGGTGTATCGGAAACTAATACTGGTCGCACAGGGAATGCTCAAAGCACCGGCTGTAAGGAGGGTCTCTATTCTTGTACTTCAGGCGGCATTGTGCCTTTTGTATTTAATTCCGATGTAATCTCAGTGTTTCATCGTCAATGTGTAAGTCCCAGGAATACATTGAACCTGCAGTGGTGTATTGGAAACTAATACTGGTCTCACAGGGAATGCTCAAAGCACCGACTGTAAGAAGTGTCTTTATTCTTGTACTTAAGGCGGCATTGTGCCATTTATATTTAATTCCGATGAGATTTCTGTGTTTAATCGTCAATGTGAAGGTCCAAGGAATACATTGAACCTGCAGTTGTGTATCGGAAACTAATACTGGTATCACGGGGAATGCTCAAAGCTCTGATTGTAAGAAGAGTCTCTATTCTTGTACTTAAGGCGGCATTGTGCCTTTTGTATTTAAATCCGATGTAATTTATGTGTTTCATCGTCAATGTGTATGTCCATGGAATACATTGAACCTGCAGTGGTGTATCGGAAACTAATACTGGTCTCACAGGAAAGGATCAAAGCACAGACTCTAAGAAGTCTCACTCTTCTTGCATTTAAAGCGGCATTGTGTCTTTTGCATTTAATTCCGATGTAAAGTCAGTGTTTCATCGTCAATGTGTATGTCCAAGGAATACATTAACCTGCAGTGGTGTATTGGAAACTATTACTGGTCTCACAGGGAATGCTCAAAGCACCGACTGTAAGAAGAGTCTCTAATCTTGTACTTAAGGCGGCATTGTGCCTTTTGTATTTAATTCCAATGCGATTTCTTTGTTTCATCTTAAATGTTATAATCGAAGGAATACATTGAACCTGCAGTGGTGTATCGGAAATATAATACTGGTCTCACAGGGAATGCTCAAAGCAACGACTGTAAGAAGAGTCTCTATTCTTGTACTTAAGGCGGCATTGTGCCTTTTGTATTTAATTCCGATGCAATTTCTGTGTTTCATCGTCAATGTGAAGGTCCAAAGAATTAATTGAACGTGCAGTGGTGTATCGGAAACTAATACTGGTCTCACAGGAAATGCTCAAAGCACCGACTGTAAGGAGGGTCTCTATTCTTGTACTTAAGGCGGCATTGTGCTTTTTGTATGTAATTGCGATGCGATTTCTGTGTATTATGGTCAATGTGAAAGTCCAAGTAATAAATTGAACCGGCAGTGGTGTATCGGAAACAAATACTGGTCTCACAGGGAATGCTCAATGCCCTGACTGTAAGAAGAGTCTCCTATCTTGTACTTAAGGAGCCATTGTGCCTTTTGTATGTAATTCCGATGCGATTTCTGTGTTCCATCGTAAATGTGATGGTCCAAGGAAAACATTGAACCTGCAGTAGTGTATCGGAAACTAATACTGGTCTCACAGGAAAGGATCAAAGCACAGATTCTAAGAAGTTTCACTCTTGTTGCACTTAAGGCGGCATTGAGCCTTTTGATTTTAATTCCGAGATAAATGCAGTGTTTCATCGTCAATTTTTATGTCCAAATATACAATTGAACCTGTAGTGCTGTTTCGGAAACTAATACTGGTTACACAGGGAATGCTCAAAGCACCGACTGTAAGAAGAGTCTCTATTCTTATGCTTAAGGCGGCATTGTGCCTTTTGTATTAAATTCCAATGCGATTTCTGTGTTTCATCGTCAATGTGAAAGTCAAAGGAATACATTGAACCTGCAGTGGTGTATCGCAAACTAATACTGGTCTCACAGGAAAGGATCAAAGCTCCGACTGTAAGAAGAGTCTCTTTCTTGTACTTAAGGGCGCATTGTGCCTTTTGTATTTAAATGCGATGTAATTTATGTGTTTCATCGTCAATGTGTATGTCCATGGAATACATTGACCTGCAGTGGTCTATCGGAAACTAACACTGGTCTCACAGGAAAGAATCAAAGCACAGACTCTAAGAAGTCTCACTCTTCTTGCATTTAAAGTGGCATTGTGCCTTTTGCATTTAATTCCGATGTAATTTCAGTGTTTCACCGTCAATGTGTATGTCCAAGGAATACATTAACCTGCAGTGGTGTATTGGAAACTAATACTGGTCTCACAGGGAATGCTCAAAGCACCGACTGTAAGAAGAGTCTCTAATCTTGTACTTAAGGCGGCATTGTGCCTTTTGTATTTAATTCCAATGCGATTTCTGTGTTTCATCTTAAATGTTATAATCGAAGGAATACATTGAACCTGCAGTGGTGTTTCGGAAATATAATACTGGTCTCACAGGGAATGCTCAAAGCAACGACTGTAAGAAGAGTCTCTATTCTTGTACTTAAGGCGGCATTGTGCCTTTTGTATTTAATTCCGATGCAATTTCTGTGTTTCATCGTCAATGTGAAGGTCCAAAGAATTCATTGAACGTGCAGTGGTGTATCGGAAACTAATACTGGTCTCATAGGGAATGCTCAAAGCACCGACTGTAAGAAGAGTCCCTATTCTTGTACTTAAGGCGCCATTGTGCCTTTTGTATTTAATTCCGATGCGATTTCTGTGTTCCATCGTAAATGTGATGGTCCAAGGAAAACATTGAACCTGCAGTAGTGTATCGGAAACTAATACTGGTCTCACAGGAAAGGTTGAAAGCACAGATTCTAAGAAGTTTCACTCTTGCTGCACTTAAGGCGGCATTGAGCCTTTTGATTTTAATTCCGAGATAAATGCAGTGTTTCATCGTCAATTTTTATGTCCAAATATACAATTGAACCAGTAGTCCTGTTTCGGAAACTAATACTGGTCTCACAGGGAATGCTCAAAGCACCGACTGTGAGAAGAGTCTCTATTCTTGTACATAAGGCGGCATTGTGCTTTTTGTATGTAATTGCGAAACGATTTCTGTGTTTTATCGTCAATGTGAAGGTCCAAGGATTACATTGAACCTGCAGTGGTGTATCGGAAACTAATACTGGTCTCACAGGGAATTCTCAATGCACCGACTGTAAGAAGAGTCTCTATTCTTGTACTTAAGGCGGCATTGCGACTTTTGTATTTAATTCCGTTGCGATTTCTGTGTTTCATCGTCAATGTGAAGGTCCGAGGAGTACATAGAACCTGCAGTGGTGTATCGGAAACTAATACTGGTCTCACAGGGAATGCTCAAAACACCGACTGTAAGAAGAGTCTGTATTCTCGTACATAAGGTGACATTGTGATTTTTGTATTTAATTCTGATGCGATTTCTGTGTTTCATCGTCAATGTGAAGGTCCAAGGAATACATTGAACCTGCAGTGGTGTATCGGAAACTAATACTGGTCTCACAGAAAAGGATCAAAGCACAGACTCTATGAAGAGTCTCTATTCTTGTACTTAAGGCGGCATTGTGCCTTTTGTATTTAATTCCGATACGATTTGTGTGTTTCATCGTCAATGTTTACGTCCAAGGAATACATTGAACCTGCAGTGGTGTATCGGAAACTAATACTGGTCTCACAGGAAAGGATCAAATCACCGACTGTAAGATGAGTCTCTATTCTTCTACCTAAGGTGGCATTGTGCCTTTTGTATTTAATTCCGATGCGATTTCTGTGTTTCATCGTCCATGTGAAGGTCAAAGGAATACATTGAACCTGCAGTGGTGTATCGGAAACTAATACTGGTCTCACAGGAAAGGATCAAATCACAGACTGTAAGAAGAGTCTCTATTCTTGTACTTAAGGCGGCATTATAATATTTGTATTTAATTCCGATGCGATTTCTGTGTTTCATCGTCAATGTAAAGGTCAAAGGAATACATTGAACCTGCAGTGGTGTATCGGAAACTAATACTGGTCTCACAGGAAAGGATCAAAGCACAGACTGTAAGAAGAGTCTCAATTCTTGTACTTAAGGCGGCATTGTGTTGTTTGTATCTAATTCCGATGCGATTTCTGTGTTCCATCGTCAATGTGAAGGTCCACGGAATACATTGAACCTGCAGTGGTGTATGGAAACTAATACTGGTTACACAGGGAATGCTCAAAGCACCGACTGTAAGAAGAGTCTCTATTCTTATGCTTAACGCGGCATTGTGCCTTTTGTATTAAATTCCAATGCGATTTCTGTGTTTCATCGTCAATGTGAAAGTCAAAGGAATACATTGAACCTGCAGTGGTGTATCGCAAACTAATACTGGTCCCACAGGAAAGGATCAAAGCTCCAAATGTAAGAAGAGTCTCTATTCTTGTACTTAAGGGCGCATTGTGCCTTTTGTATTTAAATCCGATGTAATTTATGTGTTTCATCGTCAATGTGTATGTCCATGGAATACATTGAACCTGCAGTGGTGTATCGGAAACTAACACTGGTCTCACAGGAAAGAATCAAAGCACAGACTCTAAGAAGTCTCACTCTTCTTGCATTTAAAGTGGCATTGTGTCTTTTGCATTTAATTCCGATGTAATTTCAGTGTTTCATCGTCAATGTGTATGTCCAAGGAATACATTAACCTGCAGTGGTGTATTGGAAACTAATACTGGTCTCACAGGGAATGCTCAAAGCCCCGACTGTAAGAAGAGTCTCTATTCTTGTACCTAAGGCGGCATTGTGCCTTTTGTATTTAATTCCGATGCGATTTCTGTGTATCATCTTCAATGTTATGGTCGAAGGAATACATTGAACATGCAGTGGTGTATCGGAAATATAATACTGGTCTCACAGGGAATGCTCAAAACAACGTCTGTATGAAGAGTCTCTATTCTTTTACTTAAGGCGGCATTGTGACTTTTGAATTTAATTCCGTTGCGATTTCTGTGTTTCATCGTCAATGTGATGGTCCAAGGAAAATATTGAACCTGCAGTAGTGTATCGGAAACTAATACTGGTCTCACAGGAAAGGATCAAAGCACAGATTCTAAGAAGTCTCCCTCTTGTTGCACTTAAGGCGGCATTGAGCCTTTTGTATTTAATTCCGAGATAATTGCAGTGTTTCATCGTCAACTTTTATGTCCAAAGAATACATTGAACCTGTAGTGCTGTTTCGGAAACTAATACTGGTCTCACAGGGAATGCTCAAAGCACCGACTGTTAGAAGAGTCTCTATTCTTGTACTTAAGGTGGCATTGTGCCTTTTGTATTTAATTCGGATGCGATTTCTGTGTTTCATCGTCAATGTGAAGGTCCGGGGAATACATTGAACCGGCAGTGGTGTATCGTAATCTAAAACGGGTCTTACATTGAATGCTCAAAACACCGACTGTAAGAAGAGTCTGTATTCTTGTACCTAAGGTGACATTGTGATTTTTGTATTTAATTCCGATGCGATTTCTGTGTTTCATCGGCAATATGAAGGTCCAAGGAATACATTGAACCTGCAGTGGTGTATCGGAAACTAATACTGGTCTCACAGAAAAGGATCAAACACAGACTCTAAGAAGTCTCACTCTTCTTGCACTTAAGGAGGCATGGTGCCTTTTTTATTTAATTCCGATGTAATTTCAGTGTTTCATCGCCAATGTGTATGTCCAAGAAATACATTGAACCTGCAGTGGTGTATCGGAAACTACTACTGGTCTCACAGGGAATGCTCAAATCACCGACTGTAAGAAGAATCTCTATGCTTGTACTTAAGGCGGCATTCTGCCTTTTGTATTTAATTCCGATGCGATTTCTGTGTTTCATCGTCAATGTGAAGGTCCAACAATTACATTGAACCTGCAGTGGTGTATCGGAAACTAATACTGGTCGCACAGGGAATTCTCAATACACCGACAGTAAGAAGAGTCTCTATTCTTGTACTTACGGTGGCATTGTGTCTTTTGAATTTAATTCCGATGTAATTTCTGTGTTTCATCATCAATGCTAAGGTCCAAGGATTACCTTGAGCCTGCCGTAGTGTATCGGAAACTAATACTGGTCTCACAGGAAAGGAACAAATCACACACTCTAAGAAGTCTCACTCTTCATGCACTTAAGGCGGCATTGTGCCTTTTGTATTTAATTCCGATGTAATTTCAGTGTTTCATCGTAAATGTGTATGTCCAAGGATTACATTGAACCTGCAGTGGTGTATCTAAGACTAATACTGGTGTCACAGGAAAGGATCAAAGCACAGACTCAAACAAGTCTTACTCTTCTTGCACTTAAGGCGGCATTGTGCCTTTTGTATTTAATTCCGATGTAATCTCAGAGTTTCATCATCAATGTGTATGTCCAAGGAACACATTGAACCCTCAGTGGTGTATTGGAAACTAATACTGGTCTCACAGGGAATGCTCAAAGCACCGACAGTAAGAAGTGTCTCTAATCTTGTACTTAAGGCGGCATTGTGCCTTTTATATTTAATTCCGATGAGATTTCTGTGTTTCATCGTCAACGTGAAGGTCCAAGGAATACATTGAACCTCCAGTGGGGTATAGGAAACTAATACTGGTCTCACAGGGAATGCTCAAAGCACCGACTGCAAGAATTGTCTCTATTCTTGTACTTAAGGCGGCATTGTGCCTTTTATATTTCATTCCGATGTGTTCGCAGTGTTTCATCGTCAATGTTTGCGTCCAAGGAATACATTAAACCTGCAGTGCTGTATCGGAAACTAATACTGGTCTCACAGGGAATGCTCAAATCACCGACTTTAAGAAGAGTCTCTATTCTTGTACTTAAGGCGGCATTGTGCCTTTTGTATTTAATTCCGATGCGATTTCTTTGTTTTATCGTCAATGTGAAGGTCCAAGGAATACATTGAGCGTGCAGTGGTGTATTGGAAACTAATACTGGTCTCACAGGGAATGCTCAAACACCGACTGTAAGAAGAGTCTCTATTCTTTTACTTAAGGTGGCATTGTTCCTTTTGTATTTAATTACCATGTAATTTCAGTGTTTCATCGTCAATGTTTACGTCCAAGGAACACATTGAACCTGCAGTTGTGTATTGGAAACTAATACTGGTCTCACAGGGAATGCTCAAATCACCGACTTTAAGAAGAGTCTCTATTCTTGTACTTAAGGTGGCATTGTGCCTTTTGTATTTAATTCCGATGCGATTTCTTTGTTTTATCGTCAATGTGAAGGTCCAAGGAATACATTGAGCGTGCAGTGGTGTATTGGAAACTAATACTGGTCTCACAGGGAATGCTCAAACACCGACTGTAAGAAGAGTCTCTATTCTTTTACTTAAGGTGGCATTGTTCCTTTTGTATTTAATTACCATGTAATTTCAGTGTTTCATCGTCAATGTTTACGTCCAAGGAACACATTGAACCTGCAGTTGTGTATTGGAAACTAATACTGGTCTCACAGGGAATGCTCAAATCACCGACTTTAAGAAGAGTCTCTATTCTTGTACTTAAGGCGGCATTGTGCCTTTTGTATTTAATTCCGATGCGATTTCTGTGTTTCTTCGTCAATGTGAAGGTCCAAGTAATACATTGAACCTGCAGAGGTGTATCGGAAGCTAATACTGGTCGCTCAGGGCATGCTCAAAGCACCGACTGTAAGAAGAGTTTCTATTCTTGCACTTCAGGCGGCATTGTGCCTTTTGTATTTAATTACGATGTAATCTCAGTGTTTCATCGTCAATGTGTATGTCCAAGGAATACATTGAACCTGCATTTGTGTATCGGAAACTAATACTGTTCTCACAGGGAATGCTCAAATCACTGACTGTAAGAAGAGTCTCTATTCTTGTACTTAAGGCGGCAGTGTGCCTTTTGTATTTAATTCCGATGCGATATCTGTGTTTCATCGTCAATGTGAAGGTCCAAGGAATACATTGAAAATGCAGTGGTGTATCGGAAACTAATACTGGTCTCACAGGGAATGCTCAAAGCACCGACAGTAAGAAGATTCTCTATTCATGTACTTGAGGCGGCATTGTGCCTTTTGTATTTAATTCCGATGTAATTTATGTGTTTCATCGTCAATGTGTATGTCCAAGGAATACATTGAACCTGCAGTGGTGTATCGGAAACTAATACTGGCCTCACAGGGAATGCTCAAAGCACCGACTGTAACAGGAGTCTCTATTCTTGTACTTAAGGCGGCATTGTGCCTTTTGAATTTAATTCCAATGTAATTTCTGTGTTTCATCATCAATGCTAAGGTCCAAGGATTACCTTGAACCTGCAGTAGTGTATCGGGAACTAATACTGGTCTCACAGGAAAAGATCAAACACAGACTCTAAGAAGTCTCACTCTCCTTGCACTGAATGCGGCATTGTGCCTTTTGTATTTAATTCCGATGTAATTTCAGTGTTTCATCGTCAATGTGTATGTCCAATAAATACACTGAACCTGCAGTGGTGTATCGGAATCTAATACTGGTCACACAGGGAATGCTCAAAGCACCGAGTGTAAGAAGAGTCTCTATTCTTTGATTGAAGGCCGCATTGTGCCTTTTATATTTAATTCCGATTCGATTTCTGTGTTTTATCTTCAATTTGAAGGTCCAAGGAATACATTGAACCTGCAGTGGTGTATCGGAGACTAATACTGGTCACACAGGAAAGGATCAAAGCACAGACTCTAACAAGTCTCACTCTTCTTGCACTTAAGGCGGCATTGTGCCTTTTGTATTTAATTCCGATGTAATTTCAGTGTTTTATCGTCAATGTGTATGTCCAAGGAATACATTGAACCTGCATTGGTGTAGTGGAAACTAATACTTTTCTCACAGGGAATGCTCAAAGCACTGACTGTAAGAAGAGTCTCTATTCTTGTACTTAAGGCGGCAGTGTGCCTTTTGTATTTAATTCCGATGCGATATCTGTGTTTCATCGTCAATGTGAAGGTCCAAGGAATACATTGAACCTGCAGTGGTCTATCGGAAACTAATACTGGCTCACAGGGAATGCTCAAAGCACCGACTGTAAGAAGAGCCTCTATTCTTGTACTTCAGGCGGCATTGTGCCTTTTGTATGTAATTGCGATGCGATTTCTTTGTTTTATCGTCAATGTGAAGGTACAAGGAATACATTGAACCTGCAGTGGTGTATCGGAAACTGATACTGGTCTCACAGGGAATGCTCAAAGCATCGACTGTAAGAAGAGTCTCTATTCTTGTACTTAAGACGGCATTGTGCATTTTGTAATTAATTCCGATGCTATTTCTGTGTTTCATTGTCAATGTGAAGGTCCAAGTAATACATTGAACCTGCAGTGGGATATCGGAAACTAATACTGGTCGCACAGGGAATGCTCAAAGCACCGACTGTATGAAGGGTCTCTATTCATGTACTTCAGGCGGCATTGGGCCATTTGTATTTAATTCCGATGTAATCCCAGTGTTTCATCGTCAATGTGTGTGACCAAGGAATACATTTAACCTGCAGTGGTGTATTGGAAACTAATACTGGTCTCACAGGGAATGCTCATAGCACCGACTGTAAGAAGTGTTTCTATTCTGGTACTTAAGGCGGCATTGTGCCTTTTATATTTAATTCAGATGAGATTTCTGTGTTTCATCGTCAATGAGAAGGTCCAAGCAGTACATTGAACCTGCAGTTGTGTATCGGAAACTAATACTGGTCTCACAGGCAGTGCTCAAAGCACCGACTATAAGATTCTTGTACTTAAGGCGGCATTGTGCCTTTTGAATTTAATTCCAATGTAATTTCTGTGTTTCATTATCAATGCTAAGGTCCAAGGATTACCTTCAACCTGCAGTAGTGTATCGGGAACTAATACTGGTCTCACAGGAAAGGATCAAAGCACAGGCTCTAACAAGTCTCACTCTTCTTGCACTTAAGGCGGCATTGTGCCTTTTGTATTTAATTCCGATGTAATTTCAGTGTTTCATCGTCAATGTGTATGTCCAAGGAATACATTGAACCTGCATTGGTGTATCGGAAACTAATACGTGTCTCACAGGGAATGCTCAAAGCACCGACTGTAAGAAGAGGCTCTATTCTTGTACTTAAGGCGGCATTGTGCCTTTTGTATTTAATTACGATGTAATTTCTGTGTTTCATCATCAATGCTAAGGTCCAAGGATTACCTTGAGCCTGCCGTAGTGTATCGGAAACTAATACTGGTCTCACAGGAATGGAACAAAGCACACACTCTAAGAAGTCTCACTCTTCATGCACTTAAGGCGGCATTGTGCCTTTTGTATTTAATTCCGATGTAATTTCTGTGTTTCATCATCAATGCTAAGGTCCAAGGATTACCTTGAGCCTGCCGTAGTGTATCGGAAACTAATACTGGTCTCACAGGAAAGGAACAAATCACACACTCTAAGAAGTCTCACTCTTCATGCACTTAAGGCGGCATTGTGCCTTTTGTATTTAATTCCGATGTAATTTCAGTGTTTCATCGTAAATGTGTATGTCCAAGGATTACATTGAACCTGCAGTGGTGTATCTAAGACTAATACTGGTGTCACAGGAAAGGATCAAAGCACAGACTCAAACAAGTCTCACTCTTCTTGCACTTAAGGCGGCATTGTGCCTTTTGTATTTAATTCCGATGTAATCTCAGAGTTTCATCATCAATGTGTATGTCCAAGGAACACATTGAACCCTCAGTGGTGTATTGGAAACTAATACTGGTCTCACAGGGAATGCTCAAAGCACCGACAGTAAGAAGTGTCTCTAATCTTGTACTTAAGGCGGCATTGTGCCTTTTATATTTAATTCCGATGAGATTTCTGTGTTTCATCGTCAACGTGAAGGTCCAAGGAATACATTGAACCTCCAGTGGGGTATAGGAAACTAATACTGGTCTCACAGGGAATGCTCTAAGCACCGACTGCAAGAATTGTCTCTATTCTTCTACTTAAGGCGGCATTGTGCCTTTTGTATTTAATTCCGATGCGATTTCTGTGTTTCTTCGTCAATGTGAAGGTCCAAGTAATACATTGAACCTGCAGAGGTGTATCGGAAGCTAATACTGGTCGCTCAAGGAATGCTCAAAGCACCGACTGTAAGAAGAGTTTCTATTCTTGCACTTCAGGCGGCATTGTGCCTTTTGTATTTAATTACGATGTAATCTCAGTGTTTCATCGTCAATGTGTATGTCCAAGGAATACATTGAACCTGCATTGGTGTATCGGAAACTAATACTGTTCTCACAGGGAATGCTCAAATCACTGACTGTAAGAAGAGTCTCTATTCTTGTACTTAAGGCGGCAGTGTGCCTTTTGTATTTAATTCCGATGCGATATCTGTGTTTAATCGTCAATGTGAAGGTCCAAGGAATACATTGAAAATGCAGTGGTGTATCGGAAACTAATACTGGTCTCACAGGGAATGCTCAAAGCACCGACAGTAAGAAGATTCTCTATTCATGTACTTGAGGCGGCATTGTGCCTTTTGTATTTAATTCCGATGTAATTTATGTGTTTCATCGTCAATGTGTATGTCCAAGGAATACATTGAACCTGCAGTGGTGTATCGGAAACTAATACTGGCCTCACAGGGAATGCTCAAAGCACCGACTGTAACAGGACTCTCTATTCTTGTACTTAAGGCGGCATTGTGCCTTTTGAATTTAATTCCAATGTAATTTCTGTGTTTCATCATCAATGCTAAGGTCCAAGGATTACCTTGAACCTGCAGTAGTGTATCGGGAACTAATACTGGTCTCACAGGAAAAGATCAAAGCACAGACTCTAAGAAGTCTTACTCTTCTTGCACTGAATGCGGCATTGTGCCTTTTGTATTTAATTCCGATGTAATTTCAGTGTTTCATCGTCAATGTGTATGTCCAAGAAATACACCGAACCTGCAGTGGTGTATCGGAAACTAATACTGGTCACACAGGGAATGCTCAAAGCACCGAGTGTAAGAAGAGTCTCTATTCTTGTATTGAAGGCCGCATTGTGCCTTTTATATTTAATTCCGATTCGATTTCTGTGTTTTATCTTCAATTTGAAGGTCCAAGGAATACATTGAACCTGCAGTGGTGTATCGGAGACTAATACTGGTCACACAGGAAAGGATCAAAGCACAGACTCTAACAAGTCTCACTCTTCTTGCACTTATGGCGGCATTGTGCCTTTTGTATTTAATTCCGATGTAATTTCAGTGTTTCATCGTCAATGTGTATGTCCAAGGAATACATTGAACCTGCATTGGTGTATCGGAAACTAATACTGGTCGCACAGGGAATGCTCAAAGCACCGACTGTATGAAGGGTCTCTATTCATGTACTTCAGGCGGCATTGGGCCATTTGTATTTAATTCCGATGTAATCCCAGTGTTTCATCGTCAATGTGTGTGACCAAGGAATACATTGAACCTGCAGTGGTGTATTGGAAACTAATACTGGTCTCACAGGGAATGCTCATAGCACCGACTGTAAGAAGTGTATCTATTCTGGTACTTAAGGCGGCATTGTGCCTTTTATATTTAATTCAGATGAGATTTCTGTGTTTCATCGTCAATGAGAAGGTCCAAGGAATACATTGAACCTGCAGTTGTGTATCGGAAACTAATACTGGTCTCACAGGCAGTGCTCAAAGCACCGACTGTAAGAAGAGTCTCTATTCTTGTACTTAAGGCGGCATTGTGCGTTTTGAATTTAATTCCAATGTCATTTCTGTGTTTCATTATCAATGCTAAGGTCCAAGGATTACCTTCAACCTGCAGTAGTGTATCGGGAACTAATACTGGTCTCACAGGAAAGGATCAAAGCACAGGCTCTAACAAGTCTCACTCTTCTTGCACTTAAGGCGGCATTGTGCCTTTTGTATTTAATTCCGATGTAATTTCAGTGTTTCATCGTCAATGTGTATGTCCAAGGAATACATTGAACCTGCATTGGTGTATCGGAAACTAATACGTGTCTCACAGGGAATGCTCAAAGCACCGACTGTAAGAAGAGTCTCTATTCTTGTACTTAAGGCGGCATTGTGCCTTTTGTATTTAATTCCGATGTAATTTCTGTGTTTCATCATCAATGCTAAGGTCCAAGGATTACCTTGAGCCTGCCGTAGTGTATCGGAAACTAATACTGGTCTCACAGGAAAGGAACAAAGCACACACTCTAAGAAGTCTCACTCTTCATGCACTTAAGGCGGCATTGTGCCTTTTGTATTTAATTCCGATGTAATTTCAGTGCTTCATCGTAAATGTGTATGTCCAAGGATTACATTGAACCTGCAGTGGTGTATCTGAGACTAATACTGCTGTCACAGGAAAGGATCAAAGCACAGACTCAAACAAGTCTCACTCTTCTTGCACTTAAGGCGGCATTGTGCCTTTTGTATTTAATTCCGATGTAATCTCAGAGTTTCATCATCAATGTGTATGTCCAAGGAACACATTGAACATTCAGTGGTGTATTGGAAACTAATACTGGTCTCACAGGGAATGCTCAAAGCACCGACAGTAATAAGTGTCTCTAATCTTGTACTTAAGGCGGCATTGTGCCTTTTATATTTAATTCCGATGAGATTTCTGTGTTTCATCGTCAATGTGAAGGTCCAAGGAATACATTGAACCTCCAGTGGGGTATAGGAAACTAATACTGGTCTCACAGGGAATGCTCAAAGCACCGACTGCAAGAATTGTCTCTATTCTTGTACTTAAGGCGGCATTGTGCCTTTTATATTTAATTCCGATGTGTTCTCAGTGTTTCATCGTCAATGTTTACGTCCAAGGAATACATTAAACCTGCAGTGCTGTATCGGAAACTAATACTGGTCTCACAGGGAATGCGCAAATCACCGACTTTAAGAAGAGTCTCTATTCATGTACTTAAGGCGGCATTGTGCCTTTTGTATTTAATTCCGATGCGATTTCTTTGTTTTATCGTCAATGTAAAGGTCCAAGGAATACATCGAACGTGCAGTGGTGTATTGGAAACTAATACTGGTCTCACAGGGAATGCTCAAACACCGACTGTAAGAAGAGTCTCTATTCTTTTACTTAAGGTGGCATTGTTCCTTTTGTATTTAATTACCATGTAATTTCAGTGTTTCATCGTCAATGTTTACGTCCAAGGAACACATTGAACCTGCAGTTGTGTATTGGAAACTAATACTGGTCTCACAGGGAATGCTCAAAACACCAACTGTAAGAAGTGTCCCTATTCTTGTACTTAAGGCGGCATTGGGCCTTTTATATTTAATACCGATGTGTTCTCAGTGTTTCATCGTCAATGTTTACGTCCAAGGAATACATTGAACCTGCAGTGCTGTATCGGAAACTAATACTGGTCTCACAGGGAATGCTCAAAGCACCGACTGTAAGAAGAGTCTCTATTCTTGTACTTAAGGCGGCATTGTGCCTTTTGTATTTAATTCCGATGCGATTTCTGTGTTTCTTCGTCAATGTGAAGGTCCACGTAATACATTGAACCTGCAGAGGTGTATCGGAAGCTAATACTGGTCGCTCAGGGAATGCTCAAAGCACCGACCGTAAGAAGATTCTCCATTCTTGTACTTCAGGCGGCATTGTGCCTTTTGTATTTAATTACGATGTAATCTCAGTGTTTCATCGTCAATGTGTATGTCCAAGGAATACATTGAACCTGCATTGGTGTATCGGAAACTAATACTGTTCTCACAGGGAATGCTCAAAGCACTGACTGTAAGAAGAGTCTCTATTCTTGTACTTAAGGCGGCAGTGTGCCTTTTGTATTTAATTCCGATGCGATATCTGTGTTTCATCGTCAATGTGAAGGTCCAAGGAATACATTGAAAATGCAGTGGTGTATCGGAAACTAATACTGGTCTCACAGGGAATGCTCAAAGCACCGACAGTAAGAAGATTCTCTATTCATGTACTTGAAGCGGCATTGTGCCTTTTGTATTTAATTCCGATGTAATTTATGTGTTTCATCGTCAATGTGTATGTCCAAGGAATACATTGAACCTGCAGTGGTGTATCGGAAACTAATACTGGCCTCACAGGGAATGCTCAAAGCACCGACTGTAAGAAGAGTCTCTATTCTTGTACTCAAGGCGGCATTGTGCCTTTTGAATTTAATTCCAATGTAATTTCTGTGTTTCATCATCAATGCTAAGGTCCAAGGATTACCTTGAACCTGCAGTAGTGTATCGGGAACTAATACTGGTCTCACAGGAAAAGATCAAAGCACAGGCTCTAAGAAGTCTCACTCTTCTTGCACTGAATGCGGCATTGTGCCTTTTGTATTTAATTCCGATGTAATTTCAGTGTTTCATCGTCAATGTGTATGTCCAAGAAATACACTGAACCTGCAGTGGTGTATCGGAAACTAATACTGGTCACACAGGGAATGCTCAAAGCACCTAGTGTAAGAAGAGTCTCTATTCTTGTATTGAAGGCCGCATTGTGCCTTTTATATTTAATTCCGATTCGATTTCTGTGTTTTATCTTCAATTTGAAGGTCCAAGGAATACATTGAACCTGCAGTGGTGTATCGGAGACTAATACTGGTCTCACAGGAAAGGATCAAAGCGCAGACTCCAACAAGTCTCACTCTTCTTGCACTTAAGGCGGCATTGTGCCTTTTGTATTTAATTCCGATGTAATTTCAGTGTTTCATCGTCAATGTGTATGTCCAAGGAATACATTGGACCTGCATCGGTGTATCGGAAACTAATACTGTTCTCACAGGGAATGCTCAAAGCACTGACTGTAAGAAGAGTCTCTATTCTTGTACTTAAGGCGGCAGTGTGCCTTTTGTATTTAATTCCGATGCGATATCTGTGTTTCATCGTCAATGTGAAGGTCCAAGGAATACATTGAACCTGCAGTGGTCTATCGGAAACTAATACTGGCTCACAGGGAATGCTCAAAGCACCGTCTGTAAGAAGAGCCTCTATTCTTGTACTTAAGGCGGCATTGTGCCTTTCGTATGTAATTGCGATGCGATTTCTTTGTTTTATCGTCAATGTGAAGGTACAAGGAATGCATTGAACCTGCAGTGGTGTATCGGAAACTGATACTGGTCTCACAGGGAATGCTCAAAGCATCGACTGTAAGAAGAGTCTCTATTTTTGTACTTAAGACGGCATTGTGCATTTTGTAATTAATTCCGATGCTATTTCTGTGTTTCATTGTCAATGTGAAGGTCCAAGTAATACATTGAACCTGCAGTGGGATATCGGAAACTAATACTGGTCGCACAGGGAATGCTCAAACCACCGACTGTATGAAGGGTCTCTATTCATGTACTTCAGGCGGCATTGGGCCATTTGTATTTAATTCCGATGTAATCCCAGTGTTTCATCGTCAATGTGTGTGACCAAGGAATACATTGAACCTGCAGTGGTGTATTGGAAACTAATACTGGTCTCACAGGGAATGCTCATAGCACCGACTGTAAGAAGTGTTTCTATTCTTGTACTTAAGGCGGCATTGTGCCTTTTATATTTAATTCAGATGAGATTTCTGTGTTTCATCGTCAATGAGAAGGTCCAAGGAATACATTGAACCTGCAGTGGTGTATCGGAAACTAATACTGGTCTCACAGGGAATGCTCAAAGCACCGACTGTAAGAAGAGTCTCTATTCTTGTACTTAAGGCGGCATTGTGCCTTTTGAATTTAATTCCAATGTAATTTCTGTGTTTCATTATCAATGCTAAGGTCCAAGGATTACCTTCAACCTGCAGTAGTGTATCGGGAACTAATACTGGTCTCACAGGAAAGGATCAAAGCACAGACTCTAACAAGTCTCACTCTTCTTGCACTTAAGGCGGCATTGTGCCTTTTATATTTAATTCCGATGTAATTTCAGTGTTTCATCGTCAATGTGTATGTCCAAGGAATACATTGAACCTGCATTGGTGTATCGGAAACTAATACGTGTCTCACAGGGAATGCTCAAAGCACCGACTGTAAGAAGAGTCTCTATTCTTGTACTTAAGGCGGCATTGTGCCTTTTGTATTTAATTCCGATGCGATATCTGTGTTTCATCGCCAATGTCAAGGTCCAAGGAATACATTGAACCTGCGGTGGTCTATCGGAAACTAATACTGGCTCACAGGGAATGCTCAAAGCACCACCTGTAAGAAGAGTTTCTATTCTTGTACTTAAGGCGGCATTGTGCCTTTTGTATGTAATTGCGATGCGATTTCTTTGTTTTATCGTCAATGTGAAGGTCCAAGGAATACATTGAACCTGCAGTGGTGTATCGGAAACTGATACTGGCCTCACAGGGAACGCTCAAAGCATCGACTGTAAGAAGAGTCTCTATTCTTGTACTTAAGACGGCATTGTGCCTTTTGTATTTAATTCCGATGCGATTTCTGTGTCTCATCGTCAATGTGAAGGTCCAAGTAATACATTGAACCTGCAGTGGGATATCGGAAACTAATACTGGTCGCACAGGGAATGCTCAAAGCACCGACTGTACGAAGGGTCTCTATTCTTGTACTTCAGGCGGCATTGGGCCATTTGTATTTAATTCCGATGTAATCCCAGTGTTTCATCGTGAATGTGTGTGACCAGGGAATACATTGAACCTGCAGTGGTGTATTGGAAACTAATACTGGTCTCACAGGGAATGCTCATAGCACGGACTGTAAGAAGTGTTTCTATTCTTGTACTTAAGGCGGCATTGTGCCTTTTGTATTTAATTCCAATGCGATTTCTGTGTTTCATCGTCAATGTGAAGGTCCAAGTACAACATTGAACCTGTAGTGGGATATCGGAAACTAATACTGGTCGCACAGGGAATGCTCAAAGCACCGACTGTAAGAAGAGTCTCTATTCTTGCACTTAAGGCGGCATTGTGCCTTTTGTATTTAATTCCGATGTAATTTATGTGATTCATCGTCAATGTGTATTTCCAAGGAATACATTGAACATGCAGTGGTGTATCGGAAACTTATACTGGTCTCACAGGCAATGCTCAAATCAACGACTGTAAGAAGAGTCTCTATTCATGTACTCAAGGCGGCATTGTGCCCTTTGTATTTAATTCCCATGTAATTTCATTGTTTCATCGTCAATGTTTACGTCCAAGGAATACATTGAACCGGCAGTGGTGTATTGGAAACTCATTCTGCTCTCACAGGGAATGCTCAAAGCACCGACTGTAAGAAGTGTCTCTATTCTTGTACTTAAGGCGGCATTGTGCCTTTTATATTTAATTCCGATGTGTTCGCAGTGTTTCATCGTCAATGTTTACGTCCAAGGAATACATTGAACCTGCAGTGTTGTATCGGAAACTAATACTGGTCTCACAGGGAATGCTCAAAGCACCGACTGTAAGAAGAGTCTACATTCTTGTACTTAAGGCGGCATTGTGCCTTTTGTATTTAACTCCGATTTAATTTCTGTGTTTCATTGTCAATATGTATGTCCAAGGAATACATTGAACCTGCAGTGGTGTGTCGGAAACTAATACAGGTCTAACAGGGAATGCTCAAAGCACCGACTGTAAGAAGAGTCTCTATTCTTGTACTTAAGGCGGCATTGTGCCTTTTGTATTTAATTCCGATGTGATTTCTGTGTTTCATCGTCAATGTGAAAGTCCAAGTAATACATTGAACCTGCAGTGGTGTATCGGAAACTAATTCTGGTCGCACAGGGAATGCTCAAAGCACCGACTGTAAGAAGAGTCTCTATTCTTGTACTTCAGGCGGTATTGTGCTTTTTGTATTTAATTCCGATGTAATTTCAGTGTTTCATCGTCAATGTGTATGTCCAAGGAATACATTGAACCTGCAGTGGTGTATTGGAAACTAATACTGGTCTCACAGGGAATGCTCATAGCACGGACTGTAAGAAGTGTTTCTACTCTTGTAATTAAGGCGGCATTGTGCCTTTTATATTTAATTCAGATGAGATTTCTGTGTTTCTACGTCAATGAGAAGGTCCAAAGAATACATTGAACCTGCAGTGGTGTATCGGAAACTAATACTGGACTCACAGGGAATGCTCAAAGCACCGACTGTAAGAAGAGTCTCTATTCTTGTACTTAAGGCGGCATTATGCCTTTTGAATTTCATTCCAATGTAATTTCTGTGTTTCATCATCAATGCTAAGGTCCTAGGATTACCTTGAACCTGCAGTAGTGTATCGGGAACTAATACTGGTCTCACAGGAAAAGATCAAAGCACAGACTCTAAGAAGTCTCACTCTTCTTGCACTGAATGCGGCATTGTGCCTTTTGTATTTAATTCCGATGTAATTTCAGTGTTTCATCGTCAATGTGTATGTCCAAGAAATACACTGAACCTGCAGTGGTGTATCGGAAACTAATACTGGTCACACAGGGAATGCTCAAAGCGCCGAGTGTAAGAAGAGTCTCTATTCTTGTATTGAAGGCCGCATTGTGCCTTTTATATTTAATTCCGATTCGATTTCTGTGTTTTATCTTCAATTTGAAGGTCCAAGGAATACATTGAACCTGCAGTGGTGTATCAGAGACTAATACTGGTCTCACAGGAAAGGATCAAAGCACAGACTCTAACAAGTCTCACTCTTCTTGCACTTAAGGCGGCATTGTGCCTTTTGTATTTAATTCCGATGTAATTTCAGTGTTTCATCGTCAATGTGTATGTCCAAGGAAGACATTGAACCTGCATTGGTGTATCGGAAACTAAGACTGTTCTCACAGGGAATGCTCAAAGCACTGACTGTAAGAAGAGTCTCTATTCTTGTACTTAAGGCGGCAGTGTGCCTTTTGTATTTAATTCCGATGCGATATCTGTGTTTCATCGTCAATGTGAAGGTCCAAGGATTACATTGAACCTGCAGTGGTCTATCGGAAACTAATACTGGCTCACAGGGAATGCTCAAAGCACCGACTGTAAGAAGAGCCTCTATTCTTGTACTTAAGGCGGCATTGTGCCTTTTGTATGTAATTGCGATGCGATTTCTTTGTTTTATCGTCAATGTGAAGGTACAAGGAATACATTGAACCTGCAGTGGTGTATCGGAAACTGATACTGGTCTCACAGGGAATGCTCATAGCACCGACTGTAAGAAGTGTTTCTATTCTTGTACTTAAGGCGGCATTGTGCCTTTTGTATTTAATTCCGATGTGATTTCTGTGTTTCATCGTCAATGTGAAAGTCCAAGTAATACATTGAACCTGCAGTGGTGTATCGGAAACTAATTCTGGTCGCACAGGGAATGCTCAAAGCACCGACTGTAAGAAGAGACTCTATTCTTGTACTTCAGGCGGTATTGTGCTTTTTGTATTTAATTCCGATGTAATTTCAGTGTTTCATCGTCAATGTGTATGTCCAAGGAATACATTGAACCTGCAGTGGTGTATTGGAAACTAATACTGGTCTCACAGGGAATGCTCATAGCACGGACTGTAAGAAGTGTTTCTATTCTTGTAATTAAGGCGGCATTGTGCCTTTTATATTTAATTCAGATGAGATTTCTGTGTTTCATCGTCAATGAGAAGGTCCAAGGAATACATTGAACCTGCAGTGGTGTATCGGAAACTAATACTGGACTCACAGGGAATGCTCAAAGTACCGACTGTAAGAAGAGTCTCTATTCTTGCACTTAAGGCGGCATTGTGCCTTTTGTATTTAATTCCGATGTAATTTATGTGATTCATCGTCAATGTGCATTTCCAAGGAATACATTGAACCTACAGTGGTGTATCGGAAACTTATACTGGTCTCACAGGCAATGCTCAAATCACCGACTGCAAGAAGAGTCTACATTCTTGTACTTAAGGCGGCATTGTGCCTTTTGTATTTAATTGCGATGCGATTTATTTGTTTTATCGTCAATGTGAAGGTCCAAGGAATACATTGAACGTGCAGTGATCTATCGGAAACTAATACTGGTCTCACAGGAAATGCTCAAACACCGATTGTAAGAAGAGTCTCTATTCATGTACTTAAGGCGGCATTGTGCCTTTTGTATTTAATTCCCATGTAATTTCAGTGTTTCATCGTCAATGTTTACGTCCAAGGAATACATTGAACCGGCAGTGGTGTATTGGAAACTCATTGGTCACTCACAGGGAATGCTCAAAGCACCGACTGTAAGAAGTGTCTCTATTCTTGTACTTAAGGCGGCATTGTGCCTTTTATATTTAATTCCGATGTGTTCGCAGTGTTTCATCGTCAATGTTTACGTCCAAGGAATACATTGAACCTGCAGTGTTGTATCGGAAACTAATACTGGTCTCACAGGGAATGCTCAAAGCACCGACTGTAAGAAGAGTCTACATTCTTGTACTTCAGGCGTCATTGTGCCTTTTATATTTAATTCCGATGAGATTTCTCTGTTTCATCGTCAATGTGAAGGTCCAAGAAATACAACGAATCTGCAGTGGTGTATCGGAAACTAATACTGGTCTCACAGGGAATGCTCAAAGCACCGACTGAAGGAAGAGTCTCTAATCTTGTACTTAAGGCGGCATTGTGCCTTTTGTTTTTAATTCCGATGTAATTTATGTGTTGCATCGTCAATGTGTATGTCCAAGGATTACATTGAACCTGCAGTGGTGTATTGGAAACTAATACTATTCTCACAGGGAATGCTCAAAGAAACGACTGTAAGAAGTGTCTCTATTCTTGTACTTGAGGCGGCATTGTGCCTTTTGTATTTAATTCCGATGCGGTTTCTTTGTTTTATCGTCAATGTGAAGATCCAAGGAATACATTGAACGTGCAGTGGTGTATCGGTTACTAATACTGGTCTCACAGGGAATGCTTAAAGCACCGACTCTAAGAAGGGTCCCTATTCTTGTCCTTAAGGCGGCATTGTACCTTTTGTATTTAATTCTGATTTAATTTCGGTGTTACATCGTCAATGTTTACGTCCAAAGAATACATTGAACCTGCAGTGCTGTATCGGAAACTAATACTATTCTCACAGGGAATGCTCAAAGAAACGAATGTAAGAAGAGTCTCTATTCTTGTACTTAAGGCGGCATTGTGCCTTTTGCATTTAATTCCGATGTGATTTCTGTGTGTCATCGTCAATGTGAAGATCCATGGAGAACATTGAACCAGCAGTGGTGTATCGGAAACTAATACTGGTCTCACAGGAAAGGATAAAAGCACAGACTCTAAGAAGTCTCTCTCTTCTTGCACTTTAGGCGGCATTGTGCCTTTTGTATTTAATTCCGATGTAATTTCAGTGTTTCATCGTCCATGTGAAGGTCAAAGGAATACATTGAACCAGCAGTAGTATATCGGAAACTAATACTGGGTTCACAGGAAAGGATCAAAGCACAGACTCTAAGAAGTCTCACTCTTCTTGCACTTAAGGCGGCATGGTTAATTTTTTATTTAATTCCGATGTAATTTCAGTGTTTCATCGTCAGTGTGTATGTCCAAGTAATACATTGAACCTGCAGTGGTGAATTGGAAACTAATACCAGTCGCACAGGGAATGCTCAAAGCACCGACTGTAAGAAGAGTCTCTATTCTTGTACTTCAGGTGGCATTGTGCCTTTTGTATTTATATCCGATGTAATCTCAGTGTTTCATCGTCAATGTGTATGTCCAAGGAAAACATTGAACCTGCAGTGGTGTATTGGAAACTAATTCTGGTCTCACAGGGAATCCTCAAAGCACCGACTGTAAGAAGAGTCTCTATTCTTGTACTTAAGGCGGCATTGTGCTTTTTGTATGTAATTGCGATGCGATTTCTGTGTTTTATCGTCAATGTGAAGGTCCAAGGAATACATTGAACCTGCAGTGGTGTATCGGAAACTAATACT
Organism: Schistocerca americana; assembly: GCF_021461395.2. Classification (NCBI taxonomy): domain Eukaryota; kingdom Metazoa; phylum Arthropoda; class Insecta; order Orthoptera; family Acrididae; genus Schistocerca; species Schistocerca americana. The sequence continues at coordinate 23,093,596 of NW_025725371.1, forward strand.
GGTCTCACAGGGAATGCTCAAATCACCGACTGTTAGAAAGTCTCTATTCTTGTACCTCCGGCGACAATATGCGTTATGTATTTAATTCCGAATCGATTTCTGTGTCTCATTGTCAATGTGAAGGTCCAAGGATTACATTGAACCTGCAGTGGTGTATCGGAAACTAATACTGGTCTCACAGGAAATGCTCAAAGCACCGACCGTAAGAAGAGTCTCTATTCTTGTACTTAAGGCGGCATTGTGCTTTTTGTATGTAATTGCGATGCGATTTCTGTGTTTTATCGTCAATGTGAAGGTCCAAGGAATACATTGAACCTGCAGTGGTGTATTGGAAACTAATACTGGTCTCACAGGGAATGCTCAATGCACCGACTGTAAGAAGAGATTCTATTCTTGTACTTAAGACGGCATTGTGACTTTTGTATTTAATTCCGTTGCGATTTCTGTGTTTCATCGTCAATGTGAAGGTCCGAGGAATACATTTCACTTGCAGTGGTGTATCGGAAACTAATACTGGTCTCACAGGGAATGCTCAAGGCACCGACTCCAGGAAGAGTCCTATTCTTGTACATAAGGCGGAATTGTGCCTTTTCTATTTAATTCCGATGCGATTTCTGTGTTTCATCGTCAATGTGAAGGTCCAAGGAATACATTGAACCTGCAGTGGTGTATCGGAAACTAAAACTGGTCTCACAGAGAATGCTCAAAACACCGACTGTAAGAAGAGTCTGTATTCTTGTACATAAGGTGACATTGTGATTTTTGTATTTCATTCCGTTGCGATTTCTGTGTTTCATCGTCAATGTTTACGTCCAAGGAATACATTGAACCTGCAGTGGTCTATCGGAAACTAATACTGGTCTCTAGGGGAAGGATCAAAGCACCGACTGTAAGAAGAGTCTCTATTCTTGTACCTAATGCGGCATTGTGCCTTTTGTATTTAATTCCGATGCGATTTCTGTGTTTCATCGTCAATGTGAAAGTCAAAGGAATACATTGAACCTGCAGTGGTGTATCGGAAAATAATACTGGTCTCGCAGGATAGGATCAAATCACAGACTGTAAGAAGAGTCTCTATTCTTGTACTCAAGGATGCATTGTGATTTTTGTATTTAATTCCGATGCGATTTCTGTGATTCATCGTCAATGTGAATGTCCAAGGAATACATTGAACCTGCAGTGGTGTATCGGAAACTAATACTGGTCTCACACGGAATGCTCAAAGCACCGACTGTAACAAGAGTCTCTATTCTTGTACTTAAGGCGGCATTGTGCCTTTTGTATTGAATTGCGATGCGATTTCTGTTCTTCATCGTCAATGTGAAAGTCAAAGGAATACATTGCACCAGCACTGGTGTATCGGAAACTAATACTAGTCTCACAGGAAAGGATCATGGCACAGGCTCTAAGAAGTCTAACTTTTCTTGCACTTAAGGCGGCATGGTGCCTTTCTTATTTATTTCCGATGTAATTTCGGTGTTTCATCGTCAATGTGTATGTCCAAGAAATACATTGAACCTGCAGTGGTGTATCGGAAACTAATACTGGTCTCACAGGGAATGCTCAAAGCACCGACTGTAAGAAGAGTCTCTATTCTTGTACTTCAGGTGGCATTGTGCCCTTTGTATTTAAATCCGATGTAATCTCAGTGTTTCATCGTCAATGTGTATGTCCAAGGAAAACATTGAACCTGCAGTGGTGTATTGGAAACTAATACTGGTTTCACAGGGAATGCTCAAAGCACCGACTGTAAGAAGTGTCTCTATTCTTGTACTTAAGGCGGCATTGTGCCTTTTATATTTAATTCCGATGAGATTAATGTGTTTCATCGTCAATGTGAAGGTCCAAGGAATACATTGAACCTGCAGTGGTATATCGGAAACTAAGACTGGTCTCACAGGGAATGCTCAAATCACCGACTGTAAGAAGGGTCTCTATTCTTGTACTTACGGCGACAATTTGCGTTTTGTATTTAATTCCGAATCGATTTCTGTGTCTCATTGTCAATGTGAAAGTCCAAGGATTACATTGAACCTGCAGTGGTGTATCGGAAACTAATACTGGTCTCACAGGAAAGGATCAAAGCACAGATTCTAAGAAGTCTAACTCTTCTTGCACTTAAAGCGGCATTATGCCTTTTGCATTTAATTCCGATGTAATTTCAGTGTTTCATCGTCAATGTGTATGTCCAAGGAATACATTGAACCTGCAGTGGTGTATCGGAAACTAATACTGGTCTCACAGGGAATGCTCAAAGCACCGACTGTAAGATGAGCCTCTATTCTTGTACTTAAGGCGGCATTGTGCCTTTTGTAATCAATTCCGACGCGATTTCTGTGTTTCATTGTCAATGTGATGGTCCAAGGAATACATTGAACCTGCAGTGGTGTATCGGAAACTAATACTGGTCTCACAGGTAATGCTCAAAGCACCGAATGTAAGAAGAGTCTCTATTCTTGTACTTAAGGCGGCATTGTGCCTTTTGTATTTAATTCCGATGCGATTTCTGTGTTTCACCGTCAATGTGAAGGTCCAAAGAATACACTGAACGTGCAATGGTGTATCGGAAACCAATACTGGTCTCACAGGAAATGCTCAAAGCACCGACTTTAAGAAGAGTTTCTATTCTTGTACTTAATGCGGCATTGTGCTTTTTGTATGTAATTGCGATGCGATTTCTGCGTTTTATCGTCAATGTGAAGGTCCAAGGAATACATTGAACCTGCAGTGGTGTATCGGAAACTAATACTGGTCTCACAGGGAATGCTCAATGCACCGACTGTAAGAAGAGTCTCTATTCTTGTACTTAAGGCGGCATTGTGACTTTTGTATTTAATTCCGTTGCGATTTCTGTGTTTCATCGTCAATGTGAAGGTCCGAGGAATACATTGAACCTGCAGTGGTGTATCGGAAACTACTACTGGTCTCACAGGAAAGGATTGAAGCCCAGACTCTAGGATGCCTCATTCCTCTTGCACTTAAGACGGCATTGTACCGTTTGTATTTAATTCCGATGCGATTTGTGTGTTTCATCGTCAATGTGTACGTCCAAGAATTACATTGAACCTGCAGTGGTGTATCGGAAACAAATACTGGCCTCACAGGGAATGCTCAAAGCACCGACTGTAAGAAGAATTTCTATGCTTGTACTTAAGGCGGCATTGTGCCTTTTGTATTTAATTCCGATGCGATTTCTGTGTTTCATCGTCAATGTGAAGGTCCAAGTAATTCATTGAACCTGCAGTGGTGTATTGGAAACTAATACTGGTTGCACAGGGAATGCTCAAAGCACCGACTGCAAGAAGAGTCTCTATTCTTGTACTTCAGGTGGCATTGTGAATTTTGGATTTAAATCCGATGTAATCTCAGTGTTTCATCGTCAATGTGTATGTCCAAGGAATACATTGAACCTGAAGTGGTGTATCGGAAACTAATACTGGTCTCACAGGTAATGCTCAAAGCACCGACTGTAAGAAGAGTCTCTATTCTTGTACTTAAGGCGGCATTGTGCCTTTTGTAATTTAATTCCGATGCGATCTCTGTGTTTCATCGTCAATGTGAAGGTCCAATGAATACATTGAATGTGCAATGGTGTATCGGAAGCTAATACTGGTCTCACAGGAAATGCTCAAAGCACCGACTGTGAGAAGAGTCTCTATTCTTGTACTTAAGGCGACAATTTGCGCTTTGTATTTATTTCCGAATCGATTTCTGTGTCTCATTGTCAATGTGAAGGTCCAAGGATTTCATTGAACCTGCTGTGGTGTATCGGAAACTAATACTGATCTCACAGGAAAGGATCAAAGCACAGACTCTAAGAAGTCTAACTCTTCTTGCACTTATAGCGGCATTGTGCCTTTTGCATTTAATTCCGATGTAATTTCAGTATTTCATCGTCAATGTGTATGTCCAAGGAATACATTGAACCTGAAGTGGTGTATCGGAAACTAATACTGGTCTCACAGGGAATGCTCAAAGCACCGACTGTAAGAAGACCCTCTATTCTTGTACTTAAGGCGGCATTGTGCCTTTTGTATTCAATTCCAACGGGATTTCTGTGTTTCATCGTCAATGTGATGGTCCAAGGAATACATTGAACCTGTAGTGGTGTATCGTAAAACTAATGCTGGTCTCACAGGCAATGCTCAAAGCACCGACTGTAAGATGAGTCTCTATTCTTGTACTTAAGGCGGCATTGTGCCTTTTGTATTTAATTCCGATGCGATCTCTGTGTTTCATCGTCAATGTGAAGGTTCAAAGAATACATTGAACGTGCAATGGTGTATCGGAAACTAATACTGGTCTCACAGGAAATGCTCAAAGCACCGACTGTGAGAAGAGTCTCTATTCTTGTACTTAATTCGGCATTGTGCTTTTTGTATGTAATTGCGATGCGATTCCTGTGTTTTATCGTCAATGTGAAGGTCCAAGGAATACATTGAACCCGCAGTGGTGTATCGGAAACTAATACTGGTCTCACAGGGAATGCTCAATGCACCGACTGTAAGAAGAGTCTCTATTCTTGTACTTAAGGCGGCATTGTGACATTTGTATTTAATTCCGTAGCGATTTCTGTCTTTCATCGTCAATGTGAAGGTCCAAGGAATACATTGAAACTGCAGTGGTGTATCGGAAACTAATACTGGTCCCACAGGAAAGGATCAAAGCACAGACTCGAAGAAGTCTCACTCTTCTTGCACTTAAAGCGGCATTGTGCCTTTTGTATTTAATTCCGATGTAATTTCAGTATTTCATCGAAAATGTGAAGGTCCAAGGAATACATTGAACCTGCAGTGGTGTATCGCAAACTAATACTGGTCTCACAGGGAATGCTCAAAGCACCGACTGCAAGAAGAGTCTCTATTCTTGTACTTAAGGCGGTATTGTGCCTTTTGAATTTAATTCCGATGTAATTTCTGTGTTTCATCGTCAATGCAAAGGTCCAAGGATTACATTGAACCTGCAGTAGTGTTTCGGAAACTAATACTGGTCTCACAGGAAAGGATCAAAGCACAGACTCTAAGAAGTCTCACTCTTCTTGCACTGAAAGTGGCATTGTGCCTTTTGTATTTAATTCCGATGTAATTTCAGTGTTTCATCGTCAATGTGTATGTCCAAGGAATACATTGATCCTGCAGTGGTGTATTGGAAACTGATACTGGTCTCACAGGGAATGTTCAAAGCACCGACATTAAGAAGAGTCTCTATTCTTGTACTTAAGGCCGCATTGTGCCTTTTGTATTTAATTCCGATGCGATTTCTGTGTTTCATCTTCAATTTGAAGGTCCAAGGAATACATTGAACCTGCAGTGGTGTATCGGAAAGTAATACTGGTCTCATAGGGAATGCTTAAAGCACCGACCGTAAGAAGAGACTCCATACTTGAACTTAGGAGGCATTGTGCCTTTTTTATTTAATTCCGATGCAATTTCTGTGTTTCATCGTCAGTGTGAAGGTCAAAGGAAAACATTTAACCTTAATATGAGTATCGGAAACTAATACTGGTCTCACGGGAAATGCTCAAAGCACAGACTGTAAGAAGAGTCTCCATTCTTGTACTTAAGACGGCATTGTGCCTTTTGTATTTAATTCCGATGCGACTTCTGTGTTTCATCGTCAATGTGAAGGTCCAAGAAATACATTGAACCTGCAGTGGTCTATCGGAAATTAATATTGAGCTCACAGGGAATGCTCAAAGCACCGACTGTAAAATGAGTCTCTATTCACGTACTTGAGGTGGCATTGGGCCTTTCGTATTTAATTCCGATGCGATTTCTGTGTTTCATCTACAAAGTGAAGGTCCAAGGAGTACATTGAACCTGCAGTGGTGTATCGAAAACTAATACTGGTCTCACAGGGAATGCTCAAAGCACCGACTGTAAGAAGAGTCTCTATTCTTGTACTTAAGGCGGCATTATGACTTTTGTATTTAATTCCGATGCGATTTCTGTGTTTCATCGTCAATGTGAAGGTCCAAGGAATAAATTTAACCTGCAGTGGTGTATCGGAAACTAATACTGGCCTCACAGGGAAAGATCAAAGCACAGACTATAAGAAGTCACACTCGTCTTGCACTTAAGGCGACATTGTGCCTTTTGTATTTAATTCCGATGCGATTTCTGTGTTTCATCGTCAATGTGAAGGTCCAAGCTATACATTGAAAACGCAGTGGTGTATCGGAAACTAATACTGGTCTCACAAGGTATGCTCAACTCACCGACTGTAAGAAGCGTCTCTATTCTTGTACCTAAGGCGGCACTGTGCCTTTTGTATTTAATTCCGATGCGATTTCTGTGTTTCATCGTCAATGTGAAAGTCAAAGGAATACATTGAACCGGCAGTGGTGTATCGGAAACTAATACTGGTCTCGCAGGAAAGGATCAAAGCACAGACTGTAAGAACAGTCTCTATTCTTGTACTCAAGGCGGCATTGTGATTTTTGTATTTAAATCCGATGCGATTTCTGTGATTCATCGTCAATGTGAAGGTCCAAGGAATACATTGAACCTGCAGTGGTGTATCGGAAACTAATACTGGTCTCACAGGGAATGCTCAAAGCACCGACTGTAAGAAGAGTTCTATTCTTGTACTTAAGGCGGCATTGTGCCTTTTGTATTAAATTCCGATGCGATTTCTGTGCTTCATCGTCAATGTGAAGGTCAAAGGAATACATTGAACCAGCAGTGGTGTATCGGAAACTAATACTGGTCTCACAGGAAAGGATCATGGCACAGGCTCTGAGAAGTCTCACTTTTCTTGCACTTAAGGCGTCATAGTGCCTTTTTTATTTATTTCCGATGTAATTTCAGTGTTTCATCGTCAATGTGTATGTCCAAGGAATACATTGAACCTGCAGTGGTGTATTGGAAACTAATACTGGTCGCACAGGGAATGCTCAAATCACCGACTGTAAGAAGAGTCTCTATTCTTGTACTTCAGGTGGCATTGTGCCTATTGTATTTAAATCCGATGTAATCTCAGTGTTTCATCGTCAATGTGTATGTCCAAGGAATACATTGAACCTGCAGTGGTGTATTGGAAACTAATACTGGTCTCACAGGGATTGCTCAAAGCACCGACTGTAAGAAGTGTCTCTATTCTTGTACTTAAGGCGGCATTGTGCCTTTTATATTTAATTCCGATGAGATTTCTGTGTTTCATCGTCAATGTGATGGTCCAAGGAATACGTTGAACCTGCAGTGGTGTATCGGAAACTAATACTGGTCTCACAGGGAATCCTCAAATCACCGACTGTAAAAAGAGTCTCTATTCTTGTACTTACGGCGACAATTTGCGTTTTGTATTTAATTCCGAATCGATTTCTGTGTCTCATTGTCAATGTGAAGGTCCAAGGATTACATTGAACCTGCAGTGGTGTATCGGAAACTAATACTGGTCTCACAGGAATGGATCAAAGCACAGACTCTAAGAAGTCTAACTCTTCTTGTACTTAAAGCGGCATTGTGCCTTTTGCATTTAATTCCGATGTAATTTCAGTGTTTCATCGTCAATGTGTATGTCCAAGGAATACATTGAACCTGAAGTGGTGTATCGGAAATGTTGTGTCGGTAGCTGGGCCGACACCGTGAAGTTGAGATGGCTGAAAAGGCAAGCTAGACTAACGCAGACGGGCGTGAAGTACTGGAACAGGATACGTAATTAGTGTTAGGAAGAAAAGTACGGAGCAGGTTTAATACTTAACTTTACTCATTGATTGAGGTTCATCGATCTTGACGATACACAGGAGACTTTAAGTACAATCACTGTATGGCTAATGGCGCCTTGCTAGTTCGTAGCAATTAACTTAGCTGATGGCTATTCTGTCTCTCGGCTAATGAGAGAGGAAGGCTTCGTACATCTGGTCGGTAGCTAGGTTCTCGTACAACTGGGGCGAGTGCTCTCTCGTATCACGAGACCTGCCTTGGTGGTGGCGCTAGGTCTGCGATTACACAGTGGCGACACGCGGGTCCGACATGTACTAAATGGACCGCGGCCGATTTAAGCTACCACCTAGCAAGTGTGGTGTCTGGCGGTGACACCACATTCCTCCCCCGCAAATCGGCGAACGGTCGTGTGATAAGGCTTCCGCCCGCCGTGGGGAGGACCACATGTTGACGTATGCGATGAGGTGGGGAGCCTAACAACAGGCGAGGCTGTGCCACCCGCACCCTTCCATTCGGTCCGAGGGGAGCTAGGAAACGCCTGAAAAACTAGTCCAGGGTGCACGTCAACATGCGGTGTATGCGCCCGTAAAGAGACAGGAGGGACCGAAGGATCAACCTCCATTGCGTCGGGGTAGCCGACGCGCGATGACGTCATGTGGTCCGGAGCGGGCGGGAGTTCCATGGCGGAGGACAGCTGGTCACGGGAAGCCATCGGCGGCGCGTGACCCTGGGAGGCGCTTGGCGGCTGCAACGAAGCGTCGAATGCGGGCGGCGCCGGCGGGAGAACAAGCGGCGGCGGCGGCGGCTGCTGCTGATGCGGCGGCGGCGGCGCGTCGCCATGGGGCAAAATGGAAGGCATCGTCGGTAACACCTGGGGATGAGGCGAGCCAGTAGATGGGTCCCCAGGGCGCTGACCGGACGGCACCGTCGCTGAAAGCAGACGGGGAGCGGCAGAACCCGAGCGACGACAGAGGCGCAGCTGATTGAGATGCCGACGCACCTCACCAGAGGCCCCCAAAACCAAATACATCGCGCGGCCGAGGCAGCGAAGAATGCGCCCTGCGAGCCAACGCCGTGAACCTCGATAGTTGCGATAAAATACAACGTCGCCTGGAGCAAAAGCAGGAGTCTGCCGCTGCACAGGAACCTGATGCGGCGGATGCAGCAAAGACATCAAGGTGCGATGAGGACGACCGTGGAGCAACTCAGCCGGCGAGCGACCATCTCGGGGCTGAGAGCGATACGAAGACAAAAAGAGCAACAATGCGTCCTCCCGAGAATGCGACTCTTTCAATTTCAACATCTGTGACTTGAAAGTCCGGACCAATCGTTCAGCGGCACCGTTGGACTGAGGCGAAAACGGCGCGGATGTCAGATGTTGAATACCATTGGTCTGGCAGAATGACTGAAATTCTGCGGACATGAATTGTGGGCCATTGTCGGAAACAATAGTCTGCGGCAGACCTTCAATGCAAAAAATAGCAGACAACGCTTGGATGGTGGCGGAGGACGTCGTGGAAGACATCCGGACAACAAAAGGAAAATTACTGAAGGCGTCGACCAGAACCAACCATCGAGCATTCCAGAATGGACCAGCAAAATCAATGTGCAAGCGTTGCCAAGGGGAAGTGGCTTTTGGCCACGCAAAGACCTTCCGCGGCGGTGCGGACTGTTGTTCGGCACACGCCGGGCACGAAGAACACATATTCGTAATCGCAGCATCGATTCCGAACCAAGTACAGTGCTGACGAGCAAGTTGTTTCGTTCGCACTATACCCCAATGTCCTTGGTGAAGAAGCCGTAAAACAGAGGACTGTAACGAACGTGGGACCACGACTCTGGACTGATCATTATCAGAACGCAACAACGAAACATCACGTCGAACAAAAAGTCTCTCCTTGTGAGCAAAAAATCGGCGAACCAACGGATCCTCGATCCGAGACTTTGACAAAGGCCATTGCGTAGCAACAAAACGTAAAACAGTAGCAAGGACAGGGTCAGCAGCTGTGGCTGTAGCGACACGACGAAAATCAATCGGAAACGATTCGACCACTTCATCGGTTTCCGTATCAATGAACATGCAAGCAAGTTCGGAAGAATCGAATGCTTTATCCTCAGCAACAGGCAAACGGGACAACGCATCGGCGTTTCCGTGCTTAGCAGTGGACCGATACAAGATATCGTAGCGGTACTGCGAGAGGAAAATAGACCAGCGAATGAATTTCTGCGCTGTACGTGGAGGTACAGGCTTGGTCGGATGAAAAAGCGATGTCAAAGGTTTGTGGTCTGTGATGATGGTAAAGTGACGACCATACAAGAAATCATGGAACTTAGTAACACCAAACACGAGAGCCAAAGCTTCTTTATCTGTGAATAATTTCTTTGCGCAGACGAGAGCAATTTGGACGCAAAGGCAATAGGGCGATCATGGGAGCCAACTTTGTGCGCAAGCACAGCACCGATCCCGAAATCCGATGCATCTACCATCAACAAAAGGGGTTTCTGGGGATCGAATGGCGTAAGGCAAGTATTAGAAAGCAACGCCGATTTCAACTGGCGAAAGGCGCGTTCACATTCCGTCGTCCAGACGAACGGAACACCTTTACGGCGTAAGCGATGAAGCGGAGCTGAAATGGAAGAGGCATTGCGCACAAATTTATTGTAATAATTAATTTTACCCAACACACTCTGTAGCTGTTTCACATTGTGAGGGGAAGGCAATTCTTGTATGGCACGGAGGTGCTCTGGACTCGGATGTATGCCTTGGGCATTAATGACATGTCCCAGGTAGGGTAAGTCACGAGCAAAAAACACACATTTGTCCTTCCTCAAGCGAAGACCATTTTGCCGCAAGACCAGAAATAATGTTCGTAAGTTCGCAAGATGATCTTCTTCTGTCTGTCCGGAGATCACTATATCGTCCAGATAGTTTGCTGCAGTAGGGACCGACGCACAAATAGTTTGTAAATATTGCTGAAACAAGGCAGGGGCGGATGCACACCCGAATGGCAGTCTTTTGAAGCGGTACAATCCAAGATGCGTGTTAACCACCAATACGCGCTGGGATTCGTCGTCCACCGGTATTTGCAAGTACGCATCGGCTAGGTCCAACTTTGAAAAATATTTTCCCGGGCACAGTTTAGCAAAAAGATCTTCCGGGCGGGGCAAAGGAAAAGTAGCAGTCACTAGCTGTGGATTCACTGTGGCCTTGAAGTCCACGCAAAGTCTCAATTTTCCGGAAGGTTTTGGCAAAATTACTAAGGGTGAGGCCCAGAGAGAAGCTTGCACACGTTCAATTACACCCTGTGATTCGAGATCGTGTAACGTTCTTGCGACCTCATCACGCAATGCGTGGGGAACATTGCGCGCCCTGAAAAATTTCGGTTGCGCGTTTACCTTCAGTTCTAAATGTGCTTCATAGTTTTTAGCGCAACCTAAGCCCGGTGCAAAAATGTCTGCAAATTCGTCACACAGCCGAGAAACACTGTCTGTAGGCACAGTCTGATTCACTGATAGGACCTGATTTACAATAGACATGTTAAACAACTGAAACAAATCTAGACCAAACAAGTTCACAGCAGAAGAAGAACGAAGAACGTAAAATGACACAAGTTTTGTTTGTCCCTTGTATGTTGCAAGAAGGCTGCACTGTCCTAACACAGGAATTGTCTGTCCGGAATATGTAGTTAGCTTAACATTTGCGGAACGCAACGGAGGTTTGCCCAGTTGTTTGTACGTGTCATGATTGAGCAATGAAACTGCAGCTCCGGTATCGAGCTGGAATGGTATCACTTTGCCTTCAAAGTCTAAGTCCACAAAAAGTTTATTGTCCTGCTGACGACAAGAGCGACTGTTTTGTGCAATGGGAACAGACACTGATACAGAATCACTTGCTAATTGACGTGATTTCCGGCGACGTCGACGCACAGTTTTTGTGGGACGAACACAGTTACTGTTAGAGAAAGTGTCACTGGACGAAGCGGAATTAACGACATGAATGTCCATAGGCGAAGGTCCACGAGCCTGAGTGTCCTTGGTTCGATTCCGGCGCGAAGCAAAGGGCCTGGAATGAATGTGATTGTCCGATCTGAGCTTTTTCTGGCAAACACTTTGAACATGTCCTTTCTTATCGCAGAAAAAGCAAATAGCTTGGCGTGACGGGCAATGTTCACGCGAATGTCTAGTAGCACACCGCGGGCACGATTTCACTACATTTGTGGGCTGGCGCGACACACGTGGCTTAGCGCGCGGCGGCAGCTGTGCGGACGTGCGCGAGGCCCGGTTACCGGGCCGCGCAGCGCGTCCAGCGGGCCGGTTAATGTTACACACGGCTGGCGAAGTTTCAAAAGATTCCTGAGCACAGTCAAGTGTGTCCTGTCTATCCAATATGTCTATCACTTGTTGAAGGGAGTGATTAACTAGTTTCAAAATTTGCTCCCGTATGCGAACATCAGAAACGTTCTGTGCAATTGCATCACGCACCATTGTATCTGAATAAGAAAGACCACAGTCACATTCAAAGGCACAGTCCCTAGTAAGTCCTTGCAATGTTGCTACCCACTCCCTATTAGTTTGACCGGCCGTACGTTTTGTACGAAAGAACGTATACCGTTTTGCAACCACATTAACTGTTTCTTTGAAATAGGCATCTAATGCAGACACAATTTCCTCGTAGGACAGAGTTGCTACGTCGCGTCGGGGAAACAATTTCACTATCACACGGTATGTGGACACACCGACACAAGAAAGCAAAAACGGCTGCCGCTCTTTACCTTGAATTCTGTCGGCTGCTAGATGAAAGTTGCACTGGCGAGACCACTCGTGCCAGGTCTCATCGGCTGCCACGTATGGTCGAAAGGGAGGTGCAACAGCGTGTAGTGGCAGCGGCGGCGGCCGCATCGGTTTGAATGGTACGTTGACCCTGGACGAGCTGTCCAAGGGCATCCAGTAACGCCTGCGTCTGCTGATTCTGCAAGCGATAAAATTCGGACAGTACATCTGGAGAATGTGGCGAAGCCATGACACAATTAAATGTAAGCAATCAGAAAGAACTCTTTTCCCTCGTCGCCAATGTTGTGTCGGTAGCTGGGCCGACACCGTGAAGTTGAGATGGCTGAAAAGGCAAGCTAGACTAACGCAGACGGGCGTGAAGTACTGGAACAGGATACGTAATTAATGTTAGGAAGAAAAGTACGGAGCAGGTTTAATACTTAACTTTACTCATTGATTGAGGTACATCGATCTTGACGATACACAGGAGACTTTAAGTACAATCACTGTATGGCTAATGGCGCCTTGCTAGTTCGTAGCCATTAACTTAGCTGATGGCTATTCTGTCTCTCGGCTAATGAGAGAGAAAGGCTTCGTACATCTGGTCGGTAGCTAGGTTCTCGTACAACTGGGGCGAGTGCTCTCTCGTATCACGAGACCTGCCTTGGTGGTGGCGCTAGGTCTGCGATTACACAGTGGCGACACGCGGGTCCGACATGTACTAAATGGACCGCGGCCGATTTAAGCTACCACCTAGCAAGTGTGGTGTCTGGCGGTGACACCACAGGAAACTAATACTGGTCTCACAGGGAATGCTAAAAGCACCGACTGTAAGAAGAGCCTCTATTCTTGTACTTAAGGCGGCATTGTGCCTTCTGTATTCAATTCCGACGCGATTTCTGTGTTTCATCGTCAATGTGATGGTCCAAGGAATACATTGAACCTGCAGTGGTGTATCGTAAAACTAATACTGGTCTCACAGTTAATTCTCAAAGCACCGACTGTAAGAAGAGTCTCTATTCTTGTATTTAAGGCGGCATTGTGCCTTTTGTATTTAACTCGTATGCGATTTCTGTGTTTCATCGTCAATGTGAAGGTCCAAGGAATACATTGAACCTGCAGTGGTGTATCGGAAACTTAAACTGGTCTCACAGAGAATGCTCAAAACACCGACTGTAAGAAGAGTCTGTATTCTTGTACATAAGGTGACATTGTGATTTTTGTATTTCATTCCGATGCGATTTCAGTGTTTCATCGTCAATGTAAAGGTCCAGGGAATACAATGAACCCGCAGTGGTGTATCGGAAACTAATACTGGTCTCACAGGGATTTCTCAAAGCACCGACTGTAAGACGATTCTCTATTCATTTACTTAAGTCAGTATTGTGCCTTTTGTGTTTAATTCCGATGCAATTACAGTGTTTCATCGTCAATGTGAATGTCCAAGGAATACATTGAACCGGCAGTGGTGTATCGGAAACTAATACTGGTCTCACAGGGAATGCTCAGAGCCCCGACTGTAAGAAGAGTCTCCATTCTTGTACTTAAGACGGCATTGTGCCTTTTGTATTTAATTCCGATGCGACTTCTGTTTTTCATCGTCAATGTGAAGGTCCAAGAAATACATTGAACCTGCAGTGGTGTATCGGAAATTAATATTGAGCTCACAGGGAATGCTCAAATCACCGACTGTAAAATGAGTCTCTATTCTCGAACTTGAGGCGGCATTGTGCCTTTTGTATTTAATTCCGATGCAATATCTGTGTCTCATCTACAATGTGAAGGTCCAAGGAGTACATTGAACCTGCAGTGGTGTATCGGAAACTAACACTGGTCTCACAGGGAATGCTCAAAGCACCGACTGTAAGAAGAGTCTCTATTCTTGTACTTAAGGCGGCATTGTGCCTTTTGTATTTAATTCTGATGCGATTTCTGTGTTTCATCGTCAATGTGAAGGTCCAAGGACTACATTGAACCTGCAGTGGTGTATCGGAAACTAATACTGGTCTCACAGGGAAGGATCAAAGCACAGACTCTAAGAAGTCACACTCGTCCTGCACTTAAGGCGGCATAGTGCCTTTTGTATTTAATTCCGATGTAATTTCAGTGTTTCATCGTCAATGTGTATGTCCAAGGAATACATTGAACCTGCAGTGGTGTATCGGAAACTAATACTGGTCTCACAGGGAATGCTCAAAGCACCGACTGTAAGAAGAGTCTCAATTCTTGTACTTAGGGCGGCATTGTGTCTTTTGTATTTAATTGAGATGCGATTTCTGTGTTTCATCGTCAATGTGATGGTCCAGGGAATACATTGAACCTGCAGTGGTGTATCGGAAACTAATACTGGTCTCACAGGGAATGCTCAAAGCACCGACTGTAAGAAGAGTCTGTATTCTTGTTTTTAAGGCGGCATTGTACGTTTTGAATTTAATTCCGATGCGATTTCTGTGTTTCATCGTCAATGGAAGGTCCAAAGAATACATTGAACGTGCAATGGTGTATCGGAAACTAATACTGGTCTCACAGGAAATGCTCAAAGCACCCACTGTAAGAAGAGTCTCTTTTCTTGTTGTTAAGGCGACATTGTGCCTTTTGTATTTATATCCGATGGGATTTCTGTGTTTCATCGTCAATGTGAAGGTCCAGGGAATACAATGAACCCGCAGTGGTGGATCAGAAACTAATACTGGTCTCACAGGGATATCTCAAAGCACCGACTGTAAGATGATTCTCTATTCATATACTTAAGTCAGCATTGTGCCTTTTGTATTTAATTCCGATGCAATTACAGTGTTTCATCGTCAATGTGTATGTCCAAGGAATACATTGAACTAGCAGTGGTGTATCTGAAACTAATACTGGGATCACAGGGAATGCTCAAAGCACCGACTGTAAGAAGAGTCTCTATTCTTATATTTAAGGCGGCATTTTGCCTTTTGTAATTAACTCCGATGCGATTTCTGTGTCACTTCGTCAATGTGAAAATCCTAAGAATAAATTGAACCGGCAGTGGTCTATCAGAAACTAATACTGGTCTCACAGGGAATGCTCAAAGCACCAACTGTAAGAAGAGTCTCTATTCTTGCAATTAAGGCGGCTTTGTGCCTTTTGTATTTAATTCCGATGTAAAAACTGTGTTTCATCGTCAATGTGAAGGTTCAAGGAATACATTGAACTTGCAGTGGTGTATCGGAAACTAATACTGGTCTCACAGGGAATGCTCAAAGCACCGACTGTAAGAAGAGTCTCTATTCTTGGACTTAGGGCGGCATTGTGCCTTTTGTATTTAATTCCGATTTAATTTCAGTGTTTCATCGTCAATGTGTATGTCCAAGGAATACATTGAACCTGCAGTGGTGTACGGGAAACTAATGCTGGTCTCACAGGAAATGCTCAAAGCACCGACTGTAAGAAGAGTCCCTATTCTTGTACTTATGGCGACATTGTGCCTTTTGTATTTAATTCCGATGCGATTTCTGTGTTTCTTCGTCAATGTGAAAGTCCTAGGAATAGATTGAACCGGCAGTGGTCTATCAGAAACTAATACTGGTCTCACAGGGAATGCTCAAAGCACCGACTGTAAGAAAAGTCTCTATTCATGCACTTAAGGCGGCATCGTGCCTTTTGTACGTAATTCCGATGTAATTTCTGTGTTTCATCGTCAATGTGAAGGACCAAGGAATACATTGAACCTGCAGTGGTGTATCGGAAACTAATACTGGGCTCACAGGGAATACTCAACGCACCGACTGTAAGAAGAGTCTCTTTTCTAGTACTTAAGGGACATTGTGCCTTTTGTATTTAATTCCGATGCGATTTCTGTGTTTCATCGTCAATGTGTATGTCCAAGGAATACATTGAACCTGCAGTGGTGTATAGGAAACTAATACTGGTCTCACAGGGAATGCTCAAAGCACCGACCGTAAGAAGAGTCTCTATTCTTGTACTTAAGGCGGCATTGTGACTTTTGTATTTAAATCCGTTGCGATTTCTGTGTTTCATCGTCAATGTGAGGGCCGCGGAATACATTGAACCTGTAGTGGTGTATCGGAAACTAATACTGGTCTCACAGGGAATGCTCAAAGCACCGACTGTAAGAAGAGTCCCTATTCTTGAACTTAAGGGGCATTGTGCCTTTTGTATTTAATTCCGATTCGAATTCTGTGTTTCATCGTCAATGTGAAGGTCCAAGGAATACATTGAACCTGCAGTGGTGTATCGGAATCTAAAACTGGTCTCACAGAGAATGTTAAAAGCACCGACTGTAAGAAGAGTCTGTATTCTTGTACATAAGGTGACATTGTGATTTTTGTATTTCATTCCGATGCGATTTCTGTGTTTCATCGTCAATGTGAAGGTCCAAGGAATACCTCGAACCTGCAGTGGTGTATCGGAAACTAATACTGGTCTCACAGGGAATGCTCAAAGCACCGACTGCAAGATGAGTCTCTATTCTTGTACTTAAGGCGGAATTGTGGCTTTTGAATTTAATTCCGATGTAATTTCTGTGTTTCATCGTCAATGCTAAGGTCCAAGTATTACATTGAACCTGCAGTCGTGTTTCGGAAACTAATACTGGTCTCACAGGAAAGGATCAAAGCACAGACTCTAAGAAGTCTCACTCTTCTTGCACTGAAAGTGGCATTGTGCCTTTTGTATTTAATTCGGATGTAATTTCAGTGTTTCATCGTCAATATGTATGTCCAAGGAATTGATTGAACCGGCAGTGGTCTATCAGAAACTAATACTGGTCTCACAGGGAATGCTCAAAGCACCGACTGTAAGAAAAGTCTCTATTCATGCACTTAAGGCGGCATCGTGCCTTTTGTATTTAATTCCGATGTAATTTCTGTGTTTCATCGTCAATGTGAAGGACCAAGGAATACATTGAACCTGCAGTGGTGTATCGGAAACTAATACTGGGCTCACAGGGAATGCTCAACGCACCGACTGTAAGAAGAGTCTCTTTTCTTGTTGTTAAGGCGACATTGTGCCTTTTGTATTTATTTCCGATGGGATTTCTGTGTTTCATCGTCAATGTGAAGGTCCAGGGAATACAATGAACCCGCAGTGGTGTATCAGAAACTAATACTGGTCTCACAGGGATATCTCAAAGCACCGACTGTAAGATGATTCTCTATTCATATACTTAAGTCAGCATTGTGCCTTTTGTATTTAATTCCGATGCAATTACAGTGTTTCATCGTCAATGTGTATGTCCAAGGAATACATTGAACTAGCAGAGGTGTATCTGAAACTGATACTGGGATCACAGGGAATGCTCAAAGCACCGACTGTAAGAAGAGTCTCTATTCTTATATTTAAGGCGGCATTTTGCCTTTTGTAATTAACTCCGATGCGATTTCTGTGTCACTTCGTCAATGTGAAAATCCTAAGAATAAATTGAACCGGCAGTGGTCTATCAGAAACTAATACTGGTCTCACAGGGAATGCTCAAAGCACCAACTGTAAGAAGAGTCTCTATTCTTGCAATTAAGGCGGCTTTGTGCCTTTTGTATTTAATTCCGATGTAAAAACTGTGTTTCATCGTCAATGTGAAGGTTCAAGGAATACATTGAACTTGCAGTGGTGTATCGGAAACTAATACTGGTCTCACAGGGAATGCTCAAAGCACCGACTGTAAGAAGAGTCTCTATTCTTGTACTTAGGGCGGCATTGTGCCTTTTGTATTTAATTCCGATGTAATTTCAGTGTTTCATCGTCAATGTGTATGTCCAAGGAATACATTGAACCTGCAGTGGTGTACGGGAAACTAATGCTGGTCTCACAGGAAATGCTCAAAGCACCGACTGTAAGAAGAGTCCCTATCCTTGTACTTATGGCGACATTGTGCCTTTTGTATTTAATTCCGATGCGATTTCTGTGTTTCTTCGTCAATGTGAAAGTCCTAGGGATAGATTGAACCGGCAGTGGTCTACCAGAAACTAATACTGGTCTCACAGGGAATGCTCAAAGCACCGACTGTAAGAAAAGTCTCTATTCATGCACTTAAGGCGGCATCGTGCCTTTTTTGTATTTAATTCCGATGTAATTTCTGTGTTTCATCGTCAATGTGAAGGACCAAGGAATACATTGAACCTGCAGTGGTGTATCGGAAACTAATACTGGGCTCACAGGGAATGCTCAACGCACCGACTGTAAGAAGAGTCTCTTTTCTTGTTGTTAAGGCGACATTGTGCCTTTTGTATTTATTTCCGATGGGATTTCTGTGTTTCATCGTCAATGTGAAGGTCCAGGGAATACAATGAACCCGCAGTGGTGTATCAGAAACTAATACTGGTCTCACAGGGATATCTCAAAGCACCGACTGTAAGATGATTCTCTATTCATATACTTAAGTCAGCATTGTGCCTTTTGTATTTAATTCCGATGCAATTACAGTGTTTCATCGTCAATGTGTATGTCCAAGGAATACATTGAACTAGCAGTGGTGTATCTGAAACTAATACTGGGATCACAGGGAATGCTCAAAGCACCGACTGTAAGAAGAGTCTCTATTCTTATATTTAAGGCGGCATTTTGCCTTTTGTAATTAACTCCGATGCGATTTCTGTGTCACTTCGTCAATGTGAAAATCCTAAGAATAAATTGAACCGGCAGTGGTCTATCAGAAACTAATACTGGTCTCACAGGGAATGCTCAAAGCACCAACTGTAAGAAGAGTCTCTATTCTTGCAATTAAGGCGGCTTTGTGCCTTTTGTATTTAATTCCGATGTAAAAACTGTGTTTCATCGTCAATGTGAAGGTTCAAGGAATATATTGAACTTGCAGTGGTGTATCGGAAACTAATACTGGTCTCACAGGGAATGCTCAAAGCACCGACTGTAAGAAGAGTCTCTATACTTGTACTTAGGGCGGCATTGTGCCTTTTGTATTTAATTCCGATGTAATTTCAGTGTTTCATCGTCAATGTGTATGTCCAAGGAATACATTGAACCTGCAGTGGTGTACGGGAAACTAATGCTGGTCTCACAGGAAATGCTCAAAGCACCGACTGTAAGAAGAGTCCCTATTCTTGTACTTATGGCGACATTGTGCCTTTTGTATTTAATTCCGATGCGATTTCTGTGTTTCTTCGTCAATGTGAAAGTCCTAGGAATAGATTGAACCGGCAGTGGTCTATCAGAAACTAATACTGGTCTCACAGGGAATGCTCAAAGCACCGACTGTAAGAAAAGTCTCTATTCATGCACTTAAGGCGGCATCGTGCCTTTTGTATTTAATTCCGATGTAATTTCTGTGTTTCATCGTCAATGTGAAGGACCAAGGAATACATTGAACCTGCAGTGGTGTATCGGAAACTAATACTGGGCTCACAGGGAATACTCATCGCACCGACTGTAAAAAGAGTCTCTTTTCTAGTACTTAAGGCGACATTGTGCCTTTTGTATTTAATTCCGATGCGATTTCTGTGTTTCATCGTCAATGTGTATGTCCAAGGAATACATTGAACCTGCAGTGGTGTATAGGAAACTAATACTGGTCTCACAGGGAATGCTCAAAGCACCGACTGTAAGAAGAGTCCCTATTCTTGTACTTAAGGTTACATTGTGCCTTTTGTATTTAATTCCGATGCGTTTCCTATGTTTCATCGCCAATGTGAAGGTCCAAGGAATACATTGAACCTGCAGTGGTGTATCGGAAGCTAATACTGGTCTCACAGGAAAAGATCAAAAGCACAGACAAAGAAGTCTCACTCTTCTTGCACTTAAGGCGGCTTTGGGCCCTTTGTATTTAATTCCGATGTAATTTCAGTGTTTCATCGTCAATGTGAAGGTGCAGGGAATCCAATGAACCCGCAGTGGTATATCGTAAACTAATACCGGTCTCACAGTGATTTCTCAAAGCACCGACTGTAAGATGATTCTCTATCCATGAACTTAAGTCAGCATTGTGCCTTTTGTATTTAATTCGGATGCAATTACAGTCTTTCATCGTCAATGTGTATGTCCAAGGAATACATTGAACCGGCAGTGGTGTATCGGAAACTAATACTGGTCTCACAGGGAATGCTCAAAACACCGACTGTAAGAAGAGTCTCCATTCTTGTACTTAAGACGGCATTGTGCCTTTTGTATTTAATTCCGATGCGACTTCTGTGTTTTATCGTCAATGTGAAGGTCCAAGAAATACATTGAACTTGCAGTGGTGTATCGGAAATTAATATTGAGCTCACAGGGAACGCTCAAAGCACCGACTGTAAAATGAGTCTCTATTCTCGAACTTGAGGCGGCATTGTGCCTTTTGTATTTAATTCCGAAGCAATTTCTGTGTTTCATCTACAATGTGAAGGTCCAAGAAGTACATTGAACCTGCAGTGGTGTATCAGAAACTAATACTGGTCTCACAGGGAATGCTCAAAGCAGCGACTGTAAGAAGAGTCTCTATTCTTGTACTTAAGGCGGCATTGTGCCTTTTGTATTTAAATCCGATGCGATTTCTGTGTTTCATCGTCAATGTGAAGGACCAAGGAATACATTGAACCTGCAGTGGTGTATCGGAAACTAATACTGGTCTCACAGGGAATGCTCAAAGCACCGACTGTAAGAAGAGTCTCTATTCATGCAATTATGGCGGCATTGTGCCTTTTGTATTTAATTCCGATGTAATTACTGTATTTCATCGTCAATGTGAAGGTCCAAGGAATACATTGATCCTGCAGTGGTGTATCGGAAACTAATACTGGTCTCACAGGGAATATTCAAAGCACCGACTGTAAGAAGAGTCTTTATTCTTTTACTTAAGGCGGCATTGTGCCTTTTGTATTTAATTCCGATGTGATTTCTGTGTTTCATCATCAATGTGAAGGTCCAAGGAATACTTTGAACCTGCAGTGGTGTATCTGAAACTAATACTGGTCTCACAGGGAATGCTCAAAGCACCGACGGTAAGAAGAGTCTCTATTCTTGAACTTAAGGCGACATTGTGCCTTTTGTGTTTAATTCCGATGCGATATCTGTGTTTCATCGTCAATGTGAAGGTTCAAAGAATACATTGAACCTGCAGTGGTGTATCGGAAACTAATACTGGTCTCACAGGGAATGCTCAAAGCACCGACTGTAAGAAGAGTCTGTCTTCTTGTATTTAAGGCGGCATTTGGCCTTTTGTATTTAACTCCGATGCGATTTCTGTGTTTTTTCGTCAATGTGAAAGACCTAGGAATAGATTGAACCGGCATTGGTCTATCAGAAACTAATACTGGTCTCACGGGGAATACTCAAAGAACCGACTGTAAGAAGAGTCTCTATTCTTGCACTTAAGGCGACATTGTGCATTTTGTATTTAATTCCGATGCGATATCTGTGTTTCACCGCCAATGTGAAGGTCCAAGGAATACATTGAACCTGCAGTGATGTATCGGAAGCTAATAATGGTCTCACAGGAAAGGATCAAAGCACAGACTATAAAGTCTCACTCTTTTTGCACTTGAGGCGGCATTATGCCTTTTGTATTTAATTCCGATGTAATTTCAGAGTTTCATCGACAATGTGAAGGTCCAAGGAATACATTGAACCAGCAGTGGTGTATCGGAGTCTAATACGGGTCTCACAGAGAATTCTCAAAGCACCGACTGTAAGAAGAGTCTCTATTCGTGTACTTAAGGCGGCATTGTGCCTTTTGTATATAATTCCGATGTAACTTCTGTGTCTCATCGTTAATGTGAAGGTCCAAGGAATACATTGAACCTGCAGTCGTGTATCGGAAACTAATACTGGTCTCACAGGGAATTCTCAAGGCACCGACTGTAAGAATAGACTCTATTCTTGTCCTTGAGGCGGCATTGTTCCTTTTCTATTTAATTCCGATGTAATTTCAGTGTTTCATCGTCAATGTGTATGTCCAAGGAATTCGTCGAACCAGCAGTGGTGTATCGGAAACTAATACTGGTCTCACAGGGAATGCTCAAAGCACCGACTGTAAGAACAGTCTCTATTCCTGTACTTAAGGCGGCATTGTGCCTTTTGTATTCAATTCCGATGCGATTTCTGTGTTTCATCGTCAATGTGAAGGTCCAAGGAATACTTTGAACCTGCAGTGGTGAATCGGAAACTAATACTGGTCTCACAGGGAATGCTCAAATTACAGACTGTAAGGAGGGTCACTATTCTTGTTCTTAAGGCGGTTTTGTGATTTTTGTAGTTAATTCCGATGTCATTTCTGTGTTTCATCGCCAATGTGAAGGTTCCAGGAATACATTGAACATGCAGTGGTCTATCGGAAACTAATACTGGTCTCATAGGGAATGCTCAAAGCAACGACTGTAACAAGAGTCTCTATTCTTGTACTTAAGGAGGCATTGTTCCTTTTGTATTTAATTCCGATGCGATTTGTGTGTCTCATCGTTAATGTAAAGGTCCACGGAATACATTGAACCTGCAGTGGTGTATCGGAAACTAATACTGGTCTCACATTAAAGGATCTAAGCACAGACTCTAAGAAGTCTCACTCTTCTTGCACTTAAGGCGGTATTGTGCCTTTTGTATTTAATTCCAATGTAATTTCAGTGTTTCATCGTCAATGTGTGTGTCCAAGGAATACATTGAACCTGCAGTGGTGTATCGGGAACAAATACTCGTCTCACAGGGAATGCTCAAAGCACCGACTGTAAGAAGAGTCTCTATTCTTGTACTTAGGGCGGCATTGTGTCTTTTGTATTTAATTGAGATGCGATTTCTGTGTTTCATCGTCAATGTGAAGGTCCAGGGAATACATTGAACCTGCAGTGGTGTATCGGAAACTAATACTGGTCTCACAGTAATGCTTAAAGAACCGACAGTAAGAAGAGTCACAATTCTTGTACTTACGGCGGCATTGTGCTTTTGTATTTAATTCCGATGCAATTTCTGTGTTTCATCGTCAATGTGAAGGTCCAAGGAATACATTGAACCTGTAGTGGTGTATCGGAATCTAATACTGGTCTCACAGGGAATGCTCAAAGCACCGACTGGGAGAAGAGTTTCTATTCTTGTATTTAAGGCGGCATTTTGCCTTTTGTAATTTACTCCGATGCGATTTCTGTGTTACTTCGTCAATGTGAAAATCCAAAGAATAGATTGAACCGGCAGTGGTCTATCAGAAACTAATACTGGTCTCACAGGGAATGCTCAAAGCACCGACTGTAAGAAGAGTCTCTATTCTTCCAATTAAGGCGGCATTGTGCCTTTTGTATTTAATTCCGATGAAATTACTGTACTTCATCGTCAATGTGAAGGTCCAAGGAATACATTGAACCTGCAGTGGTGTATCGGAAACTAATACTGGTCTCACAGGGAATCCTCAAAGCACCGACTGTAAGAAGAGTCTTTATTTTTTTACTTAAGGCGGCATTGTGCCTTTTGTATTTAATTCCGATGTGATTTCTGTGTTTCATCATCAATGTGAAAGTCCAAGGAACACTTTGAACCTGCAGTGGTATATCTCAAACTAATACTGGTCTCACAGGGAATGCTCATAGCACCGACGATAGGAAGAGTCTCTATTCTTGAACTTAAGGCGACATTGTGCCTTTTGTGTATAATTCCGATGCGATTTCTGTGTTTCATCGTCAATGTGAAGGTCCAAGGAATACATTGAACCTGCAGTGGTGTATCGGAAACTAATACTGGTCTCACAGGGAATGCTCAAGGCACCGACTGTAAGAATAGACTCTATTCTTGTACTTGAGGCGGCATTGTTCCTTTTGTATTTAATTCCGATGTAATTTCAGTGTTTCATCGTCAATGTGTATGTCCAAGGAATAAGTCGAACCAGCAGTGGTGTATCGGAAACTAATACTGGTCTCACAGGGAATGCTGAAAGAACCGACTGTAAGAAGAGTCTCTATTCTTGTACTTAAGGCGGCAGTGTGCCTTTTGTATTTAATTCCGATGCAATTTCTTTGTTTCAGCGTCAATGTGAAGGTCCGAGTTATGCATTAAACCTACAGTTGTGCATCGGATTCTAGTAGTGGTCTCACAGAAAACGGTCAAAGTATAGACTCATAGAAGAGTCTCTCTTCTTGTACATAAGGCGGCATTGTTGCTTTTGTATTTAATTACGATGCAATATCTGTGTTACATCGTCAACGTGAAGGTCCAATTAATACATTGAACCGGCAGTGGTGTACCGGAAACTAATACTGGTCTCACATTAAAGGATCAAATCACAGCCTCTAAGAGGTCTCACTCTTCTTGCTCTTAATGCGGCATTGTGCCGTTTGTATTTAATTCCGATGTAATTTCAGTGTTTCATCGTCAATGTGTAGGTCCAAGGAATACATTGAGTCTGCAGTGTTGTATCGGAAACTAATACTGGTCTCACAGGGAGTGTTCAAGGCACAGACTGTAGATGAGTCTCTGATCTTGTACTTTACGCGGCATTGTGCTTCTTGTATTTAATTCCGATGCGATTTCTGTGTTTCATCGTCAATGTGAAGGTCCAAGGAATACATTGGACCTGCAGTGGTGTATCGAAAACTAATACTGGTCTCACAAGGAATACTCAAAGCACTAACTGTAAGAAGAGTCTCTATTCTTGTACTTAAGCCGGCATTGTGCCTTTTGTATTTAATTCCGATGCGAGTTCCGTGTTTCATAGTCAATGTGAAGGTCCAAGGAATACTTTGAACCTGCAGTGGTGTATCGGAAACTAATACTGGTCTCACAGGGAATGCTCAAGGCACCAACTGTAAGGAGAGTCTCTATACCTGTACTTAAGGCGGCATTGTGCCTTTTGTATTTAATTCCGATGCGATATCTGTGTTTAATCGTCAATGTGAATGTCCTAGGCATACATTGAACCTGCAGTGGTGTATCGGAAACTAATACTGGTCTCACAGGGAGTGTTCAAGGCACAGACTGTAGAAGAATCTCTAATCTTGTACTTTAAGTGGCATTGTGCTTCTTGTATTTAATTCCGATGCGATTTCTGTGTTTCATCGTCAATGTGAAGGTCCAAGGAATACATTGAACCTGCAGTGGTGTATGGGAAACTAATACTGGTGTCACAAGTAATGCTCAAAGCACTAACTGTAAGAAGAGTCTCTATTCTTGTACGTAAGGCGGCATTGTGCCTTTTGTATTTAATTCCGATGCGATTTCTGTGTTTCATAATCAATCTGAAGGTCCAAGGAATACATTGAACCTGCAGTGGTTTAGGGGAAACTAATACTGGTCACACACGGAATGCTCATTGCACAGACGGTAAGAAAAGTCACTATTTGTGTACTTACGGCGCATTTTGCCTTTTGTATTTAAATCCAATACAATCTCTGTGTTTAATCGTCAATGTGTTGGACCAAGTAAAACATTAATCCTGCATTGATGCATCGGTATCTATAACTGGCCTCACAGGGAATGCTCAAATCACAGACTGTAAGAAGAGTCACTATTCTTGTACTTAAGGCGGTTTTGTGCCTTTTGTATTTAATTTCGATGTAATTTCTGTGTTTCATCGTCAATGTGTAGGTCCAAGGAATACATTGAGCCTGCAGTGGTGTATCGGAAACTAATACTGGTCTCACAGAGAGTGTTCAAGGCACAGACTGTTGAAGAGTCTCTGATCTTGTACTTTACGCGGCATTGTGCTTCATGTATTTAATTCCGATGTGATTTCTGTGTTTCATCGTCAATGTGAAGGTCCAAGCAATACATTGAACCTGCAGTGGTGTATCGGAAACTAATACTGGTCTCACAGGGAATGCTCAAAGCACTGACTGTAAGAAGAGTCTCTATTCTTGTACTTACGGCGGCATTGTGCCTTTTGTATTTAATTCCGATGCGATTTCTGTGTTTCATCGTCAATGTGAAGGTCCAAGGAATACATTCTACCTGCCGTGGTGTATCGGAAACTAATACTGGTCTCACATTAAAGGATCAAATCACAGCCTCTAAGAAGTCTCCCTCTTCTTGCTCTTAAAGCGGCATTGTGCCGTTTGTATTTAATTCCGATGTAATTTCAGTGTTTCATCGTCAATGTGTAGGTCCAAGGAATACATTGAGTCTGCAGTGATGTATCGGAATCTAATAGTGGTCTCACAGGGAAAGCTCAAATCACCGACTGTAAGAAGTTTCACTCATCTTGCACTAAAGGCGGCATTGTGCCTTTTGTATTTAATTCCGATGTAATTTCTGTGTTTCATCGTCAATGTTTAGGTCTAAGGAATACATTGAACCTCCAGTGGTGCATCGGAAACTAATACTGGTCACACAGGGCGTGTTCAAGGCACAGACTGTAGAAGAATCTCTGATCTTGTACTTTAAGCGGCTTTGGGCTTCTTGTATTTAATTTCGATGCGATTTCTGTGTTTCGTCGTCAATGTGAAGGTCCAAGGAATACATTGAACCTGCAGTGGTGTATTGGAAACTAATACTGGTCTCACAAGGAATGTTTAAAGCACTAACTGTAAGAAGAGTCTCTATTCTTGTACTTAAGACGGCATTGTGCCTTTTGTATTTAATTCCGATGCGATTTCTGTGTTTCATAGTTACTGTGAAGGTCCAAGGAATACTTTGAACCTGCAGTGGTGTATCGGAAACTAATACTGATCTTACAGGTAAGGATCAAAGAATGGACTCTAAGAAGTCTCACTCTTCTTGCACTTAAGGCGGCATTGTGCCATTTGTATTTAATTTCGATGTAATTTCAGTGTTTCAACGTCAATGTGTATGTCCAAGGAATACATTGAACCTGCAGTGGTGTATCGGAAACTAATACTGCTCTCGGAGGGAATGCTCAAAGCACCGCTTGTACGAAGTGTCTCTATTCTTGTACTTATGGCGGCATTGTGTCTTTGGTATTTAATTCCGATGCGATATCTCTGTTTCATAGTCAATGTAAAGGTCCAAGGAATACCTTGAACCTGCAGTGGTGTATCGGAAACTAATACTGCTCTCGGAGGGAATGCTCAAAGCACCGCTTGTAAGAAGTGTCTCTATTCTTGTACTTAAGGCGGCGTTGTGTCTTTTGTATTTAATTCCGATGCGATTTCTGTGTGTCATAGTCAATGTGAAGGTGCAAGGAATTATTGGAACCTGCAGTGGTGTATCGGAAACTAATACTGGTCTCACAAGGAATGCTCAAAGCACTAACTGTAAGAAGAGTCTCTATTCTTGTACTTAAGCCGGCAATGATTCTTTTGTATTTAATTTCGATGTAATTTCAGTGTTTCATCGTCATTGTGTATGTCCAAGGAATACATTGAGTCTGCAGTGGTGTATCGGAAACTAATACTGGTCTCACAGAGAGTGTTCAAGGCACAGACTGTTGAAGAGTCTTTGAACTTGTACTTAATGCGGCATTGTGCTTCATGCATTTAATTCCGATGTGATTTCTGCGTTTCATCGTCAATGTGGAGGTCCAAGGAATACATTGAACCTGCAGTGGTGTATCGGAAACTAATACTGGTCCCACAGGGAATGCTCAAAGCACCGACTGTAAGAAGAGACTCTATTCTTGTACTTACGACGGCATTGTGCCTCTTGTATTTAATTCCGATGCGATTTCTGTGTTTCATCGTCAATGTGAAGGTCCAAGGAATACATTCAACCTGCAGTGGTGTATCGGAAACTAATACTGGTCTCACATTAAAGGATCAAATCACAGCCTCTAAGAAGTCTCACTCTTCTTGCTCTTAAAGCGGCATTTTGCCGTTTGTATTTAATTCCGATGTAATTTCAGTGTTTCATCGTCAATGTGTAGGTCCAAGGAATACATTGAGTCTGCATTGGTGTATCGGAAACTAATACTGGTCTCACAGGGAGATTTCATGGCACAGACTGTGGATGAGTCTCTGATCTTGTACTTTACGCGGCATTGTGCTTCTTGTATTTAATTCCGATGTAATTTCTGTGTTTCGTCGTCAATGTTTAGGTCCAAGGAATACATTGAACCTCCAGTGGTGCATCGGAAACTAATACTGGTAACACAGGGTGTGTTCAAGGCACAGAATGTAGAAGAGTCACTATTCTTGTACTTAAGACGGAATTGTGCCTTTTGTATTTATTTCCGATGTAAGTTCTGTGTTTCATCGTCAATGACTAGGTCCAAGGAATACATTGTGCCTGCAGTGGTAAATCGGAAACTAATACTGGTCTCACAGGAAATTATTAAAACACAGACACTAAGAAGTCTCACTCTTCTAGCACTTAAGGCGGCATTGTGCCTTTTGTATTTAATTCCGATGTAATTTGTGTGTTTCATCGTCAATGTGTATGATCAAGGAATACATTGAACCTGCAGTGGTGTATCGGAAACTAATACTGTTCTCACAGGGAGTGTTCAAGGCACAGACTGTAGAAGAGTCTCTGATCTTGTACTTTACGCGGAATTGTGCTTCTTATATTTAATTCCGATGCGATTTCTGTGTTTCATCGTCAATGTGAAGCTCCAAGGAATACATTGAACCTGCAGTGGTGTATCGGAAACTAATACTGGGCTCACAGGAAAGGATCAAAGAACAGATTCTGAGAAGTCTCACTCTTCTTGCACTTAAGGCGGCATTGTGCCTTGTGTATTTAATTCCGATGTAATTTCAGTGTTTGATTGTCAATGTGTGTATGCAAGGAATACATTGAACCGGCAGTGGTGTATCGGAAACTAATACTGGTTTCACAGGAAAGGATCAAAGCACAGACTCTAAGAAGTCTCACTCTTCTTGCACTTAAGGCGGCATCGTGCCTTTTGTATTTAATTCCAATGAAATTTCTGTGTTTCATCGTCAATGTGTGGGTCCAAGGGATACATTAATCCTGCATTGGTGCTTCGGTATCTAATACTTGTCTCACAGGGAATGCTTAATCACAGACTGTAAGAAGAGTCACTATTCTTGTACTTAAGACGGAATTGTGCCTTTTGTATTTAATTCCGATGTATGTTCTGTGTTTCATCGTCA
This sequence comes from Schistocerca americana, assembly GCF_021461395.2. Taxonomy (NCBI): domain Eukaryota; kingdom Metazoa; phylum Arthropoda; class Insecta; order Orthoptera; family Acrididae; genus Schistocerca; species Schistocerca americana. The sequence continues at coordinate 23,122,925 of NW_025725371.1, forward strand.
ATGAGTAGGTTCAAGGAATACATTGAGCCTGCAGTGGTGAATCGGAAACCAATACTCGTCTCACAGGAAAGGACCAAAGCACAGACTCTAAGAAGTCTCACTCTTCTTGCACTTAAGGCGGCAATGTGCCTTTTGTACTGAATTCCGATGTAATTTCTGTGTTTCATCGTCAACGTGTATGTCCAAGGAATACATTGAACCCACAGTGGTGAATCGGAAACTAATACTTGTCTCACAGGAAAGGATCAAAGCACAGACTCTAAGAAGTCTCACTCTTCTTGCACTTAAGGCGGCATTGTGCCTTTTGTATTTAATTACGATGTAATTTCGGTGCTTCATCGTCAATTTGTATGTTCAAGGAATACATGGCCCCTGCAGTGGTGTATCGGAAACTAATACTGCTCTCAGAGGGAATGCTCAAAGCACCGACTGTAAGAAGTGTCTCTATTCTTGTACTTAAGTCGGCATTTTGCCTTTTGTATTTAATTCCGAAGTGATTTCTGTGTTTCGTAGTCAATGTGAAGGTGCAAGGAATTATTTGAACCTGCAGTGGTGTATCGGAAACTAATACTGGTCCCACAGGGAGTGTTCAAGGCACAGACTGTAGAAGAGTCTCTGATCTTGTACTTTAAGCGGCATTGTGCTTCTTGTATTTAATTCCGATGCGATTTCTGTGTTTCATCGTCAATGTGCAGGTGCAAGGAATACATTGAACCTGCAATAGTGTATCGGAAACTAATACTGGTCTCACAGGAAAGGATCAAAGAATGGATTCTTAGAAGTCTCACACTTCTTGCATTAAGGCGGCATTGTGTCTTTTGTATTTAATTTCGATGTAATTTCAGTGTTTGCATAGTCATTGTGTATGTCCAAGGAATACTTTGAACCTGCAGTGGTGTATCGGAAACTAATACTGGTCTCACAGGGAATGCGCAAAGCACCGACTGTAAGAAGAGTCTCTATTCTTGACTTACGGCGGCCTTGTGCCTTTTGTATTTAATTCCGATGCGATTTCCGTGTTTCATCGTCAATGTGAAGGTCCAAGGAATACATTGAACCTGCAGTGGTGTATCGGAAACTAATACTGGTGTCACAGGGAATGCTCAGAACACCGACTGTAAGAGGAGTCTCTATTCTTGTACTTAAGGCGGCATTGTGCCTTTTGCATTTAATTCCGATGCGATTTCTGTGTTTCATAGTCAATGTGAAGGTCCAAGGAATACCTTGAACCAGCAGTGGTGTATCGGAAACTAATACTGCTCTCAGAGGGAATGCTCAAAGCACCGACTGTAAGAAGTGTCTCTATTCTTTTACTTCAGGCGGAATTGTGCCTTTTGTATTTAATTCCGATGCGATTTATGTGTTTCATCGTCAATGTGAACTTCCAAGGAATACACTGAAACTGCAGTGGTGTATCGGAAACTAATACTGGTCTCACAGGGATTGCTCAAAGCAGCGACTGTAAGAAGAGTCTCTATTCTTGTAATTAAGTCGGCATTGTGCCATTTGAATTTAATTCCGATGCGATTTCTGTGTTTCATCTTCAATGTGAAGGTCCAAGGAAGACATTGAACCTGCGGTGGTGTATCGGAAACTAAGACTGGTCTCACATGAAAGGATCAAAAAATGGACTCTAAGAAGTCTCACTCTTCTTGCATTAAGGCGGCATTCTGTCTTTTGTATTTAATTCTGATGTAGTTTCTGTGTTTCATCGTCAATGTGAAGATCCATGGAATACTTTGAACCTGCAGTGGTGTATCGGAAACTAATACTGGTCTCACAGTGAATGCTCAAAGCACCGACTGTAAGAAGATTTTCTATTCTTGTACTTAAGGCGGCATTGTTGCCTTTTGTATTTAATTCCTATGTGATTTCTGTGTTTCATCGTCAACTTGAAGTTCCAAGGAATACATTGAACCTGCAGTGGTGTATCGGAAACTAATACTGGTCTCACAGGGAGTGTTCAAGTCACAGATTGTAGAAGAGTCTCTGATCTTGTACTTTACGCGGCATTGTGCTTCTTGTATTTAATTCCGATGCGTTTTCTGAGCTTCATCATCAATGTGAAAGTCCAAGGAATACATTGAACCTGCAGTGGTGTATCGGAAAGTAATACTGGTCTCACAGGGAATGCTCAAAGCACTAACTGTAAGACGAGCCTCTATTCGTGAACTTAAGCCGGAATTGTGCCATTTGTATTTAATTCCGATGCGATTTCTGTATTTCATAGTCAATGTGAAGGTCCAAGGAATACTTTGAACCTGCAGTGGTGTATCGGAAACTAAGACTGCTTTCAGAGGGAATGCTCAAAGCATCAACTGTAAGAAGTGTCTCTATTCTTGTACTTAAGGCGGCATTGTGCCATTTGTATTTAATTCCGATGCGATTTCTGTGTTTCATCGTCAATGTGAAAGTCAAAGGAATACATTGAACCTGCAGCAGTGTATCGGAAACTAATACTGGTCTCACAGGGAATGCTCAAAGAACGATCTGTAAGAAGAGTCTCTATTCTTGTACTTAAGGCGGCATTGTGCCTTTTGTATTTATTTCCGATGCGATTTCTGTGTTTCATCGTCAATGTGAAAGTCAAAGGAATACATTGAACCTGCAGCGGTGTATCGGAAACTAATACTGGTCTCACAGGGAATGCTCAAAGAACGATCTGTAAGAAGAGTCTCTATTCTTGTACATAAGCCGGCATTGTGCCTTTTGTATTTAATTCCGATGCGATTTCTGTGTTTCATATTCAATGTGAAGGTCCAAGGAATACTTTGAACCTGCAGTGGTGTATCGGAGACTAATAGTGGTCTCACAGGGAATGCTCAAAGCACCGAATGTAACAAGAGTCTCTATTCTTGTACTTAAGGCGGCATTGTGCCTTTGTATTTAATTCCAATGCGATTTCTGTGTTTTATAGTCACTGTGAAGGTCCACGGAATACTTTGAACCTGCAGTAGTGTATCGGAAACTAATACTGCTTTCAGAGGGAATGCTCAAAGCATCGACTGTAAGAAGTGTCTCTATTCTTGTACTTAGGGCGGCCTTGTCCCTTTTGTATTTAATTCCGATGCGATTTCTGTGTTTCATAGTCAATGTGAAGGTCCAAGGAATACCTTGAATCTGCAGTGGTGTATCGGCAACTAATACTGGTCTCATAGGAAAGGATCAAAGCACAGACTCTAAGAAGTCTCAATCCTTTTGCACTTAAGATGGCATTGTGCCTTTTGTATTTAATTGCGATGTAATTTCAGTGTTTCGTCATCAATGTGAATGTCCAAGGAATACATTGAACCTACAGTGGTGTATCGGAAAGTAATACTGGTCTCATAGGAAAGGATCAAAGCACAGACTCTAAGAAGTCTCACTCCTTTTGCACTTAAGGTGGCATTGTGACTTTTGTATTTAATTCCGATGTAATTTCAGTGTTTCATCGTCAATGTGTATGTAAAAGGAATACATTGAACCTGCAGTAGTGTATCGGAAACTAATACTGTTCTGATATGAAAGGATCAAAGCACAGACTCTAAGAAGTCGCACTCCTTTTGCACTTAAGGTGGCATTGTGCCTTATGTATTTAATTCCGATGTAATTTCAGTGTTTCATAGTCTATGTGAAGGTCCAAGGAATACTTTGACATGCAGTGGTATATCGGAAACTAATACTGGTCTCACAGGAAATGCTCATAGCACCGTCTGTAAGAAGAGTCTCTATTCTTGTAATTATGGCGGCATTGTGCCTTTTGTATTTAATTCCGATGCTATTCCTGTGTTTCATCGTCAATGTGAA